>NC_091977.1:512151484-512751484 GCF_044704955.1 Pristiophorus japonicus | reverse complement strand
GATTGGACAGGTTAGATGCAGGAAGAATGTTCCCGATGTTGGGGAAGTCCAGAACCAGGGGTCACAGTCTATGGATAAGGGATAAGTCATATAGGACTGAGATGAGGAGAAACTTCTTCACCCAGAGAATTGTGACCCTATGGAATTCTCTATCACCGTAAGTTGTTGAGTCCAGTTCGTTGGATATATTCAAAAGGGAGTTAGATGTGGCCCTTACGGCTAAAGGGATCAGGGGGTATGGAGAGAAGGCAGGAGTGGGGTACTGAAGTTGCATGATTAGCCATGATCATATTGAATGGTGGTGCAGGCTCGAAGGGCCGAAGAACCTGCTCCTGCACCTATTTTTTTATGTTTATGTTTAATCTCGACCACACTTCAGTCCATGCATCTGCAACAGGGTTGTCACTCCGCATTTTCACCACACAGCTTGTTGTAATCAACGTTGTGTCTCACTTTCCAGCAGCACAGGAATTCATTTTATGCTTCAAAGCTTTCCACGACAAATGCTTTGGCAAGCTAATTAGCTTTCAACAGGCAACCACTAAGCAGGATTTTCTGAGCTCTTTTGTGATTAAACCACCTAAGCAGTGCTTCATCAACATCGACCACCTTATGTTCATGCTTTTGTTTCCTAGCTCAGTCCTCATTTATTGCCCAATCTTCAAAATTCTAGAAACCAATGATTCAGAATGCCATGCTTCTATGTGACCAGCTTTTGAATCCTCAATCCCATCAAACTGTTCAAAATAGCTACTTGCTCATGAGCCATCTGTAAATTTGTCTTAAGAACATAAGAAATAGAAGCAGGAGTCGGCCATTTGGCCCCTCGAGCCTGCTTTGCCATTTAACAAGATCATGGACGATCTGATCATGGACGATCTGATCATGGACTCAGCTCCACTTCCCTGCCTGCTCTCCATAACCCTTTACTCCCTTATCACTAAAAAATCTGTCTATCTGTGCTATAATATGCTGCGTCATCGCCCCAACCCTCTTCTCAATATTCTTCGCTGCCATGCTCCACCTCACAGTCAACAAGCTCCCCGCTGGAGTGTAACTAAACTACAGAACCAGTGGGAACCTGTTCAACCTTCGCCATCTCCAGGCCAAGTCCAAGACCACCCCAACCTCTGTCGTCGAGCTACAGTACGCGGACAACGCTTGCGTCTGCGCACTTAGAGGCTGAATTCCAGGACATTGTCAAAGTATTTATTGAGGCAAAAGAAAGCATGGGCCTTTTGCTAAACATCCATAAGACAAAAGTCCTCCACTAGCCTGTCTCGTCGCACAGCACTACCCCCCAGTCATCAAGATCCACGGCACAGCCCTGGACAACGTGAACAATTTCCCATACCTCGGGAGCCTCTTATCAACAAGAGCAGACATTGACGACGAGATTCAACACTGCCTCCAGCGCACCAGTGCAGCCTTTGGCCACCTGAGGAAAAGTGTGTTTGAAGACCAGGCCCTCAAAACTGTCACCAAGCTCATGGCCTACAGGGCTGCAGTAATACCCACCCTCCTGTATGGCTCAGAGACGTGAACCATATACAGTAGACACCTCAAGTCACTGGAGAAATACCACAAATGATGTCTCTGCAAGATCCTACAAATCCCCTGGGAGGACAGGCACACCAACATTAGTGTCCTCGACCAGGCCAACAGCCCCAGCATTGAAGCACAGACCACACTTGATCAGCTCTGTGGGCAGGCCACATTGTCCACATGCCAGACACGAGATCCCCAAAGCAAGCGCTCTACTCGGAACTCCTTCACGGCAAGTGAGCCAAAGGTGGGCAACGGAAACATTACAAGGACACCCTCAAAGCCTCCCTGATAAAGTGCAACATCCCCACTGACACCTGTGAGTCCCTCGCCAAAGATCGCCCTAAGTGGAGGAAGTGCATCCAGGAGGGCGCTGAGCACCTAGAGTTTCATCGCCAAGAGCGTGCAAAAATCAAGCGCAGGCAACGGCAAGAAAATGCGGCAAACCTGTTCCACCCACCCTTTCCCTCAATGACTATCTGTCCCACCTGTGACATGGACTATGGTTCTCGTATTGGACTGTTCAGCCACCTAAGGACTCATATTAAGAGTGGAAGCAAGTCTTCTTCAATTCCGAGGGACTGTCTATGATGATGATGATGAAATATATTCAATGATCCATCCCCCACATCTCTCAGGGGCAGAGAATTCTATAGATTTACAACCCTCCTCCGTGGAGACCAGGTCAAACCACTCCTTAAACATGTTAAACACCAAACCCAATCAGATTGAGAGGTAAAACCCTCAGATTTAAAGGTGACAAGTCTCGTTAAAATAAAGTTTCTGTGTGCCACATTTGCACACAAGCAGGAATTGCAATAAATGGAATTAAAATAAACAGAACTTTTGACAATTAGGGGGGGGATATGGGATGTCAGAAATGGTTGCGTTAAAACATGAAATGCAATTAAGCAAGTTGCAAATAAACGGGTACGACTGTAATCTCATCCTTAAAGAATCTAACATTTTCCCTACCTGCAGATGTTAATCTAATTGGCCTGTAATTATTCAAATTAGCTCAGTCTCCTTTTTCAAAATGTTGGGTTACTTTATATTCCTCTGGTAAATTTATTAGAGCCCTGAAATATAATTTCTAGGGCCTCTGTAATTTCCTCCCTCAGGATCCGAGAATGTATCCCATCAGGCACTAGAGCTTTTTCTTCCTTTAGCTGAACTAATTTAATTTTTATTCAGCACATTATTGTTCATCTCACTTGGTCATTTTAGAATACACCTCCTTTTCTCTTTAGTAAAAACCGTTACGTACAGGCTGTACCTCTCCAGTCCGGGACTCTTTAGTCCGGAAACATCCCTGGTCTGGCATCATTCCCGGCGGGGGTGGCGTCCTGCGCTGTTCATGGAGGTAAGCGAGCTGGGTAAGGAAAGGGAAGGGCAAGTGGCTGGGTGAGGCACTGAGGATTGGAAAAAAACGGAGATTCTGAGCAACCAAATGCTGCACAGTAGGCTTGTGCGCAGCACTGTCATCAGAACCCGATAAGTCTAAGGTCGGCGTGACCTCCCGTGGTCCAGAAAATTCTCTTGTCCGGCACCAGTTGGGTCTCAAGGGTGCCAGACCGGAGAGGTCCAACTGTACTTTTGAAATACCTCTGCCATTTTTTGATCATCTATAAATAGACAACCCTGTCCTCTCAGGGGTCCCACCTCCTCTTTAACAATTTTATACTGATATACTTGTAAAATACTTTACTGTTCCTTTTGATATATTTAAAAAAAATTCTCATGCTCGTTAGCTTTCCTCATCCCTCTCGTAATCTCGTGTACGCCGGGCTTTACAGGGTCCCAGGTGCACCTGTGGTCAGGATTTGGCTGCAATATCCTATTTGGACAGAAGTGAAAGTAGGGGTTTCAACAACCATCACATTTCAAGATCCAAATAGGAAGTGATGTACATATTGAAGGCAAGTGCTAGACCATTTAGCAGAGATGAGTCCAAGACTGCAAGAGAGAACACAGGCTTTGTTGCCCCAGTACAGTCAGCTATGATGGATACTGATATCATGGCACAGGATTCACTCACCTGACCAGTGTCAGGGGGCAGTGCGTTTTCAGGCAAGAGTGTACAGTAGAAACATGAAGCAGTGGCAATTCATGTACCAAATTTCTTCAATGGACTGTCTAGGAAATCCGAATAGCAAGGGAAAAGTGGGGCTGAAGGAGGTACAGCTTTTTGATCCCGCCGGTGAGACTGGCAGAGAGAACATTGGCAGAAAGCTCAGACCTCGCAAAACAGTTCAAGTTTAAAGATGCACTTCGTCCATTGAACTGTTCTCCATTCGCTTAGGGGTGCATGAAATGGCACAAAAACATCCACACCACACCTTGTACCAGACAAGATAGTCTTGTGTGTTACCTACTCAAGGGAGGATGCATGATCCAACCCCACTTCAGCTTGGTGGTGGACAAACCCTCAGGGACAGGTGGCGGCAAAGGCCCTAGCCACCATCAGTGAACAGAGCTGGTGGATTGAGAAATTTGGCCAAGAGGAAAATGTGGCAATATGATGCCAGCCAAGCAATACCTATATCCTTTGTGATGCAATGCATAAGACCATAGTAAAAGCAAAATCCCAATGGTGTTAAGCAGAGGAGTGGAATGTCCGTCAGACAGATCGCCACACAGCCCAGGGAATACTTAGAGACCTGGGAGGGTTTGCAGGCCATTGTGATATGCCAAATGCGTGCACACAGTCCTCACAGGTAAGGCTCATGTGTGGAAGCTTTTGAAGCAGTGGTGAGGAGGGATCTGATGTGACAATACTGAAGCATTTTTGTCTGTGATGAATTGGTCGTTGGATTTTTCCTTACCAGATGGTAAACACAGGGTGAAAATTAGGTACAGTTATTTGTTTCCTCAAACTGCAGAGAATGCACAGGTTTATGTTTTGATAAACTGTAAAGCATTTGATAAGGATTAATGACAGGTAGTACAGAGCCTTAGCGATATTCTGTCCAGCAGTGTCCTTGATAGGTGTCTAGATAGCCTGAGTCTTGTCTGACATAATGCGCATTCTTCAGCTTACCAACGACAAAGATTACATGGCCGCATGTGATATATTCCAGTAAGGTGGAGAACAATGACAAAGGTTCTCTGTTTGAACTCCAGAACTTGCTGTGCTTACTTAGATACTGGACAGGTGCTCAGCAGATGTCAGGTCTGCCTGTGGAATTGGCCAGTGACACTGGACCCAAGGAAAATATTTTGTGCGGAAATGGAAGAGAGGTGTTAAACAGGAGTTACTGGATAGCCCCTTATGCTTTACAAAAGACTGTCCCGTAACTTTTATACAATCTTCCAATAAATGATAAGTACTGCAGGGAATAGAATACGGCCAGGGTGATCTCCTGGACTAGTTTTGATCGCCTGGATGGGTCGGAGAGAAATTTTCCCAGATTTTTTCTCCCTAAATTGGCCTGGGTTTTTAATCTAGTTTTTGCCTTTCCCAGGAGATCACATGGCTCCAGTTGGGGTCGAGTGTAGAATGTTTCAGTATAAGGGATGTCGCAGTTGTGTGAGGCGGACTGGTTGGGCTGGGTGCTCTTTTGCCATTCTGTCATTGTTCACAGGTTTATATGTAACCTTTAGGGCTGCTGACCAAGGGCCTTGCGGCTCTTTGTTGGCCGGCGTGTACACGATGAGCCGAAATGGCCTCCTTCTGCATTGTAAATTTCTATGTTTCTATGTAAATCTTGCAGTAATTTATGAAGCAATTAAAATACTCATCATCTGAATCATTGAAACCAAAATTTATATTTTAATTGGCCAACAAATGAGCCTAAAATTCTGATTCATATCCATTTGCTTTATGGATCAATGTCAACTTAAGTTTACTGCAATAAAAGGTTAAAAGAATACATTTTGCAGAGAGTCAATTAATCGGTTTCTTTGCCATGCCTTGATTGACATCAAAAACCTAGTTACTCAAAAGTAATACATTATAGGTTAGATTTTTTTAAATTCATTCACGGGCTGTGGGTGCCGCTAGCAAGGCCAGCATTTATTGCCCATTCCCCTGGAGAAGGTGGTGGTGAGCCACCATTTTAAAGGGCAGTTAAGAGTCAACTACATTGCTGTAGGCCTGGAGTCACATATAGGCCAGACCAGATAAGGACAGCAGATTTCCTTCCCTAAAGGACATTAGTGAACGAGATATGTTTTTACGACAATCCGGACAGCTAAACTGGGCCACAATTTTGGACAAGATAAAAAAGAAATACCAGTGCAACTGGTAATTTTGGAGTTTTATTTACATTAAGCAGTCCTCTTCTGTAACTGTCAACATCAAAGAAGATGGTTAATGTTTTTCTCAGCAAATAAACTTTGACTCTTTACAATTTCCAAATAGAGCAAATTTGAGGTACATGCCCTATAAGTTTGAGCGTATTGGTGATTTTTAATCGGGAAGGCGGGAAAATTCAAGTTAAGATGGTTAACAAAAATGAAAGCGCACGGAATAGGAAGCGACCTATTGAGATGGGTACAGAATTGGTTAGAAAGCAGAGAGTTAGGGTAATGGATATGGACACAAGTTGGCAGGATGTGACTAGTGGTGTCCCCCAGGGATCTGTACTGGGGCCTCAGCTTTCCATTATATTTATAAATATCGCTGACCTACATTGGCTGCCGATTAAGCAATGCTTCGATTTCAAAATTCTCATCCTTTTTTTCAAATCTCTCCATGGCCTCATCCCTCCCTAGCTCCGTAATCTCCTTCATCCGCACAAAGAAATACCACCGATAACTTGGATGAAGGAATAGAGAGCCGTATATCCAAGTTTGCTGACAACACCAAGTTAGGTGGCACAGATGGGAGCAGAAAGTTGCAAAGATACATTGATAGATTAAGTGAGTGGGAAGCACTGTGGCAGATGGAGTTAAATGTGAGGAAGTTTGAAGTCATCCACACTTAAATGGTTAACTGACACAGTGCTTTTGCTAAATTCCTGTTCCACATATTCATCACTCTACAGGTTCTGATCTTGAGTCCCAGTTAATGCTGGCTAATCTTTGCCTAAACTTGTACTGTGATCATAGACCATGTTAAACAGCCTGCTTTGACCTATATCATCTTTGTGTCTCAAATTTAAAAATAAACCTGGCCTGTTCAGTGATTTTTTTCTTTGTAAATTAGAGTGCTAAGTCCCAAGATCATTGCTCTTTTCTCCAAACTCTTTTTTTTGAATCAGCAGTGGGGATAATTTTGAACTTCACAGACTGGGTGATAACCTGGCAGACCACATTGCCACCTTTGTAGGGTCTACCCTGTTTGCATTCCATTGAATTCAATGGGATGAAAATTGGGCGATTCTACAACGGATGGCTGGTCTTTTTCCTTTTACTATTGTGCGAATGAACATTTATTCGTTGTTTATACGCTTCATGTTTCTGACTCCAATGTGCATTACCTTCCATTTATGTGATTGATTCCCTACCTGAAGGGAGACATATTAAAATAAATTATACTTTCAGCTTGAGTGCTGCTTTGGAAGGGAGAGATATTCCATCAATAACACTGATCCACATATCTGCATTAGTGCATTCAATTGTAGCTCAATGAACAAGTGATGGTAATGGTAATGGACAAATCCCAAGTGGATTTATAAATCACTTAATTATGAATAGAACCTGTCAAGATAAACTACTAACATAAATCTTCATTTAGGGTATCAGTTTCCCACTTAATTCTTTTGCAAGGGCAGAACTTCGAGACAATTTTCATTTTCTCTCTGGTATGATGACAGACTATGTGCTACTGTGCTCTTCTTACAGTGACCATAAATACAATATTCAAATACTATAATTACTGAATTAATGTTATATGTCATTCTAAGAGCAAAATACCATTTCTATTATTGGTCTTAATTATACAGAAATACCACAAATAACAGAGCCCTCACAGAGCTCATGAAAATATTTCAACAATCAAGAATTGATTAATATCTATTCCTTTGGAATGTCAATACTCTGTAGTTGTTTTTTTTTTAAACTGGGTTTTCCTAACATTGGTGTGGTTGCCAAATAATGAAAATTCCAAATTTCAACTCATCAGTTTCAATAAGGACGGCATAGATTGATGGCATGAGGCGCTACATTACAAACCAATTTTCCAATGTTGTCACTAGCTTATTTCACATGTAGTTAATTAGTTTGAGCAAAGGCCACATGGCAGAGGAAGACATTCTATAAACAGAATTCACAATATAATAAGCTGCTTTCAACAGGAGAGTGTTTTGTTGTTCCTTTTATTCAATACAGGGCTGCATCCAAATCACAGTCACTGCCCTAGTCTCACCTATTTTGTACATGCTCAACAGCCTTGTACAGTTTCTGCAGGAACATTCGTAATGGAAAGGTGCTAAATTTAACACCCACTAAAAAAACATTAGAGCTGCTATAACAAAATCTGGCCAGTGAGCTTTGATACCGTTCACCTCACCAGTTTCTGGATTTTATAATGTTTCACTTAATACAGCAAATGTGTACCATTTGCATCATGTATCTGATAATAAAAGAACTTGCATTTTTATAGTGCATTTCACGATCTCAGTACATCCCAAAGCGATGTGCAGCCAATGAAGTACTTTAGAAGTATAGTCACCGCTGTATCAGAAAGAAATGCAGCATGCAATATGCATACAGCAAGTCCCACAAACAGCAATGTGATAATGACCAGACAATACGCTTATTTATTGATGTTGGTTGAGGAATATTTATTGGCTTTCGAATAGTGCCGTGGGAAATTTTACGTCCACCTAAATTGGCCTTGATTTTTTTCTGGTTTTTGCCTCTCCCAGATCATAGTGTAGAATGTTTCAGTATAAAGGGTGTCGCAGTTGTGTGAGGCGAACTGGTTGGGCTGGGTGCTCTTTGCCTTTCCGTCATTGTTCATAGGTTTATATGTAACCTTTAGGGCTGCTGACCAAGGGCCGTGCGGCTCTTTGTCGGCCGTCGTGGACACGATGGGCCGAAATGACTTCCTTCTGCGCTTTAAATTTCTATGTTTTTAAAGGCAGACGGGACCTCGGTTTAACACCTCATCCGAAAGATGTCATACCACCAACAGTGCAGCACCCCCTCAGTACTGCACTGGAGTGTTGGCTTAGTTTATGGGCCGAAGTCAGAAAAGGAAGTCAAATCATAATTGCAATTTATTTTGTGCAACACATAATCAAAAGAAAATGAGAATTTCTTCCTACCTGAGCTGCTGTTTCAGTTCATTGAACCGTGGTCTTCTGCTAGGATCATATGCCCAGCATTTTGTCATAAGGCTGTAGAGTGTCGGCGGGCAGTTAGGAGGCATTGGCAACCGCTCACCATTTTCAATTCTACCGATTACATCGTTATTTTTTACTCCTTGAAATGGTTTCACTCCATACATTAGAATTTCCCACATACAAACACCTAAAATGTAGAAATTAAAAAAATTAAAAAAAGTGTAGAAAACATTTCAATTAAACTAGTGTTATTTTACAGTGAACTCTGCTTACAGCAGTTTGTCTAGAGAATTGGGAAAACCATACAAATCATACCTGCCCAAACTAAACTTAAGTTTACAAGATGCATTGATTGCACTGCACAGGATTATTGGTTCACTCCGAGAAAACAACATGTCTTGTACACGTGTTAACATGTTAAATACCTAATGTAAAACCCAGATTTCTTCTGGGACAATCCTCCAAATATCCCTGGTCTGATGCTCTAGGCTTCCTTCAATATTATCCATTACGTTAGCCAGAATAAGCTATGTCAATGTTAATGTGTTCTAATCACAATTTGTCAGGCCTAATATGTCCAGTCAAGATTGCTACTGAATGTAATGTATTAAAATGAAATCTGCTATAAACAATTTATACTATACTTTAAAAAACTGAACAGGAAGTTCAAATGATCTCTGAAATATCAACAACTTGCATTAATATAGCACCTTTAACATCGTAAAATTAATGTTTATCTTAGTAACCAGGAAGCATTATTTGAGAAAGCTGTGGGAGGAAAGAAAACATGAGACTGACTTAAAAAGGGAGTTTTAGTTACATGGGAGTTAGGCGGTGATTAAAATTCATCAATGTAAGATTAAGTAAAAAGCATTTAACCAGTGGATTGAATGAAGGTGGTAGAGATGGTTATTGAAAAGAAGCATGAGCAACCTTAAGGCATATCGGAAAGAGCAAGTTGCAGGTTTTGCGAAGAGTGTTGCAGGCGTTACATCTGTGATGTATTTGCAGCCATGCTCTGCGCCATGTAATTACATGTAATAGCCAACAAATGGGGAAAGCCCGGGAGGCACACATTACTGCACCTCGTGCTGCCTCCCAATATAAAGCAGGCTCCCCCTGCAGTACTCACTTATGGAGTTTACATTAAACCTAAAGGTCACAAGGTGATCATCTCCAGCATGGGCCATGTATGATTTATTATGGTGATAAGCATACATATCAATATCAATTGAACAGCACAGAAACAAGCCACTCGGCCAAACTGGTCTGTGCCAGTGATTATATTCCACAAACCTCCTCCCACCCTACTTTATCTAATCCGATCAGTATACCCCTCTATTCCTTTCTCTCAAGTGCTTATCTAGCTTCTCCTTAAATGTATCTATATAGTATTTGGCTCAACTACTCCTTGTGGTCAAGATGTTTCTCCTGAATTTCCCATTAGATTTATTCGTGACTTCTTATAAATTATGGCCTCTAGTTTTGGACTCCCCCAAAAGTGGATACATTTTCTCTACGTCTACCCAATCAAGAGCATAAGTTCATAAGAAATAGGAACAGGAGTAGGCCATATAGCCCCTCGAGCCTGCTCCGCCATTCAATACGATCATGGCTGATCTGATCATGGACTCAGCTCCACTTCCCTGCCCAATCCCCATAACCCCTTATCATTTAAGAAACTGTCTATTTCTGTCTTAAATTTATTCAATGTCCCAGCTTCCACAGCTCTCTGAGGCAGCGAATTCCAGACTCACAACCCTCAGAGAAGTAATTTCTCCTCATCTCAGTTTTAAATGGGCGGCCCCTTATTCTAAGATCATGTCCTCTAGTTCTAATCTCCCCCATCAGTGGAAACATCCTCTCTGCATCCACCTTACGAGGTGCCCCCTCATAATCTTATACATTTCAATAAGATCACCTCTCATTCTTCTGAATTCCAATGAGTAGAGACCCAACCTACTCAACTTTTCCCCATATGTCAACCCCGTCATCTCCGGAATCAACCTAGTGAACCTTCTCTGAACTGCCTCCAAAGTAAGTATATCCTTTTCTAAATATGGAAACCAAAACTGCACGCAGTATTCCAGCTGTGGCCTCACCAATACCCTGTATAGCTGCAGCAAGACTTTCCTGCTTTTATACTCCATCCCTTTGCAATATAGGCCAAGATTCCATTGGCCTTCCTGATCACTTGCTGTACCTGCATACTATCCTTTAGTCTTTCATGCACAAGTACCCCCAGGTCTCGCTGTTGAGCAGCATTTTGCAATCTTTCTCCATTTAAATAATAACTTGCTCTTTGATTTTTTTCTGCAAAAGTGCATGACCTCTCACTTTCCAACATTATACTCTATCTGCCAAATTTTTGCCCACTCACTTAGCCTGTCTATGTCCTTTTGCAGATTTTGTGTGTCCTCCTCATATATTGCTTTTCCTCCCACCTTTGTATCGTCAGCAAACTTGGCTACGTTACACTCAATCCCTTCTTCCAAGTCGTTAATATAGATTGTAAATAGTTGGGGTACCAACACTGATCCCTGCGGCACCCCACTAGATATTGGTTGCCAACCAGAGAATGAACCATTTATCCCAACTCCCTGTTTTCTGTTAGTTAGCCAATCCTCTATCCATGCTATAATATATTACCCCCAATTCTGTGAACTTTTATCTTGTGCAGTAACCTTTTATGTCAAATGCCACATCCACTGGTTCCCCTTTATCCACCCTGTTCATTATATCATCAAAGAACTCCAGCAAATTTGTCAAACATGACTTCTCCTTCATAAATCCATGCCGACTCTGCCTGACCGAATTTTGCTTTTCCAAATGTCCTGCTACTGCTTCTTGAATAATGGACTCCAACATTTTCCCAACCACAGCTGTTATGCTAACTGGTCCATAGTTTCCTGCTTTTTGTCTGCCTCCTTTTTAAAATAAATCAAAGCCTTTCATTTTCTTAAAGACATCTATTGGGTCACCCTTAGCCTTCCCTGATGAACATATCCACTCAGTTCTGATATCACCCTTCTTTTTTAAACTTTCTACTGTGCCTCTTTATCTTTTTTATAATTTGGAGCTCAGAACGGCACACAGTACTCCAAGTGACGTCTAACCAAGGTTCGATACAAGTTTAACAGAACTCCTCTGCTTTTCAATTCTATCCCTGAACATATTAACCCCAGTGTTTGGTTTGCTTTTTTTAAATGACCTTATTAACCTGCATCGCTACTTTTAGTGATTTGTGTATCTGTACCTCTAGATCACTTTGTTCCTCTACTCCATTCAGACTATTAACATCTAAAAAAAAAGACTGAGAATTATATAGCGCCTTTCATGACCAGCGGACACCCCAAAGCGCTTTACAGGCAATGAAGCACTTTTGACGAGCAGTCATTGTTGTAATTTGGAAATGTGGCAGCCAACTTGTGCACAGAAAGCTCCCAACAAACAGCAATGTGATAATGACCAAATAATCTGTTTTTGTTAGGTTGTTTGAGGGATATATATTGGTCAGGACACTGGGGACATCTCCCTTGCTCTTCTTCGAAATAGTGCCATAGGATCTTATACATCAGCCTGAGGCAGCAGACGGGACCTCGGTTTAACGTCTCATCCGAAAGATGGCACGTCCGACAGTGCAGCACTCCCTCAGCAGTGTCAGCATAGGTTTTGTGTGCTTAAGTCCCTGGAGTGGGACTTGAACCCACAACCTTCTGACTCAGAGGTGTGTGTGCTACCCACTGAGCCACAGCTGACACTAAGCAGTATGTCGCCTCCTTATTCTTTGTTCCAAAAACACCATCTCGCACATACCTATATTGAATTTAATTTGCCAATTACTCGCTCACTCTGCAAGTTTATTAATGACTTCCTATATTTTATCGCATTCTTCCTTTATATTAATTACATCTCCCAATTTGGTGTCGTCCACAAATCTTGAAATTGTACTTCCCAATTCCCAGTCATAGAAAATAGGGGCAGGAGAAGGCCATTCGAGCCTGCACGACCATTCAATAAGATCATGGCTGATCATTCACCTCAGTATTCCTTTCCTGCTTTCTCTCCATACCCCTTGATCCCTTTAGCCGTAAGGGCCATATCTAACTCCCTCTTGAATATATCTAATGATCTGGCATCAACAACACTCTGCGGTAAAGAATTCCACAGGTTAACCACTCTGAGTGAAGAAGTTTCTCCTCATCGCAGTCTTAAATGGCTTACCCCTTATTCTTAGACTGTGACCCCTGGTTCTGGACTTGCCCAACATCGGGAACATTCTTCCTGCATCTAACCTGTCCAGTCCCGTCAGAATTTTATATGTTTCTATGAGATCCCCTCTCATTCTTCTAAACTCCAGTGAATACAGGTCCAGTCGATCCAGTCTCTCCTTATATGTCAGTCCTGCCATCCCAGGAATCATTCTGGTGAACCTTCGCTGCACTCCCTCAATAGCAAGAACGTCCTCCCTCAGATTAGGAGACCAAAACTGAACACAATATTCCAGGTGAGGCCTCACCAAGGCCCTGTACAACTGCAGTAAGACCTCCCTGCTCCTATACTCAAATCCCCTAGCTATGAAGGCCAACATACCATTTGCCTTCTTCACTGCCTGCTGTACCTGTATGCCAACTTTCAATGACTGATGAACCATGACACCCAGGTCTCATTGCACCTCCCCTTTTCCTAATCTGCCGCCATTCAGATAAAATTCTGCCTTCATGCGTTTTTGCCACCAAAGTGGATAACCTCACATTTATCCACATTATATTGCATCTGCCATGCATTTGCCCACTCACATAACCTGTCCAAGTCACCCTTGCAGCCTCTTAGCATCCTCCTCACAGCTCACACCAGCTTAGTGTCATCTGCAAACTTGGAGATATTGCACTTTACATTCAATTCCTTCATCTAAATCATTGATATATATTGTAAATAGCTAGGGTCCCAGCACTGAGCCCTGCGGCACCCCACTGGTTACTGCCTTCCATTCTGAAAAAGACCCATTTATCCCGACTAACTGCTTCCTGTCTGCCAACCAGTTCTCTATCCACGTCAATACATTATCCCCAATACCATGTGCTTTAATTTTGCACACCAATCTCTTGTGTGGGACCTTGTCAAAAGCCTTTTGAAAGTCCAAATACACCACATCTAGTGGTTCTCCCCTGTCCACTCTACTAGTTACATTCTCAAAAAATTCTAGAAGATTTGTCAAGCATGATTTCCCTTTCATAAATCCATGCTGACCTGATCCGATCACTGCTTTCCAAATGCGCTGCTATTTCATCCTTAATAATTGATTCCAACATTTTCCCCACTACTGATGTCAGGTTAACCGGTCTATAATTCCCCGTTTTCTCTCTCCCTTCTTTTTTTAAAAAGTGGTGTTACATTAGCTACCCTCCAGTCCATAGGAACTGATCGAGAGTCGATATACTGTTGGAACATAATCACTAATGCATCCACTATTTCTAGGGCCACTTCCTTAAGTACTCTGGGATGCTTCTATCAGGCCCTGGGGATTTATCGGCCTTCAATCCCATCAATTTCCCTGACACAATTTCCTGACTAAGAAGGATTTCCTTCAGTTCCTCCTTCTCATGAGACCTTCAGTCCCCTTGTATTTCCAGAAGATTATTTGTGTCTTCCTTAGTGAAGACAGAACCAAAGTATTTGTTCAACTGGTCTGCCATTTCTTTGTTCCCCATTATAAATTCACCTGAATCTGACTGCAAGGGACCTACATTTGTCTTCACTAATCTTTTTCTCTTCACATAGCTATAGAAACTTTTGTAGTCAGTTTTTATGCTCCCAGCAAGCTTCCTCTCATACTCTATTTTCCCCCCTCCTAATTAAACCCTTTGTCCTCTTCTGCTGAATTCTAAATTTCTCCTAGTCCTCAGGTTTGCTGCTTTTTCTGGACAATTTATATGCCTATTCCTTGGATTTAACACTATCCTTAAATTTCCCTTCTTAGCCACGGTTGAGCCACCTTCCCCGTTTTATTTTTACTCCAGACAGGGATATACAATTGTTGAAGTTCATCCATGTGATCTTTAAATGTTTGACATTGCCGATCCGCTGTCAACCCTTGAAGTATCATTCGCCAGTCTATCCTAGCCAATTCACGTCTCATACCATCGAAGTTACCTTTCCTTAAGTTCAGGACCCGAGTCTCTGAATTAACTGTGTCACTCTCCATCTTAATAAAGAATTCTACCATATTATGGTCACTCTTCCCCAAGGGGCCTCGCACAACAAGATTGCTAATTAGTCCTTTCTCATTACACATCACCCAGTCTAGGATGGCCAGCCCTCTAGTTGGTTCTTCGACATAGGGGAGAGGAGTTTAAAGGAGACTTGAAACAATGTTAAATTTCTGCAAAATCTGCTCTGTTGAATGTTTGTCCAAAGGCAGGAATGACAAATATCAGGATATAACTCAAGTTCATTTAAGACGAAGCCAAATGTACATGAATGGAGTCGAAGCAAACTTACCGAACATCCATACATCACTAGCTGAGGTAAACCGTCGGAAGTTGATTGATTCAGGAGCCATCCATTTGATGGGTAGTTTCCCTTTCGAGGCTGCCAAGAGAAGGCTAGAAGTTCACAAAATAATACCAAACTTCTGCATCGAACCCTGCTTACCGTCTGCACAAATTTGAAGTGGACTTTCAGAAAACAAGATCGAGTGATCCACTGGACAAACCATGTGCACAAAAAAAAAAACTGGCCCGAGTTTCCACTCGGGGCACAATCGGACGGCGCTGGATACTGCGCTGGTTTTGCCAAGGTGAAGTTACACTCAAATTGATGCTCAAACTCATTTGCAAAAGCCCAAACCTAAAATCTCCCATGAATCAGCGCAATCGAGAAGCATTATTGAACATAATTGATTGGTGACTGGAACATGGTCAATGGGGCCTCAAAATTGAAACTGAAAATGTGTTCAAGTAACTGCTGCAGTTGAAGAAACAGGCCAATCAATGATTTTAGTTGACTGCCGGTCACAGGTCTTGTGTACCAAGGGCAGATTCATTGGACTGAATTTGAACTCATTTAAAATGAATTTCAAGTTATCGCAGCATCAGCTTGAGAAAAAGACCCGAGTGAGGCTTCAATTAAATTCTGGTCACTGCATGTTGCAGATCATTAACGATTAATTAACGTGACCATGGGTGCCTGTGCACCCAAAATTCTTGGCGTAATGTGATGAACACCCCCACACGGGTGCAACTGGCGGAAACCTGCCATGCAGCCCTGGGAGTGCGGCCAATTTTGTGGGTGGGGACTGCTTTGGATGAATTGACTTTTGAACCAATGTAAAAGATTGTGAAAACTTAAAGTGGTTACGGGCATAACTCATTTAAATTTCGCAATTTTTTGCGTTATTTCAGTTGCACTGATATCTGGGTTGAAAACATGTGGAAGTTTAGGCCACTGCAGAACGATTTACTCTGAGAACCAGGAAAATTCTGGCCTTACATTTTCCAATCATATGTCATGATGCTGAAAAAACATGTTGCAGCAATAAAGTGGCTCAGGTGTTAGGAATAGCTTTATTACAGTGCTATTAATCTGTTACAGACTAACATAAGAACATAAGAAATAGGAGCAGGAGTCGGCCATTTGACCCTCGAGCGTGCTCCGCCATTCAATAAGATTATGGCTGATCTGATCTTGAACTCAACACCACTTCCCTGCCCACTCCCCATAACCCTTGAACTCCCTTATCGTTCAGAAATCTATCTATCTCCACCTTAAATATATTCAATGACCCAGCTCTCTGGGGCAGAGAATTCTGGGGCAGAGAACTAAGGCCCAGCTACTCATGTTGACCAGCTTTTTTTTGATATTCTGACAAATTTTTCTTCTTCAGGTTCCTCATGGCTTCAACATACTTATATTGTATTGTATTACTTATCAATACAATACAAAAAGGATTACAAATTACTATTATGTTAACAGCCAGGATTTAACAATACTACTCTACTCGCTGTTATATGCTTTGAGAGATGGGGACTGTATTCTATGCAAGATTTGTGTTGAAGTACTTCAATCAACTGTAAAAGAATTCTGCTGGACCAGCACTAAATCGGATCAATATTAAATCAGATAGGTTTTCAATTTGTTGTGTCAAAAATATAATCTTTTTCACAACACTTCGAATTTCAGAGGACTCACTGAGAGCACAAACTAGACAATCAAATATCAGAATGTTTTACACAGATTGTCTACCCAACTGTTAGAGTTTTGTTTTTACTCTGATCCCTACCTTTGTAGTAAGTGCTGTCTTCCATGTACCTCGATAAACCAAAGTCTCCTAATTTTACACAATCCAATGAGGATACCAATACATTTCTAGCAGCAATATCCCTGTAAGGAAAAAATAAGGAATTGATTAAAATGCTTTTATTGTTTCTCTGAATAGGAGATGCTGATTGGGTCAGATTAATCCTTTTCAATTTATTCAGGTGGAAAAGACCATTCATATGGCTGTTTTCATTGGATAATGATCTTTTTATGTTATCGGTATTACTTAAATATAAGTTTTTTTGTGTTTGTAAATTCTAGAGTGGAAGTAACACAGAAGTCAATATCCATTATCAAACTAAACACATAATTTGTTGAAGATGATACTGCAATAAAACACGAGGCAACGGCAGCATAGTGGTAATGTTACTGGACTAGTAATCCAGAGGCCGAGACTAATGATCCGGAGACAAGGATTCAAATTGCACCATGGCAGCTGGGGAGTTTAAATTCAGTTAATTAAATAAATCTGGAATAAAATAAGTTTCAGTAATGGTGACCATGGACTCAATTTTGGCCCAGTCTGTTTTTCGGCGCACTTACCGGAGTTGCGCCACTTTTCTCCGTTCTGAAGTGCGGCGAAAAATTTCCTTCCCACTTTGGCTGCTGTCCGGCCTCTTCCCTGTAGTCACGCAGTGTGGCCAGTCGAGTCCGGGGTGGAGCCAGCGTCCTGCGCTGAAAACTGTGCCGGGACATCTGCACATGCGCAGTGGAGTCCGGTGCCAATGTCCGTGTATGCGCAGTAGCGCTGAAAGTTGGTAATCGGCCATTTTTAAAGAGCTAGATATCTGCTTGAGTTTTGGTGTCAGGAATGCTGTGGAACGAAATTAACTGCTGAATTCAAGAAGCAGTGCCCTGTTTGTTAATCTCAGTGCTGCATGCCTGCAAAATTGCCAGAAGCAGTGCTGTATTTCTGAAAATCACTGTTGCGTGCAAAATAAGGACTGTGTGTTTGGAAAAATCACTGTGTCTAAGAGCTTTGGAAAAGTGCTGTGAGTGTCTCAAAGCAGCTACAGCAATACAGCAATGCAACAACCTGCACCAAGAACAAAGAATTTCTTGCATGACGAAATGGAGATACTAGTTAATATCATTGAGAACAGATGGCAGGAGCTGGATACCAGCAGAGGTCACACAAAAGTGCCACCCAAAGAAATGAAGCAACGCTGGAACCAAGCTGCAGTAGATTTCTGCGCATTGGTGAACACCAAGAGATCTGGAAGCCAGTGTAAAAAGAAATGGCAGGACCTTGGTCAAGTAGTTAGTGTAAGTAATATTTTCATTTATTCAATGCAATTGCAATTGTAAATATGACCAGCTGTATATGTCCCACCCAGTAGAAAGACATCCTATCTAAAAAGTTGCATTTTCATCTTTGCAGAGGAAATTGTCCCACAACAAAAGGGAAAGAAATCGAACAGGAGGAGGCCCGCCAAATCTGCACGCACCGACACCCTTGGAACAGAGGGTCGCTGCTTTGATGGGTCCTGCCTGGAGAAAAACAATCAGCACAAGCTGGGCCCACATGCGAGGGAGAGGGCAAGTCCTGAAAATTCATCGTGGCCCTTCAAATCAACCTGCTGCCTGGCCTGCTATTTTTGAGCCTACTCATGCCACCCATCCTGCCCCCCTCCTCTGCTGCTAACCATTTGACTGTTCTGTTATATTTTGCAGAACCTGATGCCAATCCTCAAGATCCAGAAGAACATTCAGACGCGAATGAGCTGGAGCACGATAACATCTTCCAAGCCAACCCTCCAGACCAACATGGGGGTGAGGGGGAGGGGATGGAGATGGATGAAGGCCACGCTGTTCTACTGAATCTTGAGGCGGTCACGTTAACGGAGTTGGCGTTGGCAGCCCCTTTCATGACTAGTGGTTTGAGTTCTGGTATGACATCCCATGGTTTCCTACCGTCCGAGGTTACAGGTCCCAGTGGTGGTGGGATGCGGCATGGAACACCCAGGGCCCCACTGTTTGAGCCCGCACTTCCCACTGGGATGCCGCGAGGCACTCCCATGGCGAGGAGAAGGGGAAATCGACCACGCTCTCCTGAGATGCAGGATGCAACAGATGTAGTTCAGATCATGGCATTGCGTGGGGAGAGCACTGACCTTACCCGATCACTCCTGGACACCATCAGTGGGGTGAGTGATGAGGTAGCAGGACTGTCGGGAGAAGTAACAGTAATGGCACGGGAAATGGGAACTATGTCCAGGAACATCAGTGAGGGAATAGTATCCATGAGGGAGGGGATGTCAGAGGTAGTGGAAAGGACGACAGTGGCCATGAGGGAGGGAATGTCAGAGGCAGTGGAAAGGACGACACTGGCAAAGGCACAGGCCATCATGGGGGGAATGCTTCAGTCCGCTGAGACACTGTCAGGGTGCATGAGGGAGGACATGTGTGAGTTAGCTGCTGCAATAAGGGAACAGACCCAGACCATTCAACTGCCACTCCCACGGCAATCCCCACGCCAGCCTCTGAAGAGACCCAAGCTGGGCCCCCCACATTAACACCTGATCCCCGCCCCACTCCCCGCCACCAACCACCCATAAAGAAGTGCACATTCACCAAGATGTTAGAGGGAATAAGCTTGATACCAAGCTCAAAAACACTGCACCACTGCCTGCGGGTAGGGGTGGTGGACAGTCCAAGACCAAGCGCGGCAGGCGGTGTTACACTAAGGGGGATGAAAGATGGGTGCAGCCTTTCTTTGTTGCTGTTGTTGTTGATGTTACTGTTTCCAAATTGAAAGTTTTTTGTAAGTTATGTAAATTTACAACTTTATAAGTGATCTTAAAGTTTTTAAGTGATCTTAAAGAGTCATATTGAAGTAAAGTTTGATACAAAAATAATTTTATTACACTAAAGTTAAGTAGATTGTAAACTTTTGAATGAAATATATTTGACATTAAAACTGAATCATGTTCCATTAACACAACACAACATTTAGGAAAAGCTCCAAAATATAAACATGTCCACGCGGAATAGTTGACGCTGAGCCCTCGGGCATCAGTAAAGCATTCATGTATGAGCTGCCGGTGCAAGGCTTGAGCAATCGTTAAAGGAGCACGATGGTCCGCCCTCCTCCGCCGTCGTGCTCCGGCCCTTGCATGGTTTCCTCATCCTCTTCATCATCCTCCTCCTCCTGCTCTTCACCTGCAGATTCCAAATCATTATCATCAGCCACTCTCACCGCAGGTGGGTCTTCTTCCACTATCAGCTGCTGCTGCCTCATGATGGCCAAGTTATGCAGCATGCAGCACACAACAGTGAACTGACCAACAATCTCAGGGGAGTATTGCAAGTAGCCTCCCGGAATGGTCCAGGCATCGGAAAGGCTGTTTCAAGATGTCAATGGTCCTCTCTATGATGCTGCGCGTCGCAATGTGTGCCATATTGTATTGATGGTCAGCTTCCGTCCGGGTTATGCGTCGGGGCGTCACGAGCCAAGTGGCGAAGCCGTACCCTTTGTCTCCCAGAAGCCAGCTCTGCCCTTCTGGCTGCTGCTCAAACATGTCAGATGTAACGCTGTCGCGTAGAATGAACGCATCATGGGTGCTGCCAGGGTATCTTGCATCGACTGACATGATGCGATGCATGTTGTCACACATGAGCTGCACATTCACGGAGTGGAAGCCTTTTTTATTCCTGAACAGCTCGGCATCCTCCAAAAGTGCTCGCAGGACGATGTGGGTACAATCAATGCAGCCCTGTACCTTTGGGAAGCCAGCAATGCTTGAGAACCCCACAGCCCTGTCATGAATTGCTTGGGCGGTCATTGGGAACTTGGTGATGTCATTCCTCCGCGCATACAGTGCAGCCGTGACCTGGTGAATGGAGACATGTGTTGCATGTTGAGAGATGGTGCACACATCTCCAGTTGTAGCTTGAAACGATCCGGAGGCACAGAAGGAAAGCGCAGCTGTAACCTTCACTTCAACTGAAAGCAGTCTACCTGCCGCTTCTCAGCTGTAGGTCTGGACTCAGCAACTCACAGATCTCACGGACAACTTCGCTGCGGAAACACAGCCTCTGACACAATCTGCATCACTGAGGTTCAGATATGAACGTCTGACTCGAAATTGCCGAGGTGGGTAAGGCCTCCTGCCCAGCAGCCTACAGGCTCTCATGTTCCTGATGCAATGAGCTCTAATCAATTGTCTCCTACGTAGCACAATGATGCAGAACGCTCGCAAAATTTTGGCATTGACAGTATTGCCCCCATACTTAGTTAAACTTTCAAAGGTGGTCAAAACGGCAGGAAAGCAGGCAGCACAGATTTGCAGTTCTCTCTCTCCTGCCAAGGTCTGTATGGATGGACCGCACCCCAAAGGTCTTTTGACCTCTCCTCTCCCTCTCCCCCTCGAGTCTTGTGATCTCTTTCTCCCTCCTCCACCCCCCTTTTGAGTCGTGACACCTCTCTCTTCCCCCCCTTGAGTCTTGTGACCTCTGTCCTTCTCGCCACACCGCCACCACCACCGCCCTCCCCACCCATCCCAAGCCTCTCCATTTGCTTGCTGCAGCCGCTCTGTGGACCCCAATGTCAGCCAGTTGAATCGCTCCTGCCCCTAGCCCAAGCCGAGTGGCCTCCCGCACCGGCCAGCCCATTGCCTTCCCAGGCCGAGTTTTAAGATGAAGGTGGGACTTACTTCAATTTTTTATTTGTTATTGAATTCTTAGAACTTTTTGTTTCCAAGGTTTGGTGGTTTGTAAGGCTTGGTGCTTTTTAGGTGCAGGTCCTCTCCCTTCCCTTCCCGCCCCACCCCTATCCCTATCCCAGGCCGAATGGCCTCCGATGTACCTACCTGCACCGATTTCTTTAACTCTCTGCAAGGGTTTTCTGAAGTGGCAACATACGCTGGCCGAAGTAGATTTGGAGTAACTATTAACTGGCCAAAGTTGCCTAAATGGGCAGAATTGGCGTAGGTAGCTGGTAACGTGCCCTTTTGAGAAAAAAAAACGAAACTAAAAAAATCGGAACTGACTCAGTTACACTGGTGCAAATTGATTAGGGAAAATGGAGATTTTTAAGTTACACCAGAAAAACCAAGTTACTCGAAAAAAAAAACGGAGCAACTCCTGGCCAAAATTGAGCCCCATGTAACTACCGGATTGGCATAAAAACCCATCTGGTTCACTAATGTCCTTTAGGGAAGGAAATCTGCCATTCTTATCCTGTCTGGCTTATATATGATTCCAGAACTACAGCAATGTGGTTGATTCTTAACTGCCCTCTGAAATGGCCTAGCAGGGCAATTAGGGATGGGCAATAAATGCTGGCCTTGCCAACGAGGCCCACATCCAGTGAATGAATTAAAAAAAAATAATAATGAGGACATTTTTAACACAAGCCTCAGTCCCAGGAATATACTTTTGATTGCTGCCTTTACTGCTGTCCTTCTACTCACAAACCACTAATCCCACAGGCCATGAGCACCAGATTCTATCTCCTATTTTTGTGATTGGTCCAGCTTATTCCCTTGTATCTGTGACTAGTGTAATTGTCTACCAACTGTATCAAGTGACATTTCCTCACACATCACTCAAGATAAGCCATTGGTAATGTTATTTACAATGAATTACATACCAGAAAAATACAATGCTTGATTGGGTCATATAGGAAATTGGTTATAATGCATCTGTTTCTGTATTTTAAGGAGAAATTCCTCCCATTAGCAGACTACTGCTATGTAGAAATTATTTAATGTACCTCAGCGAGCTCCTTGCAATACCAGCTCTGTATTTTAGTGATTAGAAGAATTCTCAGAAAAGGTACTTTTAATTTTTTAAAAACTTGTCCTTAACATTCTATCGTGAATAATGACTAAAACAAACCAGAGCACAATATAACACAATCTGACAGCCCCTTTCCAATCACTAAACATACCAAACTGTATGCTACCATGTAATAAAGTTTAAAAAAAGCTACAACAGTTAGTTATACTCCAGATAACCCTATTCCTACTATAAAGATCAGAAGCACTGCTATCCAGCTAATCAGTGAAAGGCAAATGGCACTGAAGCATCGATAGTGAATAAATCAGTAACTTTACAGCACAATTTAAAATAAGTGACAGAGTGACCTCGGTCAGAAGGGTAGCTTCTTTGGATTCTTGGTAACTCCGGTAATTTCCACCCCAATTAAGGTGTTTAGACTTTACTTTCTGCTACAGCTTGCTCACAACAATTCTTTGTGCATTTTTATGCTGTACACTTAATTAAGGCAACTTGTAGCCAAGAGGCAGAGATGAACTTGTTTCTGTCATTCATCTGTTATCCAGCAGGTGGCACTCATTTAGCACTGTTTCCAAAAGGTGATTTATTTTCTTTCAGACATAGGGATTGGATGAATGGTATTAGGTTACATTTTGGTTATTATTTTCTTCCTATTTAGGATCTCCTGTACCTTTTTAATAGGAAGGATAAGCAAACGGAAGTGTAAGCAGGCCTTGATCAATGCTGCTGAAGATCAAATAAAGTGTGCAACATTAAAAATACAGGGTGGATCACCCAATGATCTCTGCTAGTAGGGAAGCACTTAACTTATACTAAGCGCCTCAAATAGAAAGAAATGTCTGAGATTGGGAACATGCCATGTAATTTACAGTATGGTATGTGGCACTTATTCCAAACGACCAGAGTTTAGTGGCACTTTGTTTCCAGTTCAAACACCATTTTATGCACTTTTATTAGTTAGTAAATGGTCAACATGCAGTGAGTTAGGTTCCATCCAAATCAACATACTTTTGAACAAATGGACTAAACTGTATATTACTCACCGATGTACAAATCTCTTACTCTCCAAGTAAGAGAGCGCTGTGCTGAGCTGGTAAGCATACAGAATTAAGGAGGCCAAGTCCAAGTTGTATTTTCTTACTTGTAAAAACGACCGCAACTGAGTGACAAAAAATACCGATTCAAAACATTAAAATAACAAGTCATTTTCCATTTAAAAAGCTGTTCTAAAAGTATTTTTCTTTTGACACAGGCTAGGCACAAACATATTATAAATGCATCATATTGTAAACCTTCTGGCAAATCGCTTCTTAGCATTTTTTGGGCACTTAATTTTACAGTGAGCTTAAACAATTATAGTCTGCCTCTCATTTCGTTATGGTTTATGTCATTATTCAATTTGTGTAAGTGCCTTTAAAATCTGGAAGCAGCTTGCAAATTAAATGACTAAACATGAGTCTGAAGAAAAAGTGAATTTTAAAATTATACAAATCACTGGTTAAGCCACAGTTAGAATATAGTGTATCCAATTTTGGAAGCCTTCCTTTTGGAAGGATGTGATGGCCATGGAGTGGATGCAGAAAAAATTCACTAAGATAATGCAAGGATGAGATGCTTTAGATTTGAGAGACTATAGAAACTGTGGTCTTTTCATGAGAACAAAGGCGGTTAAGAGGCGATCTAATAGAAGTGTTCAAAATCTTTTCAGATTTTGTTAATTGTTAAAAGCAAATTGTGAAAACCATTTCCATTCATCGGAGTCAGTAAATAGAGGGCATGAATTTAAGCTCGCCACCAAATGAACGAAGGGAAAAGTTATTTTATTTTTTACACAGATGGTTGTTAGGACACAGTGTCCTACCAGAAACGATGGTAGATAAACATTTGAATTATTTAATACCGTGTGCATCATCAATAAACCGCCTTTGTGGCATCTTATTAAACGGCATTCGAAAATATATGTACACAGCATCCACTGAATTTCCTTCATCAAAAACACTTCATTAATTCTTCAAGAACTCTATTAAATTTGTCAGTCATACCTTGCTTTTTATAAATGCACATTGGCAACTCTGAACTAACCCATGTCATTCTAACTGAAATTATGTTTTTAAAAAACACAAAGAGACTCTTTCATAGTACAGGCTGAACCTCCCTTATCCAGAATTCCCTTATCCGGAACCATTCCCGGCCACCGGGTGGCGCATGCGCAGAACTCCAACATGAACAAATTGAAGTCCTTCCTCGCTGCCGACTCCTGCAATCACTGGCCTGATCCCACGACCCACCCCCCCATGATCTCTCTGCCACACTCCCAGCCCTAAGCCAGCCAGCCCCGATATCCTCTTGCTCAGTACCTGTACCATCCAATTTAACGTGACCACCCCTCGTCCAGAAAAATCCCTTATCCAGAACAGGCCAGGTCACGAGGGTTCCGGATAAGGGATGTTCAACCCTGTATTCACATGTTCCCAATTACATTGACCTCGGTACACACAATCATACCTCTCCAAAGGTACACAGTTCCATAATTATCCAGACCGGATTTTCTGTAATGACACCAATCAGCTTCACTATATGAGGATGGTCAAACTGCCGCATCGTCACTTTGAAGAAAGGAAACAAGTATTTGTTAATCTTTAGTGAAGACATATTTTATTAGCTAAAGAAGAGAGAAAGGGCAAAACTATAGTCGGAACAGGAGTAGGCCATTCAGCCCCTCGAGCTTGTTGTGTCATTCGATTAGATTAGAGCTGATCTGTATCCCAACCCCATTTACCCGTCTTTGCTCTAAATCCCCTTGAAACCCTTACCCAACAAAAATCTATCGATCTCTGCATTGAAAGATTCAATTGATTCAACATCCATAACCTTTTCAGGGAGAGTTCCAGAACTCCAGTACCCCTTTACATGAAGAAGTGCTTCCTGATTTCACCTCAAGAAAGTGACTAAAAATTAACCAGTTAAAGTCTGTATTAGTAAGTGGAGCTCCACAAATACTGCTGTGTGCAGTGGTAGAACATCATGAGTTTGTCTCATTATCAATTTCTATATTCAGCTGAGCCATCAGAAAAATGTACTAGAAGCCAGCCATTTCCCTAAAAAAATTGCAGGGAAAAACCAGCATTCAAATGATCCTACTGTATGCCTGATCAGAGATTTCAAAATTTAGCCAAAAACATGAAGCGGACCCCTGCATGAATAGCATACCAAATTTCAAAATGTGAGAATAATTAAATGCATATGCAAACAGCAATGCAATCCTAAAGCCTTAAAATTTATTTGAACATTCAGACAGCCAGTTAACCTTTTCAGTCCACAAAGTTGGCTCAACTAGGAGAAATTTATTTGATGGCTAAAAAAAAATTCTAAGCAATTTTTTTGTGTAAACAATCATTAGCAGCTGGAGTCAAAACAAAATTCCTGTGATGTGACACCATCCTTGCCATAGTATCAACACATCGCTGCAAGGATTGACGGTGTAAAACCTGATTTAAGAATTATGAAGTTACAACTGTTGGTGTAACTGTGCCTAAAATATAGGACAATACTCTAACTGCCCAGTGGCATGAAGTAGTTGAACACAGGTTTGAATGCCAAATAGAAGGTGCAGTTTCTTCCAATGGGGACAGTGGGTGAAACTGGACCACCTGGGCGAAACCGCTCCCCTTCCAGTAGTAAGACAAAGACAAGTTTGCAGTGGAAGTCTGGGGAAAGGTATTTTCAACAGTAAGAAATTAAATATTTGTTTTCTTTATCAAACTGCATTAATTATAGCATATATGGGGAGATAAAACCCAAAGATGTTTTATAAATACATAAAGAGCAAGAAGATAACTAAGGAATGAGTAGGGCCGATTAGAAACCAAAAAGATAACCCATGTGTGCAGGTGGAAGACGTGGGCATGGTTCTTAATGAATACTTTGCGTCTGTCTTCACACTGCTGTGCCTGTATTATAGACCACCAAACAGTGGGAGGGAGATGGAAGAGCAAATACGTAGGCAAATTTTTGTGAAGTCCAAAAATCATAGGGCAGTAATAGTAGGGGATTTCAACTATCCTAATATTGATTGAGACAAATATAGTGTGAAGAGTATAGAGGGTGTGGAATTCCTAAAATGCATTTGAGAACTTTTTTTAATCAGTATGTATCATCATCATAGGCAGTCCCTTGAAATCGAAGAAGACTTGCTTCCACTCTAAAAATGAGTTCTCAGGTGAGTGTACAGTCCAATACGGGAATTACAGTCTCTGTCACAGGTGGGACAGACAGTGATTGAAGGAAAGGGTGGGTGGGGAGTCTGGTTTGCCGCACGCTCTTTCCGCTGCCTGCGCTTGTTTTCTGCATGCTCTCGGCGACGAGACTCGAGGTGCTCAGCGCCCTCCCAGATGCTAGGGAACCAAGGGTCTAGTGGGCAAGAGGAATTAAAGGAAATGATTATCAGTAAGAAAATAGTGCGGGAGAAACTAATGGGATTGAAGGTAGATAAATCCCCAGGGCCTGATGATCTGCATCCCAGAGTACTAAAAGAGGTAGCCATGGAAATAGTAGATGCATTGGTTGTCATCTTCCAAAATTCTATAGATTATGGAACAGTTCCTGCAGATTGGAGGGTGGCAAATGTAACCCCACTATTTAAAAAAGGAGGGAGAGAGAAAACAGGGAACTACAGACCGGTTAGCCTGACATCAGTAGTAGGGAAAATGCTGGAGTCTAAAGGATGTGATAACGGCACACTTAGATAATATCAACGGGATTAAACAAAGTCAACATGGATTTATGAAAGGAAAATCATGTTTAACAAACCGACTGGAGTTTTTTGAGGATGTAACTGATAGAATAGAAACATAGAAACATAGGCCCCAAGTTTCCACACGCGACAAAACAGGCGCGGCGCCCAGGGGGCGGAGCCTACCACTCGCGCTGATTTTGTAAGTAGGAGGGGGCGGGTACAATTTAAATGAGTTTTTTCCGTGCCAACAACCCTGCGCGTGCGCGTTGGAGCGTTTGCGCACGCGCAGTGTGAAGGAAACATTGGCACTCGGCCATTTTAAAAAGTGCTGCAGAAAAAGTGAAAATTTGTTTATTGAACCCTTGCAAAGGCTTGCATTTTAATTTTCTTGATATTTCTGTGTGTGAGGATGAGGGAGTGCATTCTGTAATTAAAGATAGACTGTGATAAACGGGACACATGCACTTGTTTGAGACTATTCAAATTCTTTGCAGCTGTTCAATTTTTAACATTTTTTAATAAAACTACATTGCCCTTCCATGATCAGCACTGAGGCTTCTTGCAGCTTTCTCCCTCCCTCCTCCTGCCGTCCGTCGGGCCCGACGGCAAACGGCTGCCTGAAGCAATGAGGCTTCCTGCAGCCTTCTCCCTCCCTCCCCCCCCCCCGCCGTTGAGAACGGCTGCCTCAAGCAATGAGGCTTCCTGCAGCCTTCTCCCTCCCTCCCCGCCCCCGCCGTCGAGAACGGCTGCCTCAAGCAATGAGGCTTCCTGCAGCCTTCTCCCTCCCTCCCCGCCCCCGCCGTCGAGAACGGCTGCCTCAAGCAATGAGGCTTCCTGCAGCCTTCTCCCTGCCTCCCCCCCCTGCCGTCGAGAACGGCTGCCTCAAGCAATGAGGCTTCCTGCAGCCTTCTCCCTGCCTCCCCCCCCTGCCGTCGGGAAACCGCTGCCTGAAAGGCCTGTCTGAAGCACTTTCACACAGGTAGGAACATGGTTTATTTAATCTTTTTTTTGCTTATAAATTTTTATTCAGGTTGGATTTATTTGTATAATATTTGTATAAGTATAACTAAGGATTTGTTGTAGAATGTAATGACTTCCCTCCACCCCTCCCCCCCCCCCCACGTTCCGGACGCCTAATTTGTAACCTGCGCCTGATTTTTTAATGTGTAGACAAGGTTTTTTCAAGCCTACAAAAATCTTCGCTTGCTCCATTCTAAGTTAGTTTGGAGTACGTTTTCACTGTGGAAACTTGCAAATCAGGCGTCAGTGGCCAGACACGCCCCCTTTTGAAAAAAAATTCTGTTCAAAAGTGAAACTGTTCTCCCTGACTAGAACTGCAGAAAACTTAAATGTGGAGAATTCCGATTTCTAAGATACTCCGTTCTCCACCAGTTGCTCCTAAAAATCAGGAGCAAATCATGTGGAAACTTGGGGCCATAGAAACATAGAAAATAGGTGCAGGAGTTAACTATTCGGCCCTTCGAGCCTGCACCACCATTCAATGAGTTCATGGCTGAACATGCAACCTCAGTACCCCATTCCTGCTTTCTTGCCATACCCCTTGATCCCCCTAGTAGTAAGGGATATATCTAACTCCTTTTTGAATATATTTAGTGAATTTGCCTCAACAACTTTCTGTGGTAGAGAATTCCACAAGTTCACCACTCTCTGGGTGAAGAACTTTCTACTCATCTCAGTCCTAATTGGCTTACCCCTTATCCTTAGACTGTGACCCCTGGTTCTGGACTTCCCCAACATTGGGAACATTTTTCCTGCATCTAACCTGTCTAAACCCGTCAGAATTTTAAACGTTTCTATGAGGTCCCCTCTCATTCTTCTGAACTCCAGTGAATACAAGCCCAGTTGATCCAGTCTTTCTTGATATGCCAGTCCCGCCATCCCGGGAATCAGTCTGGTGAATCTTCGCTGCACTCCCTCAATAGCAAGAATGTCCTTCCTCAAGTTAGGAGACCAAAACTGTACACAATACTCCAGGTGTGGCCTCACCAAGGCCCTGTACAACTGTAGTAACACCTCCCTGCCCCTGTACTCAAATCCCCTCGCTATGAAGGCCAACATGCCATCTGCTTTCTTCACCGCCTGCTGTACCTGCATGCCAACCTTCAATGACTGATGAACCATGACACCCAGGTCTCGTTGCACCTCCCCTTTTCCTAATCTGTCACTATTCAGATAATAGTCTGTCTCTCTGTTTTTACCATCAAAGTGGATAACCTCACATTTATCTACATTATACTTCATCTGCCATGAATTTGCCCACTCACCTAACCTATCCAAGTCACTCTGCAGCCTCATAGCATCCTCCTCACAGCTCACACTGCCACCCAACTTAGTGTCATCCGCAAATTTGGAGATACTACATTTAATCCCCTCGTCTAAATCATTAATGTACAATGTAAACAGCTGGGGTCCCAGCACAGAACCTTGCGGTACCCCACTAGTCACTGCCTGCCATTCTGAAAAGTACCCATTTACTCCTACTGTTTGCTTCCTGCCTGACAACCAGTTCTCAATCCATGTCAGCACACTACCCCCAATCCCATGTGCTTTAACTTTGTACATTAATCTCTTGTGTGGGACCTTGTCGAAAGCCTTCTGAAAGTCCAAATATACCACATCAACTGGTTCTCCCTTGTCCACTCTACTGGAAACATCCTCAAAAAATTCCAGAAGATTTGTCAAGCATGATTTCCCTTTCACAAATCCATGCTGACTTGGACCTATCATGTCACCTCTTTCCAAATGCACTGCTATGACATCCTTAATAATTGATTCCATCATTTTACCCACTACTGATGTCAGGCTGACCGGTCTATGATTCCCTGTTTTCTCTCTCCCTCCTTTTTTTAAAAAGTGGGGGTACATTGGCTACCCTCCACTCGATAGGAACTGGTCCAGAGTCTATGGAATGTTGGAAAATGACTGTCAATGCATCTGCTATTTCCAAGGCCACCTCCTTAAGTACGCTGGGATGCAGTCCATCAGGCCCTTTGGATTTATTGGCCTTCAATCCCATCAATTTCCCCAACACAATTTCCCGACTAATAAGGATTTCCCTCAGTTCCTCCTTCTTATTGGACCCTCTGACCCCTTTTATATCCGGAAGGTTGTTTGTGTCCTCCTTAGTGAATACCGAACCAAAGTACTTGTTCAATTGGTCTGCCATTTCTTTGTTCCCCGTTATGACGTCCCATGATTCTGACTGCAGGGTGCCTACATTTGTCTTTACTAACCTTTTTCTCTTTATATATCTACAGAAGCTTTTGTAGTCCATCTTAATGTTCCCTGCAAGCTTCCTCTCGTACTCTGTTTTCCCTGCCCTAATCAAACTCTTTGTCCTCCTCTGCTGAGTTCTAAATTTCTCCCAGTCCCCAGGTTCACTGCTATTTCTGGCCAATTTGTATGCCACTTCCTTGGCTTTAATACTATCCCTGATTTCCCTTGATAGCCACGGTTGAGCCATCTTCCCTTTTTTATTTTTACGCCAGACAGGGATGTACAATAGCTAAGGGAGAACCAGTGGATGTAGAGTATTTGGATTTTCAGAAGGCCTTTGATAAGAGGTTAGTGTGCAAAATTAAAGCACATAGGATTGGGGGTAATGTATTGGCATGGATTGAAAATTGGTTAACTGACAGGGAACAGAGAGTAGGAATAAATGGGTCTTTTTTGGGGTGGCGGGCAGTGACTAGTGGGGTACCACAGGGGTCAATGTTTGGGCCCCAGCTATTCACTATATATATATATATATATATTATACACACATATATTATATATACACACACACACATATATATATATATATATATAAAAATGATTTGGGATGAGGGAACCAAATGTAATATTTCCAAGTTTGCTGACAACACAAAACTAGGTGGGATTGTGAGTTGTGATGAGGATGCAAAGACGCTGCAAGGCGATTTAGATAGGTTGAGTGAGTGGCAAACACATGGCAGATGCAGTACAACGTGGATAAATGTGAAGTTATCCACTTTGGTAGGAAAAACATACAGACGAAGTATTATTTAAATGGTGATGGCTTGGGAGGTGTCGATGTACAGAGGGAGCTGGGCATCCTTGTACACTAGATATTAAAGCAAACATGCAGGTGCAGCAAGCAGTTAGGAAGGCAAATGGTATGCTGGCATTCATTGCAAGACGATTTGAGTACAGGAGCAAGGATGTCTTACAACAGTTTTACAGAGCCTTGGTGAGACCGCACCTGGAGTATTGTAAGCCATTTTGGTCTCCTTACCTAAGAAAGGATATACTTGCCCCATAGAGGGAGTTCAGCAAAGGTTTACCAGATTGATTCCTGGGGGAAGGACTGTCGTATGAGGAGAGATTGGGTCGACCAGGCCTGAATTCACTCGAGTTTAGAAGAATGAGAGGGGATCGCATTGAAATGCATAAAATTCTGGCTGGGTTGGATAGACTGGATGTGGGGAGGATGTTTCCCCTGGCTGGGAAGTCTAGAACAAGGGGTCACAGTCTCGGGATACAGGGTAGGAAATTTAGGACCGAGATGAGGAGAAATTTCTTCACTCAGAGGGTGGTGAACCTGTGGAATTCTCTACCACAGAAGGCTGTGGAGGCCAAGTCACTGAATATATTTAAGAGGGAGATAAGATAGATTTCTAGAAACAAAAGACATCAAGAGGTATGGGGAAAAATGGGAATAGTGTTGTGACAGAGGATCAGCCATGATCATATTGAATGGCGGTGCAGACTCGAAGGGCCGAATGGCCTACAATTGCTCCTATTTTCTATGTTACTATGCTCTTCCTCCCCTTAGGGCGGTTTTTGGTGAAGGATTCCCAGGTGTTGATGGGGATGTTGCACTTTATCAAGGAGGCTTTGAGGGTGTCCTTGAAATGTTTCCTCTGGTCACCTGGGGAACGCTTCCCATGTACGAATTCCGAGTAGAGCCTCTGGGAGTCTTGTGTTGGGCATGCGGACAATGTGGCCCGTCCAACGGAGCTGGTCGAGTGTGGTCAGTGCTTCGATGCTAGGGATGTTGGCCTGATCGAGAACATAAGCCCAACAATGGAGGGGGCGGTTCTGGATATAGTTTTGGGGAATTAAGTTGGGCAGGTGGAAGGGGGATCAGTGGGAGAGCATTTGGGTGACAGTGAACATAATTCAGTCAGATTCCAGGTAGTTATGGATACAGACAAGGATAGACCAGGAATAAAAGTCCCAAATTGAGGAAAAGCTAACTTTGCTAAGTTGAAAAGTGATTTGGCCACAGTGGACTGGAAACAGTTACTTGAAGGTAAATCAGTGCCGGAACATTGGGAGGCATTCAATGAGGAGATCCGGAAGGATCAGGCCAAACATGTGCCCTTAAAGAAAAAGGGTGGGAATAACAATTCTAGAGCCCCCTGGATGTCTAGGGACTTACAGGGGAAGATAAAGAAAAAAAGGGAAGCTTATGTCATATACAGATGGCTAAATACTGTAGAATCTCTGGGGGAATATAGAAAGTTCAGAGGTGAAATTAAAAAGGATATTAGAAATGCTAAGAAAAAGCATGAAAAATTCTTGGCAAGTAAAATCAAGGAAAATCCAAAGATGTTCGATAAATATATTAAGAGCAAGAGGATAACTAAAGAAAGGGTAGGGCCTATTAGAGATCATGAGGGTAATCTGTGTGTGGCGATGTGGGTATGGTTCTTAATGCGTCTGTTTTCACAAAGGTAAGGGGCAATGCAGATAACTGCTATCAAGGAGGAGTGTGAAATTCTGGATGAAATAAACAGTGAGAGAGGAGGTATTAAGGGGTTTAGCAGCTTTGAATGTGGGTAAGTCCCCAGGCCCGGATGAAATGCATCCCAGGCAGTTGAACGAAGCAAAAGAGGAAATAGCAGAGGCCTTGAACATCATTTTCCAGTCCTCTTTGGATTCAGGCATGGTGCCCAAGGATTGCAAATGTGGTACCCTTGTTTAAGAAGGGAGAAAGGGATAGGCTGAGTAATTACAGGCCTGTCAGCCTAACCTCAGTGGTGGGAAAATTATGGAAAAAATCCTGAAGGAGAGGATAAATCTACATTTAGAAAGGCAAGGATTAATCAGGGACAGTCAGCACGGATTTGTTAAGGGAAGATTCGTATTTGACTAAACTGATTGAATTTTTCGAGGAGGTAACCAGGAAGGTCGATGAGGGTAGTGTGTACGATATAGTGTATGTGGACTTTAGCAAAGCTTTTGATAAAGTCCCACATGGTAGACTGGTCACAAAGGTAAAAGCCCATGGGATCCAGGGCAAAGTGGCACATTGGATCCAAAATTGGCTTAGAGATAGGAAGCAAAGGGTAATGGTTGATGAATGTTTTTGTGACTGGAGGGATGTTTCCAGTGGGGTTCCGCAGGGCTCAGTACCGGGTCCCTTGCTTTTTGTGGTATATATCAATGATCTAGATTTGAATACAGAGGTATGATTAAGAGGTTTGCAGATGACACTAAAATTGGCTGTGTGGTTGATAATGAAGAGGAAAGTCATCAATCTTTTGGTAAGTGGGCAGAACAGTGGCAAATGGAATTTAATTCAGAGAAGTATGAGGTAATGCACTTTGGGAGGGCTAATAAGGAAAGGGTATGCACATTAAATGTAGGCCACTGAAAGTACCAGGCTTGGTGGATAAGGTGGTTAAGAAGGCCTTTATTGGCCGAGGCATAGAATACAAGAGCAGGGAGGTTATGCTTAAATTGTATAATACACTGATTCGGCCACAGTTGGAATACTGCGTAAAGTTCTGGTCGCCGTATTATAGAAAGGACATGATTGCACTGGAGAGGGTGCAGAGGAGATTTACGAGGATGCTGCTTGGAATGAAGAATCTTAGCTACGAGGACAGATTGGATCGGCTGGGTTTGTTCTCTTTGGAACAGAGGACGCTGAGGGGAGACCTCATTGAGGTGTATAAAATTTTGATGGGCCTGGATATAGTGGATAACAAGGGCCTATTTCCATTGGTCGAGAGGTCAATTATGAGGGGGGCATAGGTTTAAGGTGGTTGGTGGAAGTTTAGAGGGGATTTGAGCGAAAGCTTCTTCAAGCAGAGGGTTGTAGGGGTCTGGAACTCACTGCCTGGAAAGGTGGTTGAGGCAGAAATCCTCATCTCATTTAAATGGTGCTTGGATGTGCACTTGAAGTGCCGTAACCTGCAGAGCTGGTAAGTGGGATTAGACTGGATAACCTCTTGTTGGCTGGCACAGATACGATAGTAAGTACTTCAGGGAATCAAATATGGCCAGAGTGGTCTCCTGGACTGGTTTCGATCGCCTGGATGGATAGGAGAGGAATTTTCCCAGATTTTCTTCCCCAATTGGCCTGAGTTTTTAAAATCAGGTTTTTTGCCTCACCCAGGAGATCGCATGGCTCCAGGTGGGGTGGACTGTAAAATGTTGCAATACATGGGATATTGCAGTTGTGTGGGGCGGACTGGTTGGGCCGGGTGCTCTTTACCCGTCTGCTATTGTTCATAGGTTTATATGTAACCTTCGGGGCTGCTGACTGAGGGTCGTGTGGCTCTTTGTTGGCTGGCGCAGACAGGATGGGCCGAAATGGCCTCCTTCTGCGCTGTAAATTTCTATGGGCTAGACTTTCTACTTTGCTGTCCATTTTTTGGATTGCGATTTTCCACTCGGCGATGGGCCAGCGATGTGAAAGGTCAGCAATGTTACGTGTGCCCAGCGAACGGCCAGCGATGTGGAAGTCAAAAGCTTTCCTAGCAGCGGCCTTCTGCACATGCAATTTTTTTTTCCGGTTGGCAGCCTTTCCCACGTTTCGGGAGGTCAGGGGTCATCCACACATGCGCAAAAAGCCGTTTGTGGTGGGGGAAAGAGAGCGAGAGAGCGAGAAGGGGGAAGAGAGGAAGCAGTGGAGTGAGTGAGTAGAAAGATATAAAAGTGACTTCAAATCCAAAAAACTAACAGAATTAAAAGCCAGTGGATAAAATGTAAAAACGTCAATACAAAATTTAAAAACGTAAATACTGAAATTATATTCTACAATATTTTAAAGATGTCATCCTCGTATGAAAGTGTGGAGAGGGCTCGCAAATTGGCCAAACCTCTTTCAGATGAGGCGAATGAGGCCCTCGTTCAGGAGGTTTATGAATGGTGGGGCGAGTTAATCTGGGGTGGCAGTGGAAAACCCCCATCCCAGGTGTACCGTAAAATATGGATGATCATGCAACACACCACAATAAACTCAGCGACCTGGTCAGAATGGTACTGTAGGCTGCCTCCCGAGTGGTCCAGGCGTCTGAAGCGCTGCTTTAGGACTCCAATTGTCTTTTCGACGATGTTGCGTGTAGTAATGTGGCTTTCGTTGTAATGCTTCTCCCTTTCAGTAACGGGAATACGCAGGGGGGGGTCATGAGCCAGCTAGCAAGGCCCTATCCTTTATCCCCCAGCATCCTATTATGACCTTGTGGCTGATTGACAAACAGGTCAGAGACAGCATTCTCACGCAGGATGTGTGCATCACGGATGCTGCCTGGAAAATTAGCATTAACTGCCATGATAATTTGGTTGTGGTCGACAACGAGCTGCACATTCAGCGCGTGAAATTCCTTTCGGTTATGAAATACCTCCGCATTCCATGAAGGTGATTTCAGGGTGATGTGCGTGCAGTCTATTGCTCCCTGCATCTTGGGCAAGTTTGCTATTCTCGAGAAACCCAAAGCCCTTCTGGTTTGTGCCTCCCTGGTCATAGCTTATAAAGTCCATCCTGTGAGCGTAAAGGCTTGAGTCACCCGTCGAATGGAGCAGTGTGTGACGTGCTGAGAGATACCAAAGAAGTCACCAGCTGAAGCCTGAAAGGAGCCCGATGCGTAGAAGGATAGTGCCGCAGTAACCTTTACCTCAATGGACAGTGCGGTCCCGATGGTGCGGGCAGGCTGCTGATCTCCGTTGATGAGCTGACATATCTCATTGATGACCTCCTTTCGGAAGCGCAACCTCCAAAGGCACGTGTTATCAGACAAGTTGAGGTAAGATTGCTTTTCCTTGTAAGTTCTTCAGCTGTAAGGTCTCCAACATCCACTTGTTAGTCTGCGACCTCTACAAGTGAACCCTTCATTAAACCCTTTACTTAACTCAAGCTTAGATGCCAGCAGTTGTGCACTTGCAAGTAATGGCAGAGAAGATGCAGCCCCCATCACTTTAATCACTATTACTATTACGTTCACTGTTTGTATAAATGCCCTTTCTACTACTAAACTGACCTTTCTACTAAAATAAATGAAAATATTAATAATAAATATAAGTTTAAATTTGAGTGGATATATCTGTAAAATACACTTAATAACTCACAAATTAGTAAGCACTCTTGTTTTAGCAGCCTTCTCCCTGCCTCCGATATTCAAAATGGCGTCCGTAGTGCCCAGTTCTGTGAGGAAAGCCCGGGAAAAGCAACTATTCCAGCGATGTTCTCGGTGAGCGATCAGCCCGGCGATGTACCGGCGATTGCCGAAAGTTAGACTGGGCAATGTGCGGTCGATCACCTCAGCGATCAGCCCGGCGATGTGAGCCGAAAGTGGGGGAATAATTTTTCAGCGATGTTCCAGCCTGAATTTCCACTTTTTGGTCAAAATGGGGGAAAAAAGGCCGTTTTGGGCGATATATGGGTGATGTGAAATGGAAAGTCTAGCCCTATGTTTCTAAGTGAGGGACGATGCAGACATTGTAGTTAAGGAGGAGGAGTATGAAATATTAGTTGAGATAAATAGTGAAAATTTTGAGATTATTAATTGTCATTTAGAAAGGCACTGATTAATCAAGTCAGCATGGATGTGTTAAGGGAAGGTCGTGTCTGACTAACTTGATTGAATTTTTTAAGGAGGTAACAAGGAAGGTCGATGAAGGTAGTGCTTTTGATGTAGTCTACATGAATCTTAGCAAGGCTTTTGACAAGTTCCCATATGGCAGACTGGGCAGAAAAGTAAAAGCCCATGGGATCCAAGGGAAAGTGGCAAGTTGAATCCAAAATTGGCTCAGTGGCAGGAAGTAAAGGGTAATGATCAACGAGTGTTTTTGTGACTGGAAGGCTGTTTCTAGTGGGGTTCTGCAGGGCTCAGTACTAGGTCCCTTGTTTTTTGTGGTATACATCAATGATTTGGACTTCAATGTAGGGGGCATGATTAAGAAGTTTGCAGATGATACAAAATTTGGTCGTGGGGTTTAAGGTGAGGAAGAAAGCTGCAGACTGCAGGAAGATATCAATGGACTGGTCAGGTGGGCAGAAAAGTGGCAAATGGAATTAAATCTGGAGAAGTGCGAGGTTGACCACACAAAAGGATAGTATGCGGGTACAGCAAGTGATCAGGAAGGCCAATGGAATCTTGGCCTTTATTGCAAAGGGGATGGAGTACAAAAGCAGGGAAGACTTGCTACAGGTATACAAGGTATTGGTGAGGCCACACCTGGAAGACTGCGTGCAGTTTTGGTTTCCATATTTACGAAAGGATATACTTGCTTTGGAGGCAGTTCAGAGAAGGTTCACTCGGTTGATTCCAGAGATGAGGGGGTTGACTTATGAGGAACTTTGCAGAACACCTCCGCTCAGTCCATAAGCGTGATCCCGAGCTTCCGGTCGCTTGTCACTAATTCCCCGCTCCATTCCCACTCTGACATCCCCGTCCTCGGCCTCCTACACTGTTCCAATGAAGCCCAATGCAAATTCTATGAACAGCACCTTATTTTTTTTTAATCCCCCCCCCCCACCCCCATCTTATTTCATTTTTTTTCTCCGTCTCCCATGGCAGCTGGTAATTATCCCGCCATTCACACCCAATCTAGACTAACCGTTTTCTAACTTCTGCCATTACCATCTCAAGTCGGCCCATCATCCCTTTTGTCTCGCTAATCTCTCCTGTCTTCCACCCTATCACAGACCTTCCCTTTTGTTTTTCCTCCCCTCCCCCTTTCAGTGCACCTTAAGAATCTGTTCATTTCGAACATTCGGCAGTTTTGACAAAGGGTCATCGACATGAAACATTAACTCTGTTTTTCTCCTCACAGATGCTGCCTGACCCACTGAGATTTCCAGCATTTTCTGTTTTTATTTCAGATTCCAGCATCCCAGTATTTTACTTTTGAACCGGAATGCATGTCTACAGATCCCTGAAGGTAGCAGGACATGTAGATAAGATGGTTAAGATGGCATAAGAACTACTTTCCTTTATTAGCCGAGGCATAGAATATAAGAGGAGGGAGGTCGTGCTTGAACCGTATAAAACATTAGTTAGGCCACAGCTGGAGTGCTGCGTACAGTTCTGGTCACCGCATTACAGGAAAGATGTGATTGCACTGGAGAGGGTACAGAGTAGATTTACGAGGATGTTGCCAGGACAGAAGAATTTTAGCTCCGAGAAAATATTGGATAGGCTAGGGTTGTTTTTTTTGGAGCAGAGAAGTCCGAGGGGAGACTTAATTGAGGTGCATAAAATTATGAGGGACCTGGATAGAGTCGATAGAAAGGATCAATTTCCCTTAGCAGAGGTCAAAAACCAGGGGGCATAGATTTAAAGTAATTGATAGAAGGATTAGACGGGAGTTGAGGAGAACGTTTTTCACCCAGAGGGTGGTGGGGGTCTGAAACTCACTTGAAAGGGTGGTAGAGGTAGAAACCTTCATCACGTTTAAAAAGTACTTGGATATGCACTTGAAGTGCTGTAACCGAACAAGGCTACGGACTAAGAGCTAGAAATTGCAATTAGGCTGGATAGCTCTTTTTTGGCCAGCACAGACTCGATGGGCCGAATGGCCGCTTTCTGTGCCATAATTTTATATGATTCTATGATGTAGGTGGATAGCAGAGTGTAAATCCAAAACCCTGCTCTGTCCAAAAATCAATTTGCAATTATAAAGCATCCTGCCACATCTTCAGGAGATCCCAGAACAGATCACAAATTTTGAAATGCAGTGACTTATACAGACAAATGCGGCAGCCAATTTGTGCACAGCAAGGCCCTACCAACAGCACACACGAATGAGGAACTGGTCCAGTTTTGGTAGCTGAGGAGGAATGTTGGCCAGTGGATAGTGTCATGGGAACTTTTACATCCATCTGACCAGGCAGCTGCATCCATGGTTTAATGTCTCACCAGAAAGATGCAATGGCAACAATGTAGCCCTGAGTACTTATGTGTCAGCTTGGCTTATGTGCTCAGATGCAGCAGTGGGACATCTAATTCAGAGCGTGCTATCAACTTAGGGCAGCTTCCTAGGCCCAACTATCTTCAGCTGCTTCATAAGGTCAGAAGTAGAGCGGTTCACTAATAATTGCAGTGTTCAACTTCAATCGCAATTCCTCAAAAAGAAGCTGGACGATATCCAGTCTTGGGCTGATAAGTGGCAAGCAACATTCACGCCTCAAGTGCCAGGCAATGATTATCTCCAACAAGAGAGCATAGCCAAGCCCACATGACATTTAATAGCATTACTATTGCTAAGTTCCCCACCATCAACATCTGTGGTCACTATTGACCAGAAACTGAACTGGACTAGCCATATAAATACCATGGTTACTTTCGCAGGTCAGAGGCTGTGTATTCTGTGGCTAGTGTCTCACCTCCTGAATCTCCAAAGCCTTTCCATCATCTACAAGGCACAAGTCAGGAGTGCGATGGAATACTCTCCATTTGCCAGGGCAGCTCCAACACACAAGAAGCTCAACATCATCCAGGACAAAGCTCTTGATCAACATTGGCGTAACATGGCAGCAATGTGTACTATCTACAAGACACACTGCAACAACTCGCCAAGGCTTCTAAAGCAGGATCTCCTAAACCCATGTCCTTCACCACCTAGAAGGACAAAGGCAGCAGATGCATGGAAACAAGCTCCACTTCAAGTCACACATCATCCCAACGGACAGATATCGCTGTTCTTCCATTGCCGCAGGTTCAAAATCCTGGAACTCTCTATCTCACAAGTATCCTGGAAGTACCTTACCACACAGACTGCAGAAGTTCAAGAAAGCAAGGGCAGGGAAAATGGAGTACGAGAAGAAGCTTGCAGGGAACATTAAGACGGATTGCAAAAGTTTCCATAGATATATAAAGAGAAAAAAGTTAGCAAAGACAAACGTAGGTCCCCTGCAGTCAGAATCAGGGGAAGTCATAACGGGAACAAAGAAATGGCGGACCAATTGAACAAGTACTTTGGTTCGGTATTCACTGAGGAGGACACAAACAACCTTCCGGATATAAAAGGGGTCGGAGGGTCAATAAGGAGGAGGAACTGAGGGAAATCCTTATTAGTCGGGAAATTGTATTGGGGAAACTGATGGGATTGAAGGCTGTTAAATCCCCAGGGCCTGATGGACTGCATCCCAGAGTACTTAAGGAGGTGGCCTTGGAAATAGCGGATGCATTGACAGTCATTTTCCAACATTCCATTGACTCTGGATCAGTTCCTATGGAGTGGAGGGTAGCCAATGTAACCCCACTTTTTAAAAAAGGAGGGAGAGAGAAAACAGGGAATTATAGACCGGTCAGCCTGACATCGGTAGTGGGTAAAATGATGGAATCAATTATTAAGGATGTCATAGCAGTGCATTTGGAAAGAGGTGATATGATAGGTCCAAGTCAGCATGGATTTGTGAAAGGGAAATCATGCTTGACAAATCATCTGGAATTTTTTGAGGATGTTTCCAGTAGACTGGACAAGGGAGAACCAGTTGATGTGGTATATTTGGACTTTCAGAAGGCTTTCGACAAGGTCCCACAAGAGATTAATGTGCAAAGTTAAAGCACATGGGATTGGGAGTAGTGTGCTGACATGGATTGAGAACTGGTTGTCAGACAGGAAGCAAAGAGTAGGAGTAAATGGGGACTTTTCAGAATGGCAGGCAGTGACTAGTGGGGTACCGCAAGGTTCTGTGCTGGGGCCCCAGCTGTTTACACTGTACATTAATGATTTAGACGAGGGGATTAAATGTAGTATCTCCAAATTTGCGGATGACACTAAGTTGGGTGGCAGTGTGAGCTGCGAGGAGGATGCTATGAGGCTGCAGAGTGATTTGGATAGGTTAGGTGAGTGGGCAAATGCATGGCAGATGAAGTATAATGTGGATAAATGTGAGGTTATCCACTTTGGTGGTAAAAACAGAGAAACAGACTATTATCTGAATGGTGACAGATTAGGAAAAGGGGAGGTGCAAAGAGACCTGGGTGTCATGGTACATCAGTCATTGAAGGTTGGCATGCAGGTACAGCAGGCGGTTAAGAAAGCAAATGGCATGTTGGCCTTCATAGCGAGGGGATTTGAGTACAGGGGCAGGGAGATGTTGCTACAGTTGTACAGGGCCTTGGTGAGGCCACACCTGGAGTATTGTGTACAGTTTTGGTCTCCTAACCTGAGGAAGGACATTCTTGCTATTGAGGGAGTGCAGCGAAGGTTCACCAGACTGATTCCCGGGATGGCGGGACTGACCTATCAAGAAAGACTGGATCAACTGGGCTTGTATTCACTGGAGTTCAGAAGAATGAGAGGGGACCTCATAGAAACGTTTAAAATTCTGATGGGGTTAGACAGGTTAGATGCAGGAAGAATGTTCCCAATGTTGGGGAAGTCCAGAACCAGGGGACACAGTCTAAGGATAAGGGGTAAGCCATTTAGGACCGAGATGAGGAGGAATTTCTTCACCCAGAGAGTGGTGAACCTGTGGAATTCTCTACCACAGAAAGTTGTTGAGGCCAGTTCACTGAATATATTCAAAAAGGAGTTAGATGAAGTCCTTACTACTAGGGGAATCAAGGGGTATGGTGAGAAAGCAGGAATGGGGTACTGAAGTTGCATGTTCAGCCATGAACTCATTGAATGGCGGTGTAGGCTAGAAGGGCCGAATGGCATACTCCTGCACCTATTTTCTATGTTTCTGTGTTTCTAACTAAGGATGGGCAATAAGCGACAGCCTTGTCGGCGATGTCCACATCCCGAGAGTACATAAAAAAACACCTCCGCTTGCTCCACAGTTACTCATATTATGCGTACTTAAGGAAGATGCAGAGCAGGCTGTGCAATACCTGCTGGAATGCCCCAGATTACTGCCTGTATTTCTCTGATGTGTGACAGATCAGAGGGGGAAGAGAAAGGATAGAAAAAAGGAAACATTAGCACCAGAATGAGCAGTGCAAGAGACAGCAACACCATAAGACAGCAATATCAGAGACAAAAAAAACTGAAGGATAAGAGACAGAAGCTCACTGAATAAGGATGCATCTCCTTTGAATTTGTGGGGTCTTTATGAATTAACATAACATATGAAATAGGAGGAGGAGTAGGCCACATGGCCCCTCGAGCCTGCTCCGACATTCAATAAGATCATGGCTGATCTGATCATGGACTCAGCTCCACTTCCGTGCCCGCCCCCCAAAACCCTTCACTTTATCACTCAAAAATCTGTCTATCTCCGCCTTTGATATATTCAATGACCCAGCCTCCACAACTCTCCGTGACAGGGAATTCCCTAGATTTACAATCCTCAGAAGAAATTTCTCCTCATCTCATTTTAAATGGGCGGCCCCTTATTCTAGACTATATCCCCTAGTTTTAGTTTCCCCTATGAGTGGAAATATCCTCTCTGCATCCACCTTGTCGAGCTTCCTCATTATCTTATAAGTTTCAATAAGATCACCTTTCATTCTTCTGAACTCCAATGAGTCAACCCCCTCATCTCCAGAATCAACCTAGTGAACCTTGTCTAGGTTGATTCCAGAGTATAAGATTGCAGAGTATAAGTCTTTGGTGGAAGGTGCTGAACCATGTCTTTAGCCCCTGAAGTAGGACGGTTCATTCGATGATCTAACATTTTCTGGAAACATTTATGGTACTCATTTTTTATACATTTGTGAAAAGTATGTGAAGTAAGGAGGAGGGAAGCAAGTCGGTGATAGTTTAAAAAAAACAGAGATGTAGGAAAGATGAGAGAAAAACAGATCAGGAGGACGACAGAGCAAAGTGAGTAAGATTGCCAGAAAACAGGGTGTTGGGGTGGGAAGGAGGTTTTATGTACATTAATGGACAAAGTATTTTCAATAAGACTAGTGAACTCTAAGCAAAATTTGCTATGAAAGGGTAATGACGTAATAACATTAACAGAGGTAGCATTCTCACCTGAGTTAGAAGGTTGTGGGTTCAAGCCCCACTCCAGGGGCTTGAGCACAAATTCTAGGTTGACACTTCAGTACAGCACTGAGGCGGTGCCGTTCGTTGGGCATCAAAAGATCCCATGATGCTATTTCGAAGAACAGGGGAGTTTTCCCTGGTGTCTTGGCCAATATTTATTCCTCAATCAACATCACTAAAACTGATTATCTGGTCATTATCACATTGCTGTCTGTGGGACCTTTCCGTGCTCAAATTGACTGTCGACTATTCTACATTACAACAGTGACTACACTTCAAAAGTACTTCATTGGTTGTAAAGTGCTCTGGGATGTTCCGAGGTCATGAAAGGCGCTATATCGATACAAATCCTTCTTTCTTTCTGCTCGAGCATTGTCAAATCAAATTTGGTTTAATTTTAGTTTTGGTATTCACCTCAAGTTAACCACAATGGGTACTTGCAATACAACTAATTTATGAGGCCTAAAAAGCATGTGCCAAACTCACTCATATCTGTCAACATATATATATGGTAATAACAGAAGGCCTGTAAGCGACTTAAAAATGTTGTAGGAGGCGGCGGCCAGAGTTTATGCGGACATCAACATTTACAGTAAGTTTGGTATTAATGCATGGAGAAGGTATTGGGACTTCAGTTTTTGGTTGAAAAAAAGTGGGAATACCCACTTATCTCTAACATAAACGGGTTAGAGATAAGTGGGTAGCACTGTATTTATGGCTAACCAGTGGAGTAGCTTTTTAAAAATGCAAAAGGTTCATAATACTGTAACTGGGATAAGAGTAATCTTAGCGGCAAAGAAGAGGAAGAGCTTCTACAAAGTGTCCAGGACAGTTTTCTAGATATTTGAACAGGGGTTTTTGAACCGCAACCATCTTTCCAACGTGACACCCGTGTACAGTTGTTATACACTGGACGACTAATCCAGAGGCTTGGATTAATAATTCAGAGAACGCAAGTTCAAATCCCACCATGGAAATTTGAGAATTTGTATCAACTTAAAGAAATCTGGAACTAAAAAAGCTGCAATCAGTAAACATTACCAGCACTTTCTCAGGGCAACTAGGGATGGGCAATAAATACAGGCTTCGCCAGTGACGGCCACATAAAATAACGTTTAATCTCAACCCCCTCCCTTCTCCACCCTTGACCAAACTTTTCTCAGATATAAAATTATTTCTGCAAAAGCTTGACATTGGAAACATGATTACCTTGTTAGATATAATTCATTGTGGACTTCCGAGACTCAGAATATTATTTGGCATGTATGGCTGTGTTCTCATTATAATTTTAGGCTTGCCACAACATATTTCCGTCTGTATAGTTTACAGACTTCAGCTTAGTTGAAGCCAGTTTTTGTTTGGGAACCAGAAGCAATACTGCTGCTCACAGAGAAACACGCCATTGAAGAGAAGGAAAAAGAAAGCCTTGTAAGATTCCATGATTCTTTTCTCTTACCACATCTCTGCTATAAAGACATCAAAAGCAGCCCTATAGTTAAAAAGGGGCCACAAGATTTTTGTCAGTCTTGTTAAAGAGTAGGCTTGCTCCATAGCAGTTTGTCGGGCCAGCTTTTGAATAATGCTTTCACTATGCTCAGTCAGTGACTTAAAATCCCAACTCTTACTGCTTCTTCACCAGAGTTAGGTTCAACTTCACATCACAGTGAAAGTAAGATGGAGTTAGGTAGCTGAGTCAAATGCTATTTCAAACCTCTCAGGATAACAAACTCTTCCTCTAATCTTGAAAGATGTAGCTACAATAGTTAACACAACAATTCAAATTTTGATGAGAACTATGTTATCAAGTAGCTCAATTAGATAAAATACCATAAGAAAAGCAGGGCAGGAACTCCCAGAGAGATAGATAAATAGATTGATTGAGAAAACACATGCACTGATCACGTGTGGCTTTCCTGATAGTGAGTTGGAGGAAATAATCTGCAACAATGACAGGCGTGTTCATCATGTAATACTTAACCTACTAAAATATAGTTTGATAGATCCAATAGCTCTTACCTATTTAAGACGGAGGATATGGAAGAGGCAATATACAATAGGTTGGAGATTATATACCTGTCAACATGGGTAGTTGAAACACAAGGAGGGACTCGAGGTAAGGCAAGATGGACTGAGGGAGGCGCTGCTGCAGGTCGAGGTTATTGGCGTTGGGAGTGTGCGAGAGAGCCATAGCCTAGAACAGAGTGGGGGGTCAGGTGGAAGTGTTGGATGTGGGAGTAATCAGGCTTTGAATATTTTCTGCTTTTCACCTACCTGCCCAGATTATTTGCCAGCCTGCAAGCTTGCTCGCTCACCCAACCCATCTTTCATGTCTGTCTAATCAAACTGTTTTCCAAACTACCTCATCGCAGAACTGCCTCGAATCTGTCCCATATCACCTACCAGCCTGACTCAGACTATTCTTTGTAGTTTTTGACGGGAAAAATTATGTATATACACGAAGTTGTTTGTTTGTGCAATTTATGCTTATTAAAGCAGCAATGTTTTTATTTACTGTTCCAGGTAGACTCCAGGCAGTTAGTGGCCCTGTCCCACTTCCTAGTGTACTTACTAGACCTGATCAACAATTCCCACACTACTTTGCTTTCATGTTTTGGGCTGTTCTGTTGTTTTATATAAAAAAGAAACATACATTTTTTACCTTCAAGGCACCAAGACTAATTTGTAGTGATATTCAATGACTTGGACGGCTTACCAAGTCCCTGTAAATGACCTGTCTTGCTGTCAACAGTTAACATTTTTTTTCCAGGAGTTGTAGGCAGAAATGTCTGCTTGGATCTGTAGCCTGCAACTTTCTCGATTCACTTGGGTCGCAATTGACACCTCTGGGAAACTCCTAACGAGGCACAGATCATAGCTGTGCAAGAGGAATATTGTGTATAGAATGCAAAGACAGAGTAACCAACACTGATTGAGGTGGATTGGCCGACCTTCAGTTACAGAATGCACCACTTAAAAAAAAAAAATTCTTCTTGGGCTGTGGATTATTCTGGCAAGGCAGCATTTATCGCACATTCCTAGTTACCGAGAGCATTAAGGGACAATTACATAATGTTGGTTGGAGTCACGTGGGCTAGACCAGGCAGACTTGACAGGTTCCCTTCCATGAAGCACAATCGTAAACCAATTTTGCTTTCATCACAATCTGGCAGCTTTCATAGGTATTTTGCTGGTAAAACCCCACAAATGATCAGATTTATTGAATTGAATTTAGCTTTATTAAACTCACAACCTCTGCCCAGTACCATAACACACTATTGTACCTTTTGGTGTGAAGATTATGTGGGCACATGTACCCACTGACTGAAGATCTGTCTATTAGAAGATAATGGAATGAGTTCCAACTGAGAAACGACCCTGCTAAGTGGAGCAGAAGCTGAAATGGTTTGATCGTCTGCCATGACAGTTTGATCATATACCATAACATACAAAATAGAAGCAGGAGGAGGCCACCTGGCTCCTCAAGCCTGCTCCGCCATTTAATAAGATCATGGCTGACCTGATCATGGACTCAGCTCGACTTCCCTGCCCGCTCCCCATAACCCTTTATTCCCTTATCGCTCAAAAATCTGTCTATCTCCATCTTAAATATATTCAATGATCCAGCCTCCACTGCTCTCTGGGGCAGAAAAGTCCATAGATTTACAACCCTCAGAGAAGAAAGTTCTCCTCATCTCACTTTTAAGTAGGCGGCCCCTTATTCTGAGACTCTGTTTCCTAATTTTAGTTTCCCCTATGAGTGGAAATATCCTCTCTGCATCCACCTTGTCTAGCCCCCTCATTATCTTATATGTTTCGATAAGATTACCTCTCATTCTTCTCAACTCCAATGAGTATCGGCCCAACCTATCTTCATAAGTCAACCCCCTCATGTTCGGAATCAACCGAATGAATATTCTCTGAACAGCCTCCAATGCAAGTATATCCTTCCTTAAATACGGAAACCAAAACTGTACACAGTACTCCAGGTGTGGCCTCACCAATATCCTGTACAGTTGTAGCAGGACTTCTCTGCTTTTATACTCTATCCCCCTTGCAATAAAGGCCAACATTCCATTTGTCTTCCAGATAACTTGTTGTACCTGCAAACTCACTTTTTGTGTTTCATGCACAAGGATCCCCAGGTCTCTCTGTACTGCAGCATTTTGCAATTTTTCTCCATTTAAATTATAATTTGCTTTTCAATTTTTTCTGCCAAAGTGGATAACCTCACATTTTCCCACATTATACTCCATCTGCCAAATTTTAGCCCATTCACTTAGCCTGTCTATATCCCTTTGCAGATTTGGTGTGTCCTCCTCACAATTTGCTCATCCTACATTATCTCATCCAAATGGTCATTACCTGTGTGTGAGCCTCAACAGTGAGTGCTAGTATTAAACCAAGTGAGGCATCACAGCCAAAGCAGATCCCATCCTTATCTGACATATACACACATGTTCAAGCAGGGATTACTGGACAGCAATCGGGAGCAGAAATACTAGTCAATTTTCACCTCCCTAACTATGATGCACTGAAGTCAGTTACAATGCCCTGATCACCATCCTGGCTGAGGTCAGCTAACCTAGTAAAGGATACCGATTAAACTGACCTGAAGCTTAGTTTGTCATTGGGTTTGATTCCAAGCGATCTCAAGACTTAAATGGGTCAGTCACAACCAACATGAATTTAAAATGGTAGCACAGGAAGCATTGTATCAAAGTAGTAGAGCCCTTGTAAGCGAGCAGATTATCTAACAGGATATCCAATATAATTAGATAGCATAGGATTGTTGTCTCATCCATGAGATAATATTTTCTTAATCTAATAAAATAGCTGTTACTTTTCTACTCCTCCCCCTGAAAAAAATAAGCGGATCGCACCTTTAGAGCCTTATGGCAACAGTGTTGGGATTCTGCAAAAGTAACGGGACAATGCAAACCATAGGTGTGCGGCTTGCAATCTGTCAAAGGGTTATGGGGAAGCTCTGTTTTTCTGTCATTAACATGGCGACAAAGTTAATTTAACATCAGGCACCTAAACAACAAGTGGAATCCTTGGATTTGATCTTACATACTTGAAGTTGTGACCATCACAAGCTTGTGATTGTAGTGACTTAACATAGGTTTTCAATGCACATATTACACTGGCCCACATTATTCTGTTGTCTGATGAACCAACTTAGCCAAAATGTGTCGCTGAGAAGTACAATTAAATATTTAGATGGATAGATATCACTCAAAGAATCATTGAAATTATAGAACAGGAGGTGGCCATTCTGCCCACTGCATCTTTGCTGTGCTAGCTCTTCAACAGGAACGATCAATTTTAATCCTGCTTACACAGTAGTTGTTTGAAGTGCAGAAAATAAGTGCATTTTATAAACTTACAGGCTTCCTGCAGGAATTTCTCCCGCACGCTATCCGAAGTGCAGTTTTTGCATGTTTTGATGGCAACTGCCATTGCAGGGTTTTCCTGTACAAGAAGAAAAAACATCTAATTATCAATGCTTGCTAAACCAATGGAGTAGTTTGAATAAACACAAACCTGAACCACGCATAAATTCCACTGTATCATTTGAATTATTTCATAATCGTGAACCAAACATACAGAGACAATTTCTGGTAAATTAATTTCAAATTTCCTGAAATTTCATTATGTTAAATATGGCTAGAAATACTCTTCAGTTAAGACCTGATTTGGCATAAAGTCCTTAAAGACTATTCTTGGTCTTTCAATTACTGCAGTATATTCACAAACTTTATGAAGCAACGTATGCGGAAATTCAATGCGGGTTGAGATTTAGGCAGAACACAATCTCTGTCGATGCCACTGTGGGCAGCGGGGTCTTTAGCCTCCTTGATTAACTGATGTCCTTGGGATCCAATTGGTAGGGGTGGGAATAGGACTGTGTGTGGTGAATGTACAGAAGTGTAGCCTACATAATATAATGATCCCCTTGTTCTACGTGCAGCCCATGCACCACTCATTTGGACTGGCATATGTTCCAAAGATGTTGTGTCCATATTTGTTGTGAGGTGTAGTGTTACAAATCATCAGTAGGATGCACCTTCTAACTAAGCTGAAAGCAGGACAAGTAAGGTATCCTTGTATTACCAGTCCCAAGTGAGTCAACAAGATCCCACCATCCCTGACTCAGTTCGTACCACCTTCTAATGAGTCAGAAAATTCACGTTTTAAGCTCCATCCCAGGATTTGAGAACATAATAACATTTCACATTGAGTTTGAGTGTGAAATACTTCAGTCAGAAATGAGTTTTAAACTTAAATAAAGCCAATTACATAGGTATTAGGGGCCAGTTAGCTAAAATAGATTAGGAAATTAGATTAAAAGCTAGACAGTAGATAAGCAGTGGCAAACATTTAAAGAAATATTCCAAAATTCTCAACGAATATACATTGCATTGAGAAATAAAATCTCCACGGGAAAAGTGATCCATCCTTGGATAATTGAAGAAGTTAAGGATTGTATTAGATTATACGAGGCTTATAATGTTGCGAAGAATAGTAATAAGCCTGATGATTGGGAGAGGTTTAGAAACCAGGAAAGGATGATCAAAAATTGCTTAAAAGGGCGAAGACAGAATGTGAGAGTAATCTACCAGGAAATATAAAAACAGATTGCAAGAGCTTCTACAAGTATGTAAAAAGGAAGAGAGCAGCAAAAGTAAGCATTGATCCCTTCGAGGCTGAGACTGGTGAAATTATGTGGGATAAAGAAATGGCAGAGACTTTAAACAAATAATTAAACAATCTGTCTTCACAGTAGAAGACATAAAAAGCATATCAAAAATATGGGGAACCAAGGGGTGAATAAGAGTGAGGAACTTAATGTAATTAATAAGAACATAAGAATTAGGAACAGGAGTAGGCCATCTAGCCCCTCGAGCCTGCTCCACCACTCAACAAGATCATGGCTGATATGGCCGTGGACTCAGCTCACTTACCCGCTCTCTCCCCATAACCCTTAATTCCCTTATTGGTTAAAAATCTATCTATCTGTGATTTGAATACAATCAATGAGCTAGCCTCAACTGCTTCCTTGGGCAGAGAATTCCACAGATTCACAACCCTTTGGGAGAAGAAATTCCTTCTCAACTCGGTTTTAAATTGTCTCCCCCGTATTTTGAGGCTGTGACCCCTAGTTCTAGTCTCCCCAACTAGTGGAAACAACCTCTCTGCCTCTATCTTGTCTATCCCTTTCATTATTTTAAATGTTTCTATAAGATCATCCCTCATCCTTCTGAACTCCAACGAATAAAGACCCAGTCTAGTCAATCTATCATCATAAGGTCAAGAAAAAGTATTTGAGAAACTAATGGGACTAAAACGGACAAATCTCCTGGACGTGATGGCCTATAACCTAGGGTCCGAAAAGAGGTGGCTGCAGAGATAGTGGATGCATGGGTTGTGATCTTCCAAAATTTCCGAGATTCTAGAATGGTCCCAGCAGATTGGAACTTGGCAAATGTAATCCTGCTATTCAAGAAAGGAGGGAGAGAGAAAACAGGGAACTTCAGGCCAGTGAGCCGGAGTCAATGGGAAAATGCTGGAATCCATTATTAAGTTAGTAGTAACAGGTCACTTAGAAAATCATAATATGATTAGACAGAGTCAAGATGGTTTTATGAAAGGGAAATCAAATTTCACAAATTTATTAAGAGTTTTTTTGAGGATGTAATTAGCGAGATAAAAACATAATAGGAGCAGAAGTAGGCCATTTGGCACCTCGAGCCTGCTCCGCCATTCAATAAGATCATGGCTGATCTGATCTTGGACTCAGCTTCCCTGCCCACTCCCCATAACTCTTAATTTCCTTATCATTCAAAAATCTGTCGATCTCCATCTTAAATATATGCAATGATCCAGCCTCCACAGCTCTCTGGGGTAGAGAATTCCACAGATTCACGATCCTCAGAGAGAAGACATTCCTCCTCATCTCAGTTCTAAATGGGCGACCCCTTATTCTTAAAACTATGCCCCCTAGTTCTAGATTCCCCCACTAGTGGAAACATCCTCTCTGCATCTACCTTGTCGAGCCCCCTCAGTATCAATAAGATCACCTCTCCTTGTTCTAAATTCCAATGAGTATAGGCCCAATCTGCTCAGCTTTCTTCATAAGTCAACCCCTTCATCTCCGGAATCAATCTAGTGAACCTTCTCTGAAATGCCTCCAATGCAAGTATATCCTTCCTTAAATATATGCAGTACTCCAGGTGTGGCCTCACCAACACCTTGTACAGTTGCAGCAGGGCTTCTGCTTTTATACTCCATCCCCCTTGCATTAAAGGCCAGCATTCCATTTGCCTTTCTGATTACTTGTTGTACCTGCATACTAACTTTTTGTGTTTCATGCACAAGGACCCCCAGGTCCTTCTGTACTGCAGCATTTTGTAAATCTCTCTCCATTTAAATAATAATTTGCTTTTTTTATTTTTCCTGCCAAAGTGGATTACCTCACACTTCCCCACATTATACTCCATCTGCCACATGTTTGCCCACTGTCTAGATCCCTTTGAAGATTCTTTGCATTATCCTCACAATTTGCTTTCCCACCCACCTTTGTATCATCAGCAAACTTCGCCACATTACACTCGGTCCCTTCATCCAAGTCATTAATATAGATTGTAAATAGTTGAGGCCTCAGCACCGATCCCCGCTGTACCCCACTAGTTAGCATTTGTCAACCGGAAAAACACCCATTTATCCATACTCTGTTTTCTGTTAGTTAGCCAATCTTCTATTCATGCTAACATAATACCCCCAACCCCATGAGCTCTTATCTTGGGCAGTAATATATTATCTGGCACCTTATCAAATGTCTTCTGGAAATTCATTGTTTCCCCCTTATCCACCATGATCGATACATCCTCGAAGAAACATAGACATAGAAATTAGGTGGAGGAGTAGGCCATTCGGTCCTTCGAGCCTGCACCACCATTCAATAAGATCATGGCTAATCATTCAATCTCAGTACCCCTTTCCTGTTTTCTCTCCATACCACTTGATCCCTTTGGCCGTAAGGGCCATATCTAATTTCCATTTGAATATATCTAACGAACTGGCCTCAACAACTCTCTGCGGTAGGGAATTCCACAGGTTAACCACTCTCTGATGAAGAAGTTTCTCCTCATCTCGGTCCTAAATGGCTTACCCCTTATTCTTAGACTTCTTCTGGAACTCCCCAGCAACGGGATCATTCTTCCTGCCTCTAACCTGTCCAATCCCGTCAGAATTTTATATGGTTTCTATGAGATCCCCTCTCATTCTTCTAAACTCCAATGGATACAAGCCCAGTTGATCCAATCTCTCCTCATATGTCAATCCTGCCATCCCGGGAATCAGTCTAGTGAACCTTCACTGTACTCCCTCAATAGCAAGAACGTCCTTCCTCAGATTAGGAGACCAAAACTGAACACAATGTTCCAGGTGTAGCCTCACCAAGGCTCTGTACAACTGCAGTAAGATTGCCCTGCTCCTATACTCAAATCCTCTAGCTATGAAGGCCAACATGCCATTTGCCATCTTCACCGCCTGCTGTACCTGCATGCTAACTTTCAATGGCTGATGTACCATGACACCCAGGTCTCGTTGCACCTCCCCTTTTCCTAATCTGTCACCATTCGGATAATATTCTGTCTTCCTGTTTTTGTCACCAAAGTGGATAACCTCACATTTCTCCACATTATACTGCATCTGCCATGCATTTGCCCACTCACCTAACCTGTCCAAGTCACCCTGCAGCCTCTTAGCATCCTCCTCACAGTCACACTGCCACCCAGCTTAGTGTCATCTGCAAACTTGGAGATATTACATTTAAGTCCTTCATCTAAATCATTGATGTATATTGTAAATAGCTGGGGTCCCAGCACTGAACCCTGTGGCACCCCACTGGTCACTGCCTGCCATTCTGAAAAGGACCCGTTTATTCCGACTACTTCCTGTCTGCCAACCAGTTCTCTATCCACGTCAGTACATTATCTCCAATACCATGTGCTTTAAGTTTGCACACTAATCTCTTGTGTGGGACCTTGTCAAAAGCCTTTTGAAAGTCCAGATACACCACATCCACTGGTTCTCCCTTGTCCACTCTACTAGTTACATCCTCAAAAAATTCTAAAAGATTTGTCAAGCATGATTTCCCTTTCATAAATCGATGCCGACATGGCCCGATCCTGTCACTGCTTTCCAAATATGCTGCTATTTCATCTTTAATAATTGATTCCAACATTTTCCTCACCACCGGTCAGGCTAACCGGTCTATAATTCCCTGTTTTCTCTCTCCCTCCTTTTTAAAAAAGTGGTGTTACATTAGCTACCCTCCACGTTGGTCTTCACTAATCTTTTTCTCTTCACATATCTATAGAAGCTTTTGCAGTCAGTTTTTATGTTCCCTGCAAGATTCCTCTCATACTCTATTTTCCCCCTCCTAATTAGACCCTTTGTCCTCCTCTGCTGAATTCTAAATTTCTCCCAGTCCTCAGGTTTGCTGCTTTTTCTGGTCAATTTATATGCCTCTTCCTTGGATTTAACACTATCCTTAATTTCCCTTGATAGCCACAGTTGAGCCACCTTCCTCATTTTATTTTTACTCCAGACAGGGATGTGCAATTGTTGAAGTTCATCCATGTAGTCTATAAATGTCTGCCATTGCCTATCCACTGTCAGCTCTTTAAGTATCATTTGTCAGTCTATCCTAGCCAATTCACGTCTCATACCATCGAAGTTACCTTTCCTTAAGTTCAGGACCCTAGTCTCTGAATTAACACTGTCACTCTCCATCTTAATAAAGAATTCTATCATATTATGGTCACTCTTCCCCAGGGGGCCTCGCACAACAAGATTGCTAATTAATCCTCTCTCATTACACAACACCCAGTCTAGGATGGCCAGCGCTCTAGTTGGTTCCTCGACATATTGGTCTAGAAAGCCATCCCTAATACATTGCTACCAGCTTGATTAGCCCAACGTATATGTAGATTAAAGTCGCCCATGATAACTGCTGTACCTTTATTGCACGCATCCCTAATTTCTTATTTGATGCCATCCCCAACCTCACTACTACTGTTTGGTGGTCTGTACACAACTCCCACGAGCGTTTTCTGCCCTCTGGTATTCCACAGCTCTACCCATACAGATTCCACATCATCGAAGCTAATGTCCTTTCTTATTATTGCATTAATTTCTTCTTTAACCAGCAAAGTTACCCCACCTCCTTTTTCTTTCTGTCTATCATTCCTGAATGTTAATACCCCTAGATGTTGAGTTCCCAGCCTTGGTCACCCTGGAGCCATGTCTCCGTAATCCCAATTATTTCATAATCGTTAATAACTGCCTGCGCTGTGCACAAAATGGCTGCCACTTATGCCTGTGCAAGAAAAGTCATTGCACCAGGAAGTAATGGTATGCAAAGCACTTTTAGACATTTATGCATTGTCCTGCAGCACTCGGTAAATGCAAGCCTATAAAGCAGCTTGCTTGGTTTAGTCTTGTAGGTGACTCTTTAAATTAGGCAATGTACAAGACATCTTAAAAAGCAACTTGCAGCCTCAATCTACTTTATTACAAATGTTGCAAATTTTGTTTCAAATATATACAGGATTTGTAAATGGTTCAGTTATGAAAATGACACCTTGTTATTTTGTAAATGAGACTATCAATTACGAATTTCATAATAAGCCCTGGCTATAAACAGATTCTTGAACGATAAGGGAGTCAAGGGATATGGGGAGCGGGGAGGGAAGTGGAGTTGAGCCCAAGATCAGATCAGCCATGATCTTATTGAATGGTGGAGCAGGCGCAAGGGGCCAATGGCCTACTCCTGCTCCTATTTCTTATGTTCTTTTAAAGGAATGAACATATTGAGATCTTCATAGAGAAGCAAACAGATTTTAGCTAGCTCCCAAAACTCATAAGGTGACAAGGAGGAGAGGAGCTATATAAAACAGTTGTTTGTATAAATGCAGGTTAGAATTTAGATTTACTACCTTTTGTTATTTCCCTCTTCAGATGTTAGAATTTCTACTTCCATATTGTTTTTACACATTTGCCTGTTAATTGTTTATTCAGTAACTTATTGCCATCCACACCTTATTGTGAATGATTGCATGGATATCATGGCTTTGATGGAAACTTGGTTCATAGGTGGCCTATGAACTTGCCCTTTACTGAAGCCTCACCACCTGGTAATACTGAGCACCATCTGCCTCACCCAGACTGCTCCATTGGTGCTGTGGCTGTTATCACCAAATCACATCTTGGTCTCTTTCCCCTACTCTTCCATAAAGCATGGCACCTTGTTTCACCCCTCTCATCTCCTTTAAAATCCTTATTCTCCATCTCCCCAGGCTCCACGCCAAGTTTCTCAGAGATTGCCCCTCTACTTTCCTCCTTCACCCTCTGCATTGAGCGATGACGTATCTGTGATTTCAATCTCCATCTCAGTTCACCTTCCCTTCAATGGTCAGAAGTTGGTGAGCAGAGCTACTTGCATTATTTAAGTATGCATACAGTTCTGCTCTTTATGACTGGACACCAATGCAACAGAGAATATAAGACTACACTGTTGGCTTACAAAAATCCAAAATGCTATTACCACGAAAGTAACAGGAGGAATTAAGCATTTTTGTTAACTCAATATGGAGTACACACTCTCACCAATACCCTCCCCCACTTCGGTAAGTAGAGAGAGATTAGCCACAAGTCGGCACAGTCCAGATGTAGACACCACCATGTATGCAGAAGGATGCTGGAACTGATCAGCTCCAGTATAGACTACTGTCAAGATTCCTGCTATTTACCCAGCTCGGGCCACCCTACCAGTTACAGCACCAGCTTGCAGGGGTGCCTGATGCCAAGTGGGATGAATCCCAGCTCCCCAGTGACAGGTTCATCTCCACAGGTTTCATTTGTGAGCTTAGCTGGCTCGTCATGGAGTACTGCAGACTACCCGATTCAAGTATCAGCTGACCATGCCCACCACAGTGCTGAATTGAGGCTCAACTTCCATCGCCAAGCATGTCATCTTACATCCAACTTGTCCCCAAAGAGATCGCTTTTATTTCCCACAGGAGGATAATCATCAGTTGGACTTTGTATAATTGTGAGTATCAATTCTTGCTAAGTGGAAAGCAAGTACCAGAGCTCCTCATAAACAGCATAGTGAGTTCCACAACTCACCATAAATTTGAAGCAGCAGTTTGCCTCCATGCTATATAATCATGGTAGGTACTGAACTCTGCATATCTGAGTGAGTGTTCCCATACGCAGCAGTTCTGATCTTCCAGACTAGGATCTGCCTGTTTATCTATGAAGATCTCAGTATGTTTGATTCAGTTACACTGTAAGGTCTGTTATCTGGTCATTCCTTTTTAGAGAAAGGGCTCACGGCTTTTTAAAATCTCATATGCAGCGTCCCAGGTACTGTCTTGTAGCAATTGTTATCCCAAGAATCAGAATATTGTCATCAGCCATGGAACAGGCAACTGCCTTGAGCATGGCAGAAAGACACCTGTAAGGCAGCTGGCATCAAGGTGAGTATACACGTTAATGTTCTACATGGTCAAGTACTGTTCTGAGTATGAAGATTATCTATCACTTCTAAACCTACATCATTATGCAAGGGGCTTCAGGGAAAACATAGAAACATAGAAAATAGGTGCAGGAGTAGGCCGTTCGGCCCTTCGAGCCTGCACCACCATTCAATAAGATCATGGTTGATCATTCCCTCAGTGCCCCTTTCCTGCTTTCTCTCCATACCCCTTGATCCCTTTAGCCATAAGGACCATAGCTAACTCCCTCTTGAATATATCCAATGAACTGGCATCAACAACACTCTGTGGTAGGGAATTCCACAGGTTAACAACTCTGAGCGAAGAAGTTTCTCCTCATCTCAGTCCTAAATGGCTTACCCCTAATCCTAAGACTGTGTCCCCTGATTCTGGACTTCCCCATCATCGGGAACATTCTTCCCGCATCTAACCTGTCCAGTCCCGTCAGAATCTTATAAGTTTCTATGAGATCCCCTCTCATCCTTCTAAATTCCAGTGTATAAAGGCCCAAGTTGATCCAGTCGCTCATATGTCAGTCCAGCCATTCCGGGTATCAGTCTGGTGAACCTTCGCTGCACTCCCTCTAGAGCAAGAACATCCTTCCTCAGATTAGGAGACCAAAACTGAACACAATATTCCAGGTGAGGCCTCACCAAGGCCCTGTACAACTGCAATAAGACCTCCCTGCTCCTATACTCAAATCCCCTAGCTATGAAGGCCAACATATCACTTGCCTTCTTCACCGCCTGCTGTACCTGCATGCTAACTTTCAATGACTGATGAACCATGACACCCAGGTCTTGTTGCACCTCCCCCTTTTCCTAATCTGCCGCCATTCAGATAATATTCTATCTTCGTGTTTTTGCCCCCAAAGTGGATAACCTCACATTTATCCACATCATACTGCATCTGCCATGCATTGGCCCACTCACCTAACCTGTCCAAATCACCCTGCAGCCTTTTAGCGTCCTCCTCACAACTCACACCGCCACCCAGTTTAGTGTCATCTGCAAACTTGAAGATATTACACTCAATTCCTTCATCTAAATCATTAACGTATATTGTAAAGAGCTGGGATCCCAGCACTGACCCCTGCGGCACTCCACTCATCACTGCCTGCCATTCTGAAAAGGACCCGTTTATTCCGACTCTCTGCTTCCTGTCTGCCAACCAGTTCTCTATCCACTTCAGTACATTACCCCCAATACCATTACTTTGATTTTGCAAACCAATCTCTTGTGTGGGACCTTGTCAAAAGCCTTTGGAAAGTCCAAATACACCACATCCACTGGTTCTCCCTTGTCCACTCTACCAGTTACATCCTCAAAAAATTCCAGAAGATTTGTCAAGCATGATTTCCCTTTCATAAATCCATGCTGACTTGGACTGATCCTTTCACTGTTTTCCAAATGCGCGACAATTTCATCTTTAATAATTGATTCCAATATTTTCCCCACTACTGATGTCAGGTTAACCGGTCTATAATTATCCGTTTTCTGTCTCCCCCCTTTTTTAAACAGTGGTGTTACATTAGCTACCTTCCAGTCCATAGGAACTGATCCAGAGTTGATAGACTGTTGGAAAATGATCACCAATGCATCCGCTATTTCTAGGGCCACTTCCTTAAGTACTCTGGGATGCAGACTATCAGGCCCCGGGGATTTATCGGCCTTCAATCCCATCAATTTCCCTAACACAATTTCCCGCTTTATAAGGATATCCTTCAGTTCCTCCTTCTCACTAGACCTTCGGTCCCTTAGTATTTCCGGAAGGTTATTTGTGTCTTCCTTCGTGAAAACAGAACCAAAGTATTTGTTTAACTGGTCCGCCATTTCTTTGTTCCCCATTATAAATTCACCTGAATCTGACTGCAAGGGGCCTACGTTTGTTTTCACTAATCTATAGAAGCTTTTGCAGTCAGTTTTTATGTTCCCAGCAAGCTTCCTCTCGTACTCTATTTCCCCTCCTAATTAAACCCTTTGTCCTCCTCTGCTGTATTACAAAATTCTCCCAGTCCTCAGGTTTGCAGGTTTGCCTGCATGATGGTGCCTGCATGGGACTCACTCCCCCTTCAGTCTATTCAGTGCAGGTTGCAACTCACACTCCCTGTTGTCACTTTCTCTTGCTGCAAATTCACCTCACAGCTTGATCCTGGACAGTGACGTCACCAGGAAGACCAACTAGCATCTCTGCGACCATGGTAACCAGGAATCGCTCAGCCAGTTTTGTGTATTATACGGGGTATAAAGATGCTGAACTTTGGGGGATTCAGGAGCTTACTTTTCCGCTACCATCTGGAACGGGGTTCCCCGCATGGCTACTCGTCCGTCAACACTCCAGGAACGCCCGAAGTGAGTGCCTTGCCGTTTTAAGCTAGTGTCCACAGTCACCTACTCTCTAAGCCGTATGCGAGGGGAGTAGGGGTTGTCGTTTTGTGAGTGTAATAAAAGGAATCGATCTTTGACCAACCTGAACCGTTTTGTTTTGTCTGAGTCAATTATAATCTATCCATAGTAACTCCTTGTGTCCGAACTTGGGGGTTGTGGGACTTGTGGTTCGCGGCATAATTCGGAAGACCAACCGGGTGGAATCCACTTACGGCCGGGTTGCACAGTAATCCCGCTGGGGACGCTGCGTATCGGGCAATGGAGAAGACCTACCTGACCTTGGTCTCTCTCTCTGTGGGATTACCCGATAATCGACAGGATAGGCAGGAACTATTGGCAAAAACTCCTTCCGTTCAAAAGGAAACAACCCGAACCGGGTCAACTCAAGGGAGGGTCATAGAGACACGGGACACACAAACACCCTACAGCTTCCTTAATAATGGACTCCGGTATTTTCCCAACAGGCTAACTGGTCTATAGTTTCCTGCTTTCTGTCTGCCTCCTTTTTTAATTCGGGGCATTACATTTGAGGTTTTCCTAACTAGTGTTTTATACAGTTCAAGCATAACCTCCTTGCTCTTATATTCTATCCCTCACTAATTAAAGCAAGTACCTGTATGCATTTTTAACTACCTTATCTACCTGTCCTGCTATCTTCAGCGAGCTGTGGACATGCACTCCAAGGTCCCTCTGTTCCTCCAGACTTCTCAGTGTCCTACGAATTACTGTTTATTCCCTTGCCTTGTTAGCCCTCCCTAATTGTATTACTTCACACTTGTCCGGATTGAATTCCATTTGCCAATGTTCTGGCTACCTGCCCAGTCCATTGATATCTTCCTGCAGTCAAGTCTAAATCATTGATATAATAGCACAAACAGTAAGGGACCTAGTACTGAGCTGTGCGGAACCCCACCTGAAAACAGTCTTCCAGTCACAAAAACACCCATCGACCTTACCCATTGCTTCCTGCCTCAGTCAATTTTGGATCCAACTTACCACTTTTCCTTAGATCCCATGGGTTTTTACTTTCGAGAATAGTCTGCCATGTGGGACCTTAGCAAAAGCCTTGTTTAAATCCATATAGACTACATCAAATGCACTACCCTCATCGACCCTCTGTTGTGTTGTCATCTCCCGAATTCATGTCTCTCTTTCCCGCAACTCTACATGTAAGCCCTGCCAATCAGATTTCCGCCCTGCCACAGCACTGAAACAACCCTAATCAGTCACAAATTACATGCTGTATGACTGCAACCATGGTAAACTATCCCTCCTCTGCCTTCTCGATCGGTTTGCAGCCATCAACAAGGTTGACCAGATCATCCTCCTGCAATACCTCTCCTCTGTTGTCCAGCTGAGTGGGACTGCCTTGCCTGGTTCCATTCTATTTATACAGTCATAGCCAGAGAGCCTCCAGCAAGGCTTCTCTTCGTTTGGCCCCTGCCACAAACTCCGCTCTGTAGCCATCAATTCCATCCCTCTCCCTGATCACTGTCTCAGACTGAATCAGACTGTTTACAAATCAGCATCCTATTTGTCCCCGAGGTGAACTTCCGATCCCATATCCTCTCCATTACTAAGACCGGCTATTTCCACCTCCTTAATATCGCTCATCTCCACCCTGCTTCAGCCCTTCTGAAGTTGAAATTCTATTCCAAAATGGCCTCCCATTTTGCACACTCCACAAACATGAGCTCATCCAAAATTCTGCTGCCCATATCGCAACTTGCACAAAGTTCCATTCATTCATCGCCCCTGTGCTCGCTGACTTCTACTAGTTCTCGGCCCACCAACGCCTCAAATTTAAAATTCTTATTCTTGTGTTCAAGTCCCTCCCTGGCCTTGCCCCTCCCCCGTCTCTAAGCGCCTACAGCCCTACAACCACCAGAGAACTCTGTGTTACTCTAAATCTGGCTTCTTGTGCACCTCGACTTCCTTTGTTCAACCAGTGACGGGCTTGCCTTCAGCTGTCTAGCCCCCAAGTTCCGGAATTCCCTCTCAACCACTCCGTCGATCCACCTCTCTATCCTCCTTTAAGATGCTCCTTAAAACCTACCTCTTTAACCGTTACCTTTCCTAATGTCTCCATGAACACAGATTATCTGGTCATTTATTTCTTGTTTTGGAACCTCACTGTGCAGAAATTGGCTGCCACGTTTCCCTATGTAACAACAGTAACTACACATTAAAAGTAGTTTGTCGGTTGTGAAGCACTTTAGAACATCCAGAGATCATGAAAGGTGCTGTATAAAAAAAGCAAGTTATTTCTTTCTTCTTTCACCTTCAAAGATGGTTGAAAGAGACACCTCAGAACTCTGGTCTGATGCTCCAGTGCAGTACTGAGGGACTACTATCATTGAAGCCCCTTCTGCGTGTTGAGGTGGACATTAGAAAGCTCACCTTTAATACCCATCTGAACACTGCAGTTCTTATGGTGTGCTGGTTAACATTCTTCCTTAATCAGCATTGGCAAAAACAGATCAACAGGTTATTCATCTAGTGCATTTTTGTGGAATCTTGTTCTGCGCAAAACGGGTGTCATCCTTGTCCACACAACTACATTCACCGCATTCCAAAATAACTCCTAGTATGTGAAATGCATTGAGATGTTTCCGAGAGGGGTGTTATAAAAATGTTAATAGGGTGCTAAGATTTCATTCAGACGAAAGCGCTATTATTCTCAGATTATGAGGGGATGCCCTTCATTGTGCAGTCAGGGGGAGATGCTGGATCGAAGCCAAGTACTTATCTCCAGTGGCAAGGAGGTAAAAATTCAGAGGGCAAGTTTCCTAGGCATTTACCCAACCTAGTTAGAGAGTAGCTAAAGCAGGTCAACCTGCCATTCTTCACCTGGGAACATTTCATGGTACGCAAAGCCCATAAAATGTGAACATTTTACAAAAAGAAAACTAACATTCCACAATATTAAGGGGTCGAAATTCAGTTGTGGATGCCACCTGTAACCATGCGCAGGAGGCGGCAAACGGCCACCTTCGACGGTAAGTGGCGTCCACTCCCCAGCTGAAATTCAGTAGGCTCTTTGGCAGAGGCGCCACGAGGCAATGCTGCACCAGCTAACGCCACTGGCGCGGTGACGTAATTCAGCATACAATGCCTCTTTGATACCTCTGTCGCGATATTTGCTTTGTACGGCTGCCATACCGGCAGGAGGCCTCACAGCCTGAAAAAAGTGGCGAGTAAACAGCGGAACTCGGACGGAATCGGCCAGGGAGCAAGGCAAGTATTTGCTTTTGTTTATTTCTTAATTTTTTCATTAGTTGTAACAGTGGGGATGATTATGTGTGGGTCGGAGAAGTTGGAGTTTTTTTTTCTTTCTTCCTTTTTCTTCCCGTTTTCCAGGTAGCATAGTGGCAGCCGCCCGATGCGAAATTTAGTCAGCCTCCTGAGCTCCCGCCCGAGGATGCAACGGCACTTTTTAACGCTGCTCTCTCATTTTTGTGCGTAAAAACTGAATTTGGCAGTTGGAGCCTGCACCTAACGCCTGGCGGTAAAATCAGCACTCTGGCAACGACACTGCCTCAAAAATGGCGGTACCAAATTTCGACCCCTAAATGTTTAATGCTTTTTGACCCCAATTCATTTTTAGAATGACCACCACCAGAGGTTACCTGAAAACTGCACAAGTGTGTTCTGATCTGCATACAGTCCGTTACATCAGGCAGTACAACTTTCAAAAATGTAGCACAATCAATGGAAGTTATTCACCAAAGAACAGGCCATGAGTTTTTTTAATGCAGTAATTGAACCAATAATGAAAGTTAAGAAAAATAGTAGACAGAACATTTATTTGAAAAAAAGATGCCATAATGCACTATTTGTGTGAGGGTTTGTTTCATTCACATGAAAGTTTGGATCGTGCACATGCAGCATTCATTATTAGTTTCACCAGCACAGACTCCATGCTGAAGGAAAATCGAGTCAAGTATTTTTCTTTTTAAATGTGTAATTTTTAATTCATCTGACTACTTCATTTGCTCACATTCTCTGTCTAATTTAACAAACAAACCTGCTCCAGAACTAACATTAATAAATCAATCTAGGGACACAATAACATAAGAATACAAATGAAGTGGGAACAAGAAAATACTGCTTTGCTTGTCCAATTCTACTTCTGGGCCTCTGACCATTGATCACCATTTTTCTACTTCAAACTCAGACATCTCCTTACTGAAGCAGAAATTGATCTGATTCTCTTTCAAATGCTACCACTGTGTTTACTGTAATTACTGTGTTTGACGAGACTCTTTCATAAATTAAAGACCCTGTAAGGTCTAAGTTATTGCTTTGGTTGTGCAGACTAATGTGGTTCACCTTTTGGCTTCTGTCATCAAAAATAAGCCATGATCTTATTAAATGGCAGAGCAGACTCGAGAGGCTTAAATGCTTGCAACACTAAACATAAACACTAAGCTTCACCACTTGCTTATTTTTTTTAAAGTTTTGGTATTAAAGAAATAATTTCATGACTATACACTAGGAATATAGTTTTAAAATGTATTCTATTCAAATTCACTCTTTTTTGGCTCCATACTGTCCTTAAGATGAAAAGGTTGATATTTTGGCAAACAGACAGCCCCCAGCATAACTCTATGGTGGCTGTCAGCAGATACTTTCCAGGTTAAGACATTTTCCAGCCAATATTTTTACCCCTGCAATGAGGGGCCTCTTCCACAGAAAGAGGCTTGATATTGTGGTCCACTAAAGAAGTGACTTATTGTGAACATGAGGCAAAAGCTGCCATTTGAACCTGATGTCTCCTAATTAGATTCCACACTCTCACTGGAACTACTGGGCTACTGTTAACATCGATTTCTGTCTGACTATATTACTTTTAACCTTGCCATAATGCTTTAATTTCTGAATTACTCACAGGACTCATGTAAATTCCTTGATGCACATCACCGAACTGTCCCTCTCCAATGCAGCGCCCCAGTTCGATTCTCTCTCTCTGTATCTCATAATCCCTGGCTGCAAAGAATGGAGATTAAATAGTTATTGATTCCAGTTTCGTGACAAATTATTCTTGCATTTCCATTTTTTATTTAATGAGGAAAGATTACACACTGCAAATGGCACACAACTTGACACAATTATACTCATCCAACAAGCAGCAAGCAAAATAATCTGACAACAATTAAGAAACAGTTTCATTACCTTCATCTATCCCATAGCTTTCTGCATTGCAATTGGGAATAGGGGAGGAAAGAAAAAATCAAAAAGCAGTATACATTACAATTTCTGCAGATAAATATGCAACAATGCAATTTATGTTGTATGGTAGCACAATGACTGCTCAATAATGGATTAAACCATCAGTTTTTCCATGCAGAAAGCTACAAAAAACTTAAAGAAAATAATAATTTCATAGAAAAATTTATATATGGAAAAATTCAAATAATCTAATGATTATCAAACAGTGGAATTCTCTCCTCACAAATTGATTGGGAAAAAGATTTGTATTCAGCGTCATTTAATCTTGTGACTCTGCTTTTGTTAAATTTATGAAAATTTAGTTAAACAGTGGGCTTGTGGACTGACTATGTAGTATGCTAGAGGAAAAAGCTTTTTTGTGGACTAAAATACGATCGTAGAAAAAGCAGCAATCATTTATTGCAGGCAGAGAATAAGAACACAGCACAAGGTCACAGCATTAAGATTTTGTTTAGCTTCAGCAATTAACTTTAGCAACAGAAAATCATCCAAATTTGTCCAAAAAAGCTATGCACATTTAAATAAATTTGATCTCCAAATATTAATCGAATGGTCACTGCATTAACACGAATGCTGTTAACTGCAGAATTAGTGCAAGGGCACAAGAGAGCGATAGATTTCTGGATACTAAGGTAACCAAGGGATTTGGGGATAGCACGGGAAAGTAGAGTAGAGGTCGATGATCAGCCATGATCTTATTGAACGGCTTGGCAGCCTTGAAGAGCCCAATGGCCTACTCCTGTTTTTTTTTTTAGGGTAGTGAGAGAAAAAAATGAAGTCTTCACAATTTAGACCAATGTCCCTCTCTTTTGTTTTAGGGTTTCAGTGACAGAGAGTTACAGCACTGCCCTTTCATTTCAGAGATTTATGGGTCAAAAGAGTCAAGAGGAAACAGTTCTGCATCAAGGAAAGCATTAACATTGATTTTAACTGCAGCATAGAATAATGCATTTAACCGATTTACATTGTAGCACTTAGACTTTCCTTGGTTTGGATGCAAAACTTCAATTATCTTTATCAGGAAAGTCTATTTTGCTGTAATGTAAAAATGTGCCCAAAGTAGCCTGCAAAGAGCATTTTGGGGTATTGGACTATATGATGGCCTTACGATTGATGTATTTGTGCAGAGGTTTTCTTACAGACATTATCAAGGGGTATGAGGACACATGGATTTAATCCCTAAATCCCAAGATTACCAGTGCATAGTAACAAAGCATCATTGAGCAATTGGCTCATGTCACGTCAGTGCCCCTTAACTCTCATGCACGATATAACTGACATGAATGTGTTGTTGGTCGTTGGCAATGGTCCTCAGGTATTTCAGGAGAAGGGTGAGAGCTACGGTGGGGGGCAGGGGAAAGGAGAGAGGCACAATTGCTACTTCTGTGGAATGGGAGGTGTATTCCTACTTCTCCTGGCCCCACAGAAGGAGTTTTGTTAACAAAATAATTTGTGCAATTTGACTACGACATTTTCTTTTATTCATTCACGAGATGTGGGCGTCGCTGACAAGGCCAGTATTTATTGCCCATCTTTAAATGCTCTTCAGAAGATGGTGGTGAACTGCCTTCTTGAATCGCTGCAGTCCGTGTGGGTGAAGGTACTTCCACTGTGCTGTTATGTAGGGAGTTCCAGTATTTTGACCCATTGACAATGAAGGAATGGTGATATATTTTCAAGTCAGGATGTTGTGTGACTTGGAGGGGAATTTGGAGGTGATGGCGTTCCCATGCATCTGCTGCCCTTGTCCTTCTAGGTGGTAGAGGTCGTGGGTTTGTGAGGTATTTGAGCCTGAAATATCAATAATACTCCTACTATGTAATAAAACACTAACTTATTTAATCATTGTAAGTCAGTGACTCATATTATAGACTACATAATATAAAATGACACACCTGTCACTTCACTGTGAGCGACATGACAGGCAGTGAGCATATATGTAAAAAAACGTGCCATTTTGTCCACCTCCTCTTTTTATCCGAATTGAATGGTGTGCACCGACCATGAAACCGGAGCTTCAATCAAACATTGATCATCATCATTGGCAGTCCCTCGAAACGAGGATGACTTGCTTCCATGCCAAAAAAAAGGATGAGTTCACAGATGTTTCAATGAAGGAGCTAATATTCCAGGTCCCGAACAACATCCTGAAGGGTGGAAGATGCCTGTGCGTGGATTTTTTTAACGCGTGATGGCCATTGCACACTAGCCACCATTGCTATTTGCTACTAATTGGCTGATGCTAAGGATGTGCTGAGTATGGACAATCAAATGCATGGTCCACAGCCTAGCAAGCCGCTCTGAGCACTCCTAGCCCTGACCACATCATGAGTGGGAGTAACTACCCGCTATTTCTGAGTAATTTTCGAGCAGAGTACGACTCAGCAAAATGAATACCACAAATGTGTTGATGTTAAATTTGCAGATACCACTGACTATGCTAATACACTTCAATTCCTAAAAATTCAATAATAAAAACAGAAACTACTGGAAATACTAAGGTCAGGCAGCATCTGTGGAGAGAAAAACAGAGCTAACGTATCAGGTCGATGACCTTTCGCCAGAACTGACATAAGTTAGAGATGTAACAGGTTTTTAAGCACGTGCAGGGGCAGGGAAAGGGGGGAGGGGAGGAAAGAACAAAAGGGAAGGTCTGTGATCGGGTGGAAGGCAGGAGAGATTAAATGACAAAGGGGATGATGGTGCAAGGTGAAAGGAAATGGTCGTGGGACAAGTAAAAAAATAAAAGATGGGTCTAGAGGAGGTGTAAATGGGAATATCAGAATCATCAGCAACAGCTGCCATCTGAGAAAATGGGGGCAGAGGTTATGATCTGAAATTGTTGAACAAAATGTGGAGTCCGGAAGGTTGTAAAGTTTCTAATAGAATGATGAGGTGCTGTTCCTCAAGCTTACATTGGGCTTCATTGGAACAGTGCAAGAGGCCGAAGACAGAGAGGTCAGAGTGGGAGTGGTCCTGAGAATTAAAAAAAAACGGATGACCGAAAGCTCGGGGTCACACTTGTGGACTGAACGGATGTGCTCTGCAAAGCGATCACCCAATCTGCGTTTGGTCTCCCCAATCTAGAGGAGACTGCATCATGAGCAGCGAATACAGTATACTAAATTGAAAGAAGTACAAGTAAATCGCTGTTTCACCTGGAAGGCGTGTTTGGTCCCAAAAGTACTTCATTGTCTGTAAAGTACTTTGAGACGTCCGGTGGTCGTGAAAGGTGCTATATAAATCCAAGTCTTTTCTGAATAGCTCAATCCGCAAGCATGACCCCAAGCTTCTGGTCGCCTGTCATTTTAATTCTCTGGACCACTCCCACTCTGACCTCAGTTTCCTACACTATTTCAATGAAGCTCAATGTAAGCACTAGCAACAGCAGCTTATCTTTTGATTAGGCACTTTACAGCCTTCTGGACTCAATATTGAGTTCAACAATTTCAGATCATAACCTCTACCTCATTTTTTGTTGACGTTGCTGTTGATGATTCTGCTATTTCCATTTACATCTCCTCGAGACCCATCTTTTGTTCCTTTACTTGTCCCATTACAATCTATTTTTGCCTTGCACCATCATCCCTTTTGTCATTTAATCTCTCCTACCTTTCCTCCCCTCCCTCTTTCCTTGCTTTTGCACTTGTTTAAAACCTGTTATATTTCTAACTTTTTTCAGTTCTGACCAAGGGTCATCAACCTGAAACGTTAACTCTGTTTCTTTCTTCACAGATGCTGCCTGACCTACTGAGTATTTCCAGCTTTTCTGTTTTTATTTCAGATTTCCAGCACCCGCAGTATTTTACTTTTACCGAAGAATTTGATATTGTGAGATAAGGAGAAAGTTACTGGAAGAAATACGCAGGTAATGTTTTTCTTGCTAGCAATGAACAGGTTCACATGCAATCAAATGATTACGTGTGAAGATTAAACCTGCACATGCTAAAAATCTAAAAGAAAACGAATACTGGAAATCAGATGAGGTCAGTCAGCAGCTGAGAGAGAATAAGTAGTAACCAATGGTCCCACCCAAAACATTAACCTCACTTTATCATTCAGGCACTGACCGACTTAGTCTGCATTTTCAGCTTTTCTGTCTCATTTATTTTTAACCTACGACGGCTCATGGCTATTGCTCGAGACAGAAGCAAGCATACAACAATCGTGTACTGTTCCTGGGGAGTGGTCTATCACTTTTTTCTCTCCAGAGAGAATTTGGGACATCACAACATAGATACATTTTCTAATGGAACGTGTGGCAATATTGATCTGCCTCAAAGTACAACAATACCAGTAATTAAAAGAGTAAATAATCTGGTGAATCACTGAGGATATTTAATTGTCCCATGAGGATGTAATTTTTTTCACTTACATCACTCCTGCAGAATACTACATATTCTACTCACGGTCAGTCAGGTTTAATATTAGATAATATTGTAATTTAATACCTCAAAACAGAATTAACAGTGTGTATTATGGAAAACTATATCTACCAAAGTTCAGTTAACAACTGCAGACAAATCTACTCTCATGCTTCATAGACACTGATCTACTCAATTACTCTAGTCATAAACAGCTTCCAAGCATCCATTATTCATTCATCACTGACCACTGTGAAACTCAGATGAATCACTGGAGAAATTCATTTATGCTCAGTTCTCCTATGATCAATACTCTGTATTACTTCAATACCACAGTTCTAGCACGCAACATATTTTTAGGAGCTATGTGTATCCAGAGAAAAAAATATGGAACAGAATAAAGGAACCAAATAGCAAGCACTTTGTTTACTTTGGACTTTGAAAAGAAACAAATGTGAACAATTTATCAAATGTCAATGCATTAACAAAGCTAACTAGCGAGTCATTTCATTTAAACCACACAAGTTTCAAGAAATAAAAGTAAACAGATTCCTGAAGATTTAGCTTTTGAACAAGTGACTATGAAAATGAATGGCACTTTCTATATAACAGCCGTGTAAATATTCCTAAACAACGTCAGAAAATATTTTTCAGACGTTTAGCTTTTTTCCGCTGTCAATCCAGCCAGTATTTGGACATCAGCTAACTCAATGTCTCAGATGAGACACACACGTATACAAACTTGATACTTATGCAAATGTTTACTATTCGGCAGACATCTAAATCTGGGCCACATATAGCCATTACACAAAAGTGAATATACTTACTGGAGGGCATGGTATATGTGTCCTCTTCATCTATGATCTCTGCGTAGTCATCTGTTTCTGCAAGTGAAGAACCACGCATTTTAGCTGAGTTTGCTCAAGGCACAAACCGTTTCTAATTAAACTTAGACACACAGCATAAGGAAGGTATTAGAAGAGGAACATCCCTTTTCCTTTTAGACACAGCTGAAGCCCACGCTTTAAAAAAAAACTACTCTTAAGTTTCACTCAACCCCTATTCCAGAAAGTGACGTCTGCAGACAGCCAGAATGCCAACCCATTTCTGGAGAATAAGATGACATAATCCAATCACAAGAACAGCCTTGCCTCTCAGAAAAGCAAATAGGGGGATGACCCCTGATGGGATGGAAAAAGCATCAATAAATCTTTAACAAAATAGGAAAGCACTGACCTACGTCTGAAACACACTGAAGTTTAATTAAGGAAACTCAATATATAAGGTCTGCATGCCACAACAAGCTCAAAAATTGCAAAACCCTTTCTGCTGGCCCCCTGTGATTTACATAAAATGTCAAGGCTCTATCTGGCCAAGGTTATTATCGAGCAGTACAGCACAAGGGAAAACAAAGGTGGTCTTTGCCCAGAATTCATTTCTGATGACTTCCCACAGAAATTTCTGGCACTTTGCCTTGTAACTATGGTTAAAAAAAGTATTTCACTTGGAAGATTTATGGTAGTTAAATATCGTATAAACTTAAAAAAATATATATTTGCATGGATTTCCTTGCAGCACTTAAAAAAAAATATACACATTGTGCAGTGTTTCAAGATTTAAGTAAATACACATATTCCCCCAAAAAATTGAAGTACAAAATTTGTCACGATGTGCCTTTTCAATGTACTAAAACGTTCCAGAGTACTTCAGTCAAAAATAATCAGACCCAGAGTGAGTAGAGCGGCAAGTTAGGGATAGTAACCAAAAACAAGATTGAAGAGACAGGTTTTGAGGAAGCTTTTGAAGCAGGGGTAGCAAAGCAAGGCTAGAATGGTTTAAGAAAAGCATTACAGAAAATGTGACCAAAATAGCCGATGGCTCTGCAGTCAAAAGTGGAAAGAGGGAATGCAAAGTAAATCAGAAGAGCGGATGGCATTAACAGGAACAGAATCTGAATTAGGTTGGAGAGCTAGGAAGGGCGAGGCCATGGAAGGATTTGTAGACATATACAAGGATTTTGAAATCCATGTGACCAGAGATAGGAAGCCAATGAAGGCTGGTGACCACAGGGGTAATAGGGCAGCCTGACAGTGCAGGACAGGATGTGGGTGGTGGAGTTTTGAACGAGTTGCAATTTCCTAAAGGGCAGGAGGTGAATGTCTGGCAAGGAGAGCACTGAAGTAATTGAGTCTGCAAGCAACAAAATTTCAGAGGCAGTGGGGTCAGAGGCAACAATTATGCTGAGGTGGAGTTGGTGATGTCCAAGATGGAGGGTTTAAAGTTCATCGCAGGGTCAAACAAGACACTGAGGTTGCGCACCATTATGCTCTGTTTGAGGTTGTTGCCAGAAAGCTACTGAGCTGAGTGGTGACAACACATTCAAGTGCTCTAGAGAAAATGAGGAGGTTGGAGATAGGGTAGTAGTTGGAAAGGCCACAGAGATCAAATGTGGGAGAGAGGTGTAATTGCAGTGTTGAACGGTGGCGAGGGTACACAGCCTGAAGATGGGGAAGCTATTGATGATGTCAGAGTAGGCAAAGTTGTGTAACAAGGAGTTAAATGGGCGGGTGGGGGTGGAGATCAGGGTAGGTCTCATTGAGATGAGATAAGCTTTATGATGGCCTGGGGAAAATCAAGGAAGAAGCTGTAAAGTGATTGTGGGGCTAGGGCTAAGGTATTGATGAAAACAAAATGACTGGGTGGGGGGTTGAAAGAGAGAATGAGGCAGTTGAGAAAGTTTGGTGGGTGGTCTTAATCTTAAAAACATTGGGAAATAAAATAATGAAATTTGAATTTACAACTATTGGTTGAATTTTACTAATACTTTCTGTCCGTTGCTTTTATTCTCATTACATTAATACTAGATTTCAAGATATAGTCTCTCTCAAAAGAAATCCCGATACTCGTGCTCGATGGTTCATTTTAAAACACTGTAAATTTATAATGCCCTAATTCAGAAACTTGGACCAGAAAGACATGCAAAATGATTGAAAGGATTCCATTAATCTATGTGGCTCAAGGCTCCTGTGTGAGCACCACTGATGCATATAAAAGCATTCTGTGTTAAGCTTGCATGTGAAAGTTAGAATATTTTTAAAAGGATGCGAAACTCCACCTGCTCAACAGTTTGTTCCAGCTATAATAACCTGAACAATGTTTACTACTGATAACTTTACAGCAATTGAACATATTAAAATGTCTATTAACTCCACTTACTATACTTTATTAATCCATTACTGTGCAAATAAAGGGAATAAGGTTTAAAAAAATTCACATTGAAAAAATTACAAAATTGTTACTCAAGTTAACACTCTGGTGCAGGGAGTAATTTAAAATATGAGCTACAAAATCCACAGATCTAGAAATTCCTCCTCTCTCTCCGCCAACCACTCCCTCCTCCCCATCCAACTTATTTTTTTTTAAAAAGAGAAAAAAATTGTAATCAAATGTGGGAGAGCGGTGTAATTGCAGTTAACTAAAAAGTGGTTACTAAGGACAATAATTAATATTTTACAATTATAACAAAAATGTTGACATAAAACATTTACGTAAGCTAGGTAGGTAATTCTGTGGGCTTGGCTAATCATAAACACATTGCCAAATTATCCAGAGATTTGCGAAGTTTTGGTATAAACCACTGTTTGTGCTAATTATCTCTAATGGCATCACAACTGTTCAACTTTATTAAAAAAAGCAAGAAAACATAACTCTCCAACAAGTGCTCTGATGGTTAGAATGGAGAACAATTATTCTGTTCACTTATGCCATAATATCAATACTATACTGCAATAGGCCATGCACTATAAGCTAATCTTGCTATCACAGGACTCATAATTTTAAACAGTTCTTGAAAATGAAATGCCACAATACTGTGTGGTTAACAAAATGTGTCAAAATTCTGAAGAAACTATTTGAAACCCACATCCCACCATTGGATCTCAGGCTCTCTCATATCCACTCCTCCCTGTCCTCCGTTTATGACTAGGACACATCTCTTCTAATCTCTGCCATGCTTGTATAATCTGAATTTCCTATGTCCATTGGTGGTCCCATTTTGCCCCTCTAACACTTTTCTTCTGATTTCTTGGTCTCTCAAGCCTTCCTCTACTGTCTCTTCCCATTACTGTTACCCATTCATGCCACCTTTCATTTCTCCCCTCGCTGATACTTGGCTCCCTTAATCCTTACCCTAACCCATCAATACACCTTTGCCTTCCTACTCTTCTTCTGCTGTTACAGGCTTGAAGCTCTCATGGATAATCCCAGATATCTCTGTGCCTCTGAAAGAATTTGACAAAAGGCCTAGTTTCTGCCTCATGAGCAGGATTCTAAATGCCTCATCCTTCTATTGCACTGACCTTCTTGACCAGCTGCAGTACATCCTGTAGATACATGCACTGCTCTAGTAGCCTCGGCATTTATGTGGCTGATCCAGATGAGTTTCTGGTCAACGGCGATTCCCACGTTGTTTATGGTGGGAGATTTGACAATGGTAATGCTATTGAATGTCAAGGGTAGGTGGCTCGGCCCTGGCTTGTTGGAGATCATCATTGCCTGGCACTTGTGTGGCACAAATATTACTTGCTACACATTAGCCTAAACCTGCATGTTGTCCAGGTCTTGCTGCCCGCGGCCTGTCTTGTCTTGCCTTGCCTCAGCTTTACCTTGTGCACCCGCCACCATCAGGGAAAGAGGGAACTGTTCTGTTGGGACTGACTCCACTTAAACTGAGCTGGGACCCATGTCCTGGCGAATTGAATAACTAGGGTGGTAGATAGGACTTTAAACTAATAAGGAGGAGGTAAGGGTACATTTGTAAGTCTTAAGAGAAAAGTCAAGACTGTAGAGCAGAGTAGCGATTTGGGTAAATCAAGCAGATTATGTCAGAAAGGGATAAAGACTTTAACAATGGTAATAGGATATTAGCGACTAAGGCCACATAAGGCAAAAGTAGTAAAAAGTTAAAAATAAAGGTGCTATATCTGAATACACGAAGCATTTGTAACAAAATAAATGAATTAATGGCACAAATAGAGAAGAATGGGTTTGATCTAGTAGCCATTACTGACACGTGGTTGCAGGGTGACCAAAGTTGGGAATTAAATATTCCAGGGCACTTGCCTTTCCGAAAAGTCAAAATGGAAAAAGAGGGATAGCCCTGATAATAAACGATGGGATAAAGACATAGAGAAAAAGGATCTTAGCTCTGAAAATCAGGATGTAGCATCAGTATGGGTAGAGCTAAGGAATAACAAAGGGCAGAAAACATTGGTGAGTGTAGTTTTTCAGACCCCGAACAGTAATCATAGTTTTGGACAGAGGAAAATCAGGATTAGAGGAGCATGTAACAAGGGTAATGCAATAATTCTGGGAGACATTACTCTTCATTTAGAATGGGCAAACCAATTTGGCAGGAGTAGCTTGGAGGACGAGTTCATGGAATGCATTTGGAAGTTTTTTCGAAGAATATGTTGAGGAACCAACTAGGGAACAGGCTATTTTAGATCTAGTGCTGTGTAATGAGACAGGGTTAATTAGTAATCTTATAGTAAAGGATCATCTGAGGAAGAGTGATCATAATATGGTACAATGTCACATTAAGTTTGAGAGTGATGTGGTTTGGTGCGTAACTTGGGTCTTAAATTTAAATAAAACTAAATTACGGAGCTATGAAGGGAAAGTTGGCTGAGGTAGATTGGGAAATTAGATTACAAGATGGTAGATAAGCAATGTCAAACACTTAAAGAAATAATTCATATTTCTTTACAAATATACATTTCCTTGAGGAATAAAACTTCCACTGGAAAAGTGGTACAATGGCTAACTAAAAGTTAAGAATATTAGATTAAAAGAGGCTTACAATGTTGGCAAAAAGAGTAGTAAGCTTGAGGATTGGGAGGGTTCTAAAAATCAGGAAAGTATGATCAAGAAATTGAGGAAGCGGGTTAAGAGAATACGAGATTAAACTAGCAAGAAAGATAAAAACAGATTGCAAGAGCATTTACAAGTATGTAAAAAGGAAGAGAGTAGCAAAAGTCAGCGTTGGTCTCAGAGGCTGAGACAGGAGAAATTTTAATGGGAATAAACAAATTGTAGAGATGTTAAATAAATATCTTCAGAGTAGAAGAAATAAATAATATAATTGTGGGGAATCAAGGGTCTAATGAGTTTAAGGAGCTTTAAGTAACGAGTATTAGTAAAGAAAAATTACTGAAGAAATTAGGATAAGTCGAGAAAAAGTACTTGAGAAGCTAATGGGACTAAAAGCCAACAACTCCCCTGAACCTGATGACTACATCCTAGAGTTTTAAAAGAGGTGGCTGCAGAGATAGTGGATGCATTGGTTTTGATCTTCCAGAATTCCCTAGATTCTAGAACGGTCCCCCCGTGGATTGGAAGGTAGCAACCCCACTGTTCAAGAAAGGAGGGAGAGGGGAAACTGCTAACTATAGGACAGTTAGTCTGACATCAAAAGTAGAGAAAATGCTAGAATCTATTAATAAGGATCTGGTAACAGGTCACTTGAAAAGTAGCATTAGACAGAGTCAGCACTGTTTTATGAAAGGGAAATCATATTAGGCAAACCTATTAGCGTTTTTTGAGGGTGTAACGACCAGTGGATGTAGTATACTTGGATTTTCCAAAAGCATTGTCACATAATAGGTTATTACACAAGATTAGGGTTCATGGGGTTGGGGGTAATACATTAGCATAGATTGAGGATTGGTTATTGGAAAGAAAACAGAGTATAAATAAACAGGTCATTTTCAGAATAGCAGGGTGTGCTGCAAGGATCAGGCCTTGGGTCTCAGCTATTTACAATATATATGAAGGATGTGGGGGCCAAGTGTAATATATCTAAGTTTGCTGACGATACAAAGCTAGGTGGGAAAGTGAGCAGTGAGGGGGGGACATAAAGAGGCTGCAAAGGGATATAGACTGGTTAAGTGATTGGACAAGATGATTGCAGATGGAGTATAATTTGGGGAAGTGTAAAATTATTCACTTTGGCAGAAAGAAAACCATTTGAGAGACTAGTACACAAAACACAGAAAGTTAACATGCAGTTACAGCAAGTAATTAAGGCGGCAAATGGTATGTCAGCCTTTACAGCAAGTGGGTTGGAGTATAAGAGTAAGTCTTGCTGCAATTATAGGGCTTTGGTGAGACCACACCTGTATAGTTTTGGTCTCCTTACCCAAGGAACAACATATTTGCCTTAAAGGGGGTTCACTAGATTGATTCCTAGGATGAGAGGGCTGTCCTATGAGCAGAGATTGAGTAGAATACACCTATATTCTCTGGAGTTTTTAAGAATCAGAGGTGACTTCATTGAAACAAATAATATTCTTAGAGGGCTTGACAGGGTAGATGGTGAAAGGCTGTTTCCCCTGGCTGGAGAGTCGAGAACTAGGGGTCATAGTCTCAGGATAAGGGGTCAGCCATTTAGGACTGAGATGAGGAGAAATTTCTTTCTGGAGAGAATTGTGAATCTTTGGAATTCTCTGTCCGAGGGCTGTGGATGCTCAGTCGCTGAGTATATATTCAAGACTGAGATTGATAGATTTTAGGGCACTAAGGGAATCAATTTTTGTTTCAACTTCAGAGTTGCTTCACATGTCCCAATGATATGCATGTATATATATATATATATATATACATGTGCATACATATCATCATCATAGGCAGTCCCTCAGAATTGAGGAAGACTTGCTTCCACTCTTAGCATGAGTTCTTAGGTGGCTGTATAGTCCAATATGAGAACCACAGTCTCTGTCACAGGTGGGACAAACAGTCGTCGAGGGAAGGGGTGGGTGGGACTGGTTTGCCGCATGCTCTTTCCGCTGCTTGTGCTTGATTTCTGCATGCTCTCGACGACGAGACTCGAGGTGCTCAGCCTCCACTTGGGGCAGTCTTTGGCCAGGGACTCCCAGGTGTCAGTAGGGATGTTGCATTTTATCAGGGAGGCTTTGAGAGTGTCCTTGTAATGTTTCCGCTGCCCTCCTTTGGCTCGTTTGCGGTGAAGGAGTTCAGAGTCGAGCGCTTGCTTTGGGAGTCTCGTGTCTGGCATGCGAACTATGTGGTTTGATCAGTGGCAAGTGTGGTCAGTGTTTCAATGCCGTGGGTGTTGGCCTGGACAAGGACGCTAACGTTGGTGCGTCTGTCCTCCCAGGGGATTTGTAGGATCTTGCGGAGACATCGTTGGTGATATTTCTCCAGCGACTTGAGGTGTCTACTATACATGGTCCAGGTTTCTGAGCCATACAGGTCGTCGGGTATTACTACAGCCCTGTAGACCATGAGCAGTTTTGAGGGCCTGGTCTTCAAACACTCGTTTCCTCAGGCGGCTATGTCTATATATAGTCATGTCATGTGACACTACTACCGTGCTAAGTGGGATAGCTTAAGAACAGATCTAGCAGCTGTCGTTGAGTACATTCAAGGTTGAGATAGATAGATTTTTGGACTCTATGGGAATCAAGGGTTATGGAGATCAGGTGGGAAAGTAGAGTTAAGGTAGAAGTTCAGCCCTGATCTGATTGAATGGTGGAGCAGATTCGAGGGGCCGTATGGTCTACTCTTGCTCCTATTTCTTAGGTTATTATGGGGATATTCATTGAGCCTCCTCTTCCTGTTATTTGCTTAAATGTCCACCACCATTCATGACCACATGGGGCAGGACTGCAGAGCTTTGACCTGATCTGTTGGTTGTGGGATCGCTTGGCTCTATTGATACCATGTAATTAGTCCTGTCTTATAGCTTCACCATGTTGGTACTTCATTTTCTGATATGCTTCGTCTAGATCCTCATTCAACCAGGGTTGATCACCTAGCTTGATGGTGATGGAGGAGATAGGGATACGACAGGGTACGAGATTAAATTGTGGTGGAATACAATTCTGCTGCCGCTGCTAGATCTGTTCTTATAATCATGACACAAAAAAAATTAGACAGACTATTTTCCACAACAGATAAGATTCCACAACAATTTTGTTTAAAAAGTGAATGTTGAAGATGCTGTTGGAACCTTGGCTTGGATGAATTACTGGACCATTGTGTCAACAGGAAATAGGTAGCCCCTGAGATCACAATTTTAATTCCACATGCTAATGCAATTTCCTTGCTTGGTCAGATTCAAAACACTATTCCCCGAAACAATAATCTTATCAACACTCACTATTCAAACAAAAATAGTCATTATAAATCGACACACAAAAATACTTATCAATGACCATTGGGCATGACAATCTTTAACATCGTAGCAGTACATATCTACCCTGGGTACTTAGTGACATATTATGGCAACAGCATATGTCATGATACAGCACCCAATGTCAGTGGGTACTAAACCGTTTCTATACAGCAAGCAGTAGCATGAAAAAAACCATAAATACTCCGACAGTAAGGCTCGTTTACATTTCAACACCGAGCCCACTTACATCAACCTCTAACTGTGTCACTTGAGTGAACAAAACAAAATATCTCTGCAGCTCTGCTGAGGGGAAGAGCTGCAGATATATAAGCAAGATAGAAAAGTGTTGCAACTTATTTTGTTGTAATTTTGCCTTGCTCACTGACAAATCCATAGCTGGAACAAATTTCAAACCTGTGCAGTCCAACTTGTTTTTGTGATCACTTTATTGCAAAGGTTACTTCTTATTCCCCAAATATCTCCTTTGATACATATGGAACATAACTTTTTTTTATGCATCTAAAGCCCTTCTGTATTGGTTCTGTACCTAATAATTAATACGTTGTGAAAGAACAAAGTCACGTAATCCCATAGTTTCTTTCAAATGTTTTGGTGTATCTTGGGCATCTGTCAGCATCAAGCGCTTGCAAGTCAGGTAAAGCATAGATAAATGTGAGAGCATAAATTGATCTGAAAATATGCCATAACCTCAGAAATAAAAATCCCCCATTGTACTATTCTGACAACATATCTTCCATGCCAAATACCCTTTGACCTCAATGGGATTGCCACTGTAGTGCCAAACATGAATCAGTTTTGTACTGCGTTCTGAGCCTATTAGGAACTGGGTCAAGATTGCCCAAGTTCACCTTAGTTTCTCAATTATATATATATATTTTTTAAATCACATATGACCCATTATTATTATTTAGAGGAAACCAAGGTGACCTGCATCTGACCAGTTAAGGTTGGATTGAAAACCAAGTCCCTGAAATGAAAGGACGGAGTGCAACTCACTATGCCATCCAATGCCCCATTAGTTTATTTCATTTTGTGACACTTTAAAAGCAATCATAACCTGTCAAAAATAAACACTAAATCTGCCTCCAAATTCCCTTTAATTACTCAATATTGTAATGCAAAGTTTGTTGCATTCATTTACTTTTGGAACTGTCCGACTTACAGCTATAGCTAATACCATAAGCTTATGTTAAAATCTATGAACCTAGTCATATCCAGATTGCCAAGGGACAGCTATGAAAGTAAACCCATTCTGACATATAATGGTCAGAACTCATTTATCGATGTCAGAAATAATCCAATAGCCAGTGTTCATTTTGATTAAGGTACAATTTCACACAGATGGCACAGCATGCTGGAGTCACTGATAGTAGTATTTGGGAGGGACCATGCCTGTGCTTCCCATACAATCATCCATCATCACAGGCAGTCCCTCGAAATCGAGGAAGACTTGCTTCCACTCTAAAAGTGAGTTCTCAGGTGACTGAACAGTCCAATACGGGAATTACAGCCTCTGTCACAGGTGGGACAGACAGTCGTTGAAAGAAAGGGTGGGTGGGGAGTCTGGTTTCCCGCACGCTCCTTCCGCTGTCTGCGCTTGATTTCTGCATGCTCTCGGCGATGAGACTCAACGTGTAGGAGTTCCGAGTAGAGCGCTTGCTTAGGGAGTCTTGTGATTTAGTTCCTGATTTCAACTATATTGTTATGGAATGATATTAAACGAAGAGTGGGCATCTTCCTACGAGGAGGAAAAGAATGAATGGCTGCCCTCGGTTGCTCTCACACACCCCCATTAACTAACTACAAAGTACCACTGTCAGAAGGCTGATAGAAAAATGATCCCCCTGATCAGCAGCAAAAGATGGTGCAAGGGAAACCAGAGAGAAAATAACCTAACTAATGCAACAAAAAATAATTCAAACAGTACCACAGCATTTTCTTGGTAGCAGCAGTTACATTAAGATAGTAGTGAGTACATTTTATAGACATTGTTTTACATGCACAGAATGAGAATTTTGATAGAAAATAGAAGTTTTCAAAAAAGGAACTGCTTAAGAAGTGTCTGTTGAGTGATACATATGGACAAGTTGGACTGTACATTTTCCTAATTTTATAAACTAAAACCAAAAGCAACTTCTAAAACATGAATTAATGTGGTTAGCAAGTTTGAATTCTTTGTGATTTTAATTTTAAACATAACCATTACCGTCCCCACTAATTTCATCTGTGAATCCAGGCAGCAGGAGAGAAAGAGAGAGAAACAAGGAGGGGAAGAAAGTGGAAGAATTGCATTATTATCAGAGGCAAGAAACAAAAAGCATTAATCAATCATAAGGAACAAGGAGGTCAGAAAATGCAAAAAATATGAATTACATGAGATTGTTAGAACAAATGAAAACTAAGCTAAGGTTTGGTTTAAAAATATATTTATCAATCCTATGGGCTGAATTTTCGCCACCATTCTGCGTCTCTTTTTGGCCTACGCTGTTTGTTTTGGAGCAGACTAAAATCTGCAAGTTTCACCAAAGTTGCTGTGCCTTCCTAAACTATTTACGGACGATTTTTTTAGTTCCTGATTTTTTTGATGTCACCGGGGGTGCCGACTGCCCCATTTCTGGCCATTTAAGCGAGTTTGGCCAAGTAGGATTTTTTTCAAAAACGCACAGTGCACCATTCAGAAAGACCTTACCTGCACTTAAGAAAATCGGCAGAGAGAAGACATCATTGTTTTAGTGGAGCTGAAGACACCGCACCGGAGGGGGGGGGGGGGGGCCTTTCAGTCCAGGACAGGAGCAGCACCGGCATCTGGGTCAGGGGGCCATTTGGCCCAGGATAGCAGCGGCAGCAGCAGTGTGTGTGGCGGGAGGTGGGGCATTTGGCCTGGGATACCAGCAGCAGCAGTGTGTGGAGGGGGGTGGGGGGTCATTTGGCCTGGGATAGCAGCGGTGTGCGGAGGGGGGGGAATGCATTTGGCCTGGGATAGCAGCGGCAGGGGGCCTTTCGTCCTGGGATAGCAGTGGCACTGGGGCTCTACAAAAAAGCCGCAACCAAAGAAATAAATATTGCACAGTATGATAGTTTGTCACTACAATCTTCCAATAAACAGAAGTGAAGAGATCTTGGCAATTGTAATATGTACCTGCATCTGTTTTGCTGCATCTTGTATGTTTCACTTTGCAGCCTCAGCCCTTCAGTGTGTCCCTAGTTACCCTGGCAGCCTCAGTTTTTCAGCACAGACCTTAAGCTCCACCCACAGAGCTTAAGGACAATCTGTGCCGCTCCAAATGCCGGTGAAACTTGGAACTTTTTTTTGGTGCATCGGCCATTAACAGATTGACGTACCTCTACAACTGCGGCAAAAATCGGCCATGTGGAAAATTGGCCCCTATAAAACTGTTTCCTTTCCCCACCCTTAAATTTGTGATGAATTTATCAAAGATTTTAACACTGGAAATTAAACCAATTTCAACACTTGGTAGCATACTCCCTTCTTCAAGTACAGCCTTTCTAGATACAGAGCAAATCTCACTCTACTCTGCCCATTAATGGCCCGTAATTTGCGGTCAGCAGTGAAGTAAAGGCGTTCACCGCTGGCCCCGAAGTAAGCTTCTCACAAAGATTTCAGGATCTCTGTAGCGAGAGGTTCAGCTTTTCTGACGTTCAGTTGAGATCAGTGTTAGTGAATGGGGAATACCTAACATGATGTCAACAAGCTGACTAAGCAGCAAATTACAATGCAGAATTCTCACAGACCATGGACCAAGAAGTGAGTAAGCTCCTTTTAGGCTAACTTTTTAAAAATGTTATTGAGCGCAAAAACAAAGATTGGGGCTCTCACATAGGGAAACGGTAAACCTGAAATAAAGATTAAAAAAACTTTAAATTTTTATTTAAGTTTCTTAAAAATTTACATTTTTATTAAAATGGATAAGTTTGACACTCCACAAAATTAAAATTAGTTTTTCAGGGCCATTACATTTGTTTAGCAGTCAAATCCAAGTTACACCTAATCCAAAAGGGTGTAACTTTTAATGGGGTATTTAACAGCGCTATTACCGCAGAAAAGCCTAAGTTTTCGTTAGTTTCGGAGCAGTGAATGACTGACCGCAACTTCATGATTTCTGCGTGAGAATGCACATGCGCTAAATCCTGAAGTTAGTCAGTTTCCCACAAGTTCCGGGCCAATATGTTTAAAAGCAAGAAGAACCTTGCTGCGAGAATGTTCAATACTCCTGTCAAGCAGCTTTTGTGCTCTGGATTCATGCTCACCAGGCTGACAAAACTGAACCCCATTTCACCTGGAACTCAGAAGCCAGCAGGGAGAGGAGACTGCCATCCAATTAGTTTAGGCTGGATTCAGACCCAAGTTTTCAACCACAGCAGTGTGATGAGTATGCTGCCCAGATCCCTCATGGAAGTTATCTGATGCATTATAAAGCAGCAGGGTCTGGCCTCAAGTCTGCAGAGGGGAAATGAAATAGAGAGGTATGTTGCCATGGGTTTCTCGTGCACTCTGTGGTCACCCCAACAGCAGCATTGGCAGAAACTTTGGCGAGGGCCTGGGACAGGAGCAGAATGAAAACCAAACACTTAATCAGTAGTAATCATTGGAGAAACTTTGCAATGTTCAGCAACATTTTGTCTATACATCCCTTATACTTGAGATAGATAAATTATTCAGACACTGTGTTGAATGTTCTCAGTAGATTCCTTAAAAAAAAACCAAATGTGCATACCAGTTCTCATATTAGCTTGAGTGGCCAAAATGTGTTTTTTCCCCCCAAAGTATAAGAAGATGGTTTTAATACTGAAGAGTTCCTTTTGTGCATGCCTTGGCAAAGCATTTAAGTATCACTAAAAATACTGTGAATCTTCAGTAAATTTGTTAAAAACATTAAAAACACAGGGTAATAAATCAGTGGCATTTTCTGACATTTTGCTCTATTTTCAACTTAAAATGGAACGAGACATTAAAATGCTGAATTTTTAACTCCATGTTTTCAATAAAGATCATATTGCTAAATACAAAATTCTCAAATTCCTTTTAGGAAGTATAAATTGAAAATATGAGAGTAGAACAATTCCTAGTTCAAAAAGCAGAGTGAATGGAAGCACTATTGTAAGGCACGGTATTAGTGAACAAGCAAAGTATAGTGAGTGCACGTTGGAAGTTATACTATCAGGCCATCAACTGTAAGCAGTCTGCAAAACGTGCAAATATATATTACTTGAAGGTGACTTAACATTCTTGTACCACATATCTCCATATTTTTATCATTCTGATAATATTAGTCATACAATTTACTTTGCTTTATCACAATAAAACCATTCTTTTTCTGTTTTAAGATTTTCCTTAACATTTATCAGTGACTTTCAAAAGTAAATTTCAATTTTTGGAAATGAGATAAATACTAGTAAATAAATATTTTAAACTGTTTAGGTCATCCAAGTACACTAAGCCTTTTGATTTTAGCATAGATAAAATTGTGTCCATTCATATAAATCACCTTTAAATACAAAGATCATCATTCAATTTTATTGAATGAATAGCTCTGAGTGATCAGACAGGTTATAAGCTACATATTCCAAATGATAATTTGCACAAACACAATAAACAGAAGTGATGTTTAAAGACTAGTGTGCAATCTCAACCACAAAGCTGAGAAGTTAGACTGCAGATTGAAATTAAATTCATCAAGGCAATGCTCCATATTTTTCATAAAGTCAAACAGCAATCCAGTACCCTTGGGTGTGTGATGAGAACAGAGGATGAAAGGAAGAAAGCGCCTGGCTTTTTTAACTCTGGGCTGGCAATGATTCATTCCTTTAGTGATGACAAAGAATAAAGGAAAGATTGGAGATCAGGATGAAATACAAAATATTTGTAAGCAGGAAATTCAACAAACAGAGAAATCTTAAACCTTTATGAACTGACTGAAGTTTTTAAAATGTCATTAAGAGCTACTTCAAAGACATTAAGCAATAAAAACACAGAATTGCTTTCACAACCTTCAGCATGAGATGTACATTTTCACTTATCGTAGTCTCACAAGTCGCCTTTTGCCTGTAACCAGCCACCCAGAATTGTGAAGTGTACAAAAAGTAGTTGTTTGTTCACTCCTTTCTTTAGAGTCACTTCATAGAATCATCGAATGGTTACAGCACAGAAGGAGGCCATTCGACCCATCGAGCTCATGTCGGCTCTCTGCAAGAGCACTTCAACTAATCCCACTCCCCTGCCCTTTCCCCGTAGCCCTGCAATTTTTTTCCTTCAGGTACTTTTCCAATTTTCTTTTGAAAGCCACGATTGAGTCTGCCTCCACTACCCTTTCAGGCAGTGCATTCCAGATCCTAACCACTCTCTGCATAAAAAATCTTTTCCTCATATCGCTTTTGGTTCTTTTGCCAGTCACCTTAATCTGTATCTTCTGGTTCTCAACCCTTCTGTCAACGGGAACAGTTTATCTTTATCTACTCTGTCTAGATCTCTTAGGATTTGGAACACCTCGATCAAATCTCCTCTCAACATTCTCTGCTCTAAGGAGAACAACCCCAGCTTCTCCAGTCTATCCATGTAACTGAAGTCCCTCATCCCTGGAACCATTCTTGTAAATCTTTTCTGCAACCTCTCTAAGGCCTTCACATATTTCCTAAAGTGCAGTGCCCAGAATTGGACACAATACTCCATTTGAGGACGAAGCAGTGTTTTATAAAGGTTCCTCATAACTTCCTTGCTTACTTACTCTGTGAGCTAGAATTTCGTTTTTTAGCAAAAACGGTAGTTTTGCAACAAAAATTACCGTTTTCGCTTCACTACCGTTTTTAGGCCCGCTTTTCGGCCTTTAATTTGCGCATCGCTAAAAATCGGCGTTGCACGAGGATTCGCGGCGCAAACCGTGAATTTCGGCAATTTAAATCCGGGGCCGATAGCGCTGCGAGAGAGGCCTTGGGAGGGGGGGAAAAACAACCAACAAAATTGTAAAAAAACAAAAAAATAACATTCACAAAACCCTTATCTACTAAATCACTGAAAAAGAATTAAAAAATAAAAACTTTAACTTAGCTTTTTTGCAGGTCTTCAGACATACTGCTGCTGGCTGGGCTGCATCACAGGTTTTACCCTGTCGGTATTCTGGGCGCAGAATACCGGTCCCGAGTGCTCCAAAAATCGATCGCAAACGCTATTTGCGGTGTTGCACGTCGGTGCTTCTCTCCCCGGCGGTACGTGGATGAGCCACTGCAAAAAGATCCCGCTGACCGGGTTATCTCCGCAGAGGGTCAAATCACGGCGAAAACCCGGTCGCAAAGTCGTCGAAATTCTAGCCCTATGCCTCTACTTATGAAGCCCATGATCCGTATCCTTTTTTAATCTCAACCTGCCTTGCCACCTTTTGCGCACATGCACCTCCAGGTCTCTCTGTTCATGCACCCACTTTAGACTTGTACCCTTTAGTTCCTACCAAAATGTATCACTTCACACTTTTCTGCGTTAAATTTCATCTGCCACGTGTCCACCCATTCCGCCAGCCTGTCTGTGTCCAATGGAAGTCTATCACTATTCTCCTCACTGTTCACGATATTTCCAAGTTTTGAGTCATCTGCAAATTTTGAAATTGTGCCCTGTACATCCAAATCCAAGTCATTAATATATATCAAGAAAAGTGGTCCTAGTCCCGACCCCTGGGGAACTCCATTGTATACCTTCCTGCAGCCTGATAAACAACCATTCACCACTACTCTCTGTTTTCAGTAACTTAGCCAATTTCATATTCATGCTGCCACAGTCCCTTTTATTCCATTGGCTTCAACTTTGTTGGCAGGCCTATTATGTGGCACTTTATCAAACGCCTTGTGGAATGACTAACTTCTGTTCATATGACATTAGACCAAAGAGCATTTATCTTTAATTGTGGTGGTTGACTCCCAGCCTCTTGTCCCATGAAAAAAAAATCTTCAAGGACATTAACCGTCAAAAGATACTACACACATTAGAAAATACTGAGCATTATAAATGGTCTAAATCCAAGTCAGCATAGATTAAATTAACAAAAGTTATGAAATACTGCAAATATAAAAATGTCATAATTTGTACCCAAACACAGGATTTTCATATTTTATTCTCTTCATATTCACTCATCACAAGTTTGCAACCGGGAGGGGAGGGGGAGGAGAGGAGTGGGAGTGGGAGTGGGAGTGGGAGTGGGGGTGGGGGTGGGGGGGAAGAGAAAAGAAGAGAAGTGGGGGGGGGGGGGTGAGAGAAGAGGAGTGGGGGAGGGGGTGAGAGAAGAGGAGTGGGGGTGGGGGTGAGAGAAGAGGAGTGGGGGGGGATGAGAGAAGAGGATTGGGGGGGGGTTGAGAGAAGAGGAGTGGGGGGGGGGGGGGGGGAGGGAGGAGCAGGGGGGCCGGGGAGGGAGGAGCGGGGGGTCGGGGAGGGAGGAGCGGGGGGTCGGGGAGGGAGGAGCGGGGGGTCGGGGAGGGAGGAGCGGGGGGTCGGGGAGGGAGGAGCGGGGGGTCGGGGAGGGAGGAGCGGGGGGGGTGGGGGGGGAGAAAGGAGAGGAGGGGGGGAGAAGCGGGGAGGCTGAACAGGAGGGAGGGTGGCTGAACGGGGGGGGGTGAAGCTCAACGGGAGGGAGGTGAGGGGAGCTGAACAGGAGGGAGGCCCCGAGTCCCGATCTTCAATGCCCCTCGAATCCATTCGGCCAGGGCGTGCGACAGCGTTCTTCGGGCCCCTCCCACGCAGCCCCCACAGATTCAGGCTGCGAGGAGCTACTGCACATGCGCGCGCACTCCGCCCTGACCCCTTGTGCTGCGCCACGCCAAGACCGAAAACATCCTGAGGAGCTCGGAGAATGACAAGGTAAGTTTTCGGCGCCCTTTTTCTTCCAGAAAGTCGGTGCACCTTATAGAGGTGCGCCGTTTTTACACAGGGCGGAAAATTGGGCCCCTGGAGTGCTGTGTACAGTTTTGGTCTCCGTATTTAAGGAAGGATATACTTGAATTGGAGGCTGTTCAGAGAAGGCTCATTAGGTTGATTCCGGAGATGAGGGGGTTGACTTACGAAGATAGGTTGAGCATGTTGGGCCTATCCTCAGTGGAGTTCATATGAATGAGAGGTGATCTTATTGAAACATATAAGATAATGAGGGGGTTCTACAAGGTGGATGCAGAGAGGATATTTCCACTCATAGGGGAAGCTAAAATTAGGGAACGTAGTCTCAGAATAAGAGGCCGCCTATTTAAAACTGAGATGAGGAGGAATTTGTAAATCTGTGGAATTCTCTGCCTCAGAGAGCCGTGCTGGCTGGGTGATTGAATATATTTAAGGCGGAGATAGACAGATTTTTGAGCGATAAGGGAATAAAGAGTTGTGGGAAGTGGAGCTGTGTCCATAATCAGATCAGCCATGACCTTATTAAATGGTGGAGCAGGCTCGAGGGACCAAATGGCCTTCTCCTGCTCCTATTTGTTATGTTCTTATGTTGAGGTGATCCAAAACTCAGCAGCGTGTGTCCTAACTCGCACCAAGTCCCGCTCACCCATCGCCCCTATAAATTGTAAATAGTTGAGGCCCTGGCACTGATCCCTGTGGCACCCCACTAGTTACAGGTTGTCAACCTGAAAATCACCCATTTATCCTGACTCTCTGCTTTCTGTTGGTTAGCCAATCCTCTATCCACGCTATAATATTACCCCCAGCCCCGTGAGCTTTTATCTTGTGCAGTAAGCTTTTATGTGGCACCTTATCGAATGCCTTCTGGAAATCCAAATACACATCAACTGGTTCCCCTTTATCCACCCTGCTCGTTACATGCTCAAAGAATGCGAGCAAATTTGTCACACATGATTTTCCTTTCATAAAATCATGCTGACTCTGCTGGACTGCATTATTATTTTCGAAATGTCCTGCTACTAATTCCTTAATGATACACTCCAGGCATTTTCCCAATGACAGATATTAGGTTAACTGGTCTATAGTTTCCTGCTTTCTGTCTCCCTCCTTTCTTAAATAGGGGAGTTACATTAGCGGTTTTCCAGTCCGGTGGGATTTCTCCAGAATCCAGGGAATTTTGGTAGATTACAACCAATGCACCCACTATCTCTGCAGCCACCCTAGGATGCAGGCCATTAGGTCCAGGGGGCTTGTCCACCTATGGTCCCATTAGTTTGCCTATTACTTTTTCTCTAGTGATAGTGATTGTTTTAAATTCTCCCCCCCCCACCCCACACCGCCCAATCGTCCTTTGATTATCAATTATTGGATGCTTTTAGTATCTTCTACAGTGAAGACCGATACAAAATATTTGTTCAAAGTCTCCGCCATTTCCCCATTTCCCATATAAAAAGGAAGCGAGTAGCTAAAGTAAAAGTTGGCCCCGCATCCTCAGTCTCATCCTCTGAGGGAGCAATGTTTACTTTAGCTACAAGTTTCCTCTTTATATACCTGTAGAAGCTCTTAGAACATAAGAAATAGGAGCAGGAGTAGGCCATACGGCCCCTCGAGCCTGCTCCGCCATTCAGTTAGATCATGGCTGATCTGATCATAGACTCAACTCCACTTCCCCGCCCGCTTCCCATAACCCCTTATCGTTTAAGAAACTGTCTATTTCTGTCTTAAATTTATTTAACTTCCCAGCTTCCAAAGCTCTCTGAGGCAGCAAATTCCACAGATTCACAATCATCAGAAAATAAATTTCTCCTCATCTCAGTTCTAAATGGGTGGCCCATTAGCCTAAGATCATGCCCTCTAGTTCTAGTCTCCCTCACCAGTGGAAACATCCTCTCTGCATCCACTTTGTCAAGCCCCCTCATAGGGCCCAAGTTTCCACATGATTTGCGCCTGATTTTTAGGAGCAACTGGTGGAGAACGGAGTATCTTAGAAATCGCAATTCTCCACATTTTTTTTTCTGCAGTTCTACTCAGGTAGAACAGTTCTACTTTGGAACAGAATTTTTTCTTCAAAAGGGGGCGTGTCCGGCCACTGACGCCTGATTTCAAAGTTTCCACAGTGAAAACGTACTCCAAACTAAGTTAGAATGGAGCAAGTGAAGATTAGGCGTCCAGAACGAGGTGGGGGGGGGAGGGGGGAAGGGAAGTCATTAAATTCTACAATAAATCCTTATTTATACTTCTACAAATATTATACAAATAAATCCAATCTGAATAAACATTTATAAGCAAAGAAAAGATTAAATAAACCATCTTCCTACCTGTGTGAAAGTGCTTCAGGCACGGAGAATGCTGCAGTCAGCCTGAGGTGTCCGTTCTTCCCGGGGGGGGGGGGGGCAGGGGGGAGGCACCCGTTCTTCCCGCGGGGGGGGGTGGAAGGAAGAGAGAGGAGGCGCCCGTTCTTCCCGCGGGGGGGGGGGGGGGGAGAAGAGAGGCGCACGATCTTTCCCGCTGGGGGGGGGCGGCGCCCGTTCTATCCCGCTTGGGGGGGGGGAGGGGGGAGAGAGGAGGCGCCCGTTCTTTCCCGCGGGGGGAGGAAGAGGCGCCCGTTCTTCCCGCGGGGGGGGGGGGGGGGGGGAGGAGACAGTGAGAAGGCTGCAAGTGCTGATGGCAATGTGCTTTTATTTAAAAATGTTCAAAAATTAAACAACTACAAAGAACTACAAAAATGGCCCAGTGCCAATGTTTTTTTCACACTACGCGTGCGCGAATGCTCCAACACACACGCGCAGCGTTGCCGGCAGGAAAAAAACGAATTTAAATAGTACCCGCCCCCTCCCACTTACAAAATCGGCGCGAGTGTAGGCTCCGCCCCCCTGGGCGCCGCGCCAGGCAGACAAGGAGCTGCAGGGCGCTCCAGAATCGCGAGTTTTTTTCCGGCGCCGTTTTAGGCGCGAAAAACGGGCGCCCGTTTTTTATCGTGTGGAAACTTGGGCCCATAATCTTATACGTTTCGATAAGATCACCTCTCATTCTTCTGAATTCCAATGAGTAGAGACCCAACCTACTCAACCTTTCCTCATAAGTCAACCCCCTCATCCCCAGGATCAACCTTGTGAACCTTCTCTGAACTGCCTCCACAGCAAGTATATCCTTTCGTAAATATGGAAACCAAAACTGCATGCAGTATTCCAGGTGTGGCCTCACCAATACCCTGTATAACTGTAGCAAGACTTCCCTGCTTTTATACTCCATCCCCTTTGCAATAAAGGCCAAGATTCCATTGACCTTCCTGATCATTTGCTGTACCTGCATACTATCCTTTTGTGTTTCATGCATAAGTACCTCCAGGTCCTGCTGTACTGCAACATTTTGCAATCTTTCTCCATTAAAATATAACCAGCTCTTTGATTTTTTCTGCAAAAGTGCATGACCTCACATTTTCTAATATTATACTCCATCTGCCATCTTCTTGCCCACTCACTTAGCCTGTCTATGTCTTCCTGCAGCCTCTTTATGTCCTCCTCACACATTACCCTTCCTCCAATCTTTGTATCATCAGCAAACTTGGCTACGTTATACTCAATCTCCTCTTCCAAGTTGTTAATATAGATTGTAAATAGTTGGGGTCCCAGCACTGATCCCTGCGTCACCCCACTCGTTACTGATTGCCAACCAGAGAATGAACCATTTATCCCGACTCTCTGTTTTCTGTTTGTCAGCCAATCGTCTGTCCATGCTAATATATTACCCCCAACTTTGTGAACTTTTATCTTGTGCAGTAACCTTTTGTGTGGCACCTTCTCAAATGCCTTCTGGAAGTCCAAATACACCACATCCACTGGTTCCCCTTTATCTACCCTGTTCGTTACATCCTCAAAGAATTCCAGCAAATTTGTCAAACATGACTTCCCCTTCATAAATCCATGCCGACTTTGCATGACCAAATTTTGCTTTCCCAAATGTCCTGTTACTGCTTCTTTAATAATGGACTCCAACATTTTCCCAACCACAGATGTTAGGCTAACTGGTCTATAGTTTCCTGCTTCTTGTCTGCCTCCTTTTTTGAATAGGGGCATTACATTTGCAGTTTTCCAATCTGCTAGGACCTCCCCAGAATCCAGGGAATTTTGGTAAATTACAACCAATGCATCCACAATCCCTGCCGCTATTTCTCTTAAGACCCTAGGATGCAAGCCATCAGGTCCAGGGGATTTATCTGCCTTTAGTCCCATTATCTTACTGAGTACCACTTCCTTAGTGATTGTGATTGTGTTAAGTTCTTTCCCCCCCCTATAGCCCCTTGACTATCCACTGTTGGAATATTGTTAGTGTCCTCTACCGTAAAAACTGATACACAATATTTGTCCAGAGTTTCTGCCATCTCCATGTTCCCCATCACGAATTCCCTGGTCTCGTCCTCTAAGGGACCAACAATTACTTTTGCCATTCTTTTTCTTTTTATATACCTATAGAAACTCTTGCTGTCTGTTTTTATTTTTGTGCTAGTTTACTCTCATAAGCTATCTTCTCTTTCTTTATCTTTTTTTTTTTAGTCGTCCTTTGCTGGTTTCTAAAAATTTCCCAATCCTCTGGCCTTCCACTGTTCTTCAGAACATTATTTTCAATTTGATACCATCCTTTACTTCCTTAACTAGCCACGGATGGTTCAGCCTTCTCTTCGAGTCTTTATTTCTCACTGGAATATATCTTTGCTGAGAGTTATGAAATATCTCCTTAAATGTTTGCCACTGCTTTTCCACAGTATTACCCTTAAAAATATTTTCCCAGTCCACTTTAACCAACTCTGCCTTCTTACCTTTGTAATTACCTTTATTTAGGTTCAGGACAGTAGTTTGAGACCTAGCTTCCTCACCCTCAAACTGAATTTGAAATTCTACTATGCTATGATCACTCTTTCCAAGAGGATCCTTCACTACAAGATCATTAATTAATCCAGACGCGTTGTACATTACCAGATCTAAAATAGTCTGCTCCCTGCTTGGTTCCACAATGTATTGTTCCAAGAAACCATTCCACATACACTCTATGAACTCTTCCTTCAGGTTACCTTTGCCAATTTGATTTGTCCAATCAATATGAAGATTAAAATCGACCATGATTATTGCCGTACTTTTCTTACAGGCCTCGATTATTTCTTGATTTACACTTTGTTCTACAGTGTGGTTACTGTTTGGGGGCCTGTAGATCACTCCCACCAGTGACTTCTTACCCTTATTATTGAGCAGAGCAGGTGTCATCTTGGTTAACCCTTGCCATTGGATAAAGGCCTAGCTTTGTCAAGCCCGTGTGGTGGCTGGTGTGCAACAGTCACCACACGTTAAAAAAATCCACGAACAAGCATCTTCCACCCCCTCAATTGGAGGTCAGGACTGGAACATCGGATCTTTCATTGAAACATATATGAACCCATGTGGAAGCAAGTCATCCTCGTTCGAGGGACCGCCTATGATGATGATGACCCTTATTATTTCTTATCTCCACCAAAACTGATTCTACACCTTGATCTTCTGAGCCAATATCATTTCTCAAGTTTATGTAGTGTAGAACGTGGGAGGCCAGCCAGGAATGCATTGGAATGGTCAAGTCCAGAGGTAGCAAAGGCATGGATGAGGGTTTCAGCAGTGGATGAGCTGAGGCAGAGGCAGAGACGGTCAACGTTATGGAGGTGGAAATAGGCGGTCTTAGTTACGTGGTCGGAAGCTCATTTTAGGGTCAAATATGACACCAAGTTTGTGAACAGTGTGGTTCAGCCTCAGACAGATGTTGAGGAGAGGGATGGAGTCAGTGGCTAGGGACTAATGACAATTGCTTCAGTCTTTCCAATATTTAATTGGAGGAAATTTCTGCTCATCCAGTACTGAATGTCAGAGAAGCGGTCTGATAATTTAGATACCATGGAGGGATGGAGAGAAGTGGTGGTGAGGTAGAGCTGGGTGTCGTCAGCGTACATGTGGATACTGTCACCATGTTTTCGGATGACGCCAAGAACTAACATATAGATGAGAAATAGGAGGGGGCCAAGGATAGATCCTTGGGGGACCCCAGAAGTGGGAAGAGAAGCCACAGCAGGTGATTTTCTGGCTACGAAGAGAGAGATAAGAATGGAACCAGGCGAGTGCAGTCCCACCCAGCAGAGAGGTGTTGGAGGAGGATGGAGTGGTCAACCGTGTCAAAGGCTGCAGACTGGTCGAGGAAGGATAGTTTACCTTCGTCACAGTCAAAAAGGATGTCATATGTGACAGAGCTATTTCAGTACTGTGGCAGGGGCGGAAACCGGACTGGAGGGATTCATACATGAAGTTCCAGAAAAAATGGGCACAGATTTGGGAGGTGATAACACGTTCAAGGACTTTGGAAAGTAACGGGAGCTTGGAGATTGGGTGGTAGTTTGCAAGGACAGAGAAGTTAAGGGTTGATTTTTGTGAGAGGTGATGGCGGCAGATTTGAAGGAGAGGGGGACAATACCCGAGGAGAGCGAACCGTTAACCATGTCAGCTAACATGAAAACTAGAAAAGGAAGTCGGATGGTCAGCAGTTTGGTGGGAATAGGGTCAAGTGAGCAGGAAGTAGGTCTCATGGACAAGATGAGCATGGAGAGGTCAAGAGGGGAGATCGGAGAGAAACTGGAGAAAGAAGTGACTTCAGGGCTGGGGCAGGGGGGAGCTTCAGAGGAAGTTTGGCCCAGTGGGCTAGGGGAAGGAAGGGAAGTGGTAGAGGCAGCTGATCAGATGGTCTCAATCTTCGAAACAAACAAGTCCATGAGATCCTCGCACTTCTTGTTGGAGGAGAGTATGGAGGAGACAGGGGTGTAAGGAGATGGTTAGCAGTAGAGAATAGTAGCCAAGGGTTATCTTTGCATTCCAGGATGATCCTGAAATAGTAAGCAGGTTTGGTAGGCAAGAGTTGGACCCTATGGTGTTTAATAAGTACTTTATTGGGAAAGTCAGAAAGCATACTTTGTTGGAGATAATGAAGCTTAGGAATATACTTACAGAATAAAGTGTGCCTGCCCAAACAAGAACATGATGTAGAAATGTTCTCATTTGGTGGATGTTATAATAACTAATAACACTAATTTCCTTCTGTCCACCATCATTTCATATCCTCCCTTGCACTACGGAATTATACTGATGATGCAAGCTACAAAAAACAGGATATTGGATCTTTTTCCAAATGCAAACCGTTAATCTGTTTTAACTCACAGCAAGTGAACATACAAAGCAACAATTAAGATTAAGCTCACTTAATTCCACCTGTAGTATTTTGCCTTTGTGTAATACAAAATAATGAACACGACCCTTCCCCAGTATCAGTGGTTTATTTGCATGATCAACAAATTATGTAATAATTACCCTCACACTTCCTAACCTTCTAAGTCTGAGAAAGACTGCTCCAACAGCTTTCAGTTTAAAAAAAACTGACATTCAATTTATATCGCTTTCCCTAATTTCACAACCAGAGGAGAGGATCTATGCCACACAACCTCTGTCAGGCACCCAGGACCAGAGGCTTCCCAATATGATGGATGTGGAGTGTTTAGCAATTACTGAGACAGGCTAACAAATTGCTTTTTGGCTTTGATCAAACAATTCAACAAGTTAATCATCTTTCGACCCTGTGTTTCTAAAAAAAGATTATTTGCGTGAATACACTTTGCTTTAAACATTTACATTTATATTGTAATTCATTTAGGACAGGGTCAAGGCAGACTGGTGGGTAGATGTTGTATCCGACTGCATTTCCCAGTGGCAGAGCAAAGCTCCAGGATTTTCAGATCCAGAACACTTTTTGAATGATTGCAGAAACATCACTCAGAATTTACTGAACAGAATAAAACAAATCATCCGATTTTCTACCCAAATGCTGAAAATACAGATTCATGTTGGGGTACAATAGCATGGATGCGCCAGAAATCCAGCAACTCACTCGATGGCCATTCTTTGAGCGTTGCCAGGCAATTTAACCACAGGGGATGGAGGCAATATATCTCAGCCAGGTCCTACCCTCACTAAAGATCCGCACTCCCCAAGAACAGCTGTTGGATTGAAACCACAGCCCCGATATTTACGAGGAGGTGGGGAGCTGAAAACGGGTCAAGAACCCGGCAATCCCAGGGACGTGGAGGTCATACCAATCTTGACGACAGTACCTCATTTGCATAGGGTAAATCCCATCCCGTTTGTCATCGAGCCAGTTGGCCAGCCTCGCGACAAAAGAGAGCGCACACTGGCGGCAGGAGGCCATAGTTGGGAGGCTGGGAGCTGGGTGAGCCCAAAGCCTTCCTTTAGGGACCTAGGGGGAGCATTCCTGATCCTCGGGCCACAAGGAGTGCCGAGAGAGTGACTTACCTTGAGGAGCTGGCAGCTCTTGCCTCCGTTTCACTGCCCCGGTAAACCAGTGCAGCACGAGTAATTGTTAATCAGGCTCCCAATTACACTGTCGGAGCCTGATTTAAATATGTTAATAAGGATCCCATTTCTCTGCGATGGGACATTTGGACACCCAATATCTGTCAGTGTAAAATGATGCACGCCAGGGTCAGGTTGCACGCATTTCACTTTTTATCCCGACCCTCTTTGGTTCGTTGTGTAGGGGGTTAAATCAATGAGTGAGAATGCTAACTAATTATTTTCGATCCTTAACCCAGAAATATTGGGCCTGAAATTGCGGCCCCTAAGGGCATGTACGAGGTACGCACGTGTCCATGGGATCCCCGTAAGTTCCGGATTTAGGTATGCAAAGCACATGCGCCTAAACCTGGAACTTGTGATCTGTCAAGAAACCTCTTGACAAATCCACCACATCTGGAAGTAAAGGCCCTCCGTGGGAGGAGAGTTGGGCTATTTGCCCAACTTCTGCCCAGCGAATGTCCTTCAAATTCTTATGGCTTATTGAAGATCAGGGCTGTGGTGGGGAAAATTAATTACAGATTGGGGCTGCAATGGGGAAGATTAATTTAACAACGATCAGGGTTTTGCTGGGAAAATGAATTAATTAAATAGCCAACTAGAGGACATTTGACAGGTAGAGGCCCAAGCACCACTGATAATCAACATTATCTGGTTATCCCAAGTCTAATGGGGATGGTAGTAACAAGCAACTGGGCTGCAGTACTGGAAGAACAAGGCAGCCAGACAGGCAGGTGACAAGGCAGCAGTACTGAAAGAAGGCTGAGCGATTCAGTGAGGGCAGATGAGCAGTGGCAGGCAGAATATCCCAGCAGCTGCGGCAGGCATTTAACAAATGCTGAGGGAAGACAGGCACAGCCGCAATACTGCCGTTGAAAAGGAGGGACTGACAACAGAGTGAACTCCAGAAGCTGAACCCATGCTACCTGGCACAAACACGAGTGGAGCGAATACTAAAACATGGATTTCTGTGGGGCCCTGTGGTGAATACGACAGACTTGCCTTTACTTACCTGTAGCAAGGTGTCGGTTTTATTCTGGGAAGTACACCACTACAGCGCCATCCTGTGGCGAATGTTAAGTAATGCCATAAGAATTTACATAAAGAACTTCAGTTCAGCTGCTGGACAGTCATGTAATGTTAGATAACATAACATTTATGCTCACAGCACCACTAAAAAGTGCAATACTATTAGAATGTTAAATCACTCACCATTTTATTATAGACATACCACTTTGAACATGGTAAAATTATTGGACAAGGCTGTTTAAAAACCATAATGGATCCTTGGCATAGAGCACAAAAGAATGGAAGTTATGGTAAACCTTTATAAAGCACTGGTTAGGCCTCAGCTGGAGTATTGTGTCTAATTCTGAGCATCACACTTTAGGAAGGATGTCAAGGCCTGAGAGAGGATGCACAGGAGATTTACTGGAATGGCACCAGGGATGAGAGATTTCAGTTATGTGGAGACAAGAGAAGCTGGGGTTGTTCTCCTTAGAGCAGACAAGGTTACGGGGAGATTTAATATAGGCCTTCAAAGTTAAGAAGTGTTTTGATAGAGTAAATAGGGAGAAACTGTTTCCACTGGCAGGAGGCCAGAGGCCACAGATGTAAGGTCACTGGCAAAAAAGCCAGGAGGGATATGAGAAGGTTTTTTTTTAAACACCGGTTATGATCTGGAATGCATTGCCTGAAAGGATGGTGGAAGCAGATTCAATAATAATAAAAAGGAAATTTGATAAATAGTTGAAATGAAAAAAAATGACTGGCCAATGGGGAAAGGGGGGGGGGGGCGGAGAGTGGGGTGAATTGGATAGTTCTTACAGGCATAATGGGCCAAATGATCGCCTCCTGTGCTGTATGATTCTACAATTCTATGATCTATAAAGCCACATTGTGGTGACTAGTTGCTCATAACACTACAGAACTGTAAAAAATGCTAAAGGCTGCCCAACATTTGAATGATCAACAATTGTTGAGCTTTTTTGTGCTCATATGGGTCGAATAGTCAGTATCTGTTGAGCTGTAAAAAGAAAAAAAAATTCGAAGAAGGAAAACCAATTAACAGTGCATGTTCCCAGTATTAATCACATCTGCTCCTGATTCAACCAGTCATACCAATGCTGCAACTGTTGACAGCTTGTACCTCATTCATCTGATCTTCAAATTTAATGGCAGCTCTGTAAAGGCAAAAACCTTCCAGGGCAATCTCGCATAAAATGTTACTAGAAATTGTTCAATAGAGTTCAAGATGCTATTTTGAGTACTGAATGCCCTAAGGCTGCAGTAACTATTTGTGAGATGTACGGCATTGATAATCTGATCAATGTTATTAAGATTTGGAAATTGTATTTTGCCTTAGCTTGACACTGGCTCAAGAGCAGTTGAGAGTCAATGGAGCAGGGTACCTACTCCTGTGGAACTCCTATGACAAAGCTGAAAGCAATTCCTACACAAGAAGCTCTTTCACATCAAATACTAGGCCTCATCATCATTTTAACACTGAGGTCACAATACACAGCTCACTCTGTGCTTTGACTGAAATTTCAATAAACTTCTATTTGTCCTCAGTAGTCTGGCATTTAACATTCATCTGTGATCGACCTGAAAGTAGGATGGAAGCCTGTGACATTCAGAAAGAATACTTTTTATGTTGATTGCTATTTAACAGAGCTAATATGGCCTGTGGCTTGTTGACTCCAGCCTTTGTGACAACTTAGTCACTGTATGGCAGCAAATAGTTCAATTATGATCAATGCCATTTGCCACATCATAATTACATGGGTATTCATTCTGCAATTCTGTTAATCAACAAAGCAGAATTAAATTTGCAACAATTTCACAAGAGTAGATGAAGTTAAAGAGTTGCACTTTCCATTTTCCTTATTTGCAAAAATAGCTGGTGAAATGAGTGCAAACATGCAACGTTTGACAAACTTAAAAATAACCAATTATTGTTACTGTTCAGTTATGGAAATGTTATATTTATAGAAAAGTATAACATTGTACAATGAGATCCTGCTAATATATCAGAGTTAACTCATTTTTACACACTGCAGGACATAAGACTTGATTTTCTAATTGCCATTTTCATGTGTTTTTCAATTTAAGGCCACTCAGTAGTGCCACATTCCATAAATATAATAATTCCAAGGAAAATAAAGATAACTGCAGTTGATTATCACTTAGGAGTTGACATCATACAAAATCTTCACGGATATATTTAAAATAAGCACAATATACTATTGGTGATGCATTGAGACTGACTTTATTCATGTGAAAGACCTTTAGGACCTTTTACATGTGTGAAAGAGTTACCATAATATTGTCATCAATGAATTGGCAATTAAAAGTAGCAAATTATAATTAATAGTGAATGCATGTTTGGTTATTTTTAAGTTGAGAATTTTTAAATGCATAAAATTCTGAACCACTTAAGTGTGGATTCCAAACAGCAGAATAAAGAAGTATTTTATTTAAGCAGCAAAAACAATTAAGATCCAGAACTAATGTTTTCCTACTCCACAAATCCTCAAGTGCAAAAATGCAAAAGATCAACTTGAACAATTTGAAAACACGCGAAGGAAAAATATACAATTTCTCCCTCTAGACAGGTCACTGTTTCCCACTAAATTTAAGGTTTTAGAAAGTGAAGAAAACGCATTTTCTTAAACCCCAGAAAATCCTACCTGAGACGGAGACGGTCCGAGTCCTCAGTCCCTGCTTTTCGCTGTTTGACAACCTGAAAAATGAATGCGAGAGGTGATGAACATTGTACATTTTCTGCCCTGTTACTATGAATTCATTCCATCCACCCAATGGTTGCCTACAATAATTAGCAGGGTCATACCATTCCCTTTCTGGTACAGGGAGATTGCTACGAATAGGATTTACCATCTGAAAGTTTTGGAGGGTGGATCAAGACAGAATGTATCAAGCATATAACAGCAAACACAGAAATTCAACATAATCAAGTTAATGCTGAACACATTTGTGTCAGGAATGTTGTAAACTGAATTTCTGATCTGCAGGCAAGTGTTACATCTGAATACAAAACTGTGACTCCATCATTTATCTTCTGAATTGCAAGGGGAAAAATCTACAGAAAATTACTGACTGAGCATCAGTAGCTTGCACTGTGACCAGGCAAAAAGTTGAACTGGCAATATAGATAGCCAAATAGGAAGCATAATTCAATCTCCAACATTTCTCGTTTTGAATAAAAAGTAACTGGTACAGTGAGAGGGGAGACAAAAAATAAAGAGACATGAAAAGTACAATAATAATGAGCCACCTAAGTCCCACTCTGAAATTACCAGCGAAACACTCTGCCTCGCCACCTCCCTTTCTTCCTTAAAGACCACTTTGACTAAGCTTTTGATCACCGTTTTTTTCCCCTCATACCTGCGTGAAGCACCTTGGGATGTTTGCCTACATTGAAGGCACTACATAAATGCAAGTTGTTGTTGCTGTATGCTGTTAAATAGCACTGTCAAATTGGGGTAATGTTGGAAGTGAGATTTATAATTAAAAGTGAGCCTAACTGCAAAACCTTCTAAACTCAGAGGGAGACATATAAAAACAGGTGACATTTTAAACCAAACTGAACAAATTTAACTCCAAATCAATTTAATGGGCCTGCTTTTAAACATGGATTTTAACACAGAGAACCATTAATAAACTTGTAACAAGACTAAAAGACCAATAATTTAACTCATGCAATATGCAGTAAACTGTTATCCTCATGACCACATCATTACTTTTTGACTTTCAAAATAAAACATAAAACTGTTAAAGGAGACGTCAGCTCTGTAGACAAGTACCATCTCCATCTTAGTACGGTTCCGCTTATACGTTTGCTTTACAGCAGCACCAAGTGGAATGGGTACGCTGGGACATCAGCAGGTAAGGAAATTTAATATTGGGCGATAATTCTCTGTAGCAGTGAATCTAACTGTGTCTGCCATCATTTAGACGTGCCCTCTCCTGTTTAATCTCAACCATATTTTGCGCTGCGTAGGAACCAACAACATAGGTAGAACTAGGAATGAGGTTCTGCTGAGAGTTTGAGGAGTTGGGGTCCAAATTAAAATGCAGAACTTCAAAAGTAGTAATCCCTGGATTGTTACCCAAGTCACCCTCCAATTGGCATAGGGATAACCAGATTAGAAAGTTAAATGTGTGGCTCAAAGAGCGGTGTGGGGGGGCAGGGGTTTTGTTTCATGGGGCACTGGGGAAAGAGGGAGCTGTTCCATTAGGACGGGCACCACTTAAACAAGGCTGGACCCAGTGTCCTGATAAATTGAATAACTAGAGTAGTCGACAGTTTTAAACTAATGAAGGTGGGGTGGGAGGATTCAGGAAAGAGTAAATTTAAAAGCAGCAAGAGAAATGTCAAGGTTCTAGAGCAGAGCAGAGTTTTGGGTAAAAAGAAACAGAGTGGGTCAGGAAGGGACAGAGAGAGTAACAAAGGTAATAGGATATCAGTGACTAAGGTGACATCAGGGATTAATAGAAAAAAGTCAAAGCTAAAGGTACTGTATCTGAATGCTCGAAGCAATCCTGACAAAATAACGCATATATAAATTAATAGGTTTGAACTAATAGACAGTACGGAGATGTGGTTGCAAAGTGACCAAGGTTGGGAACTAAATATTCCAGTATATTTAACTTTTAGAAGAGGTAGGCAAATTGGAAAAAGAGGGGTAGCCCTGACAATAAACGATGGGATAAAGACAGTAGAGAAAAAGGATCTTGCTCCAAAAATCACTAAGTAGAAACAGTTTGGGTGGAGCTAAGAAAATAGCAACGGGCAGAAAACATTGGTGGGAGTTGTTTACAGGGGCCCAAACAGTCGTCATAATGTAGGGCAGAGTATAAATCAGGAAATTAGAGGTGCATGTAACAGGAGTAATACGGTAATCATGGGGGACTTCAATCTACATATAGACTGCACAAACCGAATTTGCAGTAATAATGTGGAGGACAAATTCATGGAATGTATACAAGTTAGTTTTCTAGATCAGTATGTTGAGGAACCAACTAGGGAGCAAGCTATTTTAGATCTGGTATTGTACAATGAGAAAGAATTAATTAATAACCTTGTATTAAAGAGGCCCTTAGGGAAGAGTGACCTTAATATGATAGAATTTAATATTAAGTTTGAAAGTGATTTAGTTAAATCCAAAATTAGGGTCTTAATTATAAACAAAACAAACTATGTAGGTATGAGGGGCGAGTTGGCTAAGGTAGATTGGCAAACTACATTAAAAGGTATGACAGTAGATGAGCAATGGCTAGCATTTAAAGAATAAATACATTAATACATAATTTACAATAAATATACATTCCTTTAAGGCACAAAAATGCCACAGGAAAAATAGTCCAACCGTGGCTAACAAAGGAAGTTAAAAATAGAATTAGATCAAAGGAAGAGGCTTCTAATGTTGCTAAAAAGAGCAGTAAGCCTGGGGATTGGGAGGATTTTAGAAATCAGCAAAGGAGAACTAAGAAATTCATAAAGGGAAAGTAGAATCTGAGAGTAAATGAGCGAGAGACATAAAAACATACTGAAAAAGATTCTATAGGTATATAAAAAGGAAAAGATTAGTGAAAGTAAATGTGGGTCCCTTACAGGATGAGACAAGATAAATTATAATGGGGAATAAGGAAATGGCAGAGAAATTAAACAAGTACTTTGAGTCTGTGTTCACAGAAGATGATGCAAAAAAACTCCCAGAAATAGTGGAGAACCAAGGGTCTAGCGAGAATGAGGAACTGAAAGAAATTAGTATTAGTAAAAAAAAAAGTACTGGAGAAATTAATGGGACTGAAAACTGATAAATCCCCATCCTACATCCTCGGGTTTTGAAAGAGGTGGCTATGGAGATAGTGGACACATTGGATGTCCTCTTGCAAAATTACAAAGATCCTAGTAAGAGTCCCACGGAATGGAAGGTAGCAAATGTAACCCCACTATGTAAGAAAGGAGAGAGAGAGAGAGAGACCAGTTAGCCTGACATCAATAATAGGGAAAATGCTAGAATCTATTAAGGACATGGTAACAGGGCACTTAGAAAATAGTAATAGGATAGGGTAGAGTCAACAGGGATCTATGAAAGGGAAATCATGTTTGACAAATCTGTTGAGTTTTTTGAGGATGTAACTAGTAGAATAGATAAGGGGAAACCAGTGGATGTGGTGCATTTGGATTTTCAGAAGGCATTTGATAAGGTGCCACACAAGAGGGTATTGAACAAAATTAGGGTTCATGGGATTGAGGATTGGTTAATGGACTGAAAACAGAGAATAGGAATAAACGGGTCAATTTTAGGTTGGCAGACTGTAATTACTCGGGTACCGCAAGGATCAGTGCTTGGGCCTCAGCTATACACAAGCTATATCAATGATTTGGATGAGGGGACCAAATATAATATATCCAAGTTTGCTGATGATACAAAGCTAGGTGGGAATATAAGTTGCGAGGCATATGCAAAGTGACTGCAAGGGGATATAGATTGGCTAAGTGAGTGGGCAAGAACATGGCAAATGTGGAGAAATGTGAAGTTTTCACTTTGGTAGGAAAAATAGAAAAACAGAGTATTTTTTAAACAGTGGGAGACTGGGAATTGTTGGTGTTCAGAGGGACCTGGGTGTCCGTGTACACAAATCTGTTAGAAACTAAAGATGCCTAAAAATGCATAAAACTAATACGAGGGAGTTAGATGTGGCCCTTACAGCTAAAGGGATCAAGGAGTATGGAGAGAAAGCAGGAAAGGGGTACTGAGGTGAATGATCAGCCATGATCTTATTGAATGGTGGTGCAGGCTCGAAGGGCCGAATGGCCTACTCCTGCACCTATTTTCTATGTTTCTATGTATAAAACTGATATGAATGCTGTGTTTTAAATTGTTGTTTAGAACGGGAGACAAACTGTCCACTCAATGCTTAGAAATGCTAATGTCTTGGTACCCTGCTGAGATGTTATAGCATTCTGCACTATGGCAACCATTATCTGTGGGTTTTCAAGTTAAAACTTCAGTTTTGTTTATGTACCTTTAAGCAAATTTGTTAGAGAAAGACTTAGAATGGATGGAAGTTTTAGGAGTTAATGTAAACATGTTGTTACGTCGTAAAGGGGATAACGACTCTGAGCGAGCAGTTTTCTGGTTTTGGCCTCATAGTTCAAAGGGTAGAGGGCTCAAGCTTTGTGTTGATTACCCTAGAAAATAGGGACAAGAGAGATGAAACGATTTCCACAAGAAAAAACCCTGGGTTAGTGTAAACAGAGAATGATGTGATCAAAATCTAAAGACATCTTTTAAGGTGGACTTTATTTCGTGAATCGAGACAAAGAACTAGAAGTCTTATTGGATATTAAATTTTTAGCGGAACCGCTATAGGTCAAAAGGTCTCGTCAATATTCCGGTTCAGACCCACCCCTAAAAATAGGTTAAATGTGACCTCCAGGAAGCTTGTACCCACAGACGGGAGAGAGAGAAGAAAGCTCACTGACGGAAGTGAGAGAGAGCGAGGGAACAAGAGCGAGGGAACGAGAGCGATAGAGAAGCCCTAAACAAAAGGAAGGAAAGAAGTGCTCACGTGTATCAAACATCTGTCCGATCGGATCGATATCAACTATTGTAATGGTCATATGTTTTTGCTGTATAACGATTGTGTCATATTCCGTCTTAAACTCTGATTAAACACAATATACCCACTATATTGGTTTACACTTCAACCAGATTATTTAAAGTGACTAGAGATAGCCGTAAAGAGGTTATTTCTAACAAAGCACTGAAAGTTAACATGCAGGTACAGCAAGCAATTAAGAAAGCAAATGGTATGTTGGCCTTTATTATAAGAGGATTTGAGTATAAGAGCAAAGATGTCTTACTGAAATTATGAGACCACACCTGGAGTAGTGTGTACAGTTTTGGTCTCCGTACCTAAGGAAGGATATACTTGCCATTGAGGGAGTATAACGAAGGTTCACCAGACTGATTCCTGGGATGGGGGGGTTGTCCAATGAGGGAGATTGAATAGACTAGGCCTATATGCTCTAGAATTTAAACGAATGAGAAGTGATCTCATTGTAACATACAAAATTCTAACAGGGCTTGACAGGGTAAATGCAGGGAGAATGTTTCCTCTGGCTGGGGAGTCTAGAACCAGGGGTCACAGTTTCTGAATAAGGGGTCGGCCATTTAGGACTGAGATGAGGAAAAATGTCCTCACTCAGAGGATGGTGAATCTTTGAAATTCTCTACTCCAGAGGGCTGTGGAGGCTCAGTTTTTGACTATATTCAAGACAGAGATCGATAGATTTTTGAATATCAAGGGAATCAAGGGATATGGGGATAGTGCAGAAAAGTAAAATTGAGGTAGATGATCAGCCATGATCTCACTGAATGGTGGAGCAGGGTCGAGGAGTCAAATGGCCTACTCCTGCTCCTAATTCTTATGTTCTTATGTTCTAAGTGCGAGCTGAAAAACTCAGAGTGAGGAAATCCGGGCCTCTGGGAGCACAGTGAACAGAGCAAACAACTGTGAATATCCTTAACCAAACAGATTGAAGGATTGTGAAATAAACAGTGCAAGGACTGAGAAGGAAGTGTAAATTAGAGTGGGTGAATTCAATGTTAAATCAGGTACAGAAAAATAAATAATGAGGGGGAAAGAAAGATTGGATTGAGAGAGAGAAAAGAGAAAGGAAAACCTAAAAAAATGTTTAACTTTAAATTTCACATTTTTAAAATATCCAACAAGTAAAATCTGAAGGAATGCGACTCCACACTTATAATCATTAATTTTCAGTGCCAAAGATATTCATTAGCAGTAATTAACTATTAGCACATTGTTAAAAGAATCTCGGACAGCTAATCCAGCCATGGCCGGTAAATGGCTCCAAAACAGGCTCCTAGCATCACTTCAGACCAGCTCTAACTTCCTGTGACAAGTTTATTTTGTATCTACCATGCAAAGACAGCAACTTCAGTGTTCAATGCATTTCAAAGGGGAGCCAGACAGCGGCGCATATCGGAAGGCAACTTTTGGATTTCCACGTTTAATTGCGCATCTGCCCTTGCCTGAACTTGCTTTAACAGGTGCAGATAAATAATGACGAGTGCTATTAGCCTCGCCATTACTTTGACATCAAATTATGGACCATTAAACCAACAATGTAGCTGTCATGAAAGTAAAAACTTCATGAAATACTTTAGAGTGCATATTTTGCAAGGGGATCCTTTTTCCCCATGTTACCCCAACATGTCTGCTTTGCTCAGTAAGCTTCAAATTGCAGAATACATGGCCCAATTAGGATATTGTTTTGAAAAAAAGACAATAGCCTACTTTATGGTGGTGTTCTGAATAATATCTACTGTAGTGTAATATAATGAGAGTGAAAGAAACATTGGATTATGAGAGACAAAAAAGAGACAGAAAAGAAAAGTAACCACTGCAGAAACATAGAAAATAAGTGCAGGAGTAGGTCATTCGGCCCTTCGAGCCTGCACCACCATTTAATAAGATCATGGCTGATCATTCACCTCAGTACCCCTTTTCTGCTTTCTCTCTATACCCCTTGATCCCTTTAGCCGTAAGGGCCATATCTAACTCCCTCTCCCTCTTGAATATATCCAATGAACTGGCATCAACAACTCTCTGTGGTAGGGAATTCCACAGGTTAACAACTCTTTTGAGTGAAGAAGTTTCTCCTCATCTCAGTCCTAAATGGCTTACCCCTTATTCTAAGACTGTGTCCCCTGGTTCTGGACTTCCCCAACATCGGGAACATTCTTCCCGCATCTAACCTATCCAGTCCCGTCAAAATCTTATTTGTTTCTATGAGATCCCCTCTCATCCTTCTAAACTCCAGTGTATAAAGGCCCAATTGATACAGTCTCTCCTCATATGTCAGTCCTGCCATCCCAGGAATTAGTCTGGTGAACCTTCGCTGCACTCCCTCAATAGCAAGATAGTCCTTCCTCAGATTAGGAGACCAAAACTGAACACAGTATTCCAGGTAAGGCCTCACCAAGGCCAAGGCCCTGTACAACTGCAGTAAGACTTCCCTGCTCCGATACTCAAATCCTCGAGCTATGAAGGCCAACATACCATTTGCTTTCTTCACCGCCTGCTGTACCTGCATGCCAACTTTTAATGAGTGATGAACCATGACACCCAGGTCTCGTTGCACCTCCCCTTTTCCTAATCTGCCGCCATTCAGATAATATTCTGCCTTCGTGTTTTTGCCCCCAATGGATAACCTCACATTTATCCACATTATACTGCATCTGCCATGCATTTGCCCACTCACCTAACCTGTCCAAATCACCCTGCAGCCTCTTAGCGTCCACTTAGTGTAATATATGGCACAAAAAAAGGCAGTCGCAGCATGTAAACAAAATTGGCTAAGGGATAGAAAACAGAGTAGTGGTGAACGGTTGTTTTTTGGTCTAGAGGGAGATAGACAGTGGTGTTCCCCAGAGTTCACTACTAGGACCACTGCTGTTTTTGATATACATTTATGACTTTGATTTGCGAGTACAGGCCACAGTTTTGAAATTTGCAAAAAACACGAAACTTGGAAGTGTAGTAAACAGTGAGGAAGATAGTAACAGTCTTCAAGAGGACATAAACAGGCAGACACATGGCAGATGAAATTTGACGCAAAAAAGGTTAAGGTGATACATTTTGTTCGACAGAATGGAGAGAGACAATACAGGCTAAAAGGTACAATTTTAAAAGGGGGAGCAAGAACAGAAAGACCTGGGAGTGTATGTACACAAATCATTGAAGGTGGCAGGGCAGGTTGAGAAAGCGGATTAAAAAAAAGTATACAGGATCCTGGGCTTCATAAATAGAGGCAGAGAGTATAAAAGCAAGGAAGTTATGATGAATCTTTATAAAACACTGATTCGGCCTCAACCGGAGTATTGTGTCCAATTCTGGGTAGCACACTTTAGGAAGGATGTGAAAGCCACAGAGAGGGTTCCTGAGAATGATTTCAGGGATGAGGGATTTCAGTTATGTGGATAGACCAGAGAAGCTGGTGTTGTTCTCCTGACAGTAAAGAAGGATCAGAGGAGATTTGATGGAGGTGTTCAAAATCATGAGGGGTCTGGACAGAGTAGATAGAGAAACTGCGCCCATTGGCGGAAAGGGTCGAGAACCAGAGGACACAGGTTTAAGGTGATTGGCAAAAGAACCAAAAGCGACATGAGGAAAAACTTTTTATGCAATGAGTGGTTAGGATCTGGAATGCACTCCTTGAAAGGGTGGTGGAAGCAGACTGAATCGTGGCTTTCAAAAGGGAATTGGATAAGTACCTGAAGAAAAAAAATTTGCAGGGCTACAGGGAAAGAGCAGGGGAGTGAGACCAGCTGAAGTGCCTCTTGCAGAGAGGTGGCACGGGTCGACGGGCCAAATGGCTTCCTTCTGTGCGGTAACCATTCTATGATCACACCAGTTGAGGTCAACTAACTCCGCACAAATCAGAGACCAAACCTGGAAATGATCTGAACTTGGCTTATAACCATACCATGTGTTGCACTAAACTATCGAGCCAACGGAGGAACCAATCCCCAATGGGTAAATGACCAGTTACTGAGCTCAGAATGAAATCCCTATTGTTTCTCTATCTGAATTTAGCTCCAATCAATTGATTTTCAATACTACTTTGCAGAACATACACTTTTGATTTTCTAAAAGATCAAAACAGGTATATTGTTTAAATCTTTAAGATAGTTTGCTTTTTGAGATTTCTGGCATGTGATATAAAATGTCTCAGCCACATTCCATCAATCAAACAGTAGTGTAGACACATCTGCTTTTGTTTTTAACCAATCTGCAGATCTCCGTGGGTCTCTAAATGCTTGCGTTGCAAATACTCTTTTTTTAAAAATCAAAATATCAAGTATAAACCCCTCGTGCTGAGTTTCTTGGCACACTTCAATTGCAGAAGATTTTTTCTTCAAATGAAAAATCTGCAATGAACTGAAAATATCGACATAAACAAGTTGCTAGATTATAGTAAATATAACCATAATTTTAATTTAAAAATTTCTTGCTGACAGTATACTGAATTTGTAAGAAAGGACATTGCTCAAAATTTAAAATCCAAATAGGGATACTATGCATTAGTTAAATTTCTACTGAAGTTAAACAGATTATTTCGATAAATTTAAGGAGGGAATCAATTGACCAAAAATGTAACTGGACCAGCCACATAAGTCCTGTGGCTATAAGAGCAGGATATTCTGCAGTGAGTGATTCAAGTCCTGACTCCACAAAGCCTTTCCCCAATCTACAAGGCACAAGTCAGGAGTGTGATGGAATACTCTCCACTTGCCTGGATGAGTGCCGCTCCAACAACATTCAAGAAGCTTGACACCATCCAGGACAAAGCAACCTGCTTGATTGGTTTCCATTCACCACCAGCGTACCGTGGCTGCAGTGTGTACCATCTACAAGATGCACTGCCAAAGCTTCTTAAACAGCACCTCCCAAACCCGCAACTTCTACCACCCAGAAGGGCAGGGGAAGCAGGTGCATGGGAACACCACCTCTTCCAAGTCACACATTATCCTGACTTGGAAATATATTGATGAAGGAACAGCATCGCTGGGTCAAAATCCTCCAACTTCCTACCTAACAGAATGTGGGAGTACCTTCACTACACAGACTGCAGAGATTCAAGAAGACAGCTCACCACCACCTTCTAAAGAGCAAGTAGGGATGGGCAATAAAAGCTGGCCTTGCCAGCGACAACTACATCCTGTGAATGAATAAGTTATCATCTGTAATCATTCATATGCTCGGCATCAGAAATGGTGACTCAATTACCGTGTTTATTATTTATGATACATTATTCATTATTTTAAGCTCAGATGTATCAAAGATACACATTACCTAATCAGGTTTTCAAAGCAAACGTCAAATTTATGTATCGCAATTTTCATTACTTCATTAGACTTCCATATCCGCTCTTTGGAGATGATGCAGCCACCTTCACAGACAAAGTCAATGTTGCTAACCAGAGGATTGCATCAGCAGGTATGTTTATGTGATGCAACATGAAATACATTGGCCAATATTCTTTTCTCTCCCTTCCCAGGTGGTCGACAAAACACAGGCCTGAGGAAACCTGTGGACAATAGTCCAAACCATTGCCTCATTAAATGTCCAAGACCGAATCATTATGTCGAGCAGTCCAGTAAGATGTGTTGGATTTAATTCCTTTTCTTATTCAGTTCAATCTCCATCTCTATATATATATATAATGTCCAATGAGGATGGAATCGTTTGAAAGGTACACTTTTTAATTATAAAAGTCTAGACCTTAATTATAAAATATATTGCAAAATGTAATTTAACTATTGAAAAGAGTTATCAATATTTTCTAAACAGAGATTAAAACTAATCATAAAGGAGTCATGAGATGGTATTAGGGCTAAGAATACTCAAGATAATCATCCTCTTGTGGAGGGAGAGGGTATGTCCAAGGTACTAAATTAATAGTTTGCATCTATCATCACTAAAGAAGAGGCTTCCAATGTCACAGTAAAGGAGAAGGTAGTAGAGAAATTGGATAGGATTAAAAGATAAAGAGGTACTTAAAAGGTTGGCAGCGCTCAAAGCAGAGAAGTCACCCATTCTGTAAGGGATGCATCCTAGATTGCTGAGTGAAGCAAGGGTAGAGTTTGCGAAGGCTCTGGCCACAATTTTCCAATCCTTCTGAGATATGGAAGTGTTGCCAGAAGACTGGAGGACTGCAAATGTTACACTCCTGTTCAAAAAAGGGGAAAGGAATTAATCCAGCATTTACAGGCCAGTCAGCCCAACATCGGTCGTAGGGTAACTTTTAGAGACATTAATCGGGACAAAATTAATTGGCACTTGGAAGATTATGGGTTAATAAATGAAAGCCAGCACCAATGTGTTAAAGGCCGCTTAAGAGTGTGCAGGCAGATTGGGATTGGGTGACCGCTGGACAGAAGAGGAGGACTTGGCAGGTAGTGCAGGAGTCCCCTGAGTCCATCTCACTCTCCAACCGGTATTTTGTTCTGAGTACCGGTGGGGGCGATGGTGGCTCTGGGGAGTGCAGCCAGAGCCAAGTCCACAGCACCACGGGTGGCTCAGCTGCACAGGGGAGGGGGTGGGGGGAGGAAAAAGAATGGAAGAGCTATAGTGGTAGGGGATTCGCTAGTCAGGGGAGCAGACAGGCGTTGCTGCGGCCGCAGACATGACTCCAGGATGGTGTGTTGCCTCCCTGGTGCCAGGGTCAATGATGTCACTGAGTGGCTGCAGGGCATTCTAGGGGGAGAGGGTGAACAGCCAGAGGTCGTGGTCCACATCGGTGCCAATGACATAAGGTAGGAAGAGGGATGAGGTCCTGCAGGAAGAGTTTAGGGAGCTAGGAGAGAGATGAAAAAGCAGGACCTCAAAGGTAGTAATCTCCGGATTACTCCCAGTGCCACGAGTTAGTGAGTACAGAAGTAGGAGGATAGAGCAGATGAATACGTGGCTGGATAGATGGTGCAGGCGGGAGGGCTTTAGTTTCCTGAGGCATTGGGATCGCTTCTCGGGGAGGTGGGACCTGTACAAGCCGGACGGGTTGCACCTCAACAGAGCCGGGACCAATATCTTCGCAGGGGGTGGGGGGGTTTGCTGCTGCTGTTGGGGAGGGTTTAAACTAGCTTGGGCAGGGGGATGGGAACCTGAAAATAGATTCAGTAGGGAGGAGAGTTAAGCTGGAATTAGAAAGCAAAAATAAAGAAAATGAGTTTGAAGGAGAGAGGAAACAAGCAGGAAAAAAGGGTAAAAAACCAAACTTAAAGGCACTTTGTCTAAATGCACGTAGCATTTGTAACAAAATAGATAAGTTGATGGCACAAATTGAGACAAATGGGTATGATCTGATAGCCATTACAGAGAAGTGGTTGCAAGGTGACCAGGACTGGGAATTAAATATTCAGGGGTACTTGACAATCCAGAAGGACAGACAGAAAGGGAAAGGAGGTGGGGTAGCTCCATTGATAAAGGATGGAATCACTGCAATAGTAAGAAACGATATTGGCTCAAATGATAAGGGTGTTGAAACAGGTTGAGTGGAGATAAGGAACAATAAGGGGAAAAAGTCACTAATGGACATAGTCCATAGGCTCCCTAACAGTAGCAACTCTGTTAGTTGGAGCATAAACCAGGAAATAGTGGAGGCTTGTAAAAAGGGAACAGCAAATCATGGGTGATTTTAACCTCCATATTGATTGGACAAATCAAATTGGTCAGGGTAGCCTTGAGGAAGAGTTCATAGAGTGCATAAGGGACGGGTTCCTTGAGCAGTATGTAACGGAACCAACCAAGGGGGCAGGCTATCTTGGATCTGGTCCTGTATAATGAGACAGGATTAATAAACAATCTCCTAGTAAAGGATCCCCTCGGAATGAATGATTATAGCATGATTGAATTTCAAATCCAGATGGAAGGTGAGAAAGTTGGATCTCTAACCAGCGTACTAAGCTTAAATAAAGAAGACTATGAAGGTATGAGGGCAGAGTTGGGTAAAGTGGACTGGGAAAATAGATTAAAGTGTAGGACGGTTGATGAACAGTGGTGTACATTTAAGGAGACATTTCACAACTCTCAAGAAAAATATATTTCAGTGAAGAGGAAAGGGTGCAAGAAAAAAGATAGCCATCCGTGGCTAACTAAGGAAATTAAGGGCGGTATTCAATTAAAAACAAGGGCATACAAAGTGGCCTAAACTAGTGAGAGGACACAAGATTGGGAAGCTTTTAAAAGCCAGCAAAGAACGGTTAAAAAAATGATTAAGAAAGGGAAGATGGACTATGAAAGGAAACTAGCACAAAATATAAAAACAGATAGCAAGAGTTCCTATAGGTATATAAAAAGGAAAAGAGTGGCTGAAGTAAATGTTGGTCCCTTAGAGGACGAGACCGGGGAATTAGTAATGGGGAAGATGGAGATGGCAGAAACTTGGAACAAATATTTTGTATCAGTCTTTACAGTAGACAACACTAACAATACTCCAACAGTGGATAGCCAAGGGACTATACGGGGGGGAGGAACTTAACACAATCACAATAGAGGTGGTACTCACTAATAATGGGACTAAAGGCAGATAAATCCCCTGGACCTGATGGCTTGCATCCTAGGGTCAAGAGAAGTAGCGGCAGGGATTCTGGATGCATTGGTTGTAATTTACCAAAATTCCCTGGATTCTGGGGAGGTCCCAGCAGATTGGAAAACTGCAAATGTAATGCCCCTATTCAAAAAAAGGAGACAGACAAGAAGCAGGAAACTATAGACCAGTTAGCCTAACATCTGTGGTTGGGAAAATGTTGCAGTCCATTATTAAAGAAGCAGTAACAGGACATTTGGGAAAGCAACATTTGGTCATGCAAAGTCAGCATGGATTTATGAAGGGGAAGTCATGTTTGACAAATTTGCTGGAGTTCTTCGAGGATGTAACGAACAGGGTGGATAAAGGGGAACCAGTGGAAGTGGTGTATTTGGACTTCCATAAAGCATTTGACAAGACGCCACATAAAAGGTTACTGCACAAGATAAAAGTTCACGGGGTTGGGGTTAATAATTAGCATGGATGGAGGATTAGCTAACTAACAGAAAACAGAGAGTCGGGATAAATGGTTCATTCTCTGGTTGGCAACCAGTAACTAGTGGGGTGCCGCAGGGATTAGTGCTGGGACCCCAACTATTTACAATCTATATAAACGACTTGGAAGAAGGGACTGAGTGTAACATAGCCAAGTTTGCTGACGATACAAAGATGGGAGGAAAAGCAATGTGTGAAAAGGACACAAAAAATCTGCAAAAGGACAGACAGGCTAAGTGGGCAAAAATTTGGCAGATGGAGTATAATGTTGGAAAGTGTAAGGTCATGCACTTTGGCAGAAAAAAATCAAAGAGCAAGTTATTATTTAAATGGAGAAAGATTGCAAAGTGCCGCAGTACAGCGGGACCTGGAGGTACTTGTGCATGAAACGTAAAAGGATAATATGCAGGTACAGCAAGTGATCAGGAAGGCCATTGGTATCTTGGCCTTTATTGTAAAGGCAGGGAAGTCTTGCTACAGCTATATAAGGTATTGGTGAGGCCACATCTGGAATACTGCGCGCAGTTTTGGTTTCCATATTTACGAAAGGATATACTTGCTTTGGAGGCAGTTCAGAGAAGGTTCACTAGGGGATGCGGGGGTTGAGGAAAGGTTGAGTAGGTTGGGCCTCTATTTATTGGAATTCAGAAGAATGAGAAGTGATCTTATCAAAATGTATAAGATTATGAGGGGGCTTGACAAGGTGGATGCAGGGAGGATGTTTCCACTGATGGGGGAGACTAGAACTAGAGGGCATGATCTTAGAATAAGGGGCTGCCCATTTAAAACAGAAATGAGAAATTTCTTCTCTCAGAGGGTTGTAAATCTGTGGAATTTGCTGCCTCAGAGAGCTGTGGAAGCTGGGACATTGAATAAATTTAAGACAGAAATAGACAGTTTCTTAAACAATAAGGGGATAAGGGGTTATGGGGAGCGGGCGGGGAAGTGGAGCCGAGTCCATGATCAGATCAGCCATGATCTTATTGAATGGCGGAGCAGGCTTGAGGGGCCGTATGGCCTACTCCTGCTCCCATTTCTTATGTTCTTATGTTAAATCTTATTTGACTAACTTGACTGAGTTCTTCATTGAAGTAACGGAGTTGAGTGTGTGGTTAATGTTGTATATATGGACTTTGAAAAAGCGTTTGATAAAGTACCACATTAATAGAATTGTTAGCAAAATTGAAGCCCATGAGATTAAGGGGCAGAGGCTGCGTGGATACAAAATTGGCTATGGGACAGAAGTGTGCAGTGGTGTCGCCCAGGGTCGATATTTGGACCACTGTTCTTTTTGATGTATATTAATGACTTGGACTTGGGTGTACAGGGCATAATTTCAAAGTTTGCAGATGGCACAAAACTCAGAAATGGAGTTCAACAGTGAGGAGGATAATAACAAACTTCAGGAGGACACAGACAGACTGGTGAAATGCGTTGATACGAGGCAGATTAATTTTAACAGAGTCAAGTGTGAAATGATTCTTTTTGGCAAGATGGACGAGGAGAGGCAATATAAACTAAAAGGTACAAATTTAAAGGGGGTGCAGGAACAGAGATACCTGCGTGTGTATGTTGTTGAAGGTGGCAGGACAAGTTGAGAAAGTGGTTAAAAAAGCATGTGGAATCTTTGGTTTTATAAATAGAGGCAGAGTACATAAACAAGGACATTATGCTAAACCTTTATAAAACACTGGTTAGGCCCCAAGCTGGAGTATTATGGCCAATTCTGAGCCCCACACTTTAGGAAGGCCGGTACCATGGATGAAATACTTCAGGTTTGTGGAGAAACTGGGGTTGTTCTCCTTAGGGCAGTTACGAGGAGATTTGATAGAGGTTTTCAAAATCAAGAATGATTTTGAGAGTTCTGTTTCCAGTGGCAGAAGTAACCAAAGAATACAGATTTAAGTTAATAGGCAAAAGGACCAATGACAACATGAGAATTTTTTTTTTTTTTAAATACAGTGAGTTGTTAGAATCTGGAATGCACTGTCTGAAAGGGTGGTGGAAGCAGATGCAATTTGGATATATACTTGCTGGCTATAGGGAAGAGCAAGAGAGTAGGACTAACTGGATAGCTTTCAAAGAGCCAGCACAGACATGATGGGCCTACTTCTGTGCTGCATCATTCTGTGAATTAAAAGACAACGAAGAGTAAGGATGAACAAATAAACATAGGATTTCAATACTTAATTTCCTGAATCAGCATTTTTGGTTTTATAATTAGGGGCTGATTTCCTTCATGAAAGAATTGGACCTGTTTCTGGCTGGGGCGGAGATCATTTTGTACAAAAGGCAGGTAGTGCATGACATTATCTAGCCAGTGTGATCTCATGAACTAGTTTCGATTGCCGAAGGGTCAGAGAGGAATTTCCCATATTGGCCTGGATTTTTAATCTGGTTTTAGTCAGAAGCAAAAATGTATCAATACACAGTAGTGCCGATATTGCCTTTTCACCCATCACCAAATTCCCATTATGTGCATCATTCACTAATTTTTGAAGGGTGAAACTGTTCTTGGGATGATTGATATATTATATTGCCACATATAATGCAAAGTTACTAAATTATTATGCATCTTTAGTCTTTTTGCCAACATCAACAGTCAATGCATTTCAAAACTGAAATTGTTGTGTGAAGTACTTTGAGGTTTTCTGATGTGATGACGTGTGATAAAAATGCAAATATTAGAATAGGTTGTATACACAATAACTATCTTTGGACATCAACAGTAACTACAGAAGAAACCGTGGCCTGGATTTTACCGTAAGAATGAGGAGGAGGTTATCAGCGCTCACCGTAATTATGGAGTAAATCAGACAGCAACTTGCGGCATCCGCATATGCGCAGTTAAGAACAAAAATCAGTCAGTCGCTGTTCATGTTGTCCTGCTCCTTCTCAAGCTTCACTCTAACAGTATCTCACAGAGAGATTCAGCATTTAAACACATGAAGGGCGTGAAGTATGGGTACTTACCCACTGGATACCCACTAAGCACGCCAGAAAAAGTTAGGGCTTGTCCATTCAAGTGTAAGTGACTTTTTAACAGCGTGATAAGTCCTAATTACTGCCAAACAATCTCTGGCACTGAATATTAACTTTCACAAGTGTGGAGTTTCATTCCTTCAGATTTTAATTATTGTTGGAGATTTTTTTTTAAATTAAACAACTTCTTCTGTCTCTCTTATTCCCATCCTTTGTTCCCTTTCTTTATTTTCTTTTCTGTACATGACTTTACATTGAATGAAATATTCGAACTTACACTTCCTGGTTTAGACTCTGCGTGCCTCCGTCAGGATTCTTCAATCTGATTGGTTGAGGAGACACAACAACAACAACTTGTACTGTTATAGAGCCTTTAAGGTAGTAAAACGTCCCAAGTTTCACACAAGTATTAGAAGATAAAAAATTTGACACGAGCCCCATAAGGTGAAATTAGAGGAGAAAGGGGTAGGTTTTAAGGAGCATCTTAAAGGAGGAAATAGAGGTAGAGAGGCTGTGTGATGTATGTAGCACTCAAATCACTGACTCCACACGGTCTGGTGTTGTAGTAACTACTGTGACCGTATTCCTTTATTGTGTAACTCCAGAGTGCCTCCCAGGTGTGGTGGGCAGCCTTTTATACTCTGTCTTGCAGGTACTTTCAGGTCTCCAACCACAGCGCCCTCTGTGGCGCACCATTGTACTTATACATTTAATGTACCTGGACAACACATAACATCTCACTACCCCGCCCCAATCCCAAAAGCCATTGCCAGAAACCTCGGCCTTGTTCGTCCTGGTTGGTTTGTGAGTGTGAGTCCATGACCATCCACTTCCCCCCCATGTAGAAATTATGCTTGCGATCCGGTGCAAGCATGTGGTATTTGCAGTCCTTACATGGGTGAAGTACACAAGTATAACCTCCAACAGAAAGCAGGTATACATAGACAGTACATTTGTATGATACATATGATATGTGGTACAGATGTTATGTCAAAAGGTTGCAGTTGCACTGAACAGTTATTTAATCCTAGCTCCACTGGGTGAGGTACGGTGACAGAGTACTGCCCCTTTTCGCCTGAGGTAATGGGCTGCGCTGAGACAGGGTATCGCAACTAGTGCGTTGCCTCTGTTCTCAGTGGTCGCCTTGGCGGCTCATCTGCAGCCGCTGAACCCGTGCATGAATCACGTAAAATCGAAAAACGCATTGGCCCCTTAGGCATGTTAGTCACGGATCCATTAGCCCGTTTACTTGTACCTCGTGGTATTAACTCTTTTCGTAACTCATTCATATTCATCATTTTAAACACAGTAACCATTCAGCATCAAAATATCAACTCTGATCCTAAATCACTTCATCATACAAATCACATTACACAGTTAGACTCGCTCTTGCCTTACAAAAGTCTTTTTGTGGGAACCGCCAATGGTGTAAGGTGCTTTTAAGGCTCCCGGGTGCATTTCCCTTTTAAGACGCCATCTTGTGGTTCCCACGAGGCTTCCCTTGGGCGCCGCCATTTTAGTTGTACTGCTTGCCTTTGTTCTTTGCAGAGCTCTGCTGCCACAAGGCTTGCCACCATCTTGAGCTCGCTGGAATAGAAGGAATAAAGGAAGGAAGGAAGGAAGGAAGGAAGGAAAACGGCCAAAACAATCCGATCTTGAATTTGGCTCTTTGAATTCGATCAGTTATAGTCCCTGCGAGAATGGCCTCCGTGATTGCTGCCATATCCTCCGCTCTGGCTCCTGCACCCACCCGAGTAGCTGTCGCGTTCTCCCGAGTCGTACCTGCCGCCGCCGTAGCCTCCGCTCCTGCCGCTGTGCCAGCAACTGCCGCCTCTCCTGTGGCCTCCGCTCCTGTCCCAGCAACTGCCGCCTCTCCTGTGGCCTCCGCTCCTGTCCCAGTAACTACCGCCTCTCCTGCAGCCGCCACCACTTTCCCGGCCTCCACCGTAGCCGTGACCGCCGCCCGACTCTTCCTCCGCATGGGCCCCCCCCCGGGACTTGTCGGCCATCGACGGACCTCCCGTTCATCACCCGCAGCGCGTCACCGGCTCGCACCTCAGCGATTGGCCCGCACTTGAACAACTGCTCTTCCAGGGTCTGCTCGTCCGGGGCGGCTGAGGCTGCAGGATTGCTTGAGGTCAGGAGTTCTGGGCTGCTGTCACCTGTGTGTGGATTTAGACTGTCGATGAACGGCTTCTTCCTCCTCCAGCTCGGTCGGCGCTGCTCTTTGGGAACCCGGAGAACAGCGGTCTGTGGAGGAATGAAGTCTTTCCAACTCCAACGGACCTTCCCCATCCACCTCCTGCCAAGAAGCGTCGGCCCATCGCCTGCAATGACCCACAAAGGTAAACCGTGCGTCTCGCCCCCGTGAGATACCTGCACCTCCGCTCTGTCAAGGACAGGTATCAGTTCTTTGGTGTAGGTACGCAGCTTTGCCGTGACCGGGACCAGCTTGGGTCGTGCAGCTTTTCAAAAGTTTCCTGACTCATCAACTACGGACCCGATCCAGTGTCCACTTCCATACTTACTGGGACTCCGTTAATCTTGACCTCTGTAATCACTGGGGCCGAACCGTCGGTACACGTATACAGTCCAAACAATATCTCATCATCTTCTGCCTGCTCCTCGCTGGAAAATGGAGCCTCTACCATCTCCGCAGTCACACGGTGAGTCAGGTGTATTTTGCACATACGCTGAAGGTGGCCTTTCGTGTGGCAGGTATTACATGTGTACTCCGCAAACCTGCACCGGTGAGCCCCATGGCTTCCTCTGCAGCGCCAGCATGGTGTTGCTCGATTAGCACCCCTTGGCGGACTCTGAGTTCCAGGACCCCGAAATCCGTGCTCTCTGTTCTGCAGTTTTGTCCGTGGTGGGCGCTATCCTGTGGATAGTACCTGCCGGGTTCGAGACTGTGTGGATCATCTGCTTGGTGCTGCAAGTCGAGGTCATAAACGCCCGGCTGATGGTGATGGCTTGCTTCAGGGTGGCTGTAGGATGGCTAATCCCCATAAGAAAAACGTCTCGCAACGCCTTGTCAAGGTGTGTGCCAAAATCACATGGCGCCGCGAGTCTCCTGAGGTCCGCAGCATATTTGGTGACATCCTGGCCCTCAGGTCTGCAGTGGTGGTAGAATTTATGCCGGACCGTGAGGATGCTCTCCTTCGGTTTAAGTTGGTCACGAATGAGTGCGATCAGCTCCTCATATGACTTGTCCCTGGCGCTCTCGGGTGCCAGCAAATCCCTGACGAGACAGTAAACCTCATCGCCACAACTGGAAAGCAATATCGCCTTACGCTTCTCTCTCAGTGCGTCCGTGTTCCCCGTTAGGTCGTTTGCAGTGAAGTAGTACTCGAGCCTTTCCGTAAAGGCCTCCCAATCATTTCCCACCGTAAAATCCTTTAACGAGCCCAGAGTAGCCATGGTTGCGTGAAGTTCGTCAGTGTCCTTGTCGCCAACGTGATGTATGTAGCACTCAAATCATTGACTCCACACGGTTTGGTGTTGTAGTAACTGCTGCGACCTTAGTCCTTTATTGCGTAACTCCAGAGTGCCTCCCAGGTGTGGTGGGCAGTCTTTTCTACTCTGTCTTGCAGGTACTTTCAGGTCTCCGACCACAGTGCCCGCTGTGGTGCACCATTGTACTTATACATTTAAAGTACCTGGACAATACATAACAGCAGGGAATTCCAGAGCTTGGGGCCGAGGCAACAGAAGGCACAGCCACCAATGGTTGAGCAATTATAATCAGGGATGCTCAAGAGGGCAAAATTTGGGGAGCATAGATGTCTCTGGGGAGTTGTGAGGCTGGAGGAGATTACAGAGATAGGGAGGGGTGAGGGCAAGTAGGGATTTGAAAACAGGGCCGAAAATTTTGAAATCGAGGTGTTGCTTAACAGGGAGCCAATGTAGGTCAGCGACCACAGGGGTGATGGGTGAATGGGCCTTGGTGTGAATTACGACACGGGCAGATAAAAAGAGGTGGTCTTAGTTATGCCGTGGATATGTGGTCGGAAGTTCCTTTCAGGGTCAAATATGAGACCAAGGTTGAGAACAGTCTGGTTCAGCTTCAGACAGATGTTCGGGAGAGGGATGGAGTCAGTGGCGAGGAAAATTTCTGCTCGTCCAAAATTGGATGTCGGACAAGCAGTCTAACAATTTAGAAACTGTGAAGGGGTCGAGAGAAGTGGTGGTGAGGAAGAGCTGGGTGTCGTCAGCCTACATGTGGAAACTGACGCTGTGTTTTCAAATGATGTCGCCAAGGGGCAGCATGTAGATGAGAAATAAGAGGGGGCTAAGGATAGATCTTTGGGGGACACGAGAGATAATGATGCTGGAGCGGGAAGAGAAGCAATTGCAATCAATTCTCCAGCTACTATTAGATAGATAAGAATGGAACCAGGCGAGTGAAGTTCCACCCAGCTGGACGACGATGGAGAGGCTTTGGAGAAGGATGGAGTGGTCAACCATGTCAAAGACTGCAGACAAATCAAGAAGGACGAGTAGGGATAGTTTACTTTTGTCGTAGAAAAAATGTCATTTGTGACTTTGATGAGGGCCGTTTCGGTGTTGTGGCAGGAGTAGAAACCTGACTGAAGAGATTCAAACATGGAGTTGTGTGAAAGATGGGCACGGATTTGGGAGGCGACAACATGTTCAAGGACTTTGGAGAGGAAAGGGAGGTTGGAGATGGGGCGGTAGTTTGCAAGGATGGAGGGGTTGAGGGTTGGTTTGGCTGCAAGTCTCCACGCAAAAGCATACGAAAAATCTGTGAGCTGTAAGCGTTATGAACAGCGAGTGCGGTTCGTTTGCCACCGACGGCAAAATCTGGGCTATTGTTCCCTACAGTTGCTGAATACACAGTGAAAAGCTCTTAACCCCTTTACTCCTCAAATACTATGGCAGCTTGTACTTTTACCTTCCCGAGGTATCTTTCAGGGATGCTAATGAAGGGCAAAGCATCATCTATTAGGCAGATCAGAGATCAACTCTCAAAGTATAATCATTAAAGTTTCATCAATAATTAGATTTGTGCTTAATCTTTGTGTCAGTAGTGAATCAAAATACGTATATGGGTAAAATAATGCAGATGGGATTTGAGAGAGACAAGTGTCAAGTAATGGCAATGGTAAGGTAAATTGGAAAGGTGTATTCTATAAATGGTGCTGAAATAACTAAGAATGAAGTTGAAAGAGATCTAGGAGTCTCTGTAGACTTAAACAATGCAGAGTAGTAATTAACAAAGCCTATAAAATGTTGAAGTACATATCCAAAATAGTGGAATGCAAGCCAAACGTAGTAGTGATCAAAAGGGACTTGCTCTTGTCAGACTTAATAACATAAGAAATAGGAGCACGGGTAGGCCATTTGGCCCCTTGAGCCTGCTCCACCATTCAATAAGATCATGGCTGATCTGATCATGGACTCAGCTCCACTTCTCTGCCCGCTCCCCATAACCCTTTATTCCCTTAGCGCTCTGTCTATCTCCACCTTAAATATATTCATTCGATGACCCAGCCTCCACATCTCTCTGAGGCAGAGAATTCCATAGATTCACAACCCTCAGAGAAGAAATTCCTCCTCATCTCAGTTTTAAATGGGCGGCCCCTTATTCTAAGACTATGTCCCCTGGTTTTAGTTTCCCCTATGAGTGGAAATATCCTCTCTGCATGCACTTTGTCGAGCCCCCTCATTATCTTATAAGTTTCAATAAGATCACCTGAACTCCAATGAGTATAGGTCCAACCGACTCAACCTATCCTCATAAGTCAATCCCCTCATCTCCGGAATCAACCTGGTGAATCTTCTCTGAATAGCCTCCAATGCAAGTATATCCTTCCTTAAATATGGAGACCAAAACTGTGCGCAGTACTCCAGGTGTAGCCTCATCAATTGTAGCAGGACTTCCCAGCTTTTATTCTCTCTCCCCCTTGCAATAAAGGCAAACATTCCATTTGCCTGCTTGATTTCTTTCTGTACCTGCATACTAACTTTTTGTGTTTCATACTCAAGGACCCCCAAGGTCTCTCTGTACTGCAGCACTTTGCCATTTTTCTGCATTTAAATTATAATTTGCTTTTCTATTATTTCTGCCAAAGTGGATAACCTCACATTTTCCCACATTATATTCCATCTGCCAAATTTTTGCCCACTCACTTAGCCTGTCTATTTTTTGCAGATTTTTTGTGTCCTCCTCACAATTTGCTTTCCCACCCATCTTTGTATCATCAGCAAACTTGGCTACATTACACTCGGTCCCTTCATCCAAATCATTACTATAGATTGTAATAGTTGAGGACCCAGCACCGATCCCTGCGGCACCCCACAAGTCACAATCCGAGAATGACCCATTTATCCCGGCTCTCTGTTTTCTGTTAGTTAGCCAATCCTCTATCCATGCTAATATATTACCTCCAACCCAGTGAGCTTTTATCTTGTGCAGTAACCTCTTATGTAGCACCTTATCGAATGGCTTCTGGAAATCCAAATACACCGCACCCACTGGTTCCCCCTTGAGTAGTGTGCCTAGTTTTGCTCGCCATAACAAGGGTGATATTCTAGGAGGCAGCATAGTGAATAGCCACGAGACCGATCGCTAGTGACAGAGGTCTGACTTATGAAGAAACACCGGAGAAACTCAGCCCAGGATGGAGGTATCCGAGATGTGTTCTTAGAGGTGCGCAAGATAGTTAAGGGAATGGAAGAGGTAAATCTGGAATTTTACTTTATATTACGAGGGTAGAACAAGAGACACAGGGTCAAACTAATAAATGCTAAATTTAAGATATCAGGAATTTCTTCATCACAGAGTGATCAACATATGGAATGGACTTTCAAACAGAATAGTGGAGGCAAAAAACTGGTCATTTAAGAAACAATTGAATACTGTAATGGGCAAACTGAAGTGTCTTTCTGGATGAATGGATGAAGATTGACCAAATAGTCGTTTTCATCTGTACTTATTTTATGAATCAGTATCTTGCTCCAAAACTTTCAATATATGAGTTTGAGGATAGTATAGCACATTGAAAAACCAATACAGGTTACCTTTAAGTGGTGGGATACAAATTATTTTCAGTTCTTGTGAGGAGGCACTGAACAGAATTTCTCCACAGGCAGTGTGGTCATCTGACTACTGGAGTACCTCTTAACAGCTGGCTCAGCACATTAATGGCAAAGGCATGGCAAAAGAAAACCATCTGCCTTCTTCGCCACAGAAGGTGCTTAGCCTGATGAAATCAGGGAGGAAAGCAGTAGGGGAGGCATAGAAGTTGCATTTTCTTGTGTTATTGATCGACATTCAGTTCAACAACATGTGGTGCACATTTAACAAGGAAGATTGAGGTTTAGACAGGGTGTCATTTTACATGTCCAATTTTCAGGTTCAAGCAAGAATGAAGAACGCCAGCTATTCCAGGTGTTGGGTATGTCGACGTCTCAGAAAACAGATGGGTCTGCAGTGAATCATGGTTTGAAAGGTTTGATATGGATTGTAATTGTGAGCTCTACAAGTATAGCGGCAGTCTCAGGACGGACCAATTCAGAAGGGGCTAAAGACACTGGGGTATGGTCTGACTTGGATCATAGTGAGAAGTGAGAAGAAAATAGTTTCTAGTAACAGTCACCAACTTTTGTGTTTATTATGCACATCAATTTAATACATTTATCTAAAAGTGGTGTTTTAAATGATAATCAATCATATTTAAATAAGCAGTCAAGAAAAAATGCTCCTGAAAAACTCTTCCAGTAATTACAAAACAGAATGAGAAACACAAGAAATAAAAAAGGAAAACTAATTAAAGTGTAATGTGGCTTCGTGCAGCATACGTTATCATTTCCAGAAATCGAATCAAAATGATCAATATGTAAAACTCAAAATTGAGCACAGAATCACTAATCTTAAGATGTATTTTTATGACATGCGAGATACATGCAACCCTAATGATTTATATATATCATAGGATAAAACAGTTGGTAGTCAAATTGTTTCAGGATCATTCACGTCCTTGTATTTAAAGCTAAACATTTTTCTGCCCTCACCTTCTTTCCTCCTAGATAGCCTGCTTTATTCTACTGTCTTGAATCCACACTGTAGTGTTCTGCATCTGAGGGGGGAGGCCATGCAACCAGCTGGGTTTCAGACCTTCTGCAAACCAATTGTGGTTGTTGCTTTTCTGTACTAACTGACCATTGGCAATCTTTGTTGAGCAATACATGATTTTCTGCTAATGTCCTTTCTCCCCCACTTAAGTTTTCGACATTATAATCGTGACTGCTCATCAACCGTAATTAATTGGCCGCAAAGCACTTTAGGGCATCGGAGGATGCGAAAGTTACTACAAGTTCTTTCATTTATTTATTTACCACTTCTATCTAGCACTGGGAATCACAGCCACTGGGAGACATGGGAATCGAATGTCAGTCTCTTTTTTCCTTGTCTTTACTATTGAGTCCATCTGTGGATCCAAGACATTAGAAGTAATTGGAATTTTATAAAGCCGAGATGCGATTTAGCAAAAGTGGACTGGGAGCAGCTACTTGACAGTAAATCAGTGTCAGAACAGTGAGAGGCATTCAAGGAGGAGATAGTAAGTGTTCAGAGCAAATATGTTCCCACAAAGGAAAAGGGTAGCGCTCCCAAATCTAATGTCCCCTAGATGTCAAGCGACCTATAGGGTAAGATAAGGCAAAAAAGGGAAGCTTATGTCAGATATCGAGTGTTAAATACTGTAGAATTTCCCTTAGCAGTGAAGTCAATATACAGTGGGCATAGATTTAAAGCAATTGGTTGAAGGATTAGAGGTGAGGTGAGTTGAGGAGAACTTTTTCCACCTGGAGGGGTGGTGAGGGTCTGGAACTCACTGCCTGAGAGGGTGGTAGAGGCAGAAACCCTCATCACATTTAAAAAGTACTTGGATAGGCATTTGAAGTGTGGTAACCTACAAGGCTACAGACCAAGAGCTGGAAAGTGGGATTAGGCGGGATAGCTTTTTTCGAACGGCACAGACACAATGGGCTAAATGGCCTCCTTCTGTGCTGCAAATTTCTATGATTCATCATAGAATTATAGAAGTTTACAGCACGGAAGGCCATTTCGGCCCATCGTGTCCATGCCGGCCAACAAAAGGCAATCCAGCCTAATCCAACTTTTCAGCTCGAGGTCCGTAACCCTGCAGGTTACGGCACTTCAGGTGCACATCAAAGTACTTTTTAAATGTGGTGAGGGTTTCTGCCTCTACCACCCTTTCAGGCAATGAGTTCCAGACCCCCACAACCCTTTGCGTGAAGAAATTTCCCCTCAAATCCCTTCTAAACCTTCCACCAATGACTTAATCTATGCCCCTTCGTTGTTGACCACTCTGCTAAGGGAAATAGGGCCTTTCTATCCACTATATCTAGGCCCCTCATAATTTTATACACCTCAGTGAGGTCTCCCTTCAGCCTCCACTGTTCCAATGAAAACAAATCCAGCCTATCTAATCTGTCCTCATAGCTTAGATTCTTCACCCCCGGCAACATACTCGTAAATCTCCTCTGTACCCTCTTCAGTGCAATCACGTCCTTCCTGTAATGTGGTGACCAGAACTGCACGCAGTACTCCAGCTGTGGCCTAACCAGTGATTTATACAGTTCAAGCATAAACCCCACTCCCCGCTCTTATATTCTATGCCTCGGCTAATAAAGGCAAGCATTCCATATGCCTTCTTAACCACCTTATCTACCTGGCCTGCCACTTTCAAGGATCTGTGGTCATGCACTCCAAGGTCCCTTTGTTCCTCTACACTTTTCAGTATCCTAGCATTTAATGTGTATTCCCTTTCTTTGCTAGCCCTCCCAAAATGCATGAACTCACACTTCTCCGGATTAAATTGCATTTGCCACTGTTCTGCCCAGCTGACCAATTGATTGATATCTTCCTGCAGTCCACAGCTTTCTTCATTATCAACCACACAGCCTATTTTACTTTCATCTCCAAACTTCTTAATCATGCCCCCTATATTCAAGTCTAGATGATTGATGTGTATCACAAAAAGTAAGGGACCTAGTACTGAGCCCTGAGGAACCCCACTGGAAACATCCTTCCAGCCACAAAAACACCCATCAACCATTACCCTTTGCTTCCTGCCTTTTGAGCCAATTTTGGATCCAACTTGCTACTTTGCCCTGGATCCCATGGGCTTTTATTTTTGTGACCAGTCTGCCATGTGGGACCTTATCAAAAGCTTTGCTAAAATCCATATACACTACATCATATGCTCTGCCTTCATCGACACTCCTGGTTACTGGCTCGAAAAATTCAACCAAGTTAGTCAGACACGACCTTCCCTAAACAAATCCATGCTGACTGTCCTTGATTAATCCGTGTCTTTCTAAGTGAAGATTTACCTTGTCCTTTAAAATTTTTTCCAATAATTTTCCCACCACTGAGGTTAGGCTGACTGGCCTGTAATTACTCGGTCTATCCCTTTCTCTCTTCTTAAACAAAGGTACCACATTAGCAGTCCTCCAGTCCTCTGGCACCATACCTGAAGCCAGAGAGGACAGGAAAATGATTGTCAAAGCCTCGGCTATTTCCTCTTTTGCTTCACTTAGCAGCCTGGGATACATTTGATCCGGGCCTGGGGATTTATCCACTTTCAAAGCTGCTAAATCCCTTAATACCTCCTCTCACTATGTTTATTTCATCTAATATTTCACACTTCTTCTCCTCGATAGTAATGTCTGCATCGCCCCTCTCTTTTGTGAAAACAGACGCAAAGAACCATACCCACATCTTACGCCTCCACACACAGATTACCCTCGTGGTCTCTAATAGGCCCTACCCTTTCTTTAGTTATCCTCTTGCTCTTAATATATTTATAAAATATCTTTAGGTTTTCCTTAATTTTACTTGCCAAGAATTTTTCATGCTCTCTTTGCTTTCCAAATATCCTTTTTAATTTCACCGCTGGACTTTTTCTACCTCGAGAGATTCTGCACTATTTAGCCCTCGGCATCTGTAGAATGGATTCATTATTTGTACTTCAAATTATTTAACCTTTCATGTTATACTCAGTTGTACAGAGAAATATTTAGTTTTTTTTTTATCAGTAAAAATGGATCAACCTACAAACAAGTTATTCGTAAAACATAATTTAATTTAAATGACGCACTGCAAATTACCTGAAACTTAAATGTGTACTTACTTGGGTAAGGAAGGCAAGGCTCGCTCTCCCTCTGTGGAAACAATAAAGAACATTTGAACGAGATTAACAGTTTCCTTCTTTATTAGTTGAATCTTATTGGTGCATTTACTAAATCAGCATGCACTAATTTAAAGCTATAAATTACAGGATCAAGAACTCGATGATCCACATGTTAATGATTGCTGGTTTATATCTATCCAAAAAACAAACTGCAACCAGCAGGAAATCCAAACTAATAAAAATGCACACCCATTGCCAACTGAATCTATCACCAGGATGTAACACATCATGAGATAAATCCTATTTTTTGGAGCTTTAATTTAATTTAGTTTTTAATTCAAGGTTAATAAATGCCTAGTTATATAAAAATGACTGGTTATAATCTAACCATGTTCCATCAAATAATTTTTAACTGCATAACTTACGACAGAAGGATAAACTCATAACTTCACATAATCAAGAGGAGCAGAATAGGTTATTGGCTTGTAAACACTGTTGGCCCTCATAATAAGGCCTGGGTGGCATATGCACCCACTTCTCAATAACCCGTGGCTGTAGGCATACTTTCTGTTCCATGTACCTCTCAGTCTTTGAAATGCAGTCTGCCTGTGTCTGGGACACCAACTAGGAGGAATTATTTATTTTACTCTTAAGCAAAAGTTGGAAAAGGAAACCTATTAGAAAGCAGGGTCATCCAAGCCTACGTATAGCAAATGAAGGGGCCCTGTTAAAATAATGCTACTGTCTCTGTATTTTTTATCCTCCATCTTGCCAATTCTGTGCTAGATAAATGATAAACACTAAGCTATCTGTTTTTTAAAGGCATGTATAATATATATAAAATATATATCTATTTATATTATATATTAATATATATTATATAGATATATATATTCACACACATAAATCTTAAAACTTAAAATAATAATCTAACTGCAGTGATAAATGGTGCAGTGTAAATAAATTGCACTATTGTATTTACTTACTATTATAAGCTTGATCAGCACCTACCCACCACCTTAAACATTCACTCCCTCCACCACCAGTGCACCGTGGCTGCAGTGTGTACCATCTACAAGATGCACTGCAACAGCTTACCAAGGCATCTTGGATAGCATCTCCCAAACCCGTGACCTCTACCACCTCGAAGGATAAGGGCAGTAGGCGCATGGGAACACCACCAGCTGCAATTTTTCCCTCCCAAGTCTCACACCATCCTAACTTGAATAAAGAAAATATATGTGTGTGTGTGTGTATATATATATACACACACAGACACACACATATATTTTCTTTATTTGTTCATTCACGGGATGTGGGCGTCGCTGGCAAGGCCGGCATTTATGTATTTATTGCCCATCCCCAATTGCCCTCGAGAAGGTGGTGGTGAGCCGTCTTCTTGAACCGCTGCAGTCCATGTGAAGAAGGTACTCCCACAGTGCTGTTTGCTAGACAGTTCCAGGATATTGACCCAGCGTCGATGAAGGAACAGCAATATATTTTTCAAGTCAGGATGGTGTGAGACTTGGGAGGGAAAAATTGCAGCTGGTGGTGTTCCCACGCGCCTACTGCCCTTATCCTTCTAGGTGGTAGAGGTCACGGGTTTGGGAGATGCTATCCAAGAAGCCTTGGTAAGCTGTTGCAGTGCATCTTGTAGATGGTGCACACTGCAGCCACGGTGCACTGGTGGTGGAGGGAGTGAATGTTTAAGGTGGTGGGTAGGTGCTGATCAAGCTTATAATAATAAGTAAATGCAATTTATTTACACTGCACCATTTATCACTACAGTCAGATTATTATTTTAAGTTTTAAGATTTTTTTTCCCCATAATCCTGATCTAACTTCCTTCTCAATCCGCTCCCCAAGGCTGGTTATTGCCCAGCTTTGGACATGGCCCTGCTGATTCCATGATAGCACGTTCCTTATGGGAAATAAACTGAGGCAGATGCATTATGGATGCAAAGGATCACAAGTAAATATTGAGTCACAGGGTAAAACAGCTTATCCCAAGAGTCAATTTGGCTTCATTTTTTTTTTAAATACCCGTAGTTACTCATTTGGAGCTGATTGTGATTTTTCATGTATTGCCCAAGAAAGGGGGACATACCAAGACAGAACATTTAAAATCTGTCATCTTGTTTTCTGCCCTAAATATATTGATAGTTTCACAAAAACAGAGGCAGAGTGCGCATAAGCAAGAGGGAGACATCGAGGAAGTTACTGTCTATGATCAGCTGCTGTTTCTGGATAGCAGAATCATTGGCATGGTACCACTCATTCCCCCAATGAATACCAAGACTGTTAATTACAGTAAATCAGGTCAAAAATAAAATCAAAGCTCATCTCAGGAAACTGCTCTCCACATATTTGTTTTCAATTATAGTGCAGACTGCTTGTTATCAATATTCATGAATGCCTTCGCGACTAGAGCAAGTCAGGGACTGGGTATTCTGCGGCAAGTGGCTTATCTCCTGACTCCCCAAAGCCCCCCATCCACCTACAAGGCGTAAATCATGAGTGTGATGGAATACCTTGTGACTAATTGTAGGAGTACCTTAACTACAAGGATTGCAGTGGTTAAAGAAGGCTGCTCACCGCCACAATCTACAACCCTTAAGTCAGCTTCTCATTAATGCTGCTGTTAATGCAAGTGATTCTGAGGGCAAAAACCTATGCTCGCGGCAGAATTACCACCGACAATATGCAGCAGCTGCTATCACTTACATCGGCAAAAAGACTGGTAGAGGCAGTGCTGAGGGAAATAGTCACTATTTCCATACTGATTTTTGTCAGCAAATGCTAACATACAGAAACACTGATGGTTAGCGTGCATAGAAAAAGCAGCCAGATTAGGGTAAATACAGATTGGAAAAAGATGAAATCCAACGACCCAATATCAAGACAGATAATAAAAAAACTATTGTTACAGGAATAAAGGGTGGAAGGATTTAGAAGTTTTAAAAAGCAAAGTAACTTTTTGCAACTAAATATTTGATATACATTTGCAATTGTTATAAAAAATCTATCTATTGAATGAATCAGCATTATTTTAAACATGTTCATCAATGTCAGAATTTTATGGAAGAAAGCCCAAAATAATGCAAATTTACCTAAAATGCAGTAAGGAATACTGGAGTGCAGATTGCCTGGGTAGTGGCAAAAAGTGCACCAACACAAATATTTTGTCTCCATAATACTGCAGCATGTGCTTTAGAAAATTTGGTAAAAACTCTGTTATTGAGTACACAACATACTATTTTAATAAGGTTGAGTTGCCTTTTAAAAGGAAACACAAGCATAAGGAATCAGGTGTGATTCATGCATAACCAGGTTTTGGAAAGGTCAGGTGTGAACGCGAGCTTAAGCAAGGCATTTTTAAATTGAGCATGAAATCTATCTGCAGTGCTCTATTGAGATCAGATATGCCTTCTTAACTTCCCTGGAGTGCATGTATTGAGAATGGTGGTGAAGTATAGCTGGGTGTTGTCAGCATACATATGGAAGCTGATCTCATGTCTGCGAATGATGTCACCAAGGGTCAACATGCAGATGAGGAAGACAAGAGGGCAAAGGGTAGATCCTTGGGGAACGCTAGAGGTAATAGTGCATGAGCTGGAAGAGAAGCTGGAAATGCTCTGGCCACGATTGTACGATTAAGAGTAGAACCAAACAAGGATCGTCTCACTGAACTGCATTCTGGAGGAGAGACATTGGAGGAGGATCATGCAGTCAGCCTTATCAAAGGCAGAAAAATTGAGGCAGACGAGGAAGGATAATGCGGCACATAGAATCATGGAAATTTGCAGCACGGAAGGAGGCCATTTTGGCCCATCGAGTCCATGCCGGCCGACCAAGAGCTATCCAGCCTAATCTTACTTTTCAGCTGTAGGTTACAGCACTTTAAGTGCACATCCAAGTATTTTTTTTTTTAAATATAGTGCCTCTACCACCCGTTCAAGCAGTGAGTTCCAGATCCCCACCACCCTCTGGGTGAAGAAAGTTACCCTTGTATCTCCTCTAAACCGCCCCACAATTACTTTAAATCTATGTCCCCTGGTTGTTGACCCCTCCGCCAAAGGAAACACGTCCTTCCTATCCACTCTATCCAGGTACTTCATAATTTTATTCATCTCAAATCAGGTCTCCCCTCGCCTTCTTTGTTCCAAACCAACAGACACAGCATCTCCAATCTTTCCTCATAGCCAAAATAGTCCAGTTAACATTCTTGCAAATCGCCTTTGCACCCTTTCCAGTGCAATCACATCTTTTCTGTAATGTGGTGACCAGAACTGCACACAGTATATCAGCTGTGGCCTAACCAGTGTTTTATCATCATCATCATAGGCAGTCCCTCGGAATCGAGGAAGACTTGCTTCCACTCCCAAAGTGAGTTCTCTGGTGGCTGAACAATCCAATACAAGAGCCACAGACCCTGTCACAGATGGGACAGACATTCGTCGAAGGAAGGGGTGAGTGGGGCTGGTTTGCCGCGCGCTCCTTCCGTTGTCTGCGCTTGACCTCTTCACGCTCTTTGCGTTGAGACTCGAATAACTCAACGCCCTCCCGGATGCACTTTCTCCACCTCGGGCGGTCTTCGGCCAGGGTCTCCTAGGTGTCAGTGATGATGTCGCACTTTACCAGGGAGGCTTTGAGGGTGTCCTTGTAACGCTTCCGCTGCCCACCTTGGGCTCGCTTACCATGACGGAGCTCCACACAAAGCATTTGGTTAGGGAGTCACGTATCTGGCATGTGAACTATGTGGCCTGCCCAGCGAAGCTGATCGAATGTGGTTAGCCTGGACGAGGACACTGATGTTGGTGCGCCTGTCCTCCCAGGGGATCCACAGGATCTTGCGGAGACATCGTTGGTGATATATCTCCAGCGACTTGAGGTGCCTTCTATACATCGTCCATGCCTCAAATCCATACAGGAGGGCGGGCATTACTACAGCCCTGTAGAGCATGAGCTTGGTGGCAGATTTGAAGGCCAGGTCTTCAAACACTTTTTTCCTCAGGCGGACGAAGGCTGCACTGGCGCACTGGAGGCGATGTTGAATCTCCGCATCAATGTCTGCCTTTGCTGATAAGAGGCTGTGTTTTATACAGTTCAGGCATAACATCCTTGCTCTTGTATTCTATGCCTCAACTAATAAAGGCAAGTATTCCATATGCCTTCTTAACCACCTTATCTACCTGGCCTGCTTCCTTCAGGGATCTGTGGACCTGCACTCCAAGGTCCCTTTGTTCCACTACACTTTTCAGTGTTATACCAGTAAAGTCTATTTCCTTTCTTTGTTAGATCTCCCCAAATGCATTACCTCACACTTATCCAGATTGAATTCTATTTGCCACTGCTCTGCCCAGCGCATTAATATCTTGCTGCAGCTTTCTTCATTATCAACCTCTCAGCCTATTTTAGTGTTTTCTGCAAACTTCTTAATCATACCCCCAACATTCAATTCCAAGTCATTGATATATACCACAAAAAGCAAGGGACCCAGCACTGAGCCCTGCAGAACCCCATGGGATACACTCTCAATCACAGAGAACGACATTGGTGACTTTGGTGCTGACAGGAGTGGAAATATTCCATCAGTGTGTGTTGCAACTAACTTGTTGCATTATTATTTACCCTGTTCACCAACCACTTAAAAATTGAAACAAGTTTTTTTAATTTTCAGCGACTAAATCATTCTCATTCATCAAACTATCAATATTCATCAACAGCACCAAGATAAGATTCATTGATTAGCTTTCATACTTGCTGTGCACCTTGTAAATAATCTAGCTACCGCACTCGCCCACATAACAACAGCAACTACAGATCATGTAAGTAAACGAATTAATTGGCTGCGAAACAATTTGGGAAAACTGAAAATGTATAATAAACAGTGTCCCGTAATTTGCGGTAAGCGACGGCGATTGCCGCTGACCTCAAAGAAAATTGGCCACAGAGACTTGGTTATTTCTGTGGCAAAAACTTGAACTTTCTCAACATGAAATTGTTTGTAGCATTGTCAGTAGGGTTATCCCCAGCATGATGCAGCAGGGACATCATCAAGCTGTCGAAGCAGCCAATCACACTGAAGAATTCTCACAGACAGCAAACCAGGAAATAAAAAGCACCAATTATCTGCACAAAAAAAAATGCCACAGAGAGCAAAATAAAAATTGGGACATACATATAGGGTTAAGGTAGAAGCTGAAATATCATGAACAAACTTGACATTTTTTTTAAAATCGAATAATTTCTTCACATGCGCTAAATCCTGAAGATACAGTCAATTTTAGAGGGGTAATGATGGCAAACACTGACATGTTCGCTGTCATTATCACTGCAAAATCTGGGCCAATATAAATGTATGTTTTCTTCTTTCCTAATACTGAGCATGTACTCTGACTATGCTGTGTAACAAACTGCAAATTGGCAGCTGCAAAGTAAATGGCATCAGAGTGAGGCAGTGTCAGCAACTATGACCTTCATTATAGTGCTGAAATGTGACAGAATCATACTCATCGGTGTAACAAGAGATCATGGTACATCAATTGGGGGATGCAGGATAATTTACAGGGAGTTAATATTTTTCTAGAATTCAACACAGTAGCTAAAGCAGATAATTTGGAAAGTATCCCTTGTATAACAGATCCACATAATTAAGCTGTACTAAAATATATTTTAACCCAGATGTATGCTTTAGAAAAACAAGTCTTCAAAGTATTCCACAATTTCAGATTTTAATGAGAAAGTATAGATGTTGAAGATCAGATGCCTATACTTTCTCATTAAAATCAGAAATGCAGCTGCCAGATATCATATGTAAATATCAGAACGTCAGAGGACACCAAAACTTACCTTTCTGGGACCGAATAATGAATGACTGCATGACTCCATTCACTAGGCGACAATAACCATCTATCAAGTCTGCCATGTTCTCTGCGATGTTCAGCGATGGAGTTGTTATAGTCAAAGGCTGAAAATAAGCACAAAGCAGTGTTATTGTCATAACTTCTCCCAGCTGCCATCAGGACACTCGGTCACATTCTGTAGAAAATGTTAAGGGTCAAAGCCACAACACATCATCACGAACAGTCAACAGGGGATGAGACTTAGCCAATTGCTGTCGCTGCTTCTTGTGTACAAATCACTGACAACTCAGTCACAAGTATTATGCTTCAAAATGACTTGAAATGGATTTTGAAATTTACGATGTTAACAAATATGCCAGCCAATATGATTATGTAATTTTTTAAAAATGAAAATAGTGTTATGAACGAGTATAACACGGGGTTTACAATTCTGTGTAACGAGACATTAGGAGGTAGAAATGGAGGTAAAAAAATTACCAATTTAGCAGGGCTACGCCTCAAATACGTCCTTGAAATTGGCCTCAAGACAATTTTCAAGCGTCTCGTGGACCGGTTTAAACAAGCGCCCCTTGTATATACTAATGTTTGAGGACCTCTCAGCAAAATTCGTCAGCCCACTGAGTGATAAAGCAGGTAGTGGGGCCTGCTCCAGTCATGTTGACAGGATTGCTGCGGCCAAACAAGTGGTCACAAACCCAAAGTATTTTCTTTTTACTTATCTTCCAGTGGAGCCGGGAGGGACTTACTACCAGGACTTACAAATGATCCAAATTGGATCGGGCCACATGGGCAAGATTCCCAATTTCGGGCCAGCCTCAGGGCTCACGGTTTAGGCCTCTGTTGTAAGTGCACCACCAGTTACGCGCCCGAAAACGGACCATAAAGAATTTAACCCTCATGTGTGTACATTTCGGTGATTTGATAAAAAGCTAATCACTATTACAGTACACATAAAAATATGAATGTAAGAACATTTCCTGTTCATCTATTCACTAAAAGAAAATATATTTGATAAAAGTTACTGGACTTGTATGACCCAGCACCATACATGCCAACTAACAAGACTCAGAAAAACTGACCAACAACTTCCAGAAAGTACCGCTTCCATAAAGTTGACAACTCAAAAAATAAAGTACAGCTGAAAAACAGCCCTGACTTTAGGTCTGGGAACATGACCATTGCTTCATGACTACAATTCGTGATTTTTTTTTTTATTACATGAGATTTCAGGATATTTTTTGATATTTTGGGAAACCATTCTTCAATTTCATTTGATGTTCTGTGGAAACTGAAATCTTTGCTTGGAGTCCCAACCACAACAGGAGTTTCAAAGCTCCTGAAGACAGACAAAAGGTTTTTTGATGCAGTTACATCTCCACTGAACAGGAAGAACTGCATTCATAGATCTTAATTATTTAAATTACATTAAGTGCCTTGGAATGGTTTCCTATATTAAAGGCGCTGTATAAAAGTACGTTTTGTTATTAGAACATAAGAACATAATAGGAGCAGGAATAGGCCATACGGCCCCTCGAGCCTGCTCCGCCATTTAATACGATCATGGCTGATCCGATCATAGACTCAGGTCCACTTCCCTGCCCGCTCCCCATAACCCCTTATCGTTTAAGAAACTGTCTATTTCTGTCTTAAATGTATTCAATGTCCCAACTTCCACAGCTCCCTGAGGAAGTAAATTGTTGCCCAGAATTAGGCATGCACAGAAACCTGAATCTTGCGATCTGTCAAGAATCCTCCTCACAGATAGAAACATAGAAACATAGAAAATAGGTGCAGGAGCAGGCCATTCAGCCCTTCTAGCCTGCACCGCCATTCAATGAGTTCATGGCTGAACATGAAACTTCAGTACCCCCTTCCTGCTTTCTCGCCATAACCCTTGATCCCCTGAGTAGTAAGGACTTCATCTAACTCCCTTTTGAATATATTTAGTGACTTGGCCTCAACTACTTTCTGTGGTAGAGAATTCCACAGGTTCACCACTCTCTGGGTGAAGAAGATCATACACATCCAGAAGTAAAGGGCCTCCGCAGGCGGAGAGTTGGGCTGTTTGGCCAATTTCTGCCCAGCGAATGCCCATAAAATTCTTCCGACTGATAAAAAGCAGGCGTATAGCCGGCTTTCATCGCAAGACTTTTAATGGACAGAAAAAACAATTTTTTCCAATAATTTAAACAATTAAAACCTGTAAAATAAAATAAGTTTATTTTTAGACCCATTAAAATATGTAAAAAAAAAATTTTTAATTAAATTTTTGTTTTAAATGATTAATTAAATTCCATTTTGATTGGAAGCCTCCGACCACAATTTCTGCACCATTGTATTCCCCTGTTTTTGTGTCAGTCCATTCTTGGTGAGATCTTTAGACCAGACTACAGTCACTTATGGCTTCAATATGCTGTTCTTCAGAGGTTTACTTTTCAGATTTGATTTGAAAATACACACAAATGAAACACATATAGGCCCTGAATTTGCGGTCGGAGGCTTTCCACAGTGACTCGCACTCCTGGGTCTCTCCAGGTACGCGCAGGTAGATACCCACATGTCCCAGGGGCACATGTGGTTTGCAAGCATCCCTCAGATCACGTGGGCTGGCCCAACAAATTAAAGAAGGGGATCCCTATGTACGGAATCCCCATAAGCATGAATGGTAATACCCCCCAAAATAATGTACACATCAAATAAATTTTTTAAGTACATATTTACAATTAAAATGCTATTTAATTAAATATTTAAAACAAACATTTAAATTTTTGAAAAATAAATTTAAATGTTTTAAAGGGGCTAAAACTAACCGTACCTTATTTTACAGGTGTTTAAATGATATAAAAATAATTGTTTTTAATTGTTAAACTCTTACACTGGTAAAAGCACGCTTTACGCTTTTACCAAGCGCAAGAATTTCACCGGCATTCGCTGGGCAGAAGTTGGGCAAATAGCTCAACTCTCCGCCCGTGGATGCCTTTTTCCTGGGGATGCGTTGGACTATCAAGGAGATTTTTTTCAGATCGCAAGTTCTGGGTTTTTGCGCAATGCCTTCGCGTGCGAAAACCCGGAATTTGCGCAGTCCTTATGGGTACGTACGCAACTCGTAATCACCCTAGGGGGCCGCAAAATACGGGCCAACATCTAGCTGATCTTGGACTACGGATCTCTCCATTTACTCCATGTTAAACTTGCTCAATAACGTTTCATTGCATCAGGTGCTTGGATCCAGCCTTATACAGGTAGGGATTCAATAACAATATAATGCATAGCTAAATGTAAATTGTTTTCCAGACATCTGTAATAGTTGCAGAGCTGGTTTGATGTACTGTTGTGAAGTTAATACTCCAATGAAAGCAATTTTTTCAGAAAGAGAAAACACAAATAAAAATGAATACAGGATAGCTGGCATTCTACACAATTTGACGCTGGAACTTACCTCCGATGCTCCAGCTATTTTTAACTGCAAAGTTCCTTTCCTGTCTTTATCATCACTGTTTGAATACTGAATGGTCTGTACCTGGTTGAAATTGGCCAGGTGAGTTGGCTGTAAAACAAGAAAAGTGTTATTTAATTAGTAAGAACAACTATAAAAGACCATCGTGTGTCCTTCCAACCCACCAAAAAAAACAGATGTCAAAGCTTTAAATATTATACTGTCCGGGATAGAATTTTCCACATACCAAAAAAGACTTATTGTTTTTAAACTTGGAATGTAAAATGCAGGCATCTCAAGTGTAATCAGAAGGCATATGCTGGTACACATATAATGGAAAATTGCTGCCCACTGACTCAGCACCAATGTCCCTGAGGGGTCTATGGTCCCAGATGTAAATATTTCCCAGATGTGAATACAAATAAATATATTGAATGCCATGCTTCAACCTACATAATCTGATGACCAGGTATAGAGTGACATTGACAAATACCTGAAATACCTGGAAGATCATCTATCTGTCCTGCTGGGTGGGAAATGGCACTCATCTATTATTACATACACACATATATATATATATATATATATATGTGTGTGTGTGTGAGTGTATGATTATATACACAATCTCGATTATCATGAGGACTATCATAAAAATAAGAAAATCTGGTAAAGCTGCAGTGACTAAAAAGATACTGAAACTGCTACATCATTTGTATTAATCTAGATATATGACTTTGAAACAAGCCGACATTTGAAAATATGTAAAGTTAGCAATATAAAGAATGAACAGGTAAAATCCAGGGTTAACCTCAGGAAAATACTAGAAATGTGAAGTGGAAAAAATTGACTTTTAAAAATGGAGCTTTTGATTCCTGGTTTCCTTCTTGCTAATGAATAACTTTGTATTTGTACAGCGCCTTTCATGACCTCGATGTCCCAAAGCGTTTCACAGCCAATGAAGTACTTTTGTAGTGTTGTCATGTAGGTCAATTCAGCAACTAATTTGCACACAGCAAGTCCCCACAGACAGCAATGAGTTAATGACTAATGATAATGTTTTAGTGATGCTGTTTGAGCGTTAGGTCTTAGCCAGGTCACCGAGAGAACTTCCCTGCTCGACCACTAAAAAAAATGGGACGTTTAAAACTTCATTTAAACTCATGGAGCTATACATTCAGAAATGAAATAGATGACACTACTAAAAAAAAAGAGTCCATCTCACTCCAGATGGGGAGTCTTATTCAATAAACAGATGAAAAAGTAAACATAAAGCATGCTTGAAAATACAGTGCAGTAAAATTTGTTTAAGGAAATCACAGTTAAAGCATCAGGCTTAAGGACCCAATGTATTTCAATAAGTTGCAATGGTGATTTTTCCATTTTAGGGAATCGCCAATTTCTGTTTAAGAAAATCGTACTGATTAATATATACTGAGATGCAATTTACCACAAATACATTTCTCAGAGAATTCTTTGAACTGTCAATCAAATTTGTGTTTCAATCAGCTATGACACAAAACCAATAGTGAAACCCGACATATCCCGGTCAAAACTGTCTGCACTGTCCGAAAATGACTGTGACCTTGAAAGTGTGTATTATTAGCTTTAGAAAATGGTGATAGGAGAGCGCCTCACAGCACGCTATCCTATCAGGGGCACTCTATTTATTGCATGTACAGAGAGCCAGTCACCCTATTATCAGCAGTTGGGGTCAAAGGACAGGAGGCTTCCCTGAGCGGTAAACCAGCCAAGCAACTACCCAGAGTGGAAACCAGGACTTAAAAAATGCAAGTGCATTCTGATGAGCAGCCAGGTACAATGGAATTCACTTCATAAAAAGATGCAACGCTGTACTCCTGTAATCTATGCTGCAATTATAATTGACCAGTCTTTAACTAAAGCAGCAGGGTCTGGGGGAATTCAATACACTTTATGCTTAAAGAATCAAAAGATCACTCCTCACAGAGATTCCTTTAAATTGACTGGGCTGTATTATAAGCAATATTTTTATAGACATAAATAAAATGCTCCACAAGATGGCGCTCCAAACAAAGTATCACAGTTGTCTGGTTGCAGTTGGAATTGCATATTTAGACCAAAAAATAGCCATTGAAATGCATAGTACTGACTTGCGATCTTTGAACAAATCTATACTGCAATAAATAAGTTTAAGTAAACATTTTGCACATAGAAGAATGTAAAGAGCTCATATTTTGCTTCGATCTTCACAGTGGAAGACACAAAAACCATGCCAAAAATTGCTGGTCACGGGAATGTGGGAAGGGAGGACCTTGAGACAATCACTATCACTAGGGAGGTAGTGCTGGACAGGCTAATGGGACTCAAGGTAGACAAGTCCCCTGATCCTGATGAAATGCATCCCAGGGTATTAAAAGAGATGGCGGAAGTTATAGCAGATGCATTCGTTATAATCTACCAAAATTCTCTGGACTCTGGGGAGGTACCAGCGGATTGAAAAGCAGCTAATGTAACACCTCTGTTTAAAAAAGGGGGCAGACAAAAGACAGGTAACTACAGGCCGGTTAGTTTAACATCTATAGTGGGGAAAATGCTTGAAGCTATCATTAAGGAAGAAATAGCAGGACATCTAGATAGGAATAGTGCAATCAAGCAGACGCAACATGGATTCATGAAGGGGAAATCATGTTTAACTAATTTACTGGAATTCTTTGAGGATATAACGAGCATGGTGGATAGAGGTGTACCGATGGATGTGGTGTATTTAGATTTCCAAAAGCCATTCGATAAGGTACCACACAAAAGGTTACTGCAGAAGATAAAGGTACGCGGAGTCAGAGGAAATGGATTAGCATGGATCGAGAATTAGCTGGCTAACAGAAAGCAGAGAGTCAGGATAAATGGGTCCTTTTCGGGTTGGAAATCGGTGGTTAGTGGTGCGTCATAGGGATCGGTGCTGGGACCGCAACTGTTTACAATATACATTGATGACCTGGAAGAGGGGACAGAGTGTAGTGTAACAAAATTTGCAGATGACACAAAGATTAGTGAGAAAGCGGGTTGTGTAGAGGACACAGAGAGGCTGCAAAGAGATTTAGATAGGTTAAGCGAATGGGCTAAGGTTTGGCAGATGGAATACAATGTCGGAAAATGTGAGGTCATCCACCTTGGGAAAAAAAAACATTAAAAGGGAATATTATTTGAATGGGGAGAAATTACAACATGCTGCGGTGCAGAGGGACCTGGGGGTCCTTGTGCATGAATCCCAAAAAGTTAGTTTGCAGGTGCAGCAGGTAATCAGGAAGGCGAATGGGATGTTGGCCTTCATTGCGAGAGGGATGGAGTACAAAAGCAGGGAGGTCCTGCTGCAACTGTACAGGGTATTGGTGAGGCCGCACCTGGAGTACTGCATACAGTTTTGGTCACCTTACTGAAGGAAGGATATACTAGCCTTGGAGGAGGTACAGAGACGATTCACTCGGCTGATTCTGGAGATGAGAGGGTTACCTTATGATAATAGATTGAGTAGACTGGGTCTTTACTCGTTGGAGTTCAGAAGGATGAGGGGTGATCTTATAGAAACATTTAAAATAATGAAAGGGATAGACAAGATAGAGGCAGAGAGGTTGTTTCCACTGGTCGGGGAGAGTAGAACTAGGGGGCACAGCCTCAAAATACGGGGGAGCCAATTTAAAACCGAGTTGAGAAGGAATTTCTTCTCCAAGAGGGTTGTGAATCTGTGGAATTCTCTGCCCAAGGAAGCAGTTGAGGCTAGCTTATTGAATGTATTCAAATCACAGATAGATAGATTTTTAACCAATAAGGGAATTAAGGGTTATGGGGAGCGGGCGGGTAAGTGGAGCTGAGTCCACGGCCAGATCAGCCATGATCTTTTTGAATGGCGGAGCAGGCTCGAGGAGCCAGATGGCCTACTCCTGTTCCTAATTCTTATGTTCTTATGTTCTTATGTCAGACAGGTCTTCCACACAAATTCACTGCAGCAAACGTCTATGCACAGAGAAGTAATGGGCTCTTCCTAAATGTGAACAACATTTTACTAAATGATACAAGTATTTTGTTTATTGAATCAGAGAAGGACTAAATAAGATGCACTCAGAGGGTGGGGGGGGAGAACATAACACTGACTTTCATTCAGATGGGATTTCGCTGTATTTCAATGTTAAGGTAATAAATTCTCATCCTTGTTTATAAATCCCTCCATGGCCTTGCCCCTCCCTATCTCTGAATTCTCCTTCAGCCTCATTCCCCCCTCCGCCCCCCCCCACCCATCTCCCAAGATGTCTGTGCTCCTCAAATTCTGCCCTTTTGAGCATCCCCAAATATAAATGCTCAACCATTGGTGGCCGTGCCTTCAGCTGCGTGGACCCGAAGCTCTGGAGCTCCCTCCCTAACCCTCTCCGCCTCACTACCCTCCTTTGAGACGCTCCTTAAAACATACCTCTTTGACCAAGCTTTTGGTCATCTGCTGTAATTTCTTATGTGGCTCGGTGTCAAATTTATTTGTTTTGTCTTAGAACACTCCTGTGAAGCGCCTTGGGACGTTTTACTACACTAAAGATGCTATGATAAATAAAAGTTGTTGTTGTAATACAAATATCACCTGGGCCTGAACTGAATTGCACACAAATAAATTGCGGAATTTAAAAGGTATGTGAGCTAAGCCCATCAAAAGAAAGACTTGGATTTATAGAGCGCCTTTCACTACCACCGGACGTTTCAAAGCGCTTTCCAATGAAATACTTCTGGAGTGTAGTCACTGCTTTAATAACCATAACCATTTATGCTCCAGTTTTTGTGATCTTTTACACTGGTTAAAAAGTCCATTCGCCAGAAGCAGTCCCTACCCACAAAACTGGCCATGCCACCCAGCTGGGCATGCCATTCAGGGGTGTTTATCATATTGAGCTCAGAAATGCAGGCGCACAGGCACCCGCGGTCAAATTAATCCATCACTAATGACCTACAGCAGCAGTGACCAGAAGTGAGTTGACTTAGGTCTGTTTGTAATACTGATGCTACAATTACTTCAAATTCAGTTTAAACGAGTCCAAATTCAGTCCATTGATCTGTCCTTGGTATACAAGACCTGTGACTAGCAGTCAATTGAAATCATTGATAGGCCTGTTTCTTCAGCTGCAGCAATTACTTGAACACAATTTCAGTTTAAATGTGTTTAATTCAGTAATCTTGAGGTCCCATGTTACAGTCAATAATCAATTATGTTCAATAACGCCGCTCGATTGCACTGAATCATGGGAGATTTTACAATCGGGTTTATGCAAATCGGAAACCTGGGTGTAACTTTTCCCTGGCAAAACCGGTGCCGGGTCCAGCGCATTTTCACAGTTGCGTCCCGGCAGAAACTCCAGGCTGTAAATTTTTTTAAATAACCAAATATGGAAATCAGAGGCAGCCAACAAAACTATTTTTTTTAAAAAGGTAAAACTGAACAATTTTTTTTCCACGAATCAAGCAAGTTACTTGTTTTGAAGTAAACCTGTGTGTCTCCCTTAGATAACAAAAGAAGTATTCTTAGCCGTAATCTTGCATGTTGCTATTCAAAGAATGGAAGACCACAACAATGAAACAGAATGCTTGATAATACCATCTGAATCATGACAGCCAATTTAAATAATACTGAACAGTGCGAGGAGGATTCAGGTGAGCGAAAATTTAAAAAGTCAAAGAATGAGGAGAAGGCAATATATCAGGGTAGCACTGGGGGGAAATGAAAACCAGAGCATCCCAGGAGGGGACAGAATGTGTAAAGGTGAATCAAAAAGTGGACCCAAAGCAGGAAAAAAATGGTAAAAAAAAACAAATTTAAAAGCTCTTAATCTGAATGCATGCAGCATTTATAACAAAATAGATGAGATGATGGCACAAATAGATACAAATGGGTATGATCTGATAGCCATTACAGAGACGTGACTGCAAGGTGACCAGCACTGCGAACTAAATATTCAGGGGCATTTGACAATTCGGAAGGACAGATAGAAAAGGAGGTGGGATAGTACCGTTAATAAAGGATGAGATCAGTGCGTTAGTGAGAAACGATATTGGCTCAGAGGATCAAGATGTTGAATCAGTTTGGGTGGAGATAAGGAATAATAAAGGGAAAAAAGTCACTGGTGGCCGTAGTCGATAGGCCCCCTAACAGTAGCTACACCGTTGGACAAAGTATAAATCAAGAAATAATGGAGGCTTGTAAAAAAGGAACAGCAATAATCATGGGTGATTTTAACCTTCATATTGATTGGACAAAGCAAATTGGTCAGGGTAGTCTTGAGGAAGAGATCATACAGTGTATCTGGAATAGTTTCCTTGAACAGTACGTTGCGGAACCAACCAGGGAGCAGGCTATCTTAGATCTGGTACTGTGTAATGAGACAGGAATAATAAATGATCTCCTAGTAAAGGATTCTCTAGGAATGAGTGACCATAACATGGTTGAATTTCAAATTCAGTTGGAGGATGAGAAATTTGGTTCTCAAACCAGTGTCCCAAGCTTAAATAAAGGAGACTACAAAGGTATGAAGGCAGAGTTGCCTAAAGTGGACTGGGAAAATAGATTCAAGTATGCGACGGTTGGTGAGCAGTGGCAGACATTTAAGGAGATATTTCATAACACGCAACAAAAATATATCCCAATGAGAAGGAAAGACAAAGAGAAGGGATAACCATCCGCAGCTAACTAAGGAAATAAGGGATGGTGTCAAATTGAAAACAAGGGTTTCTACAGGTACATTAAAAAGAAAAGAGTGGCTAAAGTAAATGTTGGTCCCCTCGGAAACGAGACTGGGGAATTAATAATGGAGAACAGGGAAATGGTAGAGACATTGAACAAATATTTTGTATCAGTCTTCACGGTAGAAGACACTAAAAAAAAATCCCAATAGTGAATAATCAAGGGGCTATAGGAAGGAAGGAAGGAAGGAACTTAATACAATCACTAATGAAGTAGTACTCAGTAAAATAAGGGGACTAAAGGCGGACAGTCCCCTGGACCTGATGGCTTATATCCTAGGGTCTTAAAAGAAGTGGCAGCAGAGATAGTGGATGCATTGGTTGTAATCTACCAAAATTCCCTGGATTCTGGGGAGGTCCCAGCGGATTGTAAAACCACATATGTGATGCCACTATTTAAAAAAGGAGGCAGACAAAAAACAGGAAACTATAGACCAGTTAGCCTAACATAGGTTGTTGGGAAAATGCTGGAGTCCATTATTAAGGAAGCAGAAACGGGACATTTGGAAAAGCATAATTCAATCAAGCAGAGTTAGCATGGTTTTATGAAAGGGAAATCATGTTTGACCAATTTGCTGGAGTTCTTTGAGGATGTAACAAGCAGGGTAGATAAGGGGGAACTAGTGGATGTGGTGTATTTGGATTTCCAGAAGGCGTTCGATAAGGTGCCACATAAACGGTTACTGCACAAGATAAAAGCTCACTGGGTTGGGGTAATATATTAGCATGCATAGAGGATTAGCTAACTAACAGAAAACAGAGTCAGGATAAATGGGTCACGTTCCAGTTGGCAAACATTGACGAGTGGGGTGCCGCAGGGATCAGTGCTGAGGCCTCAACTATTTACAATCTATATTAATGGCTTGGATGAAGGGACCGAGTGTAATGTAGCCAAGTTTGCTGATGATACAAAGATGGGTGGGAAACCAAATTGTGAGGAGGACACAAAAAATCTGCAAAGGGATATAGATAGGCTAAGTGAGTGGGCAAAAATTTGGCAGATGGAATATAATGTGGGAAAATGTGAGATTATCCACTTTGGCAGAAAAAATAGAAAAGAAAATTATAATTTAAATGGAGAAAAATTGCAAAGTGCTGCAGTACAGAAGGACCTGGGGTCCTTGTGCATGAAACACAAAATGTGAGCATACAGTTACAGCAAGTAATCAGGAAGGCAAATGCAATGTTGGCCTTCATTGCATGAGGGACAGAGTATAAAAAGACAAGTCCTGCTACAACTGTACAGGGTATTGGTGAGGCCACACCGAGAGTACTGCGTACAGTTTTGGTCTCCATATTTCCTTTTAGTGCTAACCGAGTTAGTTAACCTCAGCTGAAGCAGTGCAATTGACCTTACTGCTGCTTTACAAAGGCAGAGGAAAGAGAAAAACACAGCAAAAGATCCTCTCTTGGAAAGTAACCACACTTGGAAACTTTTTTTATATTCGTTCCTGAGATGTGGGAGTCTCTGGCAAGGTCAGCATTTATTGCCCATCCTTAGTTGCCCTCGAGAAGATGGTGGTGAGCCACCTTCTTGAACCGCTGCAGTCCGTGTGGTGAAGGTACTCCCACAGTGCTGTTAGGGAGGGAGTTCCAAGAGTTTGGCCCAGCAACGATGAAGGAATGGTGATATACTTTCACATCAGTATGGCGTGTAACTTGGAGGGGGACTTGCAGATGATGGTGCTCCCAAGCGCCTGCTGCCCTTGTCCTTCTAGATGTAGAGGTCACGAATTTGGGAGGTGTTGCCGAAGACACCTTGGCGAGTTGCTGTAGTGCATCTTATACCTAGCACACAATGCAGCCATGGTGCGCCAGTGGTGGAGGGAGTGAATGTTTAAGGTGGTGGATGGGGTGCCAATCAAGTGGGATGCTTTGTCCTGGATGGTGACGAGCTTCTTGAGTGTTGTTGGAGCTGCACTCATCCAGGCAAGTGGAGAATATTCCATCACACTCCTGACATGTGCCTTGTAGATAGTGGAATGACTTTGGGGAGTCAGGAGGTGAGACACTCAATGCAGAATACCAGTGTCTGACAGGCTCTTGTTGCCACAGTATTTATGTGTTTGGATATTAGGCAAGGGCAGGATTGGGTTCACCTGTGATGACCCAACAACAGAATAGTCTGCTGATAGTCAGTGCCTAGGCTCACACAAAAAGGCCACCTTTACAGCCAGTCCCATATAGTTGTACTCCATGGGAGCCAACATCTTGAGAGATGGGAGAAAAGAAGAGAAAACTGGGTGGAAAGGGAAGAAAACAAGTACTTCTGTGAACAAATTCTCAATTCCCAAATACAGATTGAATTCATCAGATGTGATAGAGTGATAATACAGTTTGAAACAGGGATATTTTATTCACTTTATTTGAAGGTAAACACTTTTGCTTTTCCTCCCCTGGTCTTCTTCGGCTATTCACCAAGCTCCCAGGCAACCCACCAAATGCAACTGGGGATAGCCGAGTTACCTTTTCCCAGACCACCAACACTGATGGTTTGAGTTAGGTGCTACAAGATGGTCAAAAGTGCCTTTAGAAAGACTCATTTCATTTTTTCATTGTCGCCTCCCCAAGTGAAGCAGTGAGCTTCCTGCTTCCCTCCAGTGGTATGACTAACAACAGTTCAATTGAATGGGGAAAGTCAAATCAGCATCTCACCACTGTAATCTTAGCATGTATACTATTTTAATGCATCACTCACGTTTCTAGTATATATCTGGGACATGTGTACATTTTTAAAGGAAAGCTCTTTTTTTTTTTAAAGAACATTTTTAGCAGAGCAAAGAGAACAGTCTTCACCAAGGTTTCATTTTGATTTTAGTGATATGAATCAAATTCTTCATTGGGCATGTCTTAACCTATCAGTTCAGATGGTAAACTAAACCTTCTACAGTCGAACTCATCTTAATTCGATGAGGGACAGAAAAAAAATCTTGTTGGAACAGTATCAGATTGCAGAAACACATCTAGGAACTGCTCAAAACCATTAACAGCAAGTACAGAGAAGTAACACAGTTATACTGATAAAACTCAGTGGGTAATGGTCCATATGGTGATACTGAACTCTGCAGATCAGGTTCAAATTCTTGTCTCTGCTGAAGCATAAACAGAAGATATTGTTTCATCAGCATTTGTACCAATAATAGGTGGAATTAATATCATGTGTAAAAGATTTTGCCTATGCTCAAAACAATCTACTGTTTCGCTTTATAAACGATAACAGACCTGCTGTTTTTTCAATCAGTTTTCGACATTTACAATTTTTTTTCTTTTAAATCCCTCACCTCTTCTGATTTGGCTGAACTCACAGGATCGTAGAATTATATACCATAGAGGTTGACCATTTGGCCCATCTGTTTTTGCAGTACATTCCAGATCATAAGTCGCTGTGCAAAAAAAAATCCTCTTATCTTCCTCGCAAATTATCTTAAATCTATGTTCTCTGCCAGTAGAAACAGTTTCTTATTATTATTCAATCAAAACCCCTCATAATACTTAATATGTATATCATCTCCCTTTAATCTTTTCTGCTTCAAGGAGAAAAATCCCAGCTCCTCTGGTATCTCCACATATAACTGAAGTTCCTCATCCCTGGTATCATTCTGGTAAATCTCATCTGCACCTTTTCCAAGGACTTGACACCCTTCCTAAAGTTTGGTGCCCAGGATTTTAGCAACTTGCCCTGCCACCTTCAAAGACTTATGTATGTGAATCTCTCGGTCTCTCTGTACCTGCAACCCTTTAAAATTATATCATTTAGTTTATATTGCATCTCCCATTCTTCTTTCCAAAATGCCTCAATTTACACTTCTCTGCGTTATATTTCATCTGCCATGTATATGTCCAATTCACTAGTCTGTCTATGTCCTCTTGAAGTCTGTTTCTATCCTCTTCACTGTTTACTACATTTGCAAGTTTTGTGCCAGATATAAAGTTTGGAATTAGGTCCCCTATACCAAATTCCAGGTCATTAATATATATCAAAAAGAGCAGTGGATCTAATACCGACCTCTGTATACTTCCCTCCAGTCTGAAATATAACAACTCACCACTACTCTGCTTTCCGTCTCTTAGCCAATTTCATTTTCATGCTGCTGTTGCCACTGCCACTTTAATCCCTTGGGTTTCAATTTTGCTAATAAGTCTAATGTGGCACTTTATCAAATGCTTTATGAAAGTACTTATATATAAAAACTGCAGTACCTGCTTCAACCCTCTCCATTAATTCATTGAAGAACTCAATCCAGTTTGTCAGCCATGATTTGCCTTTAAAACATTTGTGTAGGCTGCCATTTATTAACCCATGTTTTTCCAGGTAAATATTAACTTTGAAATGCTACAATTTTATTTTGGTGGGAGGGGAAAGAAAGGAATACATAGATTATTTTGGTGGAACAAACATTATGAAGTTATGTACCATAGAGCCTTTGTCTGTAAGATAGCTGATGCCTTCTTCAGGTCCAATTGCTAATTCCACCGAAATTATCCAGCTTGACTGTTAGAGTGGAAAAAACACAAAAGTGAATGATAGGAATCGCAGTGTTCAATAAATTCTGCTTTATACTATGCATATTGCAGAATTTGGCTCTTCAAATACCAATAAACTATACATGCGCAAAATAATTACATATATTTAGTATTCTGTCGCCATGGCTGCAGCACAGGCCTACTCACTACGACATTGCTTTTAAATTCCAAACAAAATTAAAACTGTAGAATCAATTTTCAACACACAATCTATTTTACCAACCCATACTTCACTTGCCGATCCTTCTGTACTTACAGCTATTTTGTCTTATATTAAAATTTGGTGAAATTTACATTTGAAAAAAGATATTGCAGCTGTAAACTTGTTTTTTTTTTAAATGAAGAGCATGATGAAAGATATTCACAGAAACTGAGCACTACTTCTTGCATCACTCATGCTCTTCATTTATTACAGGTTCTGCTCACAATAAACTCATTCTAAATGGTCTGCAGTTCCTGTGCCACAATTTTGTACAAAGAAGCTCATAGTTAATTATAAAAGGGAAATATTAGGCAGACAATAAATTTTGGTCATTTTAATGTCTTCTTAATATTCACGACTGTGAATCTCTGTGGACAGAACGTTGCCTTTCTCGACGTGCAATTCATTGTAGCGCTGTGCAATAGGGACTCCCAGCAGAGAGCTGCAGTGATGTCAACAAGCTGTTTAAGCAGCCAATCACATTGAAGAATTCTCACAAACAGCAAATCAAGAAATGATGAGCTGCTTTTATCCCCACTTTTTAAAAATGTTGCAGAGAACAAAATAATGATTGGGACTTTCACATTGTGATAAGATAGAAGTTAAAATTATGATTTTTTTTTAAAAAGAAGTTTAAAAAAAATTATAATTTTCAGCATAATGGAGAAATTTGACATTTCACAAATATAAAAATAGTTTTTCGAGGTCATTACTTTTTTAAAGCAGTCAATACACTGTTAAAAACACCAGTTACACCTATTCCAACAAGGCTCAACATTTAATGGGTATTTAACAGCGATATTAGCGCGGAAAAGACCAAGTTTAATTGATTACCGGCTATGGGGGAGGAGGGCGCGGTGTGGATCAGCCCACAGCGCAGCCAGTGTCGGAGAAGTGAATGACTGACCTCAACGTCAGGACTTCCACGTTTAGATGCGCATGCGCTAACTCCTGAAGTTGCAGTCAGTTTCAGAGGGACTTCAAATGCTGACAGTTTGCTGTCATTATCCACCGCAAAATCCAGGCCATAGTGTTCGTCCCCAATTGAGAACTAATTATAATTAATTTGGCTGATAAGTTTATTGCTAAGCTATAACACATTTGATACTACAACTGAGATTTCAAATACAAAAACATATACCTGCCTTGTATCTAGTATATGCTCTGATTCATAAAATCAATTTATCAACCATACCACACTACACATTTTTGCCTTTCTTTTTTAATAAAAGTCCCTTATTTGTACAAGACTATATTTCCATCTACCTTGTTTACTCGTTGAAATGTTTTAATAGCTCTGAAACATGATATATGCTATAAGTTATGGCATCTATGCGAATGAATCCTGTTTGTGATTTAACACAATCAAAATTCCCAACATTGTGCAAATAAATTGTAACACCTGGATTCCCATCCATTGCTGAAATATTTTACTAGATCTGCAAGGATGTTGAATTCTTGTTTTAGCAGTTGATATATAATTAATGTCCTACTACTGCATCCCCAGGTAACACGATTGATGCATTGAAAAATGTGAAGTAATTGTAAGTAGTGCATAGTGAGATATGCACAAGTCTGAAGACTAGAGTTTCCACCCAGTCAAAAGATTACCTGCTAGGTGAACACTCTTGTCATCAAGAATCATGATAGAGGGCAGGGTGTGGAACAAAGGTACAAATGGACAGAAGTATTCATAAAACCTCGTGAATTAACACAAGGCACCAAGAAAAGGTTTTAGGTGAAACGGCTAATACAAAGAAATGGCAGTTTTCAGTTATATTGGGTGAAAAAAATTTAATAATGTAATAAAGACTGATAAGTCCAATGGTTCTAATAATGTGCTAATTTTTTAAAACTTCAATATTACTCAAAACTGCCCCTCCTGAAGTCAGCTGCTTATATGTCGTTATTGGTTTACCAACTAATCAAAATAATCTGAAAGTTTTAGTAGCAACCAAATTAAACCCTGAACTCAACAAAGAAGGTTATGTCTGGGGACATGTACATTTCTGGGGACATGTACATTTTTTATTTACATTGGAACTCCTTTCTTGATTTTTTAAATATGAGGACTCAATTGGCAAGGAAGTATGCAGGGAGAGAAGTTTGTTTGTAAATGATGGTGGAAAGATGTTGAAGTTAAGTTCATCAGCAAAGCTTGTGTTTTTTGGTGGTATGTGATCAAGAAAACAATTAAAATGACATAAATGGTTTGTGTAGCATAACTGATGAATGATAATTGAACAATAAATAACAAATTAACAATAAGGAACAGATTTAGAGTGCTACAAAGGTTCACCAGACTGATTCCTGGAATGGGGGTATTGTCCTGTGAGAAGAGATTGAGACGAGACCTATATTCCCTAGAATTTAAGTGAGAGGTGATATAATTGAAACATATAAAATTCTTTAGGTGCTTGACAGGGTCGATGCGGGGAGGATGTTTCCACTGGGTGGGGAGTCTAGAACTAGGAGTCACAGTCTCAGAATAAGGGGTCAGCCATTTAGGACCGAGATGAGGAGAAACTTCTTCACTCAGAGAATTGTGAACCTGTGGAATTCTCTACCACAGAAAGTTGTTGAGGCCAGTTTGTTAGATATATTCAAAAGGGAGTTAGATATGGCCCTTGCGGCTAAAGGGATGAAGGGGTATGGAGAGAAAGCAGGAATGGGATACTGAAGTTGCATGATCGGCCATGATTATATTGAATGGTGGTGCAGGCTCGAAGGGCCTTTTCCTGCACCTATTTTCTATGTTTCTATGAACAACTTTAAAAGTATTGTCTTTTTTGGTAAATTATCAAAATATCAGTGCAAAAGCTTACCCCAAGAGCACATTTGAAGCACTCCTTGTCAAATCTGTAAACTGGAGACAGAATTTCAAAGAACTTCAGAACACTTTGCTCTTCATTCAAATTGGCAAACTGACGAAAAGACTGCTGTATCAACTTCCTCAGCGTTTTGGCCTAAAACAGAAATTGGAATTAGTCAGACTAATCAGGAAAAACTAGATTTTATTTGTCCAACTCAAAAATGTAGCTACTGATAAAGTTTGTTTGTCCATTACAAATATTATCATGCTTGAGACTATGGCATCTAAAGAGTAAGGTATGTGGGCTCGTAATTAAATTATAGCTACCATTATGTCCCACAGTTCATTAACGGTATTGGTATCTGACCTGCATCTTCAATCACTTCTAATTACCAATGTATCACTGGTTTTGTCGACTGATTTTCAGTGAGAAAAGTATTGGCTTCCAGTTACAATCTTATACAAACTAGAGAAAGTTAATACCCAACACAGGTCAATGGAATTGAAAGGTATTTCATGTAAGAAGTAGACTAATCAATTACAGTTTTCAAAGCACGAATAGCAATTTAAGAATTGTACAAATACAAAATCTTTTTAAAGAGTACTCTTCAGGATTATCTTTCATCATGGTGATAAAATTAAGGCTAGTAATACAGAAGGAAAGCAGCTGAAACATCAAAAGTATAGAAGTACACATAAGGGAGATTAAAAAGCTATGAGAATATATGGGGTAAAACTGAAAAACAACAAAGGGTAGTAGCGCCCAGTGCAAAGGCAAATGTTACGACCTTTACATCAAAACAGACAACACTGATAAAACTATTAGCAATGGAACATAGAAAAAAAAATCTGTAAGAAAAGGGCCCCTTAATTGGACAGAGCAAAACAAGAGGAGAGAGAATAGGTGATGTCAAAAGTCAGGAACAGTGATGATGCCAGAGACCGCTGATGGGTTAAAGGCTAGCCTGCATGTTTGTTGAAAGCTGATAAGCAGTGTTAGCTGGTGGATGAAATACAAAGATCATCCCAGTGAGGCAATGAAGCTTTTCTACAGCACCTTTAATGCAGTAAATCGAACCAAGATGTTTCAAGGGAGCATAATCAGACAAGAACTGACACCAAGCCAAAGAAGGAGACATTGAGACAGGTAACCAAAAACTTGGTCAAAGCAGCGTCTTTAAAGGAGAGGTGGACAGGTTTAGGGAGGTTATTCCAGAGCTTAGGACCTAGACAGCACAAGGCATGGCTGCCAATGGTGGGAGTGAAGGAAAGGAGGTATACACAGGAGGCCAGAATTGGAAGAACGCCGAGTTCTTGGAAGGCTGTAGGAGGCTACAGAGTTAGGGAGGGGCAAGGTCATAAAGGGATTTGAACACAAGGGTGAGAATTTTAAAAATTGAGGTGTTGCCCGACTGCAACCTATCTAGGTCAGCGAGCACAAAGTAATGCGTGAATGAGACTTGGTGCGAGTTAGGATATGGGCAGCAGGGATTTTGATGAACTCAAGTTTCTGGAGGGTGGACAATGGTAGGCTGGCCAGGAGAGCATTGGAGTAGTCAAGTCTGGAGGTAACAGAAGCATGGATGAGGGAATCAGCAGCAGACGGGCTGAGGCAAGGGTAGAGACTGGCGATGGAGTAGATATTGAGGAGGAGGCTTCAGTTCAGGGTCAACTAGGATGTCGAGGTTGCGAACAGTCTGGTTCAGCCTGAGCCAGTGGCCAGGGAGGGGGATTGCATCAGTTGCTATCGAAAGGAGTTAGTGACGGGGGCCGAAGACAATGGCTTTGGTCTTCTCAATGTTTAATTGGAGGAATTTTTAGTTCATACAGGACTTGATGTCAGACAAGCAGTCTGACAAAGCAGATGTAGTGGCGGGGTCGAAAGCTGAGGTAGAGCTGCGTGTCGTCCATATACATATGAAACCTGATATTGCATTGTTCGGAAGATGTCGCCAAGAGGAAGCATGTAGGTGAGAAAATGAAGGGGGTCAAGGATGAATCCTTGGGGAAATGGTGTGTGAGCAGGAAGAAAACATTCTCTGGCAATGACTGGATAGGTAAGAGTGGAACCCAGCAAGGACAAGCCCACTCAACTGGACAGCGGAGGAGAATGGTGTTGTCAACCGTGGAAAAGGCTTCAAACAGGTCAAGAAGGATGAGGGGGGATAGTGCACCAGTCACATAGGATGACATTTGTGACTTTGATTAGGGCTATTTCAGCAAAGTGGCAGGGTGGAAAACTGATTGGAGTGGCTCAAACATGGAGCTGTGGGAAAGATGGGCACTGATTTGGGAGGTGACAATACGTTCAAGGACTTTGGAGAGGAAAGGGAGGTTGGAGATAGGGTGGCAGTTTGCAAGGACAGTGGGGTGAAGGATGGGTGTTTTGAGGAAGAAGTGATGATGGCAAATTTGAAAGGGATTCAAGTTAGCAGATGTGAGTAACCTGGTAGCCATCGACTACTTGGACTTTGGTAAAGCGATCTCATAAGAAGCTTCGCCACAAGATAGAATCGTGGAATTAGTGGTAATATGCTGCAGTGGATTGAGAATTGGCTGACTGTCTGTAAACTAAAAGTGGTCGTCAATAGATGGGATTTGTAACGATTATTAAAGTACCTAAAGATTACAATAAGGTTGTCTTCCAATGTTCCACATTACAGTAGTGCAGATTAACTGAAGCGCTATTCCACATAAATCTAGTACCAGAGTAACTCAGCTCATTTTCAGAGCTTGTTTTGATGCCATTTAACAATCTGATTATTTTCAAGTGTTGCTCTTTCTGCGAACAACTGTCCATTACTGATGATAAAGTATGTGTTCCTGCTGTTAAACATCTGTTGCAAATGACCAAATTGACATTCTGCAACATTACAATTAAACAACTACAATCAATATTACCGAAGCAGACTTACCGAAGCACAACATATAATTTAAAGCACATCAGATATTTCTAATTAAAAGTGGGATCTTTGACACACTGCATCTCATTTCACCAAATGTATCTCAATCACTTACCATGATTAGCACTTTACTAATTCACATATTTTTTTGCTGATCTATCAGATAACCCCTGCTGATGTATCAGATAACCCCTGCTGATGTATATCAGTTTAGGAGACTGGGATTTACTTGGATGTTCATACCAATAAAATGGTATTAAACTATTTCATTACTCATCTGTTCTGTCTGGATTTATAGCCAAGAAATGTTACTTCCATTTTGATATAAACGCTACAATTTACATAGTATGGGTTAAGTAGCACAATGGTCATGTTACTGGACTAGTCATCCAGAGACAGAAGTTCATATCCCACCATGGAAGTTTGTGAATTTGAATTCAGTTTAAAACACAATTAAATAAATCTGGAATAAAAAACTGGTAATGGTGACCATTAATGTGACAACAATGGTGACTGCCCTCTGTAATCGCCTAGCAAGCCATTCGGTCGAATCAAGCCGCTACAAAGAACAAACCGGACAGACAACTAAGCTGCGACATGGGCATCTGTCTCGGGCATGACAAAGACACACCCAGCCCAGTCGACCTTGCAAATTCCTCCTCACTAACATCTGGGGACGTGTGCTAAAGCTGGGGGAGACTAGTGAAGTAACAACTTGGTCATACAGAATCATACCCATCAACCAATGTCCCAGACTCCTCCATCACCAGCAGGACTGACTCACAGTCTCTGAAGTGCGGCAGAGTCGGGAGGGAGTTGCCCTGGGAGTCCCTGGACATTGTCCCTGGACCTCATGAAAAAGCTTGGCATCAGGCCATTCAGCTTTCTGTGCCGGCTCTTTGAAAGAGCTATCCAAGTAATACCACACCCCTGCTCTTTGCCCAAGGAAACATCCTGCCCTCCTACCACCTTCCTCCATGTTGAACACCACTTGGAAGAAGGACTGAATGTAGCAAAGGCACAGAATGTATTCTGGGTCAATGTACTTCACCAAGAGTGGCTCAGCAGCATCACCACTGTCCAAGCCCAATCTGCGGCCTTATCATCTGTTCATAACAGTGTTCGTCAGAGCAACCATCGCACAAGTCTTCGTGGAGACCAAGTCCCATCTTCAAACTGAGGACACCCTCCATTGTGGTGTGTGGCACTACCACCGTGCCAAATCAAGAACATATCTGGTAGCTCAAAATTGGGTATCCATGAGGCGGTGCGGCCCATCAGCAGCAGCAGAATTGTATTCCACCACAATCTGTAACCTCATGGCCGGGCATATGCTTACCATCAAGCCAGGGGACCAACCCTGGTTCAATGAAGCGTGTAGAAGAGCATGTTAGGAGTAGCACCAGGCGTACCTGAAAATGAGGTGCCCTGGTGAAGCTACAACAGAGGATTATATGCATGCTAAAAAGTGGAAGCAGCATGCTGTAGACCAGTAGTGGGCAAAATACAGCTCACAGGATTCGCCCCATGATGTCAGGAGACGAGTCAATTACGCCGAGGCAACAGGGGAGTCTAGCAATGGGCCTTAGAGATGGGAGGCGAAGACATGGAGACCGGTAGCTGAGTATATGGTCCACCTGGGGGAAGAGCCTTTTACCGAGGGTAGCGGTCTCCTAAACTGGTGGAAGACGGTGAGTGCAGTGGCTGGACAGATGCAGGCCCATCTCCCCAGCCCAGGACCAAGCAGCAGTGATGAGGTGACTGATGGATGATACCGGTTAACCTGGTATTAACTACCACCTAACTAATTCATGAAAAACTGATGTGTTTACTAATTAGCATTTTAATTATCTAAAATTTATTTATTTAACACTGATTATTTATACTAATTGATAATTAGTAAATTAGTTAACCGATTTATTCACTAATTCAACACCCTCTGCTCGTTAAGCAATTGATGAGCAATTTAATTTTGCATTACTGCATTAACTACACAGCTATTAATTTAAATGCCGCTGAGCAGTCTGCCCGGTACCTCCACACCACTGCATAACCGCACAGCTTAACGGGAACATTGGTGTACTGCCCTCAACAGCTCACCAAAACTTGTTTCGTGGCCCTCCAGCCCAAATAATTGTTGACCCCTGCTGTAGAAAGACCTAAGCGAGCCCATGAACAGATCAGATCAAAGCTCTGCAGTCCTGCCACATTCAGTCGTGAATGGTGGCGGACAAGTAAATAACTATCAGGAGCAGGAGACTCCATGAATATCCCCAGCTTCAACGATGGCGAAGCCCAGCACGCGAGTGCAAAAGAGGAGGCTGAAGCGTTCGCAACCATCTTCAGCCAGAAGTGCCGTGCAAATGATGCACCTTGACCTTCTCCCGAGGCCCTCACCATCACAGATGCCACTCTTCAGCCAATTCAATTCACGTCACATGATATTAAAAAACGGTTGAGCGCACAGGATAGAGCAAAGGCTACATGTCCCTACAACATCGAGGCTGCAGTGTTGAAGACATGTGCTCCACAACTAGCCGTGCCTCTAGCCAAGCTGTTCCAGTACAACTACAACACTGGCATCTACAAACAAGGTGGAAAATTGCCCAGGTATGTTCCTGTTTACAAAAAGCAGGACAAATCCAATCCAGCCAATTACCACCCCGTCAGCCTACTCTCAATCATCAGCAATGTGATGGAAGATGTCATTGCCAGTGCTATTAACTGGCACTTAATCACCAATAACCTCCTCACTGATGTCCAGTTTGGGGTCCATCAGGACCACTTGGCTCCAGACCTCATGACAGCCTTGGTCCAAACATGAACAAAATGTATTCATTTTTATTCGTTCATGGGATGTAGGCGTCGTTGGCAAGGCCAGCATTTATTACACATTCCTAACTGCCCGAGAAGGTGGTGGTGAGCCGTCTTCTTGAACCGCTGCTAGTCCTTGTGGTGAAGCTACTCCCACAGTGCTGTTAGGGAGCGAGTTCCAGGATTTTGACCCAGCGACTATGAAGGAATGGTGTGATTTGGAGGGGAACTTGGAGGTGGTGGTGTTCCCATGCGCCTGCTGCCCTTGCCCATCTAGGTGGAAGAGATCGTGGGTTTGGGAGGTGCTGCTGAAGAAGTCTTGACGAGTTGCTGCAGTGCATCTTATACACGGTACACACTGCAACCATGGTGTGCCAGTGGTGGCAGGAGTGAATGTTTGAGGCGGTGGATGGGGTGCCTATCAAGCGGGCTGCTTTATCCTGGATGGTGTCAAGTTTCTTGAGTGTTGTTGGAGCTGCACACATCCAGGCAAGTGGAGAGTATTCCATCACACTCCTGACTTGTGCCTTTTTAGATGGTGGAAAGGCTTTGGAGAGTCAGGAGGGAGACTCAGATACCTCTCGCTGCAAGATATCCAGCCTCTGACCTGTTCTTGTTGCTACAGTATTTATGTAGCTGGTCCAGTTAAGTTTCTGGTCAATGGTGACCCCCCAGGATGTTGATGGTGGGGGATTCGGTGAAGGTAATGCTGTTGAATGTCAAGGGGCAGTGCTTAGACTCTCGCCTGTAGGCAGATTTCTGACAAGACTGGGTGTTGTGTAATGAGAGAGGATTAATTAGCAATCTTGTTGTGCGAGGCCCCCTTGGGGAAGAGTGACCATAATATGGTAGAATTCTTCATTAAGATGGAGAGTGACACAATTAATTCAGAGACTCGAGTCCTGAACTTAAAGAAAGGTAACTTCAATGGTATGGAACGTGAATTGGCTAGGATAGACTGGCAAATGATACTTAAAGGGTTGACGGTGGCTAGGCAAAGGCAGAAATTTAAAGATCACATGGATGAACTTCAACAATTGTACATCCCAGTCTGGCGTAATATTAAAACGGGGAAGGTGGCTCAACCGTGGCTGACAAAGGCAATTAGAGAAAGTGTTAAATCCAAGGAAGAGGCATATAAATTAGCCAGAAAAAGCAGCAAACCTGAGGACTGGGAGAAATTTAGAATTCAGCAGAGGAGGACAAAGGGTTTAATTAGGAGGGGGAAAATAGAGTATGAGAGTAAGCTTGCAGGGAAAATAAAAACTGACTGCAAAAGCTTCTATACATATGTGAAGAGAAAAAGATTAGTATAGACAAATGTCCCTTGCAGTCAGTATCAGGTGAATTTATAATGGGGAACAAAGTAATGGCAGACCAATTGAACAAATACTTCGGTTCTGCCTTCACGAAGGAAGACACAAATAACCTTCCGGAAATATTAGGGGACCGAGGGTCTAGCGAGAAGGAGGAACTGAAGGAAATCCTTATTAGTCAGGAAATTGTGTTGGGGAAATTGATGGGATTAAATCCCCAGGGCCTGATAGTCTGCATCCCAGAGTACTTAAGGAAGTGGCCCTAGAAATAGTGGATGCATTGGTGGTCATTTTCCAACATTCTATCGACTCTGGATCAGTTTCTATTGATTGGAGGGTAGCTAATGTAACCCCACTTTTTAAAAAAGGAGGGAGAAAACGGAATTTTCAACCAGTTAGCCTGACATCGGTAGTGGGGAAAATGTTGGAATCAATTATTAAAGCTGTAATAGCAGCGCATTTGGAAAGCAGCGACAGGATCGGTCCAAGTCAGCATGGATTTATGAAAGGGAAATCATGCTTGACAAATCTTCTAGAATTTTTTGAGGATGTAACTAGTAGAGTGGACAATGGAGAACCAGTGGATGTGGTGTATTTGGACTTTCAAAAGGCTTTTGACAAGGACCACACAAGAGATTAGTGTGCAAAATTAAAGCACATGGTATTAGGGGTAATGTATTGACGTGGATAGAGAACTGGTTGGCAGACAGGAAACAAAGAGTAGGAATAAACGGGTGCTTTTCAGAGTGGCAGGCAGTGACTAGTGAGGTACCGCAAGGTTCAGTGCTGGGACCCCAGCTATTTACAATATACATTAATGATTTAGACGAAGGAATTGAATGTAATATCTTCAAGTTTGCAGATGACACTAAGCTGGATGGCAGTGTGAGCTGTGAGGAGGATGCTAAGAGGCTGCAGATTGACTTGGACAGGTTAGGTGAGTGGGCAAATGCATGGCAGATGCAGTATAATGTAGATAAATGTGAGGTTATCCACTTTGGTGGCAAAAACAGGAAGGCAGAATATTATCTGAATGGTGACAGATTTGGAAAAGGGGAAGTGCAACGAGACCTGGGTGTCATGGTACATCAGTCATTGAAAGTTGGCATGCAGGTACAGCAGGCAGTGAAGAAGGCAAATGGCATGTTGGCCTTCATAGCGAGAGGATTTGAGTATAGGAGCAGGGAGGTCTTTCTGCAGATGTACAGGGCCTTGGTGAGGCCACACCTTGAATAGTGTGTACAGTTTTGGTCTCCTAATCTGAAGAAGGATATTCGTGCTATTGAGGGAGTGCAGCGAGGGTTCACCAGACTGATTCCCAGGATGGCAGGACTGACATATGAAGAAAGACTGGATCGACTCGGCTTATATTCACTGGAATTTAGAAGAATGAGAGGGGACCTCATAGAAACATATAAAATTCTGACGGGATTGGACAGGTTCGATGCAGGAAGAATGTTCCCGATGTTGGGGAAGTCCAGAACCAGAGGTCATAGTTTAAGGATAAGGGGTAAGCCATTTAGGACCGAGGTGAGGAGAAACTTCTTCACTCAGAATTGTGAACCTGTGGAATTCTCTACCACAGAAAGTTGTTGAGGTCAGTTTGTTAGATATATTCAAAAGGGAGTTAGATGTGGCCCTTACGGCTAAAGGGATCAAGGGGTATGGAGAGAAAGCAGGAATGGGGTACTGAAGTTGCAAAAATGATCAGCCATGATCATATTGAATGGTGGTGCAGGCTCGAAGGCTCGAAAGGTCTATTCCTGCACCTATTTTATATGTTTCTATCTTTCTAAGTGCAAAAACAATAGGGCAGTAATAGTGGGATATTTCAATTACCCTAATATTAACTGGGATACTATCAGTGCAAAAGGTACAGAGGGCACAGAATTGCTAAATTGCATTCTGGAGAACTTTTTTAGCCAATACATAGCAAGCCCAACAAGAGATGGGGCATTTCTGGATTTACTGTTAAGGAATGAAGCCGGGCAGGTGGAAGGAGTATCAATGGGAGAACATTTTTTGGTAGTGATCATATTCAGTTACTGTTAGCATAATTATGGATAAGGACAAAGAAATCAGGAGTAAGGTTTCTAAATTGAGGGAAGGCTAAGAAGAGATTTATCAATAGTGGTCTGGAAACAGTTACTTGAAGGTAAATCAGTGCCAGAACAGTGGGAGGAATTCAAGAGGGAGGTACATGGAGTTCAGGGTAAACATGTTCCCATAAAGAAGGGTAGAACTGCCAAATTCAGATCTCCTGCATGACAAGGTGCATACAACGTAAGGAAAGGCAAAAAGGGGAAGCCTATATCAGATATCATGAGCTCAATACTGCAAAAGCCTAGAAGAGTATAGAAAGTACAGGGGTGAAATTAAGAAGGAAATTAGGAGTGCAAAAAGAGGGCATGAAAAAATACCGGCAAATGGAATCAAAGAAAATCCAAAGATGTTTTACAAGTCCATAAAGAACAAGAGGATAACTAAGAAACGAGTAGGGTCGATTAAGGACCAAAATGGTAATGTGTGTGTGGAGGTGGAGGATGTGGGTAAGGTGCTTAATGAATACTTTGCGGCTGTCTTCACAAAAGAGGGGGTTGAAGTTCAGGAGGAAGATAATGAAATATTGGCGGGGATAAACATTAGTAAAAGAGGAAGTATTAAGAGGTTTAGCATCCTTGAAAGTAGATAAATCACCAGGACGGGATGAAATATATCCGAGGCGATTAAAAGCAAGGGAGGAAATTGCGGAAACTCTGACCATCATTTTTCAATCCTCCCTGGCTACAAGAGTTGTGCCAGAGGATTGGAGAACTGCTAATGTTGTAAAAAGGGAGGAAGGGAGGAAGGGATAAACCGAGCACTTACAGGCCAGTTAGTTTAACCTCTGTGGTGGGCAAATTACTGGAATCAATTCTGAGGGACAGTATAAACCTTCATTTCGAAAGACACCAATTAATCAAGGACAGCCAGCATGGATTTGTTAAGGGAAGGTCGTGTCTGACTAACTTGATTTGAGTTCTTTGAGGAGGTTACAAGGAGGGTCGATGAGGGCATGTGATGTAGTTTACATGGATTTTAGCAAGGCTTTTGACAAAGTTCCTCATGGCAGGCTGATCAAAAAAGTAAAAGCCCATGGGATTCAAAGGAGTGTGGCAAATTGGAGCCAAAATTAGATCCGTGGCAGGAAGCAAAGGGTAATGGTTGAGGAGAGCTTTTGCGACTGGAAGGCTGTTTCCAGTGGGGTTCCACAGTCCTCAGTACTCGTCCCTTACTTTTTATAGTATATATTTATGATTTAGACTTAAATGTAGGGGGCATGATAAAAAACATTTGCAGATGATACAAAAATTGACCGTGTGGTTGACAGGAGGAGGAAAGCTCTAAACTGTAGGAAGATATCAATGAATTGGTCAGTTGGGCAGAAAAATGTCAAATGGAATTAAATCCGGAAAAATGTGAGGTAATGCATTTGAGGAATGGGAACAAGAAAGAGAATACACAATAAATGGGAGGATACAGAGAGGTGTGGAGGAACAGATGGATCTTAGAGCGGCAGATTAGGAAAAGGGGAAGTGCAACGAGACCTGGGTCATTGAAGGTTGGCATGCAGGTGCAGCAGGCGGTGAAGGCAGCAAATGGCATGTTGACCTTCATAGCTAGAGGATTTGAGTATAGGAGCAGGGAGGTCTTGCTACAGCAGTACAGGGCCTTGGTGAGGCCTCACCTGGAATATTATGTTCAGTTTTGGTCCCCTAATCTGAGGAAGGATGTTCTTGATATTGAGGGAGTGCAGCAAAGATTCACCAGATTGATTCATAGAAACATAGAAACAAAGAAAATAGGTGCAGGAGTAGGCCATTCAGCCCTTCTAGCCTGCACCGCCATTCAATGAGTTCATGGCTGAACATGCAACTTCAGTACCCACTTCCTGCTTTCTCGCCATACCCCTTGATCCCCCTAGTAGTAAGGACTTCATCTAACTCCCTTTTGAATATATTTAGTGAATTGGCCTCAACAACTTTCTGTGGTAGAGACTTCCACAGGTTCACCACTCTCTGCGTGAAGAAGTTTCTCCTCATCTCGGTCCTAAATGGCTTACCCCTTATCCTTAGACTGTGACCCCTGGTTCTGGACTTCCCCAACATTGGGAACATTCTTCCTGCATCGAACCTGTCTAAACCCGTCAGAATTTTAAACATTTCTATGAGGTCCCCTCTCATTCTTCTGAACTCCAGTGAATACAAGCCCAGTTGATCCAGTCTTTCTTGATAGGTCAGTCCCACCATCCCGGGAATCAGTCTGGTGAATCTTCGCTGCACTCCCTCAATAGCAAGAATGTCCTTCCTCAAGTTAGGAGACCAAAACTGTACACAATACTCCAGGTGTGGCCTTACCAAGGCCCTGTACAACAGCAACACCTCCCTGCCCCTGTACTCAAATCCCCTCGCTATGAAGGCCAACATGCCATTTGCCTTCTTAACCGCCTGCTGTACCTGCATGCCAACCTTCAATGACTGATGTACCATGACACCCAGGTCTCGTTGCACCTCCCCTTTTGCTAATCTGTCACCATTCAGATAATAGTCTATCTCTCTGTTTTTACCACCAAAGTGGATAACTTCACATTTATCCACATTATACTTCATCTGCCATGCATTTGCCCAATCACCTAACCTATCCAAGTCACTCTGCAGCCTCATAGCATCCTCCTCGCAGCTCACACTGCCACCCAACTTAGTGTCATCCGCAAATTTGGAGATACTACATTTAATCCCCTCGTCTAAATCATTAATGTACAATGTAAACAGCTGGGGCCCCAGCACAGAATCTTGCGGTACCCCACTAGTCACTGCCTGCCATTCTGAAAAGTACCCATTTACTCCTACTCTTTGCTTCCTGTCTGACAACCAGTTCTCAATCCATGTCAGCACACGACCCCCAATCCCATGTGCTTTAACTTTGCACATTAATCTCTTATGTGAGACCTTGTCGAAAGCCTTCTGAAAGTCCAAATATACCACATCAACTGGTTCTCCCTTGTTCACTTTACTGGAAACATCCTCAAAAAATTCCAGAAGATTTGTCAAGCATGATTTCCCTTTCACAAATCTATGCTGACTTGGACCTATCATGTCACCTCTTTCCAAATGCGCTGCTGTGACATCCTTAATAATTGATTCCATCATTTTACCCACTACTGAGGTCAGGCTGACCGGTCTATAATTCCCTGTTTTCTCTCTCCCTCCTTTTTTAAAAAGTGGGGTTACATTGGCTACCCTCCACTCCATAGGAACTGATCCAGAGTCAATGGAATGTTGGAAAATGACTGTCACAATGCATCCGCTATTTCCAAGGCCACCTCCTTAAGTACTCTGGGATGCAGTCCATCAGGCCCTGGGGATTTATCGGCCTTCAATCCCATCAATTTCCCCAACACAATTTCCCGACTAATAAAGATTTCCCTCAGTTCCTCCTCCTTACTCGACCCTCCGACCCCTTTTATATCCGAAAGGTTGTTTGTGTCCTCCTTAGTGAATACCGAACCAAATTACTTGTTCAATTGGTCCGCCATTTCTTTGTTCCATGTTATGACTTCCCCTGATTCTGACTGCAGGGGACCTACGTTTGTCTTTACTAATCTTTTTCTCTTTACATACCTATAGAAACTTTTGCAATCCGCCTTAATGTTCCCTGCAAGCTTCTTCTCGTACTCCATTTTCCCTGCCCTAATCAAACCCTTTGTCCTCCTCTGCTGAGTTCTAAATTTCTCACAGTCCCCGGGTTCGCTGCTATTTTTGGCCAATTTGTATGCCACTTCCTTGGCTTTAATACTATCCCTGATTTCCCTTGATAACCACGGTTGAGCCACCTTCCCTTTTTTATTTTTACGACAGACAGGAATGTACAATTGTTGTAGTTCATCCATGCGGTCTCTAAATGTCTGCCATTGCCCATCCACAGTCAACCCCTTAAGTATCATTCGCCAATCTATCCTAGCCAATTCACGCCTCATACCTTCAAAGTTGCCCTTCTTTAAGTTCTGGACCATGGTCTCTGAATTAACTGTTTCATTCTCCATCCTAATGCAGAATTCCACCATATTATGGTCACTCTTCCCCAAGGGGCCTCGCACAATGAGATTGCTAATTAATCCTCTCTCATTACACAACACCCAGTCTAAGATGGCCTCCCCGCTAGTTGGTTCCTCGACATATTGGTCTAGAAAACCATCCCTTATGCACTCCAGGAAATCCTCCTCCACCGTATTGCTTCCAGTTTGGCTAGCCCAATCTATGTGCATATTAAAGTCACCCATTATAACTGCTGCACCTTTATTGCATGCACCCCTAATTTCCTGTTTGATGCCCTCCCCAACATCACTACTACTATTTGGAGGTCTGTACACAACTCCCACTAACGTTTTTTGCCCTTTGGTGTTCTGCAGCTCTACCCATATAGATTCCACATCATCCAAGCTAATGTCTTTCCTAACTATTGCATTAATCTCCTCTTTAACCAGCAATGCTACCCCATCTCCTTTTCCTTTTATTCTATCCTTCCTGAATGTTGCCGGGATGGCAGGACTGATATATGAGGAGAGACTGGATAGACTGGGCCTGTATTCACTGGCGTTTAGAATAATGAGAGGGGATCCCATAGAAACATAAAATTCTGACGGGAATGGACAGGGAAGAATGTATCCGATGTTGGGGGAGTCCAGAACCAGGGGTCACAGTCTAAGGATAAGGGGTAAGCCATTTAGGACCGAGATGAAGAGAAACTTCTTCACTCAGAGTTGTTAACCTGTGGAATTCTCTCCTGCAAAGAGTTGTTGATGCCAGTTCATGCGATATATTCAAGAGGGAGTTAGATATGGCCCTTATGGCTAAAGGTATCAAGGGGTATGGAGAGAAAGCAGGAAAGGGGTACTGAGGTGAATGATCAGCCATGATCTTATTGAATAGTGGTGCAGGCTCGAAAGGCCGAATGGCCTACTCCTGCATCTATTTTCTATGTTTCTATGTCCAAAGATCCTTAAAGGTAGCAGGACAGGTCGATAAGGTAGTTAAAAAGGCATACGGAATGATTTCCTTTATTAGCTGAGACACAAAATACAAGAGCAGGGAAGTTATGCTAGAAATGTACACAACACCAGTTAGGCCACAGCTTGAGTACTGTGTGCAGTTCTGGTCACCACATTATAGAAAGGGTGTGATTGCAGTAGAAATGGTGCAGAGAAGATTTATGAGGATGTTGCCAGGACTGGAAAACTTTAGCTATGAGGAATAATTGAATAGCCTGGGGTTGTTTGCCTTGGAACAGAGGAGGTAGACCTCTTTCCCTTAAGCATAGGGGGCAATAACCAGGGGGCATAGATTTAAAGTAGCTGACAGAAGGATTAGAGGGGAGATGAGGAAAAATGTTTTCACCCAGAGGGTGGTGGGAGTCTGGAACTCACTGCCTGAAAGAATGGTAGAGGCAGAAACCCTCATCACATTTAAAAAGTACTTGGATGTGCACTTATAGGGCTCAAATTTCCCCATGAGTTGCACCGTTTTTTTTGGTGTAACTTAATTTTTCTGGTGTATCTTAAGTTGCAAACAGGACCATTTAATTTGCGCCAGTGTAAGTGAGTTTGTTAGGGTTTTTGTTAAGTCAGTTTTTTTTTCCCAGCCACTTACACATTTACACCAATTTGGCCCGAAAAAAGTTGCACTAAACTAACTTAGGGCAGCGTATGTGTCCACTTTTGTACACACAGAAAGACCTTACTTACAGTTAAGGAATTGGTGCAAGGAGCAACATTTAAAGCACCACCAAGCACAAAAGGTAATAAGAAATTAATTAATAAAATAGAAGCAACCCTGCCCCTAAAGCACCAAGACCAAAGTAATAAGCAATCAATAAATAAAAAATAAAAAAATAGAAGGAACCCTGCACCTAATCAACATTTCAAGCACCAGCAAGCAGTAATAACCATTCAATAAAAACTAAAGAACTAAAGTAAATAATTAAATTAACAAATAAAGAGCTGAAGTAAATCCTACCTTCGGCCTGGGATCGGGGAGGGAGAACCCGGCTACCCCCCCACCGACTTTCAACCCTTTTCGGGTGGGAATCTTTTCCCTTTTTGCCCATTTTCCCTTTTTCCCCACTGACATCTTCAAAGAGCTTCACACATAAATTATTTGTAATACAACCTAATGCATGTTGCTGGTTATTTATTGATGCACAGGATGGGATGTCGGTTAAGCACATGGCTGTCACTGTATATGTGTTTCTTTAACATGACAAGACCACCACCCAACCAAACGAACACAAAGCCAGCCAGCCCAGCATGGCAAGCGACGACACTACACGACAAGCTATCCTTGGTCCAAACCATTGGACTGCAGCCAAAGACGACCAACCTCTCGCCCCGATCAAAACTCAGTTGCACCTACCTGTTTCTTGCAGCCCTCAGCAGCCGGCCTGTGTGGCAGGCCATTTGGCCTGGGATAGGGGTGGACGCGTTCTGCAGGCATCATCATCACAATCATGGGAAGGAGCTACTGCGCACGCACGCAGCTGTTGGCACTGTCTTTGGTGCAGGGCTGTAGCTCCGCCCCCCACTCCACGAGGAGCGCCGCGCCAGGACCCGGGACACACAGCAGAGCGGCTAGAATCGTGAGTACGTTTTTCGGTGCCGTTTCCAGCGCACAAAGTCAGCGCATCTCAGGAGAGTGCGCTGAAAAAAGGGGCTGGGGAAATTTGGGCCCATAGAGCCATAATCTACAAGGCTACGGACCTAGCGCTGGAAGGTGGGATTAGGCTGGGTAGCATTTTCGACTGGCACTGACATGATGGGCCGAATGGCCTCCTTCTGTGTGGTAATTTTTCTATGATTCTATAGTCATTGTTTGGCACTTGTGTAGCGCGAATGTTACTTGCCACTTATCAGCCAAAGCCTGAATGTCGTCCAGGTCTTGCTGCATGCATGACTGCAGTCACTGGGGACCAGGGGGAAACTTTCCACTGGCTGGGATCATACCTCGCAGAAAGAAGGATGATTGTGGTTGTTGGCGGCCAATCATCTCAGCCCCTGGACACAAAAGCAGGAGTTCCTCAGGGCAGTGTCCTAGGTCCAACCATCTTCATCTTCCCTCCATCATGATCAGTTCCATTTACAATTCCTCAGATAATGAGCAAGTGCGTGCCTGCATGCAACAAAACTTGGGCAACATGCAGGCATGGGCAAGTAATATTCGCGCCACACATGTGCCAGGCAATGTCATCTCCAACAAGAGAGAGTCTAACGTTGCCTCGATATTCAATGGCATTACCATCATTAAATCCCCCCCCACCATCAACATCCTGGTTGTCACTGTCGATCAAAAACTTAACAGGACCAGGCCACATAAATACTGTGGCTACAAGGTCAGAGGCTGGGTATTTTGCAGCATGTGATTCACATCCTGACTCTCCAAAATCTTTCCACCATTGACAAGACACAAGTCAGGAGAGGTGTACCGTGGCTGCAGTGTGTACCATCTACAAGATGCACCACACAGCAACTCACCAAGGCTTCCTCAACAGCACCTCCCAAACCCGCAATCTTAACATCTGAAAGGACAAGGGGAGCAGGCGCATGGGAACACCACCACTTTTAAGTTCCCCTGCAAGTCACACACTGTCCCGACTCGGAAATATATCACCATTCCTTCATAGTCGCTGGGTCAAAATTCTGGAACTGCCTCCCTAACAGCACTGTGGGAGTACCTTCACCAAAGGACTGCAGCAGTTCAAGAAGGCAGCTCACCACCACCTTCTCAAGGGCAATTAGGAATGGGCAATAAATGCTGGCTTTGCCTGTGGTGCCCACATCCCAGGAATGAATAAATATATATATATTTTTTGTAAAAGTTCTTGGTCTCTTGATATCTTCTATTCCCTCCATTCAGTCATCCGTTCACATGATTCTTTTCAGTTCTCACTTTTGAAAGTCACAAATTCCCATTCAGTACATCACATTCAGAAATGTCGAAAACAGTCAATAGCTGAAGTCTAAACGATGTATCCATGTTAATTTAGTTTAGTCAGTTTCACCTTCAGGTCTACAGCAACATAACTTTTTGACTTCTGGCACAAGTTACAAGATAAAAGCTGCCTTGTTAGTGAACCTACTTAAGAGAATTCGCTAAATAATTTAAATAGTTTTATTTTGGCAAAAATTTGGTATTAACCTTAGGTAAGGTACCACTTTTCAAACAACTGAAAGGGCTCTTCAAATATGTTATCCTTCAAATAAACCGACTCCCTATAACGAGCAGTTACTGCAGTCCTGTTGTATCGCCTTACATAGCCTCAGGACATCCCATTATGCTTCATAGTCAATGAAGTCTCTAGTACACTTTAAAAAAAAAAGTGCAACACGTATTTAACTCCAAAAGAAACAGACCAGTCATATCTTCTCCTGACTAGACTGTTGCATAGCATTGCTAATAAAGAGCATCCCAAAACAGCTCTATTGAATGCAATGGTTTCAGACTAGCCAGAGATCTTGTCAAAAACCTTGGGAAAGCATGCAAGTGAATGGGTATTTTGCATTCCCAGCCAGTAGTGTGGTTTCCGTGGTTGGCTGACTCCAGATTGGTTCTTAGATCATGCCAAAGTTCAGGATCTATTGCTTTCAATGGAACTGCTGCACGACAATCCTTCTGACCTCAATGAGCAACTCATAAAGGGGATTTCCATGTCGGTAAACCATTGATGATTCAAAAACTCAACAAAATATTTTGTAGCAATATCATACCTATATCAGCACACCTGGACAACTTTTTCGATTATAAATTCATATTTCCACATTTATAATAGAAACTGCTTACTTGTCATACTGTAAATTGTACTCTCCTTCTCGTAGAGGTAATACATCACCTCCACTGGTGGGAGGTTGTAATTACAGTACAAGTTGGCACGGCCAGTTTCTCCTTGAAATGTGGACAAATACATTTATAATACAAATATAAAATTATGATCAGAATGTATGACTTTAAATGGGAACATAATGATGCCCCCACACTCATGGATATATGATTACTCTGAATAAAAAGCATTGTCTCGATATTTTTTTTCCCTTTTAAGATTTTAAAAGCTGAAATTGGCCTAAAAATTTAACATTTTAGTTAGCGAATTAAAGCATCATGCCTCATAAAAACAAAATCTTGCTTTTAGTGTGCCAAGATGCTGGTAAAACAAATAGCAACACCATAACCAATGTATCATCTATAATTTGGATTTTGGATTGCACATTACGGGTTTAATATGCTGTATCTATGTAAAGTCACACACTGAATTAACAATGTCAGGCATGCCATTGTGGGAAAGTACAAGCAGCCACGTACTTCCCAAGAGGGACTGAGGAGAAACTGGAAGAGTGTGTCACCCAAACTCAATCTTGTGCTTTGATGTCACTAGTTCTACAGTAATATTCGCAGAGGCATGGAAGTAAATTGCAAGTCTGCCTTTTCAGTTGCAAACAGTTTGATGCATGAAAACCACAAAAGCTTATAATGTACACTCCTTTGCCCATTTGTTTAAATGCTTCCAATCCCTTTATCTATCGATCTCCCTGTTCCAGATCTCTCAGTGCAATGTCATCAATAAATTTTCTAATTTTAGAGACAGTATATTTTTTCACATTATTGAATTATGAATAAGAGAATCCATAAGGACCACAGAAAATGCCACAAACCACCACCTCTCAGTCAGAATACATGCCAACTTTATAAAAGAAGCTCATTTGATAATAAATATCTTGCACATCTTGGCCAATAGTTAAATTCTAAATCTCCATTGGGAATTTCATTTCTCCTTCTGAATTTTAATTTTGCTTGCTAGTAAAAAACATTATGCACATGTATAAGCACCAGATTATGATGATGCACAGACCCTACCAAGGAGGGAAACTGTACTGAAGTTTTCATCAAAATAGTCTTACCTTTACTGAATCCAACAGGCTCTTGGGAAAAAATCTCTTCAAACCCACATCCTTTCTGTTAAAAACAAATGAAGTATGTATATAATTTTAGTACAATTTTTAAGTCCCCGTTTATTGACCAATAATTGCAAAACAGGCGTTAAAATAATTATTCCACGAGCTACAAAGTTAAAAGTTTATGTTTTTATGTAAATCATGCCAATAACATTACATCATTCAATCAAACATGTCTTCCTGTACATAAAGTTGCATGCCTTTCTTTGTATGTATTGCATAGAATAACTAGCAGCATCACTCATGGCACTACAGCGAACAGGAAGGGTCCTCAGTTGTAAAGCATTAATAACAGACTATCACTGCTCAAGAGTGCTCACTGCATGTTCAGCAGACGAATGCCCGTGGAATTAAGTATGGTTGTATGGATATGGAATTAGCTCAGTAACAGGAAGTAACAAGAAGCAGAAGGTGGTGTTGAATGGATATTTTTCAGACTGGGTGGTGGTTTGCAGTAATGTTCCCAAGGGTCAGTTTTGGGTCCATTACTCTCTTCAATTTTTCATAAAATAACCTAGACTTGGGTGTAGGGAGCAGAATTACGTTTGCAGATAATATGAAACTTGGCATCGTGGTTGTGGTATATTCTCTACGACATCACAAACACACAGACTGCAAGATGGCTCTTAAAACAGGAACTTGTCAGGTGACCTGTCTGTCACCTGAGGCTTTTATTGTATTTACAGCAATTACCCCAGTATTCCACTAAGTGGAGCTATATATTTCAGTGGTAGACAGTGATAAGGATAGTTGAAGACTGCAGGATGAGACAGGATGGTGAAACAGGCAGAAGTATGGCAGAATGTATTCAATGCAGAGAAGTGTGAAGTAATGCACTTTGGGATGACAAATATGGAAAGACAGTATATTATAAATGGCACGATTTTGCAAAGTACAGGTGAGCAGAGATACCTTGCGTCCATATACACCAATCCATAAAGGTGGCAGGGCAAGCTGATAAGATGGTTAAAAAAGCATATGGGTTATTTGGATTTATAAATAGAGGCATAGAATATAAAAGCAAAGAGATCATGTTGGAACTTGAGAGATCTAGGTAGGGTGCGGGGTGGGGGAGGGGGGAATGGGATAGCCAGAGATATTAATGAGGTTAGGCCTCAGTTGGAGCATTGTGTACAATTCTGAGAACCACGCTTCAGGAATGATGTAAAAATCTTAGAAAGAGTACAGAGGAGGTTTACCAGGATATCACCAGGGATGAGGGACTTCAATGAAGAGAGGTTGGAAAATTTAGGATTGTTCTCCTTGGAAGAAAAGGTTAAGAGGTGATGTAATAGAGGTTTTCAAGATGATGAGAGGTTTTGGTAGAGTAGAGAATCACTATTCCCTCTGGTGAATGAGTCAATAACCAGAGATCATAGAATTAAAATCATTAGCAAAAGATCTGGGGTGGGGGGGAAAAGAGTGGGGTAGCCAGAGATATTAATGGTCGTCAAAAATCAGGGAATTGTAGGTTCTGATAGGGGCCAAAGAGGATGGCTTCAGCTTTGCTGATACTAAACTGAAGGAACAAAAATTTGGCTCAGGCAGTTGGAGGCAAGTGCCTTTGGACTGATACTAAGGCTGATGATGAATATACGTTTTCCTGAGCTACCCATTTCTGAGGCGTACAACAATTTATTATTCACAGTTCAGACAGCGTCTGAACTCTTTACCGTGTTTCCTTTGTGCGGAGATATAAACTGCCTGCCAAAAGGCAAGAGAGAAATATTACTCCAAATATTATAATCTATTTGCATTACATGCAACTATTCTATCATTCTCAGAACGATGGAGGTAAGATAGAGCCTTCCATATCTCAACAAAATAGAAGAAACATAATACTACACAATTTAGCATTATCCATTTCATAAAGCAGCAAAAGTAGTTGAAACAAAAATGTAACCTTCATCATTTACCTTTTTTCGTGACAGTATGCTTCAAGCTTATTTTTAACCTTCCTTTTGCTTAAGATTTGCCAAGAACTGCATCAACTCTAGCTCATCTGCACCATTACCACACTTTGATTACTCATCAGGAAATGCCTGCCCGCCCACTTAGCATCTGCCTATTCAGTCTAACTTAGATCAGAAACTCATGGGAGTGCTGAAGAAAATCCATGTCTCTGTACTCCACAGTGCTTCAAAAGTACAAGGCCATCCAGTCTCGTATTTAAAATAAATCCATTTTCTCCTCTACAAGTAAAAACAATTTTCCACATACATCTAATAAAAGGTAAATTTATGAAAGCCAGATAATCAGAACATTCAACTGGAATTTCTCTGATCTGTACAGTGTATTTATTATTGGCAATATTATTCAACTGTAAATATATTACAAGGATGAAAGGATACTTTATATTTTATGAAACAAAAATACACAAGACTTTTTGGAAACGAAACTGGAAACTTTACCAATGAAAGGACCTCTGCTGGCCTGAAAACATGTAGGGCTAGATTTCCGCCGACTTTGCGACCGGGTTTTCGCCGGGATTTGACCCTCCGCGGCGAAAACCTGGTCGGTGGGATCTTCAGGTATCTTTTTGTGGCGGCGCTTCCACCTACCGCCGGGGAGAGGTGCGCCGACATGAAACGACGTGCAACGCCGCAGATTGCGTTACCGCCGTACTCTCGGCACTCTCCGTCACACCCAGAATACCGACAGGTCAAACCTGTCGGTGCAGCCCTGCCAGCAGCGGTAAGTATCAAGACCTGCAAAAAAAGGCAAGTTAAAGTTTTTATTTTCAAATTATTTTTCAGCGATTTAGTAGGCAATGGTTTTTGTGAATGTTTTGTGAATGATTTTTGCAATTTTTTTCTTTTTGTTTTTCCCCCTCTCAAGGCCTCTCTCGCAGTGCTACCGGCCCCAGACTAAAGTTGCCAAAACTGAATTTGCAACGCGAATCGTGGTGCAACACCAACTTTACTGAGGCGCAGACATAAAGGCCGAAAGTTAGGCCTAAAAACGGTAGCGTAATAAAAACGGTAATTTTGGCATAAAACGACTGTTTTCGCCGACAACCGAAAATCTATTCCGTACAATTCACAATTAATGTTAGCTTAATAAAAAGGATCCCATTGGGAATGCAAATTTTATCATTCACGACTCTTGAGTTACGTATCTCAGCTGCACCATGTGAGGGAGAACAGTGCAGGAAAAAGGTGGTATGCACCAAGAAGAGATTCTCAACTGCTTATCACCTGACAGCCAACCACAGCAATATTGACAGTGCCATATATCTCATCCTCTAATATATGCAGAAAGTGTGCATCTTCATTGGATGGTACACAACCCAAAAAAATACATTTGATTTGTTTACATCCGGATTTCAGATAGGAAGATCATACTTGACAAGCCTGGACAAATTCTTTGAAATTATGGATATAGTAGATGGAGAAAATGCAGTGGATGTGGTGTACATGGACCTTCATGCCTTCATGACAAGGTACCACACAGAAAACTACTGGACAAGATTAAGTGGAATAGAATTAGAGGAAGGGTAGCAAATTGGATTAAAATCTGTTAGAAGGGAAGAGTTAAGGCTGTTTTTTTGTGATTGGAAATGGGCAGCTGTGTCCCACAGAGTTCGGTTCTGGGACGACTTCTGTTTAGTGTGTACCTCAATGATTTGGATACAGGAGTAAAGCAGGTAGTGATCAAATTTGCTAACAGTACTAAAATTTGACACGTAATAAATAAAGCTGTGTAAGGAGGTTCAGGTTCACAAGACAAAATAAGTACCTAAAGCTAATGGAATACTGGATTTTCTTAAAAGAGGTACAGAATATAAAAGTTGAGATGCAATGTTGAATCTATATAAAACTGTAGTGCGTTGGAGTACTATGTGCAGTTTTGGGCCCCACACCACAGGCATAATGAGGCAACAAAAAAGGTACAAAGTGCAGTTTCAACAGGATGTTGAACAGGACTAGTATGAGGAAAAACAAAAAAGAATAAAGTCTTGAAACATTAAGGTTGTTTTCATGGAACAGAGATTATGGATATGTTTTTAATTATGAACTGATCGGACAGAGTAGATAAAAACTCGCTTTCCACATATGAAATGGAGTTTGTAATTGAAGTAGAGACCATGTCAACATTTAAGAATAGGTTAGATAGGTGGTTGAAGGAAAGAGGAACAAAGGAACAAGGTGATTAGGACTACTGTTTGCATAAACCAACATAAACTGACCAGGCCAAGCAGGCTGTTTCTATGTTGTAATTCTGGTTTCATGGCAAAATGGATATTATACAAGTGTGAAAGTTTATGCAGTGCACCAACAGTTACATAAAAAGGATACTCTTTCCTCTATTTCCAAAATAATTCTTTCAAATTTCTAATTTTTTCGATTGAAAAAACTTAATTCAATCACTAGAATCAAAGAATAATAAAACACAGCAGGAGGTAACCGTTATCATTGTTGTTGCCAAATTAAGTTAATCTAGGGGTTAAGTCATGGCAGGAGAGCTCGGACACGTGTTATGCTCCTCCTGTGCTATGTGGGAACTCTGACGCTTCCAGTGTCCCTGACGACTACATGTGCGGGAAGTGTGTCCTGCTGCAGCTACTGACAGAACGCATTGCGGCACTGGAGCTGCGGGTGGATTCACTCTGGAGCATCCGCGATGCTGAGGATATCGTGAATAGCACGTTTAATGAGTTGGTCAGACCGCAGGTAAAGGTTACACAGACAGATAGGGAATGGATAACCAACAGGAAGAGCAGTGGAAGGAAGGTAGTGCAGAGGTCCCCTGCGGTCATTCCCCCTCCAAAATAGATACACCGTTTTGGGTATTGTTGGGGGGGGGGGATGACTCATCAGGGGAAGGCAGCACAGCCAAGTCCATGGCACTTTGGGTGGCTCTGCTGCACAGGAGGGCAGAAAATAGAGTGGGAGAGCTATAGTGGTAGGGGATTCTATTGTAAGGGGAATAGATAGATGTTTCTGCGGCTGCAATCGAGACTCCAGGATGGTATGTTGCCTCCTTGGTGCAAGGGTCAAGGATGTCTCAGAGCGGTTGTAGAACATTTTGGAGCGGGAGGGTGAACAGCCAGTTGTCGTGGTGCATTTAGGTACCAACGATACAGGTAAAAAACGGGATAAGGTCCTACAAGATGAATTTAGGGAGCTAGGAGTTAAATTAAAAAGTAGGACCTCAAAAGGTTGTAATCTCAGGATTGCGACCAGTGCCACATGCTTGTCAGAGTGGGAATCGCAGGAAAGCTCAGATGAATACGTGGCTTGAGTGGTGGTGCAGAAGGGAGGGATTCAAATTCCTGGGACATTGGAACCGGTTCTGGGGGAGGTGGGACAAGAACAAACCGAACTGTCTGCACCTGGGCAGGACCGGAACCAATGTCCTAGGGGGGAGTGTTTGCTAGTGCTGTTGGGGAGGAGTTAAACTAATATGGCAGGGGGATGTGAACTTTTGCAGAAAGACACAGGGAAGTAGAATGGGGGCAGAAGCAAAAGATAGAAAGAAGAAAAGTAAAAGTGGAGGGCAGAGAAACCCAAGGCAAAAATCAAAAAGTGCCACATTACAGCAAAATTCCAAAAGGGCAAAGTGTGTTAAAAAGACAAGCCTGAAGGCTCTGTGCCTCAATGCGAGGAGTATTCATAATAAGGTGGACAAACTAACTGCACAGGCAGCAATTAGTGAATATGATATAATTGGCATCACGGAGACATGGCTCCAGGATGACCAAGACTGGGAACTCAACATCCAGGGGTATTCAACGTTCAGGAAGGAGAGACAGAAAGGAAAAGGAGGTGGGGTAGCGTTGCTGGTTAGAGGAAATTAACGCAATAGTAAGGAAGGACATTAGCTTGAATGATGTGGAATCTGTATGGGTGGAGCTGTGGAATACCAAAGGGCAGAAAACGCTAGTGGGAGTTGTGTACAGACCACCAAACAGTAGTAGTGAGGTTGGGAACAGCATCAAACAAGAAATTAGGGATGCGTGCAATAAGGGTACAGCAGTTATCATGGGCGACTTTATTCCACATGTAGATTGGGCTAACCAATTTGCTAGCAATATGGTGGAGGAGGATTTCCTGGAGTGTATTAGGGATGGTTTTCTAGACCAATATGTCGAGGAACCAACGAGGGGGCTGGCCATCCTAGAGAGGGTGATGTGTAATGAGAAAGAACCAATTAGCAATCTTCTTGAGTGAGGCCCCTTGGGGAAGAGTGACCATAATATGGTAGAATTCTTTATTAAGATGGGTAGTGACACAGTTAATTCAGAGACTAGGGTCCTGAACTTAAGGAAAGGTAACTTCGATGGTATGAGGTGTGCATTGGCTAGAATTGACTGGCAAATGATACTTAAAGGGTTGACGGTGGATAGGCAATGGCAAACATTTAAAGATTACATGGATGAACTTCAACAATTGTACATCCCTGTCTGGAGTAAAAATAAAACGGGGAAGGTGGCTCAACTGTGGCTAACAAGGGAAATTAAGGATAGTGTTAAATACAAGTAAGAGGCATATAAATTGGCCAGCAAAAGCAGCAAACCTGAGGATTGGGAGAAATTTAGAATTCAGCAGATGAGGACAAAGAGTTTAATTAAGAGGGGGAAATAGAGTAGGAGAGGAAGCTTGCTGGGAACATAAAAATGACTGTAAAAGCTTCTATAGATATGTGAAGAGAAAAAGATTAGTGAAGACAAACGTAGATCCCTTGCAGTCAGATTCAGGTGAATGTATAATGGGGAACAAAGAAATGGCAGGCCAGTTGAACAAATACTTTGGTTCTCTCTTCACGAAGGAAGACAGAAATAACCTTCCAGAAGTACTCGGGAACCGAGGGTCTAGTGAGAAGGAAGAACTGAAGGATATCCTTATTAGGCAGGAAATTGTGTTGGGGAAATTGATGGGATTGAAGGCCGATAAATCTCCGAGGCCTGATAGTCTGCATCCAGAGTACTTAAGGAAGTGGCCCTAGAAATAGTGGATGCATTGCTGATCATTTTCCAATAGTCGATCGATTCTGGATCCGTTCCTATGGACTGGAGGGTAGCTAATGTAACACTACTTTTTAAAAAAGGAGGGAGAGAGAAAACGGGTAATTATAGACCGGTTAGCCTGACATCAATGGTGGGGAAAATGTTGGAGTCAATTATTAAACATGAAATAGCAGCGCATTTGGAAAGCAGTGACAGGATCGGTCCAAGTCAGCATGGATTTATGAAAGGGAAATCATGCTTGACAAATCTTCTGGAATTTTCTGAGAATGTAACTAGTCGAGTGGACAAGGGAGAACCAGTGGATGTGGTGTATTTGGACTTTCAAAAGGCTTTTGACAAGGTCCCACACAAGAGATTAGTGTGCAAAATTAAAGCACGTGGTAATGGGGGTAATAGAAACATAGAAAATAGGTGCAGGAGTAGGCCATTCGGCCCTTCGAGCCTGCACTGCCATTCAATGAGTTCATGGCTGAACATGCAACTTCAGTACCCCATTCCTGCTTTCTCGCCATACCCCTTGATCCCCCTAGTAGTAAGGACTACATCTAACTCCTTTTTGAATATATTTAGTGAATTGACCTCAACAACTTTCTGTGGTAGTGAATTCCACAGGTTCACCACTCTCTGCGTGAAGAAGTTTCTCCTCATCTCGGTCCTAAAAGGCTTACCCCTTATCCTTAGACTGTGACCCTGGTTCTGGACTTCCCCAACATTGGGAACATTCTTCCTGCATCTAACCCGTCAGAATTTTAAACGTTTCTATGAGATCCCCTCTCATTCTTCTGAACTCCAGTGAATAAAAGCCCAGTTGATCCAGTCTTTCTTGATATGTCAGTCCCACCATCCCGGGAATCAGTCTGGTGAACCTTCGCTGCACTCCCTCAATAGCAAGAATGTCCTTCCTCAAGTTAGGAGACCAAAATTGTACACAATATTCCAGGTGTGGCCTCACCAAGGCCCTGTACAACTGTAGTAACACCTCCCTGCCCCTGTACTCAAATCCCCTCACTCTGAAGGCCAACATGCCATTTGCTTTCTTAACCGCCTGCTGTACCTGCATGCCAACCATCAATGACTGATGTACCATGACACCCAGGTCTCGTTGCACCTCCCCTTTTCCTAATCTGTCACCATTCAGATAATAGCCTGTCTCTGTTTTTACCACCAAAGTGGATAACCTCACATTTATCCACATTACACTTCATCTGCCATGCATTTGCCCACTCACCTAACCTATCCAAGTCACTCTGCAGCCTCAAAGCATCCTCCTCGCAGCTCACACTGCCACCCAACTTAGTGTCATCCGCAAATTTGGAGACACTACATTTAATCCCCTCGTCTAAATCATTAATGTACAATGTAAACAGCTGGGGCCCCAGCACAGAACCTTGCGGCACTCCACTAGTCACTGCCTGCCATTCTGAAAAGTACCCATTTACTCCTACTCTTTGCTTCCTGTCTGACAACCAGTTCTCAATCCACGTCAGCACACTACCCCCAATCCCATGTGCTTTAACTTTGCAAACTAATCTCTTGTGTGGGACCTTGTCGAAAGCCTTCTGAAAGTCCAAATACACCACATCAACTAGTTCTCCCTTGTCCACCCTACTGGAAACATCCTCAAAAAATTCCAGAAGATTTATCAAGCATGATTTCCCCCTCACAAATCCATGCTGACTGGGACCTAACATGTCACCTCTTTCCAAATGCGCAATGTATTGACGTGGATAGAGAACTGGTTGACAGACAGGAAGCAGAGAGTCGGGATAAACGAGTCCTTTTTAGAATGGTAGGCAGTGACGAGTGGAGTGCCGCAGGGCTCAGTGCTGGGACCCCAACTCTTTACAATATATATTACTGATTTAGATGAAGGAATTGAGTGTAATATCTCCAAGTTTGCAGATCACACTAAACTGGGTGGCGGTGTGAGCTGTGAGGAGGACGCTAAGAGGCTGCAGGGTGACTTGGACAGGTTAGATGAGTGGGCAAATACATGGCAGATGCAGTATAATGTGGATAAATGTGAGGTTATCCACTTTGGGGGCAAAAACACGAAGGCAGAATATTATCTGAATGGCGGCAGATTAGGAAAAGGGGAGGTGCAACGAGGCCTGGGTGTCATAACTCATCAGCCATTGAAAGTTGGCATGCAGGTACAGCAGGCGCTGAAGGCGGCAAATGGTATGTTGGCCTTCATAGCTAGGGGATTTGAGTATAGTAGCAGGGAGGTCTTACTGCAATTGTACAGGGCCTCGGTGAGGCCTCACCTGGAATATTGTGTTCAGTTTTGGTCTCCTAATCTGAGGAAGGACGTTCTTGCTATTGAAGGAGTTCAGCAAAGATTCACCAGACTGATTCCATGGATGGCTGGACTGACATATGAGGAGAGACTGGATCAACTTGGCCTTTATACACTGAAGTTTAGAAGGTTGAGAGGGGATCTCATAGAAACATAAGATTCTGACGGGAGTGAACAGATTATATGCAGGAAGAATATTCCCGATGTTGGGGAAGTCCAGAACCAGGGGACATAGTCTAAGGATAAGGGGTCGGCCATTTAGGACTGAGATGAAGAGAAACTTCTTCACTCAGAGAGTTGTTAACCTGTGGAATTCCCTACCGCAGAGAGTTGTTGATGCCAGTTCATGGGATATATTCAAGAGGCAGTTAGATATGGCCCTTACGACTAAAGGGGTCAAGGGGTATGGAGAGAAAGCAGGAAAGGGGTACTGAGGGAATGATCAGCCATGATTTTATTGAATGGTGGTGCAGGCTCGAAGGGCCGAATGGCCTACTCCTGCACCTATTTTCTATGTTTCTATGAATCCATTTTGCACATCAAGTCTGCCCTGGCTCGTTCGAACTGCAATCCAGTTAGTCCCACTCCCCAATCTTTCCTCATTGCCCTGAAATTTTTTCTCCTTCAAGTATTTATCCATATCCTTTTTAAAGCTATTATCGAATCGGTTCCCACCATCAGGCACTGCATTCCAAATCCTAACAACTCGTTGCATAATTTTGCTGGATTGTTCCAGCTATGCCTGTTGCTGAATTGGTTTATTAATGTTTACAGATAATATGTGAGTATGTCATTAATAAAGTGAAGTATTCAACATTTTTAGTTCTCTACTTAATTTTCTAGCTTATACTTGCATATCAAGAAACCCTCTTACACAGCATCTCTTCATCTGGTGTCAGCTGGGCTCTATTGGTAACAAATCCACTCCAGGACTTGAGCACCAAATCTGGACCAACACACATTCAGTGCTAAAGGAGTGCTATGATGTTCGAGATGTTGATGGGACATTAAACTGATGTTCTGTTGGTTCAAATGTTCTGAGTGTACTTTTCATATGGTTCCTAAACATCTGCCCACATTTTTTTCTGGCTACAAAATGCACATTGCCCATTCCATAACTCCTCTCCCCAAGCCCTCCTCCCTCACCCATATCCAGTTTAACCACGGCACCACGCAAAAAAAAAAAGAGGGATTTCTCCTGCTGTCAAACATTCCTTCCTCAACCGTTGCTATTTGTAGGGCACTGCTGTGCACAACTTGGCTGCAGCAATTGCCTGCATAATAACGACTTCAAAACTATTCTACTGTACAAGAAGCACTTTGGGATGTTTCTGAAAGACATGACAAAGCACTAAATAAATACAAATTTCTATTTTTTTAATAAATGTAAGCCTTAAGAACAAGCATCAACAGGCTACTTATGTGGACATTAGAGCTGAGCTTTATTCAGATCCTGTACTTACTTTCACTCACACACTTCCTAGAGGGGTATCACTGGATAATATTTCGCCTTCTTTTTTAGCCTTCCAATTTTGCATTCATGCATTTTTCACATCTTTCCTAAACATGTGTATCCACATTTCTTTTGGTTACAAAACTTGGTTGCCTCCTCTATGGATTTTCGTAGATTGCTGGTTTAACCAATACCATGCAAAGTATTTTGTGCTACTAAAAGTGATGACATGGCTGGTACTCAGCTACTACACTTATTTAATTATCCCTTAGTAAAGTGAGCAGTTCTCGTCATGATGTTTCAAGTAATGGACACTATCCTTTCTAGTATCTCATGTGACAATAAGAAACATTCATTACCCCACAGCTAACACCAATACTGCTTGAAATGCTACATCAATATCTCACAGCAATATTCGGATCCGTTTCCCACCCAGCATGTACTACTGACACACAGCTTCAAGTTTGTCCAAATTTTTGCATTTTCATTGCTCTTTAGAGAATCTGTCATTCCCTTCTCCAAAACACCTTATAGTTAAAATTTTTGTCTCAAAGGAAAAAAAAGCGATTTGTAAATGATCATCCTTTGAAAAAACTTATTAATGCACAGTATTGGTTAAAGTTTTCATTTCTTAAATCACTAAAATCTCAGTCTTTGTCCAGATTCTTATGAAAACCTTGAGGAAATGTAGTCATGCACAACTTACGATTAAATACCATGGTATTCACCAAATGCTAGAACATATGCATTTTCAACAGCCCAGGGACAGAGCCACTTAAAATGAAAGAAAGCTTTGACATCTGACATCCTAGGAACAGTGGGTCAGCTTAAGGCGAACATTTATCTACAAGTTTCAGAACCATCTGCTGATGTAATGTGAAAATGAGTCGAACAAAAAAAAATCGACAACTGGCAACGTTCCAGATCAAACCGGTACAAATTACAGCAACCCGTTCCATAGTGAATCCAGTCACAATTATGGAATACTCAATATTCATAGTGTTGTTTCTCAAAACGTGTTGGAAATAGTTTGTAAGTCTGCACACATCCTTGAAACTCCAACTCAGGAATACTTGGCCAGAATCGCAACTACATTATGCAATAAATGTATCACACAAAGCAGCACCTGTACATTCTTATTTATATCACAGGATCATGCATATTAGGTACTTAATACCATGGCAATATTTTGGACTGCTTAATGCTTAAACAAAATTACACTTCCAGTTGTTTATTTAGGATGGGAGCATATCTCTGAACCTTAAGTTTAATGGTAGAATTTGGGGGTGGAGAGGGCCAGTGCAAATGTAAGAAGAATGAGTAGGAACCAGAAAGAATAAAAATTGAGAATGGAAGGCACTGTGAAAGCAGGTGGAATCATAACAAATAGTCTGGGGAAGTAATGCATATGCAACTGTGCTGCATCTAATAGATTTACAAAAGATTGTGTTAGCAATGAAGACAAAAAGTCTTGTGACTAAGAAACATGAGGGGTGAACAGCCACTGAAATAAGTATGACTTAAGGAAATCAAAACAGCAAGTGGAGCACACACCTCTGCAGGTGCACTGTAGTTGGTCCTTTGCTCACAGCAGCTGTGATACTTATTACAATTTTACATCTTGAGCAACTCCAGAAATATATATGCTGTTGTTTACAAAAACAGAAAAAGCTGGAAATACGCAGCCAGTCAGGCTGGAGAAACAGAAGTCATCCAGTCAACCTTGCAGGTCTGCAATTTGGAATTGTTGCTATAGCACCGAGGGTGCAGGAACTGGAGGTGTACATTGCACCCACACTTCAGAAACAGATATGGCTGAATGCATTTCTTTGTCTGTTTGACCCAGAAAGTGTACAGGTTTAAGGAATCAACTGGTGGTATTTGGGGGGGAAATTGCGGTCGGAAGCTTCCTCCGTATGAACGCCTCCGACTCCCAAAAATCTACGAAAGTACCTGCTGGTCCCAGAGGAACGTAGGATCCTGGTCAGAGGCCTAGATTTGCTGCGCAGCGCATGGGAAAATGCCTTTCAGGTGCGTACGTACAAGCTGGAGTCACGTGGGCCTGGACCTTCAATCACTATGCCGTATTCTCAATGATAAAAATGGGAGCTCTGTTTGTACGGACTCTCATAAGGACATAAGAACATAAGAACATAAGAACATAAGAATTAGGAACAGGAGTAGGCCATCTAGCCCCTCGAGCCTGCTCCGCCATTCAATAAGATCATGGCTGATCTGGCCGTGGACTCAGCTCCACTTAACTGCCCTCTCCCCATAACCCTTAATTCCCTTATTGGTTAAAAATCTATCTGTGACTTGAATACATTCAATGAGCTAGCCTCAACTGATTCCTTGGGCAGAGAATTCCACAGATTCACAACCCTCTGGGAGAAGAAATTCCTTCTCAACTCGGTTTTAAATTGGCTCCCCCGTATTTTGAGGCTGTGCCCCCTAGTTCTAATCTCCCCTACCAGTGGAAACAATCTCTCTGCCTCTATCTTGTCTATCCCTTTCATGATTTTAAATGTTTCTATAAGATCACCCCTCATCCTTCTGAACTCCAACGAGTAAAGACCCATTCTACTCAATCTATCATTATAAGGTAACCCCCTCATCTCCGGAATCAGCCTGGTGAATCGTCTCTGTACCCCCTCCAAAGCTAGTACATCCTTCCTTAAGTAAGGTGACCAAAACTGCTCGCAGTACTCCAGGTGCGGCCTCACCAATACCCTTTACAGTTGCAGCAGGACCTCCCTGCTTTTGTACTCCATCCCTCTCGCAATGAAGGCCAACATTCCATTCGCCTTCCTGATTACCTGCTGCACCTGCAAACTAACTTTTTGGGATTCATGCACAAGGACCCCCAGGTCCCTCTGCACCTCAGCATGTTGTAATTTCTCCCCATTCAAATAATATTCCCTTTTACTGTTTTTTTTCCCCAAGGTGGATGACCTCACACTTTCCGACATTGTATTCCCTCTGCCAAACTTTAGCCCATTCGCTTAACCTATCTAAATCTCTTTGCAGCCTTTCTGTGTCCTCTACACAACCCGCTTTCCCACGAATCTTTGTGTCATCTGCAAATTTTGTTACACTACACTCTGTCCCCTCTTCCAGGTCATCTATGTATATTGTAAACAGTTGTGGTCCCAGCACCGATCCCTGCGGCACATCACTAACCACCGATTTCCAACCTGAAAAGGACCCATTTATCCCGACTCTCTGCTTTCTGTTCGCCAGCCAATTCTCTATCCATGCTAATACATTTCCTCTGACTCCGCGTACCTCTATCTTCTGCAGTAACCTTTTGTGTGGCACCTTATCGAATGCCTTTTGGAAATCTAAATACACCACATCCATCAGTACACCTCTATCCACCATGCTCGTTATATCCTCAAAGAATTCCAGTAAATTACTACTAATGAGAAAACCTTCCTAAAACACCGAAACACAGCATAACTAAAACACCTCACATATTTAAAATTAATTGAAATGTCATTAAATATTTTAGAAAAAAATATATATTTTTTGGAATGTGTGTGCATTTTTAACAGTGTTAAAAATAAACTTACCTTAATAGACAGGGTTTTTAAATAGAAAAATGAGTGTTTAAATTTTATTGTTATATGTTTTAAAACTCTTACGCTGCTAAAAGTAAACCATGCGCCTGCTTTTACCAGTCTTAAAAGTTTGAAGGACATTCGCTGGGCATGAGTTGGGCAAATAGCCCAATCTCTCTCGCACGGATGTCCTTCCCCCAGGGATGCGGAGGATCGGTCAAAAGAAATCTTGACAGATTGGAAAAGCCGGTTTCTGACGCATGCACATCGTGCCCCGAAAACCAGCTTTTGCAAGGCCTCGCTGGGTCCCTGTGCACTTCGCATGGACCCGTCGAGGCTGGAATTTATGGCCCATTATGTTTTTGTTAAGTAAAATTTTTATTATAAATACTCCTGGAGACAAAGACAGTAAGGACAAGAAAATAAAAAAAATCTAACACTGATAACATACTGTTCTTTCAACATCAACTAAATTAGCACACATGAAACAAAATTCCAGTTTGTCCACCAGTCAATATTTGTACAGTCATTAAGTTTACTCTAAGGCAGCTTGTCTGTTCAAATCTATTAAGAAGAACAGGATTTCATACGGAACGTGTTATCCATACCACCCTGAGCGACTGTGCAGATTCTAATTAGTGAGCATATAGAATGGATGGTAATCTGATATGCCTTCTAATTGACCAACTTGACCATTATTAATTAGTGAACATCCTCCTGCTGCTGACAATTTAGTTCCTAAAAGCTACTCTGGGGAAGGCATAAGGTTTGACCATCTGGAGAATAAAATGCAAAGCTGGACCTTATATTAATACAGGTCTATCTATTAAAGGAATAAATTTAATTTGGTTCAGAAAATAAAAACTATACATGAAAATTACTTCACTGTTGAAAATATCTAGTCACCCAGAAATAAAGATTAATCGGAACTTCTTCATCAAGAACTGAAGTAGTACTCATAGGAATTGTTGCATTCGCTGGTAATTCATTGGTATAAGGTGGAATGAGATCATTCGTCAATTTATAAACTTAGTTTTTCCAGAGAATATCACGATTGCAGTTTATTTCAGGTTTAAGGCCCGATTGTACTGCAACACAATGTCCCACTGTCCCAAAGTGCTTACTGCCCACGGCTTACAAATAAATGTCTTACACTAGTTATAGGACTGTGTAATTGTAATTACTGAACAATTTAAAAAAAAACACAATTGCATCTGTATTGGACATTTGTTAGCTCATACAAAAATAAAACCAATGCAATACATTAAAACAATCTAGACTCTTCTATCAAGATGTGGGGTGGCAGGGAAGGTAGAATAATGCAGAACAGAGGGAAGACCATATATAAAGTGAAGTAAACACCATTTGCTTCAAAAAGCAATGCTAATGATAACTAAAAGATAAGTGAGTGGCAAGAATACAGCACCCCACAGATTAAAACTTCATCTTCAACCAGTTGGTGACAAGCGCATATTATTTCAGACTCTTGCATTATAGATGCATCCACATTTGCTTTTGTACATCTCAAATATTGCTTTCATGGTGCATCGCAGATTCACAAAAAGTATGTGGACAGGTTTTCTGTTCAGATGCAGTCAAATCTCTACGATGAAAACAGCACTTGCGCGGAACAGGAAATATACAGCCACATATGCATCCTCTATCCCAAGTTGCTCCTTTCAATATATATATATGTATTGGACTCGGGAATCGGAAGTCCAATTTCAAAATTTGTGGTTAGCACCAAATTGGAGGATGTAATTAGTACAGAAAACTATGACAAAATACAGGAAGACATTAATAAACATGCAGAATGAATGCGTAATTGGCAAATTAACTTCAATTTAGATAATTGTGAGGTGGTACATTTTAGTAGGAAGAATAAGGAAGCGACATACTCTTTGGAACACGTGTCTAAATCAGGTAGAGGAGCAGAGGGATTCTGGGGGTACAGATACACAAATCACTAAAAGCAGCGACACAGCGACAAGGCCATAAAAAAAGCAAAAAAGGCACTGGGGTTCATTTCTAGAGGAATAGAACTGAAAAGCCGAGAAATTGTGTTAAACTTTTACCGAACCTTTGTTAGACCACACTTGGGATTACTGTGAACAAATCTCCATATTATAAAAAAATATATGGGCGGTACTGGTGAAGGTGCAAAAAAAGATTTACTTGACTGATACCAAAATTGAGAGGTTATACCGATCAGGAAAGGTTGAACAGGCTGGGGCTCTTTTCTCTGGCAAAGATAAGACTGAGGGGTGACCTGATAGAGGTCATTAAAATTATGAAAGAGTTTGATAGAGTAGATGTAGAGAAGATGTTCCACTTGTCGGGTAGACCAGACCTAGGGGCCATAAAAATAAGTAAGTCACCAACAAATCCAATGGGCAATTCATGAGGGGAAAAAAGAATAGGATAGGTTGATGGGGTTAGATGAAGCATGGTGGGAAAAGGCTTATGTGGAGGATAAAGACTGGCAAGGACCAGTTGGGCCAAATGGTCTGTTTGTGCTGTAAATACGATGGCCTGGAAATCCAGGGCTCCCCGGGTCCATACTGAGGGCGCAAGTTTCGGCATCTGGTGAAAACGGTGCACCTCCGAGACTTACGTGACCTGCCTGGGCTCGAAGGTGCGCCGGAATATTCTGCAGCAATTCTCCGGTCCTCCTGGACCATGGCGTGGCGTGGCGCAGCGTAGTCTCCCTGGGGAGGAGCAAGCCGATCGCAGCCAGCAGGGGGGCAGGGCTAGGGATCATGCCTTCTTGTCGGTGCCGGCAGCGTTGCACAGGCGTATTGGAGCATGCGTGCCTGCGCAATGGCTCAGGGGAGCGTGGGTACCGGGGGGGGGGGGGAGCGTGGCAACAGGGATGGGGGGGGGGGAGCGTGGCAACAGGAATGGAGGGGGGAGCATGGCAACAGGGATTGGGGGGGGGGGGGGGGAGCTTGGCAAGGGATGGAGGAGCACTCGAAATGACCGCATACACACCCCCCCCCCCACACACACACCCCACCCCCAAACACACCCCCCCCCCACACACACAAACACACACACACCCCCCCCACACACCCCCATACACACCCCCCACACACACATACACACCCCCCACACACACATACACCCCCACACACACCCCCCCCCACACACCCCCCCCCCACACACCCCCCCCCCACACCCACACACCCCCCCCCCACACACCACCCCCCCCCCACACACACCCCCCCCACACCCCCCCCCCCCCCCCACACACACACCCCCCCCCCACACACCCCCCCCCCCACACACACACACCCCCACCCACACATACACCCCCCCCACACCCACACACCACCCCCCCACACCCACACACCACCCCCCCACACCCACACACCACCCCCCCACACCCACACACCACCCCCCCACACCCACACACCACCCCCCACACCCACACACCACCCCCCACACCCACACACCACCCCCCACCACCCACACACCACCCCCCCACACCCACACACCACCCCCCCACACCCACACACCACCCCCCCACACCCACACACCACCCCCCCACACCCACACACCACCCCCCCACACCCACACACCACCCCCCCACACCCCCACACCACCCCCCCACACACCACCCCCCCACACACCACCCCCCCACACCCACACACCACCCCCCCCCCCCCACACACACACACACACACACCCACATATACACACACACAAACACACTCACACCCACCCCCAGCCTTCACTGTCAGATAGAGAGAGAGAGACACTACAGAGAGTGACATCTTCCCTTCACATAAAGGTAGGACTTCTATTTTTTATTGATTGATTACTTATTACTTTGGTCTTGATGCTTTAGGTGCAGGGTTCCTTCTATTTTTTTATTAATTAATTGCTTATTGCGCTTCATTTAGTGTTTGGTGCTTTAAATGTACTGCTTTGTTAAGTGCTTAGTGCTTTAAATGTACTTTGCTTCTTTAATGTTGTTGTGCAGGTGTTTATGGAAAATCCTCGAACTTCCCTTCCCCCCCCCCGCCCCCAGCCGTTGTGATGTTGATGTGTCCTTTGTGTTTAATGCTTCCCACCTGCCGTCTCTGGCTGTGCCTGCACTAAACTTAACTCTCGGTAAGGTTTTTCAGAACTTACAAAAGTGGACACTTACTCCATCCCAAGTTAGTTTGCAGTAAGTTTTCACTGCCGAAACTTGCAAAACAGGCCCGAGTGGCTGGACACACCCCCTTTTGAAAAAAAAGTACCTTACCTAAAGCCAACCTAAACTAACTCACTAGAACTGGAACAAACTAATATCCGAGAATTGCAATTTCTAACATACTCCAAACTAAACTAGTTGCTCCAAAAAACTAGGAGTAACTCCACCCAAAACCTGGGCCCCGAGTGTCTACGCACCTGGGAAGGCATCAAAAAAGCCGGTTTTCAGCGCACAATGTGCATGCGCTGAAAACCGGCTTTTCCGATCTGTCAAGCTTGAGCATCCGCATATCAGGAGCGAGGACATTTTTGCAAGGGCAAAATTGCGGGATTTACCCATATGTTACCCAGCAAATATCCTCAAAACTCTTGCGCCTGACAAAAGCAGGCGCATAGTCTACCTTTACAGGCGTAAGAGTTTTTAAACACTTAAAACATACAAAAATATAATTAAATTAAATTTTTAAAAACACATTTTATTTTTAAAAACCCTGCCCACTACGTTAAATTTATTTTAAACCATAATTAAAAAAACTTTCTAAAAACTCAGAAAACATTTTTTTCTTTAAGATATTTATTAACTTTAATTTGAATTAATTTTAATTATGTGAGATGTGTTTTTATTTTTTATTTGGTGTTATTGTGTTTGTTTTTTTTCAATTAATAGCAATGAAAACGCGTATACACAGAGTTCCCATTGCTATTAATTGAGAATACTTTACTTGATTGGTTGAGCAGTCACACATGACTGCATCTTCTGCGTTTGAACCTGGCGGACGGGAGCGTGCTTTGCAGTGTGGGAAGAGAAGGCCTCCTCAATGGAATCTCACACGCCTCTGTAGAAATTTTTCAGGTCGGAGGCATCCGCCCGTTGAAGCCTCCGACCGCAATTTCTGGGCCATATGCAATATAGTGCAATCCCTCTGAAGCTGCACAAAAGCAAGTCTTTTTTTAAAAAGAAGTTTCAGCAACACTGGGTCTTAAAGTCTGAAGTTGAATAGCTTGCAATCATTGGTTTAATTTTTATACCTATTCACTAAATGAGTTTTTTTTATTTGGCTGACAGGAATTTAATTTATTTAGAGCCAATTTTCCCAATTAAGATTTCCATGCAAAAAGAATGAGAACAATTATCTTTCTTTATCCTTCTTGAAATATTTTGGGACAAGTCGCAAATCAGTTACATACATATTGAAATAAATACTAACACATTGAAATGCAACACAAAATAAAGTTAACCTTCAGTACAGAAACACATAAAAGGTACTCACTCTAACAATTCATAATTGGACTTCTTTTCCAAGGCATTTCCCCGCATTTCCCGATAGAATCTCCTAAAAAAAAAGCAATGAATTGGAAAATCAAACCACACTTGTATTAATTAAACCATTATGCATTTGAATCTCTGTTCTGTTGACAAATCTCAGAACTACAGAGCAAACATGGACTGAATGAACACACCAATTCAAAACTGAGCGACATATTTTCATTAGGTAAGGGTATCAAGGGATGCGGAGCAAAGACAAGGAAATTAATTTGAGGCATGATCGAATGGAATGGTGTAACAGGCTCAAGGGCTGAATGGCCTTCTCCTGTTCCTACGTTCCTGAAGGAACCACAGAAAAGCAAAGCAAAGCAAAAAAAAGTGAAACTCTGAAATGCTTAATGGTGCAGTGTGTGAGTGCACTAAATGCCTTGGAGAAGAATTTTTTTTCCAAGTCTCCATATAATTTAGGCTGTATTTTTGACTTTTAGGGCCCAAGTTTCCACATAATTGCGCCTGATTTTTAGGAGCAACTGGTGGAGAACGGACTATCTTAGAAATCGCAATTCTCCACATTTTTTTTCTGCAGTTCTAGTCAGGTAGAACAGTTCTACTTTGGAACAGAATTTTTTCTTCAAAAGGGGGCGTGTCCGGTCACTGACGCCTGATTTCAAAGTTTCCACAGTGAAAACGTACTCCAAACTAAGTTAGAATGGAGCAAGTGAAGATTTTTATAGAACTGAAAAAGCCTGTTCTACACATTAAAAAATCAGGCGCAGGTTACAAATTAGGCGTCCAGAACGAGGTGGGGGGGGGGGGGGAAGGGAAGTCATTAAATTCTACAATAAATCCTTATTTATACTTCTACAAATATTATACAAATAAATCCAACCTGAATAAACATTTATAAGCAAAGAAAAGATTAAATAAACCATCTTCCTACCTGTGTGAAAGTGCTTCAGGCAGGGAGAATTCTGCAGTCAGCCTGAGTCCCCGTTCTTCCTGCGGGGGGGGGGGGAAAGAGGAGGAGGCGCCCGTTCTTTCCCGCGGGGGGAGGGGAGAGGAGGCGCCCATTCCTTCCTGAGGGGGGGGGGGGGGAGGAGGCGCCCGTTCTTTCCCGCGGGGGGGAGGAGACAGTGAGAAGGCAGTAAGTGCTGATGGCAATGTGCTTTTATTAAAAAAATGTTCAAAAATTAAACAGCTACAAAGAACCACAAAAATGGCCGAGTGCCAATGTTTTTTTCACACTGAGCATGCGCGAACGCTCCAACGCGCCAACGCGCACGCGCAGCATTGCCGGCAGGAAAAAAACTAAATTAAATAGTACCCGCCCCCTCCCACTTATAAAATCGGCGCGAGTGTAGGCTCCGCCCCCCCGGGCACCGCGCCAGGCAGACAAGGAACTGCAGAACGCTCCAGAATCGCGATTTTTTTTTAGGCGCCGTTTTAGGCGCGAAAAACGGGCGCCCAGCTCGGAGGGACGCCCGTTTTTTATCGTGTGGAAACATGGGCCCTTAATTTCGCCCGGTTCCCGGCGCAAGTCATGGCGAAATCAAAAATTTAGTGCCGGGTTAGCATTAGCGACAGAAGATGCAACTTTCGGCAAATGAAAGTTCACGAGGAGCATTAGCGCTAACTTCAGCGTTGCGCCACAGAATTTGTGCGCCGAAAGTTCCGGTCCTAAAAAATTCGGCCATTCTGCGCATTCGCAAATCTTTTATTTGTATTTTTCTTCCCACACTTCTGGTCTGCTGTCCGATCGCAAATGCTAATACAGGGTGCGGCTGCGCGCATGCGCAGTACAGCCAGAGCTGAATCAGCCATTTTAAAATTTGATTTTGATCATGGAGGAGGAGGAGGATTGTAGACAGCATGCCACGCGATTTAGCCAAGTGGCTGACAAAACCCTCATGTGGGTTGTGGAGAGAAGATGGCAGGAATTATATTGGAGGGGTGGATCTAGAACCCTGCCAGCCATTTTTAATCAAATATGGAGAGAAATTGCCGAGGAGGTCTCTGCCTCTCACAGTGGCCAAGAATAGGAAACAGAGCTGAAAAAAGTTCAATGATCTTTGTACGGTCGTTAGTGAGTACAATTTTTATTGATGCACTCCTTCATTACTTCAATTATAAATCTGACACACTAATTGTTCTCATGCTGTTGCTGTCTCAGTACTCTATGGGTTGCCTCCTAAAATGTATGACACAGAGGTAGGCTTTAGTTTTGCACCCTATTTGCCATGAATGTTCTTTACACATTAAGATTGCTTTGAGATCTTGTAAGATGTTTCCGCACTTCGATGTCCTCCTGATGAACCACATGCAATTTCCAAGGCCATTAAACAGAGGACTCTATTACATTCAGACAGTATGGTATTAGTGTTTTGCTGGCTATGTGTGTGTGCCACAAGAGCATATGACCATCTGGTAACTATTCCCATTTTCATCTTTGCAGACAAAGTAGTCCCATAACCGCTGTGAGCAGGCGAGGACAGACGGTGGTCCGCCTCAGACCCTGCCACTTACCAACCTCGACAGCAAGTGGCAGGCCTCATCGGCATCTTGGGTCTGACCCCCACTTGGATAGTGATGATAAGTCCTGCACACTACCTGGGTTGGGGCAATGTGATGCAGAATCTGTGGACTGGGGTTGGGGCAATGTGATGCAGTATCTGTGGACTAGGAGTAGGGCAATGTGTTGCAGCGTCTGTGGACTCGGGTTAGGGCAATGTGATGCAGCGTCTGTGGACTCAGGTTAGGGCAATGTGATGCAGTGTATCTGGACTAGATATACTGGACTAGCGGCAGTCCTTGAAATGAGCCTGTGCTATGCGACTTTCCTCATGTCACCCTGCCCCCTCCCCTGCTGCTAACCACTCATCTGTTGCTTTCTACTTCCAGATGACCAGTCACAGCCGCAGCATCCCTCAAATCAACCCTCCACGTCAGGCCATCATGTGGAGGAGGAGGAAGAGGAAGAGGATGAGTTCACAGATCAGCCGACTCCGGGGCAGATGCAATCTACCCCTCGTTTACCACCGGCAATTACCTCGTCTGATGAATAGCTCTCGGCCTTTTGGCTAAGATCATGCGTAACTGACCTGACAGGGGAGTAGCCACCATGACCTCCGGGTGGTTCTCCCTGTATCAGGAAGGTATATGCTTGCTTTTTTGGAAACAGGAGGTGGGTGGGGTGGCTTGACCCATCCACCTCCACGGAGGTGTGTGGGGGACCTGACCCATCCACCTCCATGGCACGAACCTGGTATTGCAGTACTTCCAGGAACGGTGCAGTGGCTCTAGGCCTTTTGGCTAAGAGCATTGGCGCAGAGTGATCCTTGGCGTGTGCAAGGTGACCTCTGGCGTTTGTGATTTGACAAAGAATTGGAACGATTGGCTACGAATTTCAAAAAAAAAAAAAATTACCTCGTCTGATGAATAGGAGGTGGGTGGGGTGGCTTGACCCATCCACCTCCACGGAGGTGTGTGGGGGACCTGACCCATCCACCTCCATGGCACGAACCTGGTATTGCAGTACTTCCAGGAACGGTGCAGTGGCTCTAGGCCTTTGGCTAAGAGCATTGGCGCAGAGTGATCCTTGAATGGGCCCAGGGTGACCTCTGGCGTTTGTGATTTGACAAAGAATTGGAACGATTGGCTACGAATTTCCCCCCCAAAAAAAAAAAAAAAAAAATTACCTCGTCTGATGACGATGTAACTTTCTCGGGGTTTGAGACCTCGGAGGCTCCTGGGACTAGTGGCATGCAGCAACACAGTTCTGGGGTGGAATCCCATATGCCATCTCTTTGGAGGGTGAATTTGCAAAGTCGGTCTGCTGACAGACAGGCAGACGTGGAACTGGACATGGTGGGACTGCCCAGAGAGAGCATCCACCTCACGTGTCAGCTCCTTGATGTCTTGGGTAGGATTCCCGCGACCATCGAGAATCTCACTGCGATAATCATGGAGGTAGGATCTCAGATTGTCGGTGCGAGCAGTGATATCTGCGAGGCCATCAGTGCCCACACGAGGCTGGTGGCCTCCAGCAGTGACCCTGGAATCCCGGAGAATATGGCGCAAATCCTTGCCAAATATGGTGCATCACAGGCACAAGCTCTGCTTCAGCATGGCCAGGTGATGCAGTCCGGAAACCCTTCCACCATACTCTCTGCGTTCCCCAGCGTCACATCCAGACCCACATCACTTGTATCTGTCGACGCCAATGAAGAGGCTCGCCAGTCAGAAGCCGGGCCTTCCATGCCTCGAGCTGGTCTGGTGCATCCCCAGACGGTGTCTCCAATGTCTCTCTTTCCCCCCGCCCCCCTGTCCGCAACACAGCAGCACTCAGGCGGCCTTACTGCACACTATCTTGGTGCCACGAGGAGCAGCAGGCAAGGGGGCGGGGGAAAGAGCCGGTGGTAAAAGATAGTGGGGCAGGGGTTGCTGCATTATGTTCTGCATTGTGTTGTTTATAATGTTGTAGTTGTTGTTGTTGAATAATCACACTGCTGGATGCAGATAATTTGTGTTATTTTATTAAAGTTTCAAAATTTCAACATTAAGTTAACAAAGTTATAAAAGTTTACAATGTTTCATAAATTCTTCTGTTCACCGTAACCATTTCTATGTAATGTCCCATTTGCAGAATAAGAGGGGAATATTCAACATGGTGGGATAGAGTGGCCAAGCAACGGTCAAACGTGCCGTTCACTCTTCAAGCCAAGCGTTCAATTATGAGCTGCCGACGTAAGGTTTTTGCAGCGGCGAAACTTCCACGATGCCTCCACTGTGGTTGTAGTAGGGGTGGTGGCGGCATGGGTTCCTCGCCAGGCTCCTCTTCCTCGTATTCCTCCTCCTCCCCACCCCGCTTCTCTCTCCTGAGGTGGTCCTGCAATCCCCATTGGAAAATCCTATCCCCTCATGATGGCTAAAGTTGTGTAGCATGCAGTACACCACAATGAATTCAGGGACCTGCTGAGGGGAGTATTGCAGGCAGCCTCCAGTGGTCCACGCATCGGAAGCGCTGTTTAAGCACTCCAATTGTCTGTTCGAAGATGTTGCTTGTGGCTGCATGGCTCCCATTATAGCGATGCTCGTCTTCTGTTTGAGGGTTCCGGATGTGGGGGGGGGGGGTCATGAGCCAAGTGGCGAGGCAGTAATCTTTGTCCCCCAGCATCCAGCTCTGGCCTTGTGGTTGACGCTGGAACATGTGAGACACTGCTCTCACACAAGATGAAAGCATCATGGATGCTCCCTGGATATTGGGCATGATGCCATGATGTGCTGAGTATAGTCACAGATGATCTGTACGTTCATGGAGTGAAATCCCTTTCATAAGAACATAAGAAATATGAGCAGGAGCGGGCCACCTGGCCCCTCAAGCTCTCCACTATTTAATAAGAGATTTACAACCCTCAGAAGAAATTCCTCCTTATCTTAGTTTTAAATTCTGAGACTATATCCCGTAGTTTTAGTTTCCTCTCCGAGTGGAAATATTCTCTCTGCATCCACCTTGTTGAGCCCCCTCATTATCTTATAAGTTTCAAATAGACCATCTCTCATTCTTCTGAACTCCAATGAGTATAGGCCCAATCTACTCAACCTATCTTTATGTCAACCCCCTCATCTCCGGAATCAACCTTCTCTGAACAGCCTCCAATGCAAGTATATCCTTCCTTAAATACGGAAACCAAAACTGTATGAAGTGCTCCAGGTGTGGCCTCACCAATACCGTGTACAGTTGTAGCAGGACTTCTCTGCTTTTATACTCTATCCCCTTTGCAATAAAGGCTAACATTTCATTTGCCTTCTTGATTACTTGCTGTACCTTCATACTAACTTTGTGTTTCATGCACAAGGACCCCCAGGTCCCTCTGTACTGCAGCACTTTGTAATTTTTCTCCATTTAAATTATAATTTGCTTTTTATTTTTTCTGCCAAAATGGATCACCTCACATTTTCCCACATTATATTCCATCTGCCAAATTTTTGGCCCACTCACTTAGCCTGTCTATATTCCTTTGCAGATTTTTTGTGTCCTCCTCACAATTTGCTTTCCCACCCTTCTTTGTATCATCAGCAAACTTGGCTACATTACACTTGGTCCCTTCATCCAAGTCATTAATATAGATTGTAAATAGTTGAGGACCCAGCACCGATCGCTGCGGCACTCCACTAGTGACTGTTTTCCAATCGGAAAATGACCCATTTATCCTAACTCTGTGTTTTCTGTTCGTTAACCAATCCTTTATCCGTGCGAATATATTACCCCCAGCCCTGTGAACTTTTATCTTGTGCAGCAACCTTTTATGTGGCACCTTATTGAATGCCTTCTGGAAATCCAAATACACCACATTCACTGGTTCCCTCTTATCCACCCTGCTCGTTACATCCTCAAAGAACTCCAGCAAATTTGTCAAACATGATTTCCCTTTCCTAAAACCATGCTGATTCTGCTTGATTGAATTATGCTTTTCTCAATGTCCTGCTACTGCTTCCTTAATAATGGACTCCAGCATTTTCCCAACAAAAGAAGTTGTGCTAACTGGTCTATAGTTTCCTGCTTTTTGTCTGCCTACTTTTTTTAAATAGGGGCGTTACATTTGCGTTTTTCCAATCCAATTTTGGTAGATTACAATCAATGCATCCACTATCTCTGCAGCCACTTCTTTTCAGACCCTAGGATCAGGTCCAGGGGACTTGTCTGCTTTTGGTCCTATTATTTTGCCGAGTACTACTTCTTTAGTGATAGTGATTGGATTAAGTTCCTCCCTCCCTATAGCCCCTTGATTATCCACTAGTGGGATCTTTTTAGTGTCTTCTACCGTGACGACCGATACAAAATATTTGTTCAACGTCTCTGCCATTTCCCTGTTCCCCATTCTCATCCTCTAGAGGACAAATATTTACTTCAGCCACTCTTTTCCTTTTTATGTACCTGCAGAAACTCTTACTATCTGTTTTTATATTTCGTGCTGGTTCACTCTCATAATCTATCTTTCCTCACTTTATTATTTTTATTAGTTGTTCTTTGCTGGCTTTTAAAAGTTTCCCAATCCTCTGGCCTCCTACTAATCTTGGCCATATTGTATGCCCATGTTTTCAATTTGATACCATCCCATATTTCGGTTTTGGTAAATCTCTGGATTCTGTAAAGGTGCTCGCAGGGTGATGTGCGTAGTCACGGGCACCCTAAACCTTGGGGAAGCCAGAAAATCGTCCAAGACCGACAGCCCTCTCATTTTGGGTCTCCATTGGGAAATTTATGAAATCCATCCTGAGTGTGTACAGTGCAGTCGTCACCTGGTGAATGCAGCAATGTATAGCATCCTGCGAGATGGAGCATATGCTCCCCCGCTAATGTCTGAAAGAAGGCATAGAAGGCAAGTGCCGCAGTCACCTTCGGCTCAATGGGCAATGCAGTCCTGTTGTCGCTGGTAGGCTATAGGTCTGTCTGTATGTGCTGGCATATATCTGTGACCGCCTCTTTTTGGAATCACAGCTTTCTAACGCGACGTTGCCTGTAAACTCGTGGGGGGTAAGGCCTCCTCCCCATGCATCTGTTACCTCTTCGATTACGTTGAAAATAATCAATAAGTCTTCTTCTAGCTCAACGTCATATAAATATAGCAGCCAGGATTAATGGCTGACATAGAATGGCCCCATCTTTTAAAATGTCCTTAAATGTCCTTTAAAACAAACTATAAACTCACATAAGCTTCACAATCAATAGCATGCAGTAACGCAGCGATCTTCTCCCAATGCTTTTAATCACTCAGAACTACCGTCTTTCTCCTCCGTTTTCAAGATGGCACCGTTAGTGCCTGGTGCTCCCTGGGTCTGACTGCTTTTTGCTGGCGGGTTCCCGGGCGGACACTAAATCGGGCGATATGTTTGAACGTTCCGCCCAGGGCACTCGCGCAGCGATGCACGACAATTTCTGTAATCGAAACGGTCAAAACAGCGGGCGGGCGCAAAAACATTGGCGAAAATTCCACCCTGGCGCAATATTTTGCACCCCTCGTTTCACGGCAAAAAATTTTTTTTTTTGCGTCCCGCTCATGCGGTAAATTTGGCACAAATGAGCCGAAAATTCAGCCCTCAGTTCCGAACTCTTGACCATCAGAAGCCAGCATAATCCATGTCATTTTCAAGTACCTCCGAAGAACTATTTTAAAGAATGTTTGGAGAGAAATCAGGAAACTGATTGGCCACTCAGCTCGGAAAAACAGCAAGGAACTTGAGAAGGCAGAGAAAAATAAATTACAATGACAGCGTTTGGGATAAAATTATTTTATTAAATGAGACTTCACTGTGCATTTGCCTTTTTAAGTTGAAATAATGAATTGATAGCATTTAGGATCTGTGACGGATCCTCCTGAACAATTGTTTCTTTGAAACAAACTTCAATGCTGTAACCACCTCCATGGTATATGTTGCATAATTCTACATAACCCTGTAGCTCAATTCAAGGTCAAAATAAAGTTAACAAGCTACAGGTTAATATTAATCTGTACCCACTACCCAGATGTCTTATTAAGCTAATACAAAAGTAAAATACTGCAGATGCTGGAATATGAAATCCGAAGGGTCATCGACCCGAAACATTGACTCGGTTTCTCTCCACAGATGCTGCCCGACTGCTGAGATTTCCAGCATTTTCTGTTTTGATGTCTTATTAAACTATTGTACGCCTTTCACGCAGATTGAAATAATCAGCTGAAGACAGTCAAGTGATGATCAGAATCAAGATCCTGGTCTATTGCAAGAATGAAGTGAGGCCTGTGTGTTTGCTAAGGCAGCGACATTAACTTTGTTTTGTTCCCAGCTGACATCAATAAGCATTCCTATATCATCTAAGCAACACTACAGCCTATAATTAATACTTGCAACTGCTCACAAGCCACAACTGCAACAGGCGGGTTTTCATCCACTTCAATGAAATTTCCAAGCGTACTTTGGTTCAGATCAAGACTAGGCTTGTGCTGGGCCACACAAAATAAACTTGTAATATTAATTATCTGCCAGGTACAGTTCCCTACATCATGGAAGGCAACTGAAACTTGACTAAAAGTAGTAACTAAGTTCAACATCATAAAGAAAAAGAAAACATTAAAAAGCAAGAGTTTCCACGTCAAGGAGTAAGGGCTATACTTTCCTCTGTTATCTACTTTATATTTTACTTTCTTGCTTACTAAAATTAATGAATGAGAAAAAATAGCCCCAAGATACAACAACAACGCCTTTAACGTAGTGAAACATTGCAAGGCACTTCACAGGAGTATTAAGAGTTAAAACAATTTGGCACCAAGCTGCATGTGGTGAAATTAGAGCAGGTAACCAAAAGCTTGGTAAAAGAGGTAAGTTTTTTAATCTCGTAATACACCTGTGAAGCGCCTTGCACTGTTGCACTACGTTAAAGGCATTGTTGTTGTATCTTGAAGGAGAAAAGAGAAGTAGAGAGGCGGAGAGGTTTAGGCAGAGAATTCCAGAACTTAGGGCCCAGGCAACAGAAGGCACGGCCACCAATGGTTGAGCAATTATAATCAGGGATGCTCAAGAGGGCAGAATTAGAGGAGTGCAGACATCTCGGGGTGTTGTGGGGCTGGAGGAGATTACAGAGATAGGGATGAGCGAGGCCATGAAAGGATTTGAAAACAAGGATGAGAATTTTGAAATCGAGGTGTTGCTTAACCAGGAGCCAATGTAGATCAGCAAGCACAGGAGTGATGGTGCAAGTTAGGACAAGGGCAGCTGAGCTTTGGATCACTTCTAGTCTAGGGTAGAATGTGGTAGGCCAGCCAGGAGTGCATTGGAATAGTTAAGTCCAGAGGTAACAAAGACATGGATGAGGGCTTCAGTAGCGGATGGCCCGAGGCAAGGGCGGAGACGGGCTATGTTACGGAGGTGAAATAGGCGGTCTTAGTCATACTGCGTATATGTGGTCGAAAGCTCATTTCAGGGTGAAATATGACTTCAAGGTTACTAATAGTCTGCTTCAGCCTCAGACAGAAGTTGAGAGAGGGATGGGGTCAGTTACTAGGGAACAGAGTTTGTGGCGAGGACCGAAAAACAATGGCTCCGGTCTTCCCAATATTCAATTGGAGAAAATTTCTGCTCATGTCTGACAATTTAGAGACTGCGGAGGAGTTGAGAGAAGTGGTTGTGAGGTAGAGCTGTGTGTCATCAGCGTACATGTGGAAACTGACACTGTGTTTTCGGATGATGTCACCAAGGGGCAACAGGTAGATGAGAAATAGGAGGGGGCCAAGGATCGATCCTTGGGGAACACCAGAGGTAATGAGGCGGAGAAGCCGTTGCAGATGATTCTCTAGCTACGATTAGATAGATAAGAATGGAACCATTCGAGTGCAGTCCCACCCAGCTGGACGACGGTGGAGTAATGTTGGAGAAGGATAGAGTGGTCAACCATGTCAAAGGCTTCAGACAAGTCAAGAAGGACGAGGAGTGACAGTTTGCCTTTGTCATAGTCACAAAGGTACTCATCATCATAGGCAGTTCTTCAAAATCGATGAAGACTTGCTTCCACTCTAAAAGTGAGTTCTCAGGTGACTGTACAGTCCAATATGGGAATTACAGTCTCTGTCACAGGTGGGGCAAACGTTGCAGGAAAGAGTGGGTGGGTGAGTATGGTTTTGCCGCACGCGCCTTTCCGCTACCTGCTTTTGCTTTTTGCTTGCTCTCGGTGATGAGACTAGAGGTTCTCAGAGCCCTCCCGGATGCTCTTCCTTCACTTCAGGCGGTCTTGGGCCAGGGACTCCCAAGTGCTGGTGGGGATGTTGCACTTTATCAAGGAGGCATTGTGGGTGCCCTTGAAACGCTTCCTCTGCCTACCTGGGGCTTGCTTGCCATGTAGGAGTTCCGAGTCGAGCGCTTGCTTAGGGAGTCTCGTGTCGGGCATGCGGATGATGTGGCCTACCCAATGAAGCTGGTCGATTGTGGTCAGTGCTTCGCTGCTGGGGATTGTTGGCTTGATTAAGGACACGAACGTTGGTGCGTCTGTCCTCCCAGGGGATTCGCGGGATCTTGCGGAGACATTGTTGGTGGTATTTCTCCAGCGATTTGAGGTGCCCACTGTATATGGTCCACGTCTCTGAGTCACAGGAGGGCAGGTATCACAAGAGCCCTGTAGATCATGCATTTGGTGCCAAATTTGAGGGCCTGATCTTTGAACACTCTCTTCCTCAGGCGGTGGCAGTCGCGGAAACCGGATTGGAGGGATTCAAACATGGAATTACGGGAAAGATGGGCATGGATTTGGGAGGCCACAACATGTTCAAGGACTTTGGAGAGGAAAGGGAGGTTGGAGATGGGGCGGAAGTTTGCATGGACGATGGGGTTGGGGGGTTGGTTTTTTGAGGAGGGGGTGATGACAGCAGATTTGAGGGAGAGGCCAGGACCTCAACAGTGAGAACCATTAACAATGTCGGCTAACAGGAGTCAGATAAGGAAGTTAGGTAGTCAGCGGTTTGATGGGAATAGGGTCAAGGGAGCAGGAAGTTGGTCTCATGGACAGGATGAGCGCAGAAAGGTCATGAGGGGAGATCAGAGAGAAACTGGACAAAGATGTGAGGTGAAGGCTAGGGCAGGTAAGGATTCTTGGAGGAAGTTTGGCCCAGTGGGCTGGGGAAAGAAGGGAAGAGGCAGAGACAGCCAAACAAATGGTCTCAATCTTAGAGACAACGAAGTCCATGAGCTCCTCACACTTATTGTCGGAGGTGAGGGTGGAGACTGGGGAGAAGGGTTTAAAAAGACAGTTGGCAGCAGAGAATAGAAGCCAGGGTTTATCTTTACATTCCAGAATGATTCTGGAATAGTGAACGATTTTGACAGACGAGAGCAGGGCCTGATAATGCTTTCTGTGGTCCAGCCAGATCTAGCGGTGAATGGCTAAACCAATTGTCCGCCATATCCGTTCAAGTATGTGTCCCTTGGGCTTAAGAAGAAAAGATCAGGGCTGTACCAGGGGTAACGATCAGGGTGAGAGAGTAATTGTTTGAACAGGGACTAGGGCATCAAAGGTGGTGGAGAGGGTGTGATTGAGCAGATCGGTCGCTGCAGAAATGTCATGGTGAATGGAGGGTCAAAGGCTGGACAGTTGGGAGTTCATAAGTGCAGTTGAGAGAGAGTCGGGAGAGAGTCCCCTTTTACTGGTACCGAGTATAAATGCGACATCAAGCTAGAGAAAAAATTCTGGTTAAGTATCAGATAACACTTAAAATCGAGTACTTTGGGAGGAAAAAAAACATTTTGGTTGGTTCTGATACATCCCAAAAAGGTATGCCGTGAGAAAAGCTTTTGTTAATGCAGTGGTATGCAAATAATGGATGGAAGAGAAGCTTCAAAAATGTCTGGTAAAGGATGACTTTCACGTATGTTGGTGCAATCTCAGCATTTCTGCTGAGAAAACAGCAAATTTAGGTCTTCCATTGTTGGTTTAAGACGAAAGAGTCCTTTAATAGAAAATAAAATGATAAAATTATCGAAGTATTTGAAACATTGGGCATATTGAGAAGCACTTCCCTGTATAGGAAAGTCTTACTACAGCTATACAGAGTATTTGTGAGGACATACCTGGAATACTGCGTGCAATTTTGGTTTCCATATTTATTAAAAGATATACTTGCTTTGGAGGCAGTTCAGAGAAGGTTCACTAGGTTGATTCTGGAGATGAGGGGGTTAACTTATGAGGAAAGGTTGAGTAGGTTGGGCCTCTACTCATTGGAATTCAGAAGAATGAGAGGTGATCTTATAGAAACGTATAAGATTATGAGGGGGCTTGACAAGGTGGATGCAGAGAGAATGTTTCCACTGATAGGGGAGACTAGAACGAAGAGGCATAATCTTAGAATAAGGGTCCGCCCATTTAAAACTGAGATAAGGAGAAATTTATTCTCTGAGGGTTGTGAATCTGTGGAATTCGCTGCCTCAGAGAGCTGTGGAAGCTGGGACATTGAATAAATTTAAGACAGAAATAAACAGTTTCTTAAATGATAAGGGGTTATGGGGAACGTGCAAAGAAGTGGACCTGAGTCCATGATCGGATTAAATGGCGGAGCAGGCTCGAGGGGCTATATGGCCTACTCCTACTCTTATTTCTTATGTTCTTATGTAAACCCACAATTTTCCCTCAAGTAACAAAACGCTGAACAATGCCATATTCTATTCATCTTAAAATGGAAGGAGAGGGGACAGAAAAAACAACTAATTGACATGTCCCAAACTGTAAATTCGAAAAGCCAAATCAACAAATGCTCGAATTACCCATTTTTAAACCACTTATTGACTACTTTCAGCCCAGAGGTGCAAATGAGGAAAAAACATTGTGTTACAATTGGTTCACGTGCTGACTTGGTTTCAGTTTATTTCATTATTTTTGAATTAACATTTCTGCAATCCCTAATTTAGTAACATGCCAGAATCTACCAAGTCAAAAACTTCAAGTTTACCTGTATAGGCAAGGTTACACAAGATAGGCTTACCTGATCTCAAGGCATCCCAGCTTCAGTGCAATATCCTGGTCCACTTGATCTGCTATGTCCATCATATAATCATTCTTGACCTAAACATGAAAATACATTCACTAAGTCCAAGCTGAGTAGAAGCCGTAATAGAATAAGAGTATTTATTTGAGCTCCAACTAAGTTTTTTGAGCTATTTTGCAGATTAACCATTAGACATCTAAGGGTACTATTTATTTTGGATTCTTGGAGATCTGAAACTAAAACTTATATATGGTATGAATAATAAGCAAGCTAATGTGTGTAATCTCACTTTGGCAGTCAATTTCAAATGGCAAAGAGTTATTCCTATAAATTTCCATATGGCATGGAATTCTCAAAAACAAGGGTAGATTTAAATAGCAAAGTAGTCATTAAAATGTCTCATTCCTAAAATGATTAATAAAAGCTTGACATCATTTTCAATTTAATTTACAATATACTGCTCCAGATCTTTTTTCAGTAATCAACAAAGCTACAAAAAACAATTTAATCCAAGGCTTTTGGATGATGTAGTAAGCCAGCCACTTGAGAGCTGGGAGCCCAAAAATTCCATGGGCCACGACTCCCCGGTTACACTGAGACTGCGCCTGCCAGTGCCCAGCTGCGCCGACGTAGGCACCAAGGAAGAGCACCGAAGTTGCAAGGGCTTGAGGGCACATCTGCCAAGCCTGCTAGCCCCCTTCAGCTGGAAATATCCACCACTTATTTTGGGGGCATGCTCAGGCCCCTGAACCCATTCGGGAGCCTACTATCAGCAACGGCAGACATCGATGGCGAGGTCCAACATCGCCTCCAGTGTGCCAGTGCAGCCTTGGGCCGCATGAGGAAGTGTGATTTTTAAAGACCAAGACCTCAAATCTGACACCAAGCTATGATCTACAGGGCAGTACTGATATCCAGCCTCCTATATGGCTCAGAGACGTGGGCTATATACAGTAGACACATCAAAGCGCTGGAGAAGTACCACCAGCGCTGCCTCGGCAAGATCCTGCAAATCCACTGGGAGGACAGACGACCGTCAATGTTCTCGCTCAGGCCAACATCCCCAGCAGCGAAGCACTCCACCAGCTCCATTGGGCGGGCCACATCGTCGGCATGCCCGACACGAGACTCCCTAAGCAAGCGCTTTATTCGAAACTCCTACATGGCAAGCGAGCCCCAGGTAGGCTGAGGACACCCACAATGCCTCCTTAATAAAGTGCAACATCCCCACCGGCACCTGGGAATTCCTGGCCAAAGACCTCCCAAAGTGGAGGAAGAGCATTTGGGAGGGCGCTGAGCACCTCGAGTCCCGTCGCCGAGCTCATGCAGAAATCAAGCGCAGACAGTGGAAGCAGCGTGCAGCAAACCAGACTCTCCACCCACCCTTTCCTTCAACCACTGTCTGCCCCACCTGTTAGAGACTGTAATTCGCACATTGGACTGTACAGTCACCTGAGAACTCACTTTCGAGGGACTGCCTATGATGATGATGAAGAACCCACTCTGTGCAGTTCGGCCCTCCGAGTCTAGGGACTAATCAAGATGTCTTCAAAAGTATTTATCAGTCTTTGGGGTTCAGGCCATCACACCTCCCCCTTCCCCCTCACGCCTCACCCCAGGATGGGTTCTACTTGCACACATCTGCAGGATGGTAAGCCTAATTTCTCTTGATGTATTGGCCTCCAGTCCAATGTTGGGTCATAAGAACGTAAGAAATAGGAACAGGAGTAGGCCATGTGACCCCTCGAGCCTACTCCGCCATTCAATGAGATCATGGTTGATCTGATCATGGACTCAGCTCCACTTCCCTGCCTACTCCCCATAACCCCTTATCGTTTAAGAAATTGTTTATTTCTGTCTTAAATTTATTCAATGTTCCAGCTTCCACAGCTCTCTGAGGCAATGAATTCCACAGATTTTCACCCCTCAGAGAAGAAATTTCTCCTCATCTCTGTTTTATGGGCAGCCCCTTATTCTAAGATCATGCTCTCTCGTTCTAGTCTTCCCCATCAGTGAAAACATCCACTCTGCATCCACCTTGTCAAGCCCACTCATAATCTTAAACGTTTCAATAAGATCACCTCTCATTCTTCTGAATTCCAATGAGTAGAGGGCCAACCGACTTAACCTTCCCTAATAAGTCAACCCCCTTATCCCTGGAATCAACCTAGTGAACCTTCTCTGAACTGCCTCTAAAGAAAGTATATCCTTTCGTGAATATGGAAATCAAAACTGCACGCAATATTCCAGATGTGGCCTTGTATAGCTGTAGCAAAACTTCCCTGCTTTTATACTTCATCCGCTTTGCATTAAAGCCAAGATACCATTGGCCTTCCTGATCACTTGCTGTACCTGCATACTATCCTTTTACAATTCATGCAGAAGTACCCCCAGGTCCCGCTGTACTGCGGCACTTTGCAATCTTTTTCCATTTAAATAATAACTTGCTCTTTGATTTTTTTCTGCCAAAGTGCATGACCTCACACTTTCCAACATTATACTCCATCTGCCAAATTTTCGCCCACTCACTTAGCCTGTCTATGTCCTTTTGCAGATTTTTTTGTGTCCTCCTCACACATTGCTTTTCCTCTCATCTTTGTATCGTCAGAAAACTTGGTTCCGTTACACTCAGTCCCTTCTTCCAAGTCGTTAATATAGATTGTAAATAGTTGGGGTCCCAGCACTGATCCCTGCGGCACCCCACTAGTTACTGGTTGCCAACCAGAGAATGAACCATTTATTCCGACTCTCTGTTTTCTGTTAGTTAGCCAATTCTCTAGCCATGCTAATATATTACCCCCAATCCAGTGAACTTTTATCTTTTTGCAGGAACCTTTTATTTGGCACCTTGTCAAATGCCTTCTGGAAGTCCAAATACACCACATCCACTGGTTCCCCTTTATCCACCCTGTTCGTTACATCCGCAAAGAACTCCAACAAATTTGTCAAACATGACTTCCCCTTCATAAATCCATGCCGACTCTGCCTGACCGAATTTTGCTTTTCCAAATGTCCTGCTACTGCTTCTTTAATAATGGACTCCAACATTTTCCCAACCACAGTTGTTAGGCTAACTAGTCTATAGTTTCCTGCTTTTTGTCTGACTCCTTTTTTAAAGGGGCGTTACATTTGCAGTTTTCCAATGTGCTGGGACCACCCCAGAATCCAGGGTCCTAACTACTCTGCCAGTATTATCTGGAGCCAGTGGGAAAAATACAAATGACAGGTTAAAAATGGAAGACTGGAATTGGGGCATAGGGTTGAAGCTAGGAGATAGGTTGGACTAAAGCCAAAGATTTTAAAGTCGATTAGCTGAGAGACTTGGAGCCAATGTTGATTGGTGAGGACACAGATGATGAATATGTGGGAGTTGGTGGTGGAGAGAGCTGGGTAGGCTGGCGAGGAGAATATTGGAGAAATTGAGCTTTGAAGTGAGAAAGTTATAGATGATGGATACAATGTGGAAAAAGACAAAAAAAGGTTTTGAAGGTCAAAATAAGCAATCCATCTGCAGTGCATCAGATGTAGGGTTATACAGGACAGAGAGATTGCGCACCTTCCCAAATGCATTACAAAAACATTCTTGCTTTATATTTGCAATAGTAGAACAGTTCAGGAACTTGGGAGTATATTAAAATATTTATATTGTTCAGATTCTTAAAGTTTATGAAGTGGAAGTATTAAACTGGCTATTTAGATCAGCAACAAACAGGTTAGCATTTGTAAAGTTGAGCTTTGTATTGTGTGCAAAACTGTAAAACTGCTGCTTGAAGGAAACTGCTTAGTGTACACTTAATGAGCAAATAATGGGACTAAAATGTAACTGACGGTTGGATCATCAGAGAGTACAGAGGCCAGAATGCAAGATATTCAGCCGCAAGGATAAAGGAATCAGAAAAAACAATAAAAGGCAAAGCAACTTAAGCCACTCTCACATCTCCTTGCCATCAAATGTCAACTAATAGAAACCTAGGAATGTTTTTGAAGCAGGATCTAAATTACATGACTCACATTGAAGCACAGGGTAAATATAGTTCAATCAATGAAACCTTTGTACAAAAATATTGTCTGAAAACTATATATTTGATCTGGAGTACAAATGTTAAGCTAAAGTTGCATTTATGGTCCACAGAGCATGGTTCAAATTAACTTTGAAGTCCATTGGGAGATTTTCCTGGGTCTGCATTCAGGCATATTAAATTGCCTCAGATTCAGGTTCTGAACCTGTGGCGGCCTGGCCCAGCAGTCTGTGTGGCCCTCGGCCGGAGAGCACCATCGGAGCAGGCCGGGGAGTGGAAGGAGCAGTGTGGCGGCGTACCACTCCAGGGAGCAGCACGTGCTGGAGCAGGAGAGCAGCGGCAGTGAAAAGTGACGTCACCAAGATCCAGGTCGGTGATTGGAGCGTGGGTAGGTACAGCAAGAGCGCGAGGTCGGAGTGAAGGAGCGGCGAGAGATTGTAGAGGGACGTGATCGGGGCCCAGGAGAGGGGAGGGCCCAGGGGCAGCATGACAGCCCAAACTGTGATGTGTGCGCGCACTAGGTCCGTGCAGCAGAGTTGGTCTCCAGTCATCTTGGTTAATCCTTGCTGCTGGACCAAGACCTAGCTCTGTCAAGCCCATGTGGTGACTGGTATGCAAAAGCCACCACATGTTAAAAAAATCCACGCACAGGCATCTTCCACCCTTCAAGATTTATGTCGGGACCTGGAATTTTAGGTCCATCATTGAAACACCTGTGAACTTTTTGACATGGAAGCAAGTCATCCTCGATTCGAGGGACTGCCTATGATAATGATGATGATGATGATGATGATGATGATGATGATGATGATTACATTGCCTGGGTACTGTGAATATTAGAAATCAGGCAGGTTGGAGCGAACAATTGGGTCTTTACAGGTATGCCCTCGGATTCACCTGATTTTCTATTTTTCGCTGCACCAAAAGCAATCCAGTGCATCTGGGTGCAGAACCTGGAACATTTCTCCTTGTATATTTTATGAGGCAAAGTAAACAAGTTTTATCAACAGTACATGTGCTATTTTTGGTTTAGTTAGAAGATTGCTATTAATAATTTTTTTTTTACCTAGAATTATTATCCTACATGTTAAAATGCATCAGAGTATCTCTCCCAAAAAGATAATGCTTTGTTCAAAGTGGAAGAATGCTCTTCTGGTTTTAAGCTGGCAGTTTTAAGTGAGGTACTTGAAGTGCACTTTTAAAGCACAGCTACACCAGCACAGTGAAACACCCACAGTCTCAAAAGAAATGGGCAAACCCATTTGAGACTGTATTCATAAATCACCACTGGTCAGTAATGAATACTGCAACATTTTTTGGTTATCCTTTTAACACCATTAAAGTCACAAGAACAGCAGAGCAAGTACGAGTCAAATCAGGAAGAAAATCTGTGGTCAACAGCAATGTTAGCCGTTTCTAGCATATGCGTGACCTTAAAAAAACTACTCTTCCATTTTATTGAATAAAAATATGCTCGTTAATGGTTATATCAAGTTTTTTGTACTTTTAATGCATTCATTCGGCCTGCGTCTGTGTTTTGTGAACCCATTATTTATTTATAAAATATAAATATTACAGGTTATTAAATTTCCCGCGTGTTATTTATGTTTTATTATTTTCCCCGAATGCATTGTAAATAAAAGGAGGGATTTCATGTTCAAAATTCCTGAGAACATCAGAGGGAAATGTTAAATAAGCTGATGTGACTGTTTTAAAACTTTTGGTGCATTATATAACTTATATTAAGCAAAATTAAAAATGGTCTCCTTAAAACCAATTGAAACCTAAAACGTTTTTAAAATCCCTACAGGCAATTAACTACCAAGCAAATCAAGTTAGAAAATATATCACAAATAAATACACTGAATACTGCCATAACATTGTATTTTTCAAACCCATATAACCCTAACAAAAAGTGTAGATGGAACAGGAAAAAATGAATGAGATGTTATACCTATTTATTTCTCCTCCCCTCAACTGAAATGCAATAAATATTCCACTTTCCATAACTTCTCAAATATTGGTGTGTTTCTGTTAACTTCATTGATCTCAACATGGAAGGCCAATTTTCTTATGTGGGCTAGTTTATTACATAAAGATTATAATGAGGAATCAATCGGTTAATTAATTTTTTTTTTCCAACAATTAAGAGATTAAAAAATTGCCTGCAATTAAATTTGTAGAGAGTCCAGAAGTCCAAAAGCAAAATGTGTCATGTTTACATGTAAACCATCACACTTTAAAGGCAAATTTCAAAGTTGGGATCAAACCCAACAAAATTGTCCATTCTGGTATACTACACTTCTGCTAGTATGCATACTGCCACTTCCTGTGTTTAGTGCAGGAACCACTGCAGCATCTCTCTACACCAACAAGCGGCATTATGGGAGAGTTCATCTGCAGTTGCCTGAATAAAGGTTCCATGGGGTAAAAAGATGCTGAGGATGCAGCTTATCAAAAGTGTCAAGTCCTTTTTGCATTATACTTTGTGAAAGCAGCTGCAAGCATTTGTTTATTGCAAATTGTTTTTCTGACTAAATACAAAGTTCTGTTGATTAGATCAATATTACATTTGATTTTTGACTCCAAAAAGCACTTAATTGCTCCCAGCTGATTTTCCCCCGTCTCTAACCAAAGAACAATGAGGCCAGTTTTAGGCATCATGACCCCAGCTGAGAAAGTTAATTCAGCGCAGATGAGGGATTGAACTTTGGCCCTTCCTTGTTTGTATGGTTCAGAATCAATGTGAAGAGGGTTAACGGTGGAGAGAGTTTTATATGAGTGTTCAAATTGTTGAAATGGTTCTAGCAATTATGTATTTTATATTTATATATTTTTTAATGAAATTACAGTTGAAGATTGACCAACTGAGACTCTTATTCTGTGGTTACTCAGTGGTAAGTCAGTGTTTGAATGGATCTTTCCAACAGGATAACGACAGTGACAAAGGTCAATTTCCTTTGTATTAGAAAGAATGACATGAGTAACTATTTAAACATGATATGGTGGGTTTCCCTGATGGTAAATCATTCAGGGTAGCTGGAGTTGGAGTTCCTTAAGAACCTATCTTGTGCTCTTATAGTCTTGAAATCCTGAAGATGTGAAAGAAGCTCTATAAATTCATGTTCTTTCTTGTTTTTCTTCTTAGTTGCCTATAATCCCTGGTTTAAGAATGACTTGTCACATTCTGTGGCGGCCCCCTCATGGCAGGATCAATACTTATCCACAACTGGGTTGTCAGGTAGTCGACTGTGTGAGGGAAGTAGGGTTTAATAAATCATCCGAACAGATAAGCCAGCATTTCAAGCTGCTCCAAAAGTAATTTTATAAGTTCTTATTTCTTAGAGGGGCCATTAAAGAACCTCTTTCAGGATGCTTGGCAGCCTTTGGATCCCTTGGACCTCGAAAACTTTATCCAGCAAGAAACCAACAAAATGCACTTTGTGCCAAATCTTCAAAGGTGTTCAACAACCTGAAGACAGTACAATTTACACAAGCCAGAAGCACAGGCAAGTACCTTACACATTTCAACTGGTCAACAATTTTGTCCAATCCATTCTTAGCATCTAGCCATATATAGATGAGGCTGATTCAGTTAAAGGTTTTCCACAAATTTCATTATACACCACAAAAAATGGCTAACTGGCTACTTATTGGAGAGAAGGTAATGTTGTTGTGATTCAGAAGAGGGTTCACTTAGTTATTGTGGCACTATCATAAAATCTTTCCCTTCTGGAGTCTGCAATGGATGTCGTGGTCAGGGCAGGGACTATAGCTGTTGATAATGCTCCAAAACTGTGTTTGTCTAGACTTATGTCAAAGATGAAAACTGGTGTGTTCACATAGAATGATTTTATCAGCACTATTTGCAGCAAGAGGTTTTGAGAAGTTGCAAAGAATATTACTTGCAAAGATCAGAAGTTACAATCCTCCAAATCCAGTCTAAGATTATCTCTAATTTTTCTTCTTGTAGCTTAAATTTAAGCATGTATTCCACAATCATCTGAGCATCCAATAGAAAGTCTCTTGTTTTGTATTCAATTTTAAACAATAAAAGCAGATTGACTAAAAAAAACTAATTTTGACCACAATCAAGTCAAATTAATTTGTGGACTACTTGAGCTAAACAATGAGATACTAAATTTGACATAATTCAGCTGTCTTGACAATATATTGATTGTCTTGACTATACAAATGCCTTGCATCACATCCCGATGCAGAAAAATTACCAGTAGAGTCCACTCAGCTCTAAACACAATAAAAGGATAAATTATATCCAGCGCAACTCCTTTCAATTTCAAACCTGTCTTGTATCTTGGAACCACTTAGGAGTATATCTTACAAAATCTCATTTGCAGCCATATGTATCCTCAAAACTGGCCTTTATGTTCATCTGTTAACACAAAGCATGGCAAAATGATGGGAACCACAGAACAGAAACCATGTATTTTGAAGGAGGAGCAGATCAAAATAAAAACTGCATTTGAAATCCAGATAAGACTTGTCTGAAACGTTTTTAAATCGTTACACTAAATGGTCTGGCAGCTTTGCTATCAAGGGTAATTGAGTGCAAATGTCAGTTTAGACTGTATTCCGACTCGCCTTGCTGAGAGGTCAATGATACTGTCATCAGGGAAACAATTTGGATGACAAACTAGTTTTCAAACATAGATGGACAATGACGCAACAAATCTTCCGGATCACTCAGGTGCATGAACATGCAGGGAGCGATAAAGAATTTAGATTTCTTTAACTTGTTGAAATTGATTGTAAAAACACATGGCTCAAGGTTTTTCTGAATGACAATTACACAAACGCTGAAGAGGATCAGTCACTCATCAGTAGCAACATCAGAGACTACATTCAGTTCTCATGTAGTACATTTAGTACTCATGTATAGCAGGCACCTCAAAGCACTGGAGAAGTACCAGCAACGTTGCCTCTGCAAGATCTTGCAAATCCATTGGCAGGATAGGCACACCAATACGTCAGTGCTCTTGCTCAGGCCAACATACCCAGCAGTGAAGCATTGATCACAATCAGCTCTGATGGATGGGCCACATCGTCCGCATGCCTGACACTAGAGTCCCAAAACAAGCGCTCGACTCAGAGCTCCGACACGGCAAGCGAGTCCCAGGTGGGCAGAGGAAACGCTTCAAGGACACCCTCAAAGCCTCCTTGAAGAAGTACAACATCCCCACCGACACCTAGGAATCTCTGACCCAAGACCGCTCAAAGTGGAGGAGAAGCATCCGGGAAGATGTCCTTCGTCGGGAGCACGCGGAAGCCAAGCGCAAACAGCGGAAGGAGCGCATGACAACCCAAGCACCCCACCCACCCGTCCCTTCAACCACCATCTGCCCCACCTGTGACAGAGACTACAGGTCCCGCATTGGTCTCTTCAGTCACCTGAGAACTTCGAGGGACTGCCTGAGAGAGAGAGAGATATTTAGTTTTACTATTTATAGCTAGAGCAAGTGATCTGTTGCAGCAAATTACAGTACTGCTCAAAAACCGCCATATTCACTGCTCTCGGTACCGGTTATGCAAAACCGTGGTACTCGGACAACAAATTGCATGATGTGTGAAATGCAGATATTCTCAAGATTTGTTCCGTCGCACCAATTCAATTGTATTATTTATAGCTGTTACATTTGGAGTTATAAAATTAACTGAATGAAGTGGTATGGAGAGACTTAGCAATATTTTAACATCTTGTATACTTTGATGTATGCCTGTCAACTGTCAAGAAAAAAATTCTTGTCCAAAAATTCTGTTTATACAACAATGAAAGCAACTGTAGATAAATTACATCAACAGCATCAAATACAAGAGGTTTGTGCAAGTGCAACGATACATCTGTGAACTGTCACCAATGCTCAATGTACAAAAATGTGAGATAATTCTTTTCCCTCAAGGTGCCACTTAGCAAGCTTTCAAGTAATAGTTTTTATCAGTCTGACTGAATGGCTTAATGTTGATGCCGGGACCAATATCCTCGCGATGGGGGCGGGGGTTGCGAGTGCTGCTGGGGAGGGTTTAAACTGGCTTGGCAGGGGGATGGGAACCTGAAAATAGATTCAGTCGGGAGGGGAGTAAAGCTGAAATTAGAAAGCAAAAATAAAGAAAGGGAGTTTGAAGGAGAGAGGAAACAAGCAGGAAAAAAGGGTAAAAAACAAATTTAAATGCTCTTTGTCTAAATGCACATAGCATTCGTAACAAAATAGATGAGTTGACGGCACAAGCAGAGACAAATCAGTATGATCTGACAGCCATTAAAGAGACGTGGTTGCAAGGTGACCAGGACTGGGAATTAAATATTCAGGGGTACTTGACAATCCGGAAGGACAGGCAGACAGGAAAAGGAGTTGGGGTAGCTCGATTGATTAAAGATGGAATCACTGCAATCGTGAGAAATGATATTGGCTCAAATGATCAGGATGTTGAAACAGTTTGGGTGGAGATAAGGAATAATAAGGGGTAAAAGTCACTGGTGGCCATAGTCTATAGGCCCCCGAACAGTAGCAACTCTGTTGGTCGGAGCATAAACCAGGAAATAGTGGGGGATTGTAAAAAGGGAGCAGCAATAATCATGGTGATTTTAACCTCCATATTGATTGGACAAATCAAATCGGTCAAGGTAGTCTTGAGGAAGAGTTCATAGAGTGCATAAAGGACGAGTTCCTTGAGCAGAATGTAACGGAACCAACCAAGGGGCACGCTATCTTAGATCTGGTCCCGTGTAATGAGACAGGATTAATAAACAATCTCCAAGTAAAGGATCCCCTTGGAATGAGTGATCATAGCATGGTTGAATTTCAAATTCAGGTGAGAAAGGTGGATCTCAAACCAGCGTACTAAGCTTAAATAAAGGAGACTACAAAAGTATGAGGGCAGAGTTGGCTAAAGTGGACTGGGAAAATAGATCAAAGTGTAAGACGGTTGATGAACAGTGGCATACATTTAAGGAGATATTTCACAACTCAAGAAAAATATATTCCAGTAAGGAAGAAAAGGTGTAAAAGAAAAGATAGTCATCCGTGGCTAACTAAAGAAATAAAGGACGGTATCCAATTAAAAACAAGGGCATACAAAGTGGCTAAAACTAGTGGGAGGACAGAAGGTTGGGAAGCTTTTAAAAGCCAGCAAAAAATGACTAAAAAAATGATTAGGAAAGGGAAGAGAGACTATGAAAGTAACAAGCACAAAATATAAAAACAGATAGCAAGAGTTTCTATAGGTATATAAAAAGGAAAAGAGTGGCTAAAGTAAATGTTGGTCCCTTAGAGGACAAGACCAGGGAATTAGTAATCATAGGCAGCCCCTCAGAATCGAGGAATACTTGCTTCCACTCCTGAAGTGAGTTCTTTGGTGGCTGAATAGTCCAATACAAGAGCCACAGACTTTGTCACAGGTGGGACAGATAGTCGTTGAGGGAAGGGGTGGGTGGGACCATTTTGCCGAATGCTCTCTCCCTGCCCTTGATTTCTGCATGCTCTCAGCGATGAGACTCGAGGTGCTCAGCACCCACTCGGATGCACTTCCTCCACTTAGGGTGGTCTTTGGCCAGGGACTCCCAGATGTCAGTGGGTATGTCGCACTTTATCAGGAAGGCTTTGAGGGTGTCCTTGTAACTTTTCCGCTGCCCACCTTTGGTTCGTTTGCCGTGAAGGAGCTCCACATAGAGCACTTGCTTTGGGAGTCTCATGTCTGGCATGCAAACGATGTGGCCTGCCCAGCGGAGCTGATCGAGTGTGGTCAGTGTTTCAACACTGGGAATGTTAACCTGGACGAGGACGCTGATGTTGGTGCGCCTGTCCTCCCAGGGGATTTGTAGGATCTTGCGGAGACATCGTTGGTGATATATCTCTAGCGACTTGAGGTGTCTACTGTACAAAGTTCATGCCTCTGAGCCTTACAGAGGGCGGGTATTACTACAGCCCTGTAGACCATGAGCTTGGTGGTAGGTTTGAGGGCCTGGTCTTCGAACACTCTTTTCCTCAGGCGGTCGATGGCTGCACTGGCGCACTGGAGGAGGTGCTGAATCTCATCAATGTCTGCTTTTGTTGATAAGACGCTCCCGAGGTATGGGAAATGGTCCACGTTGTCGAGGGCCGCGCCGTGGATCTTGATGACTGGGGGGTAGTGGTGTGCGGCGAGGCTAGGCTGGTGGAGGACGTTTGTCTTACGGATGTTTAGCGTAAGGCCCATGTTTTCATATGCCTCAGTAAATACGTCGACTATATCCTGGAGTTCAGCCTCAGAATGTGCACAGACACAGGCATCGTCCGCATACTGTAGCTCAACGACAGAGGTTGGGGTGATCTTGGACCTGGCCTGGAGGCGGCGAAGGTTAAAAGCTTCCCAATGGTTCTGTAGTTTAGTTCCACTCCAGCAGGGAGCTTGTTGACTGTGAAGTGGAGCATGGCAGCGAGGAAGATTGAGAAGAGGGTTGGAGCGATGACGCAGCCCTGTTTGACCCCGGTCTGGACGTAGATTGGGTCTGTAATGGATCCGTTGGTAAGGATCACGACTTGCATGTCGTCGTGGAGCAGGCAAAGGATGTTGACAAACTTTTGGGGGCATCCGAAATGGAGGAGAACGCTCCATAGACCCTCAAGGTTGACAGTGTCAAAGGCCTTTGTAAGGTCGAAAAAGGCCATGTATAATGGTTGCCGCTGCTCCCTGCATTTTTCCTGCAGCTGTCGCGCTGCAAAAATCCTGTCCGTTGTGCCCCGTAGGGGACGAAATCTGCACTGTGACTCCAGGAGGAGCTCCTCGGCCACAGGGAGAAGACGGTTGAGGAGAATTCCAGCGACAACTTTGCCAGTGGCTGACAGCAGGGAGATTCCCCTGCAATTGCCGCAGTCGGACTTGTCCCCTTTTTTAAAGATGGTCACGATCACTGCATCTCTGAGATCTCCCGGCATGCTCTCCTCCCTCCAGATGAGAGAGGTGAGGTCATGTATCTGTGCCAACAGCGGCTCTCTGCCATACTTTAGCGCCTCAGCAGGGATTCCATCCGCTCCCGTAGTTTTGTTGTTCTTGAGCTGTCTTATGACTTTTCCTACCTCATGCAATGTTGGGGTTTCACGGAGGTGGTGGCAGGTTGTATGCTGCGGGATGGAGTCAAGAACACTTGAATCAAAGGCAGAATCTCGATTGAGGAGATCCTTCCAGTGGGCCCTGACTACCTCAGTGTCCTTGATGAGTGTTTCCCCATTCTTGGCCAGCAGTGGGGTGGGAGTTTGGACCGTAGGTGGCCTTGACTGCGATGAAGAATCCTTGCACATCATGACTGTCGGCCAGTTGTTGTATCTCCTGTGCTTTCTCCATCCACCACCTGTTCTTTAGGTCCTGGGTTTTTTGTTGGACCTCAGCCTTAAGCCAACCTGTAATGTTGTTTTGCTGCTCCTGAGTTGGGTTTTGCTTAAGGCTTAGAAATGCTCTGTGCTTGCGAACTATTAATTCTTGGATCTCCTTATCATTTTCATCAAACCAGTCCTGGTGTTTTCTGGTTGAGTGACCAGTATGGAGGACTGGCGGGCAGACCAGCACTGTGGGCATCTCGGGGTCATCAAGGCACGCCAGGTTAGCTGTGAGGCGCTGGCTGTAGAGGGCTCTCTTAGCTGGGTCTTTAAGTGTCCCGGCATTGACTTTTATGCAGCACTGCTTATGCTGTCCCCTCCGCTTTGGGGCTATGGTAATGTCGATGATGGATCGGATTAGGCGGTGGTCCGTCCCGCAGTCATCAGCTCCTGTCATGGCGCGGGTGATGCGCACATCCTTGCGATCCCTGGCTCGGACGATGAAATAGTCGAGCAGGTGCCAGTGTTTGGAGCGAGGGTGTTGCCACGATGCCTTGTATTTGTCCCTCTGGCGGAACAGGCCGTTGGTGATGAGAAGTTCATGTTCTAGACATTTTGTCAGGAGTAGGGTACTGCTAGAGTTGGCTTTCCCTAACCCCTCTCTGCCAATCACGCCTCCCCAGAGGGCTGTGCCTTTGCTGACCCTGGCATTGAAGTCACCTTGGAGGATCAATTTGTCGCCCGCGGGGACGCGGGACAGGGATGTTTTGAGGTTGGAATAAAAACCCTCTTTGGTCTCATCCGTTGCATTGAGTGTTGGGGCGTACGCACTGATGACTGGGGAACATGGAGATGACAGAAATCTGAACAAATATTTTGTATCAATCTTTCTAGTAGAGGACAATATCCCCACAGTGGATAGTCAAGGGGCTATAGGGAGGGGAGGAACTTAACACAATCATAATCACAAAGGAGGTGGTACTCAGTAAGATAATGGGACTAAAGGTGGATAAATCTCCTGGACCTGTTGGCTTGCATCCTAGAGTCTTAAGAGAAGTAGCGGCAAGGATAGTAGATGCATTGGTTGTAATTTACCAAAATTCCCTGCATTCTGGGGTGGTCCCGGCAGATTGGAAAACTGAAAATGTAACGCCCTGATTTAAAAAAGGAGGCAGACAAAAAGCAGGAAACTATAGACCAGTTAGCCTAACATCTGTGGTTGGGAAAATCAGCATGGATTTATGAAAGGGAAATCATGTTTGACAAATTTGCTGGAATTCTTTGAGGATGTAATGAACAGGGTAGCTAAAGGGGAACCAGTGGATGTGGTATATTTGGACCTCCAGGAGGCATTTGACAAGATGCCACATAAAAGGTTACTGCACAAGATAAAGGTTCACGGGTTGGGGGTAATATATTAGCATGGATAAAGGATTGGCTAACTAACAGAAAACAGAGAGTTGGGATAAATGGTTCATTTTCAGGTTGGCAATCAGTAACTCGTTGGGTGCCGCAGGAATTAGTGCTGGGACCCCAGCTATTTCCAATCTATATTAACGACTTGGAAGAAAGGACCGAGTGTAACGCCAAGTTTGCTAACGATACAAAGATGGGAGGGAAAGCAATGGGTGAGGAGGACACAAAAAAATCTGCAAAAGGACATAGACAGGCTAAGTGAGTGAGCAAAAATTTGACAGATGGAGTATAATGTTGGAAAGTGTGAGGTCATGCACTTTGGTAGAAAAAAAATCAAAGAGCAAGTTATTATTTAAATGGAGAAAAATTGATAAGTGCTGCAGTACAGCGGGACCTGGGGGTACTTGTGCATGAAATACAAAAGGTTAGTATGCAGGTACAGCAAGTGATCAGGAAGGCCAATCGAATCTTGGCTTTTATTGCTAAGGGGATGGAGTATAACAGCAAAGAATTCTTGCTACAGTTGTACAGGGAATTGGTGAGGCCACACCTGGAATACTGCGTGCAGTTTTGGTTTCCATATTTAAGAAAGGATATACTTGCTTGGAGGCAGTTCAGAGAAGGTTCACTAGGTTGATTCCGGAGATGAGAGGGTTGACATGAGGAAAGGTTGAGTAGGTTGGGCCTCTACTCATTGGAATTCAGAAGAATGAGAGGTGATATTATCGAAACGAATAAGATTATGAGAGGGCTTGACAAGATGGACGCAGAGAGGATATTTCCACTGATAGAGGAGACTAGAACCAGGGGAAATAATCTTAGAACAAGGGGCCGCCCATTTAAAGATGGAAGAATTTCTTCTCTCAGAGGATTGTAAATCTGTGGAATTCGCTGCCTCAGAGAGCTGTGGAAGCTGGGACATTGAATAAACTTAAGACAGAGAGAGACAGTTTCTTAGCCGATAAGGGAATAAGAGGTTATGGAGAGCAGACAGAGAAGTGGACCGGAGTCCATGATCGGATCAGCCATGATCGTATTAAATGGCGGAGCAGGCTCGAGGGGCCGTATGGCCTACTCCTGCTCCTGTTTCTTATGTTCTTATCTTATGTAAGTGACAGGGTCAGTGACAGTCAAATGTAACAGTCTGCTAAGTAAATAGTCTAGCACAATGATAAAGCCACTCAGGCTACCAGAGCTAAAAAAAAAACCTCCCAAGTAAATTTATTAAGTCAATAAAGCTAGTATCAAAGATATTGAGGCATTGGAAAGGGTGCAATGGAGGGCTACAAAATTAATACCTGGTTTAAAACATCTTAGACTGAAAGAGTTTGTATACTTTAGAAAAGTATCGACTCAAGGCCGATTTGATCAAAATTCGTAAAAACGTGAAGGGACTATATTATATTTATGTTCGAATGCCAAAAGGGGTTGGAGAAGAATTTTCCTGACCTGATTGACCTGGGTTTTTAATGTTTTTTTACTTCTCTCAGAAAATTACATGGCTCCAGGCAGGTGGGAATTGTCTGAATTCTGATGCACTCGGCATCACAAGTCTATGCGATAAGCTGGATGGCCCAGCATGTTTGTAAAGCAGGGTCAAGATAATGAAATGCGAGGACAGACCATTCAAGTTATGCATACAGTAGAAGTTGCATATATACACAAGCACAGTAAACTCAAGAATAATCTCGCACAAACGACTAGAATGAATGAACTTGCATTTATATGAAATGATGTTCACTTCATTTCAGGAATGAAAAAAAAGTTATGCAATTTCCAATCCCACACAGCTCTTCTCATATACCACTGAAGCAAACCTAATGTCCAACACAAATCCTCAAATTATTGCTCCTCTTGAATCTGTAATGTTAATAAATGCCTACGCTATTTATTTCACTCATAATGACAACAACTTGCATTTACATAGTACCTTTATTGTAGGAAAACATCCCAAGGGGCTTCACAGGAACGCTATCAGATAACAACTTGTATTTATATAGTGCCTTATATAGCGTAGTGAAACGTCTCACAGTGCTTCAAGACAAAAAGATTGACACTGAGCAAAAGGAGACGACATTCGGACAGATGACTAAAAGCTTGGTCAAAAAGGTAGGTTTTAATCGGTGTCTTGAAGGAGGACAGTGAGGTGGAGAGAATTTTATGAAGGGAAATCCAGAGCTTCGGCCAGGACAGCTGGAAGGGTGGAAAACCGATACCCGAACTGAATTGTAGGGCTTAGTATTAGGAGGTTCGGAGGAATCGGGAGTTCCTCTGTCTTTATAGGGATTGTAATTGTATGTAAAACTCGCTTAGAAACTTAGAAAACATAGAAATAGGTGCAGGTGCAGGAGCAGGCTATTCGGCCCTTCGAGCCTACACCACCATTCAATATGATCATGGCTGATCATGCAACTTCAGTACCCCACTCCTGCCTTCTCTCCATACCCCCTGGTCTCTTTAGCCTTAGGGACCCTTTTGAATATATCCAACGAACTGGACTGAACAACTTTCTGTGGTAGAGAATTCCATAGGTACACAATTCTCTGGGTGAAGAAGTTTCTCCTCATCTCGGTCCTATATGGCTTACCCCTTTTCCTTTGACTGTGACCCCTAGTTCTGGACTTCCTCAACATCGGGAACATTCTTCCTGCATCTAACCTGTCCAATGGTGGGACAAAGAGAGTCGGGAATGCACAAAAGGCCAGGGTTGGAGGAATGCAGAGACCTTGGAGGGTTGGAAGAGGTAATGGAGATAAAGAAGGGTGAGACGAAAGAGGGATTTGAACATGCGGAGGAGAATTTTAAAATCACAATTTGATGGACTGGGAGCCAATAACCAAAATGTAACAGATAATCTGGTCATTTATTTCATTGCTGTTTGTGGGAGCTTGCTATGCGCAAACTGGCTGCCAATTTTCCAAGTGACTATACTTCAAAAGTAATTCACTGGCTGTGCAGTGCTTTTGGACATTCTACGGTTGCGAAAGGCACCATATAAATGTACATCTTTTTTTCTACATGATGTCAATGCCTTGTCAACCCGGGAAATAATTTGAGAAACAGTACTTGACTTTTAAACATATTCTAACTCACAGTCTAGATCACAAAGTAATGCTATCATTATATCCATATTGTGCATCTAGATTATAGGGCAGTGCAAGACAACTCGCATAAAACTAAGATACTTCAACTACATATGAGAGCAACTGGCATGATTGGAAGCAAGAACATATCTACAGCAAACCCAAATTTGTAACAGGAAGCATGGAGCATAATTCCGTCACTCAATTTTTCAACTTCATATGGTTAATGGTTTTGATTGTTGCTTATTACTTCAGTTTGTTGATAACATTTTAGTTGATCACATGACAATGTGGCAGAGATATTTTGCACATATGATGGCCAAAATGTATGCTTAAACATACTGCTTTTGTCATATGACTAGCAGATAACCAAGTTACGTTTCCTTGCAATTAATTAAATAATGCTATTTTATACGGTCCATTTTTTTCCCCGCCTGTGTCTATCTGCGTGCGCATTTTGGCTGCTGCTTCAGACCCGAGCGTTTGACCTCTTTCTACGCTTCCTTCTCCTGCTTTTTCTCTCCTTTCCTGATCAAATCTAACATGTTGTAAAACTGTTGTAAAGCGCCTTGAGACGGTTTACTACGTTAAAGGCGATATATAAATAAAAGTTATTATTAAATAAAATAAAGTTATTAAGGTGAAGCTGTGTCCTTTTAAAATCACGGTCTAATTATGTAAACACTGGGCGCAGTGATTAGTTGGCCTAGCTCTGTCAAGCCCATGTGGTAGCTGGTGTGCAACAGCCACCTCACGTTAAAAGAATTCACGCACAAGCATCTTCCACACTTTAAGATGAAGTTCGGGACCTGGAATGTCAGGTCCCTCATGGATAACCCGAACAACAACAGAGCGGAACATCGCACCACTATCGCTGCCCGGGAACTCAGGCGCTTCGACATTGACATAGTCGTCCTAAGCGAGACCCGGTGGGTAGGGGAAGGCCAGCTCAAAGAATAAGGTGGTAGCTACACATTCTTCTGGAAAGGCAAATCAGAAGCAGAACGCCGCCTCCACAGGGTTGGCTTTATCGTAAAAAATGAACTAGTGGGCCGTCTCAGAGACTCCCTCTGCGGGATAAACGAACGCCTCATGACTCTTCGGCTCACCCTAGTCTGGAACTAGTGTGCTATGGTCTTCATCACATATCCCCCAACTGGAAGCTACAGACGAGACCAAAGAGTAATTCTACTCCAGCCTCGAACAATCCCTGTCCCAAGCCCCGAGTGACAAGCTGATCCTCCTTGGCAACTTCAACACCAGAGTCGGAAAGGACACTGACCTCTGGGGAAGTCTGATTGGCAGAGAGGGGGCAGGGAAAGCCAACTCCAATGGCACCCTCCTCCTGACGAAATGCTTAGAACACGGACTCGTCATAACCAATACCCTGTTCCATCAGAGGGACAAATATAAGCTTCATGACAACACCCTCGCTCTAAGCACTGGCATCTGCTGGACTACGTCATCATCCGAGCGAGGGACCGCAAAGACGTGTGCATCACCGTGGGTAGGGGAAGGTGGTAGTTACCCCGAGACGCTCGGTGACTCGACCAGGAAACACCAAGACTGGTTCAATGAGAAAGAACTGGAGATCCAGGAGCTAATATGCTGCAAACGCAAGGCACTCTTGGACTGGAGGCAGCAACACAACTCGAGGGCTAGAAAGCAGCTCTACAGACATCTGAAGGCCGAGGTCCAACAGAAAATCCGCGACCTAAGAAAGCTCAAGAAATCCAGCAGCTAGCCAACAACCACGACGTGCGAGACGACCTACGGCCCAAGCACACAAGACCCTAACCGCAATACTGGCCAAGAGCTAATCAAGGACTGAGAGGCAGTCAGTGCCCTCTGGAAGGAGCACTTCGAGGATCTCCTCAACCGAGACTTTGTCTTTGATGCTAGTGTCCTCGACTCCATCTCACAGCATGCCTCCATCATCTCAGCACAAACCCCAGCCCAGTACAAGGTCGAAAAGGCCATCTGACAACTGAAGAACAACGTCATCAGGAGCAGATGGAATCCCCGCCGAAACACTAAAACATGGCGGAGAAGCACTACTGGCACGGATCCATGACCTCATCTCTCTTATCTGGGAGGAGGAGATCATGCCAGTAGATCTCAGAGGCGCTGTAATCATGACCATCTTCAAGAAAGGTGACAAGTCCAACTGCGCTAACTACAGAGGAATCTCCCTGCTGTTGACTACCGGGAAAGTCATCACAAGAATCCTCCTGAATCGCCTTCTTCCTGTGACTGAAGAACTCCTCCCAGAGTCGCAATGTGGATTCCGCCTACTAAGGGGCACATTGGACACGATCTTCCCGCGTAGCTGATTCAAGAGAAATGCAGGCAACAGCACCAACCTTTGTACATGGCCTTCTACGACCTCACAAAAGCCTTCGACACGGTCAACCGCGAGGGATTATGGAGCACCCTCCTCAGATTCGGCTGCCCTCAAAAGTTTGTCATCATTCTCCGCCTGCTCCACGATGACATGCAAGCCATGATCCTGACCAATGGATCCACCATCATTCAACGTTCGGACCGGGGTCAAGCAAGACTGTGTCATTGCAGCAACACTCTTCTCGATCTTCCTTGCTGCAATGCTCCATCTCACCCTCAGCAAGCTCCCCGCTGGAGTGGAGCTAAATTACAAGACAAACGGGAATCTGTTCAACCTCCTGCGCCTCCAGGACAGATCCAAAGTCATCCCATCCTCCGTCATTGAACTACAGTATGCAGACGACACAGAAACACCTGATATATGAATGTGCTCTAATGTTAAAGCATATTTTGGGACTGCGTATCTGCTTCCAAGGGCTGGAAAATTTCATATAGGCCAACTGCTGCAGCCGACCAGAAAAATGAAGCACCTCCAACAGCAACTTCAATTTTATTTGTTGCTTTTGAGGTTTTAAGCTGCGTTGAATTACAATATGCAGACGATGCTTGCGACTGTGCACACTTGGAGGCCGAACTCCAAGCCATCGCCAACATCTTCACCGAGGCGTACGAGAGCATGAGCATTAAACATCCGTAAGATAAAGGTCCTCTAGCAACCTACCCCCGCCACACAGCACTGCCCCCCAGTTATCAAAATCCACGAAGAGGCCTGAGACAACATGGACTATTTTCCATACCTCGTTGGCCTACTGTCAACAAGGGCAAACATCAACAACAAGGTCCAAGGTCCAAGGTCCAACAACAAGGTTCAGTGTGCCAGTGTAGCCTTCAGTTGCCCGAGGAAGAGTGTGTTTGAACACCAGGACCTCAAACCCGGCACCAAGTTCATGGTCTACATAACAGTGTGATACCTGTCCTCCTATATGGCTCAAAGACATGGACTATGTACAGCAGGCACCTCAAAACACTGGAGAAGTACCACCAATGCTACCTTCGCAAGATCCTGAAAACCCATTCGCAGGATAGGCGTGCCAACGTCAGTGTCCTCGCGCAGGCCAATATCCACAGCATCGAAGCACTGATCACGCTTGATCAGCTCCGCTGGACGGGCCACATCGTCCGCATGCCCGACACGAGACTCCCAAAACAAGCGCTCTACTCGGAGCTGCGACATGGCAAGCTAGCCCCAGGTGGGCAGAGGAAACGCTTCAAGGCCACCCTCAAAGTCTCCTTGAAAAAATCTAACATCCCCACCAATACCTGGGAATCCCTGGCCCAATATCGCCCAAGTGGAGGAAAAGCATCCGGGAAGGCGCTGAACACCTCGATTCTCTATACCGAGAGCAAGCTGAAGCCAAGCGTCGACAGCAGAAGGAGCACGTGGCAACTCAGGCACCCCACCCACCTGTTCCTTCAACCACAAAGAGACTGTAGGCCTCGCATTGAATTCTTCAGTCACCTGAGAACTCATTTCTAGTGTGGAAGCTAATCATCCTCGACTCTGATGATGAAGTTTTTGAAGCTGAATGACACAAACCTGGCTTTCGTGGGCTTTTTTCTACAAGATGTTTATGGTATTCAGAAGTTGGATGTTCCAGTTCCTGTGTCTAGTGACGGTCTTTGTTGTGAAGTGCCAATTGCTAAATTCATTGAGGATAGAGATTCTAGTTCCTGTTTTTTGAATGCTTTTTAATGAGACACTTTGGCTGGAATTTTCCCAGCCCTGTGAGTGCTAGTTTGGAGGCAGGCCTGCTGTCAAAGTGCCCCGGATTGACAGCGGGTCAGGATCCAACTCTGAACCCGGCTCCGCGTCAGTTTCTCAGCTGTCAGGTCTGCGTGCAGATCGTTATCCCAACATCAAGCAGTGGGCCACTTCATTAATGTTCTTAACAGGTAGTTTAGTGCTAGTTAAGAGGATTAAAAGCAAGCACTTACAATTTTATCAACTTTTTGCCATCCCTCAGGGAACACGCCAGGTAAGTGGAGTCGGGTTCTCAGTGACTCGCCATTTCTTTGGTAAGTTGACAGCTGCAGAAGTGGTATAAAAGCTACCATTTCACAGCTATTCACTTTCCAATGTCAGAAGATGAAGCCTTCAGGATTTGGAAGATAGTTTTGAGCTGTATGCAGATTGGAAGTGTTTGCAGTGAACTCTCTATTCAATTGTCACCTCCTTGAGCAACCTCTCTGACCACTAACAGATCGCTTCCATTGGAAGGGAAGAGAACCTCCCTGCATGCTGTGACTCCTTCCATAAGGAGCTGGAGGGAGTCATGGGAGAGCCAGGGTGCAGCCGTGCTCACCTTTGTGCAGTGGTTGTCAGTGTTTTCAGCAAATCAATGCTGTAGAACACTGACAGAAGAACTTTCAGAAAAAAGTTGGCCATGGTCCCTTTAAGGAAACCGGCTGATGATCCATTATCAGACCTGCTTCCTTCAATTGGCCAGGAACCCCACAGGCCAGGCCCAACAAGTCCTAATCAACAGAAGATGACTGTCAGAGGGCGGTTTGGAGCCAGGAGCGCATTCCCTACTCATCACTGATGCCACCCACACCCAACTCACGCCCATTGGCAAAATCGCGGACTTTGTGTGTGATGGAGAAGTGTGGCAGACATGGTATACCTGTTAGACTTTGCTTTTTAAATAACTGATGAGACATCGAAGGTAGAGGAATCTGATCTCCTGTGATGTTGCTCATGGTAAGTTATACGTTGCACTGTTTCCCAAGGACAGGAGAGTTACAGCATCTAACGCAAAATGTGTTATTCCAGTGTTACGGTGCAGCTACGTCTCTTCAGGCCATAAAGTATAATTGTTAGGTAAACAAAGCCTTATATCAATCAGAGTTTAATTGCTTGGCGAGTGAAATGCGCAGACAGGTAATTCTTGGTTTAATTGCTCTTCAAGCTGCAAGTCATAAGTCAGGATGAAATGTCTTGCTTTCTCTTTTTTTTAAAAAAGGTGTCATTGCTAAGGTTATTTTTAAATCATGTGCTACCGACACTGACTCCTGTGTGAATATTAAGGTACCTTTTGCTGATGGGAGCTTCTCTATACATTACAAATGATTAGTTTTCATTATTTTTGAAATTAAAAAATTGTTCAAAGAAACATACCTATGAGCAAGAAATTTGCCTATAATTAAGTGACAAAAATATTATAGGAAATGACATGTGACAGACAGGACATGAAGACATGAATTATATTTATTGTTGATTGAATGCATCATTACAGTGCCACAGCAGGCTAGTAAGTTTCCCTTAGCTAGCTCAGCAACCAGTGATTATTTTATTTCTTCAATTCGGAAGAAGTTACTGATTTTTAAAATTATTTTTATTCAATTCTATACCAATAGAGGGGGTTTTCTGATCAATAATCTGATTGAACAACCGTACAGGCTCAAGGGGTTGAATGATCTACTCATGTTCCTACATTGCTACTTATGAAAATTAAGGGGCTGGAATTGGCTGCAGCAGGGCGTACCGGTTATTTAGACTTTCCTGCATCCTGCAGTTCACACATTTTTGCCCTGTAAGTTGCTAGAAGTGCGAGATGTTAATGGCCAAGGGCGAGGACAAGGTACCTGGGACTTTGGTGAATGAAAGGTCCAACAGAGTATTTCTTAAAAATAAAATCGACTGCCTCCACCCACCCCACCAGCCACTGAAATGCTCGCACATGCTTTTGGCATCTCCTGCCACAATTATTCTAATGCCCATCTTGCAACCTCCATCAACTTCAGCTCATCCAAAACAGTGCTGCCCATGTTCCATCCTGTTTGGCCATCACCGCTCTCCTCACTGACCATGTTACATAGAAATACATAGAATATACAACACACAAACAGGCCATTTGGCCGAACTAGTCTGTGCTGGTGTTTAATAAGAACATAAGAAATAGGAACAGGAGTAGGTCATACGGCCCCTCGAGCCTGCTCCGCCATTCAATAAGATCATGGCTGATCTGATCATGGACTCAGCTCCACTTCCCCGCCCGCTCTCCATAACCCCTTATCCCCTTATCGTTTAAGCAACTGTATTTCTGTCTTAAATTTATTCAATGTCCCAGCTTCCACAGCTCTCTGAGGCAGCGAATTCCACAGATTTACAACCCTCAGAAGAAATTTCTCCTCATCTCTGTTTTAAATGGGCGGCCCCTTATTTGAAGATCGTGCCCTCTAGTTCTAGTCTCCCCCATCGGTGGAAACATTCTCTCTGCATCCACCTTGTCAAGCCCCCTCATAATCTTACACGTTTCGATAAGCTCACCTCTCATTCTTCTGAATTCCAATGAGTAGAGGCCCAACCTACTCAACCTTTCCTCATAAGTCAACCCCCTCATCCACGGAATCAACCGAGTGAACCTTCTCTGAACTGCCTCCAAAGCAAGTATATCCTTTTGTAAATATGGAAACCAATTTATACTCCACATGATTCCATCTACTTCATCTCAGCCTTTTAGCATATCTTTCTATTCCCTTTTCTCTCGCATACTCGTCTGGTTCCTTTTGAAAGCATCTTGAGCTATTTGCCTCAACCATTTCCTGTTGTAGCGAATTTTACAGACAAACAACCCGAGTAAAGAAATGTCTCTTATTTCCCTACTGGATTTATTAGTAACCATCTTGTATTTGTAGCCCCTAGTTTTAGATTCTTCAACAAGTGGAAACATTCTCTCCACATCTACCTTGTCCAACTCATTCATAATTTTAAAGACCTCGATCAGGTCTCCTCTAAGTCTTCTCCTTTCTAAAGCTTATTCAATCTTTCCCAATAGCTGTAATCTGTCAGTTCTGGTACCATCCCTGTAAATCTTTTTTGCACTTTAAAAAAAATAGTACTGTGCACTGTACTCTGATTGCAGCCTGACCAGGGTCCTATACAGATTTAACATAACTTCACTACTTCTGAATTCAATACCCCAAGAAATAAATCATAGTGCTTTGTTAGCATTTTTTATTGCTTTGCTGACCTGCAAATTTGTTTTTAATGATTTTTTTGCCTGTATCCCTAGATTCCTTTGCTCTTCTATTCCATTCAGTTTCTTATTTTCTACTGTGCAGGTGATAATATAAGAACATAAGAAATAAGAGCTGGAGTCGGCCATTTGGGCCCTCAAGCCTGCTGCGCCATTCAATAAGATCACGGCTGATCTTCTACCTCAACTCCACTTTCCTACAATATTCCCATATCCCTCGATTCCTTGAATATCCAAAAATCTATCGATCTCTGTCTTGAATATACTCAACAACTGAGCTTCCACAGCCCTCAGGGGTAGAGAATTCCAAACAGTAACCACCCTCTGAGTGAAGAAATTTCTCATCTCAGTCCTAAATGCCCGAGCCCTTATTCTGAAACTGTGACCCCTGGTTCTCAACTCCCCAGTCAGGGGAAACATCCTCCCTGCATCTACCCTGTCAAATCCTGTAGAATTATGTATGTTTCAATTAGGTCACCTCTCAATCTTTTAAACTCAATCTCTCCTCATAGGACAATCCCCCATCCCAGGAATCAGTCCGATGAACCTTCATTGCACTCCCTTCTATGGCAAGTATATCCTTCATTTGGTAAGGAGACCAAAACTGTACACAATATTCCAGATGTGGTATAGACGTAGGGAGGTCTTGCTGCAGTTGTACAGGGCCTTGGTGAGGCCTCACCTGGAATATTGTGTTCAGTTTTGGTCTCCTAATCTGAGGAAGGACGTTCTTGCTATTGAGGGAGTGCAGCAAAGGTCAAAGGTTCACCAGACTGATTCCAGGGATGGCTGGACTGTCATATGAGGAAAGACTGGATCAACTGGGCCTTTATTCACTGGAGTTTAGAAGGATGAGAGGGGATCTCATAGAAACAAACAAGATACTGACGGGACGAGACAGGTTAGATGCGGGAAGAATGTTCCCGATGTTGGGGAAGTCCAGAACCAGGGGACATAGTCTAAGGATAAGGGGTAGGCCATTTAGGACTGAGATGAGGAGAAACTTCTTCACTCAAGAGAGTTGTTAACCTGTGGAATTCCCTGCCGCAGAGAGTTGTTGATGCCAGTTCATCGGACATATTCAAGAGGGAGTTAGATATGGCCCTTACGGCTAAAGGGATCAAGGCGTATGGAGAGAAAGCAGGAAAGGGGTACTGAGGGAGTGATCAGCCAGGCTCGAAGGGCCGAATGGCCTACTCCTGCACCTATTTTCTATGTTTCTATGTTTCACCAGAGACCTATATAATTGCAACAAAATGTCTTTATGCTAAAAATCAATTTCTCTTGTAATAAAGGCCAACATACTATTTGCTTTTGGAATTGATTGCTGTACCTGCATGTTAACTTTCAGTGATTCGTGAACAAGGACACCCAGGTCCCTCTGAACACCAACATTTCCCAATCTCTCACCGTTTAAAAAATATTCTGCTTTTCTATTTTTCCTACTAAAATGGGTAACATCATATTTCTCACATAACATCACATTATATTCCGTTTGCCATGTTCTTGCCCACTCACTCAGCCTGTCCTATTTCCCCTTGAAGGCTCTTTGCATCCTCCTCACAACTTACATTCCCACCTAGCTTTGTATCATCAGCAAACTTGGATATATTAGATTTGGTGTCCTCATCCAAATCATTGATTTGGATTGTGAACAGCTGAGATCCAAGCAGTGATCCTAGTGGTACCCCAATAGTTACAGCCTGCTAACCTGAAAATGACCCGGTTATTCCTACTCTCTGTTTTCTGTCCGTTAACCAATCCTCAATCCATGCTAGTATATTACCCCCAAACCCTTTTGTTTAATAACCTCGTTTGGCACCCTATCAAATGCCTTCTGAAAATTCAAATACACCACATCCACTCGTTTCCCTTTATCTATTCTGCTCGTTCCAATCTCAAAAAACTCGAATAGATTTGTCAAACATGATTTCATAAATCTGTGTCAACTCTGCCCAATCTTATTATTATTTTCGAAGTGCCCTGTTACCACATCCCTAATAATAAATCCTAGCATTTTCCCTACTACTGATATCAGGTTAACTGGTCTGTAGTTCCCCGTTTTCTCTCTCCCTCCTTTCTGAAATAGTGGGGTTACATTTGCTACCTTCCAATCCATGATGTTTCTGTTTTTTCTGCCAAAGTGAATCACCTCACATTTATCTATGTTAAAGTTCATTTGCCACTTCACTTCCCACTCTGCAAGTTTTCCAGTATCTTTTTGTGTTATGTTGCATTCTTCCTCAGTGTTAGCCGTACCCCTCAGTTTAGTATCATCTGCAAATTTTGATATTGAGTTACTTATTCCGATGTCCAAATAACAGTGGTCCCAGTACTAACCCTTGTGTAACACCGCTTTCTACCTTCCTCCAATCTGAATAACTATCTTTTACCCCTACTCTCTGCTTTCTATTTTTTCTAAGCAATTTGCAATCCATTCAGCTATGTGTCTTCGGACTCCACATGCCCTAATCTTTCTCATGAGATTCTGGTACCCCCAGCAAGTCATTTTACAATTCTCATCCTTGTACAAAAATCCATCCATGGGCTCACCCCTCACCATCTCGGTTAGCTCCTCCAATCCAAAAGATCTGCCCCATCCCTGTACCAAAATGTTTGATTTCTCTGACATCAACGTCTCGTGTATTCCTCCATTCCTTCGCTATACATTAGTGGCCATGCCTTATACCTAGGTCCCACACTATAATTCTCTCACCTCCCTCTCTTCTTTAAAACAGAGCTCTTTGGCCAAGCTTTAGGTCACCACTCCTAATCTTCCTTTCTTCAGCTTAGTGACTGTTTTGTCTTCACATCTCTGTAAAGCATATCTGAACTCTTCTATTTTAATGATACCCATTACTTTTGTTGTCAGGCTCAAGTTACATAACTGGCTATATGGTGGTTTATGTATATTTTGCCAGTTGACTGCTAAATTAATTTTATTAAGTGTTTTTGTACTCAATCTATCATTGTTGCCCTGTGACAATGAGCATACCCAACCCCACCTCACTCTGCGCAGGAAACGTGATGAAGGAATTGATGTAGCTGCATTAAGCTGCAAATTTTTGTGGTCTCCTACCCCACCTAATTATTCCTTCCGAAAAACAATGAAGAATTTTTCTTGTCCAAAACTTTGGACGATCATTTAAACATGTAAGCACCCACAACTTTAGTGCACACATTCAGATCTTTTCTAAGTGCAAATTCATAGTGATCTCAAAATGTCGTTCAAACATCCTCACCTTCCAGAGAATTAATATTTCAGACACTAACTCACCTGTTGATAAAAGAAATTTAAAGAAGGCTTGTCTTCACTGAACTCATTCAGGAAACCTTTTGGTAGATATCTGACTCGTAACTCATATCTGGGAGGAGAAAAGAAAATATTAAATTAGTTGTTGCTCTCAAAGCTGACAACATTGTTGAATACTTTTTGATTCATTTTTAAGAAACCAATGTGAATCCTGATGATATACAAAATGAGTTGAAAAGAATATTTAAAAATGTTACAGGCTATTATTGTGTATTTTCATGCATGGAGGATAAATGCATGATTTATGGTGATCTACAACTACCATCTGCATTTATATAGTGCCGTCAACAAGGGCGCTTCCCAAGGACATAATCACGCCAAAAATTTACACCAAGCCAAAGGAGGAGATATCAGATAGGACAACGAAAAGCTTGGTTGAAAAGGTAGGTTTTAAGGAGTGATTGAAAAAGGAGGAAGGATAGGTGGAGATATTTAGTGGGAATTCCAGAGTTTGGGATCTATATGACTGAAGGCATTTCCCCCAAAAGGGAGGCGGGTGATGCTCAAAAGGCCAGGATGAAGGATCAGAGTTTTTGGACGGATGAAGAGCTGGAGAAGGGTTACAGAAATAGAGAGGGGTGCACGCACAGACGGTTTTAAACACGAGGATGAGAATTTTAAGTTAGTGCAACGGGAGCCAATGTGGGTTAACGCACACGGGGTGATGGGTGAGAGGAACATGCTGCAGGTCAGGATTCAGGCAGCAGTGTTTGGGGTGAGCTCAAGTTTATGGAGGGTGAAAGATGGGAGGCTGGGAGAGCATTGGAATAGTCAAGTCTAGAGGTAACAAAAGTATGGCTGAGGGTTTCAGCAGCAGATAAGCTGAGGGAGGGATGGAGACTTACGATGTATGAAGTAGTCAGTCTTCCTAATGGAGAGGGTGTGGGATCGGAAGCTCAACTCAATGTCAAATAGGACATCAAGGCTGTCAACAGCATAGTTCAGCCTGCGATAGTGGCCAGAGAAGGGATGTAATTGATGGCAAAGGAATGGGGTTACAGAGAAACATAGAAAATAGGTGCAGGAGTAGGCAATTCAGCCCTTCTAGCCTGCACCGCCATTCAATGAGTTCATGGTTGAACATGAAACTTCAGTACCCACTTCCTGCTTTCTCGCCATACCCCTTGATCCCCCTAGTAGTAAGGACTTCATCTAACTCCCTTTTGAATATATTTAGTGAATTGGCCTCAACTACTTTCTGTGGTAGAGAATTCCACAGGTTCACCACTCTCTGGGTGAAGAAGTTTCTCCTCATCTCGGTCCTAAATGGCTTACCCCTTATCCTTAGACTGTGACCCCTGGTTCTGGACTTCCCCAACATTGGGAACATTCTTCCTGCATCTAACCTGTCTAAATGTTTCTATGAGGTACCCTCTCATTCTTCTGAACTCCAGTGAATACAAGCCCAGTTGATCCAGTCTTTCTTGATAGGTCAGTCCCACCATCCCGGGAATCAGTCTGGTGAATCTTTGCTGCACTCCCTCAATAGCAAGAATGTCCTTCCTCAAGTTAGGAGACCAAAACTGTACACAATACTCCAGGTGTGACTTCACCAAGGCCCTGTACAACTGTAGCAACACCTCCCTGCCCCTGTACTCAAATCCCCTCGCTATGAAGGCCAACATGCCATTTGCTTTCTTAACCGCCTGCTGTACCTGCATGCCAACCTTCAATGACTGATGTATCATGACACCTCCCCTTTTCCTAATCTGTCACCATTCAGATAATAGTCTGTCTCTCTGTTTTTGCCACCAAAGTGGATAACCTGACATTTATCCACATTATACTTCACCTGCCATGCATTTGCCCACTCACCTAACCTATCCAAGTCACTCTGCAGCCTCATAGCATCCTCCTCGCAGCTCACGCTGCCACCCAACTTAGTGTCATCCTCAAATTTGGAGATACTACATTTAATCCCCTCGTCTAAATCATTAATGTACAATGTAAACAGCTGGGGCCCCAGCACAGAACCTTGCGGTACCCCACTAGTCACTGCCTGCCATTCTGAAAAGTACCCATTTAATCCTATTCTTTGCTTCCTGTCTGACAACCAGTTCTCAATCCAGTCAGCACACTACCCCCAATCCCATGTGTTTTAACTTTGCACATGAATCTTTTGTGTGGGACCTTCTCAAAAGCCTTCTGAAAGTCCAAATATACCACATCAACTGGTTCTCCCTTGTCCACTTTACTGGAAACATCCTCAAAAAATTCCAGAAGATTTGTCAAGCATGATTTCCCTTTCACAAATCCATGCTGACTTGGACCGATCATGTCACCTCTTTCCAAATGCGCTGCTATGACATCTTTAATAATTGATTCCATCATTTTACCCACTACTGAGGTCAGGCTGACCGGTCTATAATTCCCTGTTTTCTCTCTCCCTCCTTTTTTAAAAAGTGGGGTTACATTGGCTACCCTCCACTCCATAGGAACTGATCCAGAGTCAATGGAATGTTGGAAAATGACTGTCAATGCATCCGCTATTTCCAAGGCCACTTCCTTAAGTACTCTGGTATGCAGTCCATCAGGCCCTGGGGATTTATCGGCCTTCAATCCCATCAATTTCCCCAACACAATTTCCCGACTAATAAAGATTTCCCTCAGTTCCTCCTCCTTAATAGACCCTCTGACCCCTTTTGTGGCAGGGGCCAAAGACAATGGCTTCGGCCTTCCCAATATTCAATAACAAAAGTGGTGGAGTTCCAGCCTCCCAATCAGAATGTACTGCTTACATTCCAGGCCTGCCCATCTCAGCTAGGTGAGGCCAGTAATTTCTCAGCCAGGTTGATGCCAGATGGAGTAATCCTATAAATGGCGAGTATAATTATTTTTTTTTGGTGGTGAGGACGGGGGTGGAGAAGGAAAGAGGAATTAATGGTGCTGCCCCAAAATGGCATGTATGCTTTTGAAGGAGGTGAATAGGGAAATAGAAGAGACGCTGACCACATATTTCCAGCTTTTCTTTGATGTGTAAATTGCACTCACGGACTGGAGGGTTACCAGTGTGACACCTCTGTTCAAGACAGGAGGGAGGGCAGGGAAGGATAAACCAGGTGCCTAAAGTCAGTTGTGGGCAAATTCATAATTTGAGATCAAATTCATTACAATTTGGAGATTAATGGGATAATCAAAGACAACTAGAACCAATTTATTAAAGGCAAGTCTTGTTTGACAAAGTTAGAGAGAATGGAGCAGATGTAGTGTGTAAAGATTGTTAGAACACATTCAATGAAGTTTATTAGAAACACTGCAACTGTAATAAAAGGAAACAGGTACATAGGAACAAGAGTAGGCCATTCAGCCTCTTGATCCTATTCCGCCATCTGTATCTTAACTCCGTACACCTGGCTTGGCTCCATGTAGTTTTAACTTTTTCTTCGCAAAAATATGCAATAACATGGATAGAAAGATGGCAGATGAACAGACACAAATGGTTAATGGGCATTGGCAAATTGAAGAATGGTTGGAAGTGGTGCACCCCAGCAGTCAGTGGTCAATAATATATAGACAAATGATTTGAGCTTGTATGTAGAGAGTGGGGTGTAGAAGAAGCCATATTAAAAAAGGCCAATCGTATTTTGGATTTTATAAATAGAGTCAGACAGAACGAGAGAAAATGGATTATGACAAATTTGTACAAGGCAATGGTTTGTCCACAATTGTACTGTGTGCATTTTTGAGCACCCTGTTATAGAAGGGATATCAAAGCCATAAATTCACCAGGATGATACCAGAGAGAAAATATAGTTCGGAGAAAAGCCTCGAGATATGAGGACAAGTTCTCTGGAACAAAGAAGTCGAAGCAACCAAGCAAGGAACTGTGCTTAGACAGAAGAGGTATGTAACGTCAACTTGTTCATGACCATTCCAAGTATCAGAATTCCATTGGATCATTATTGGATCGATAGAGCTAGGTTGACCAACCACCTCTAATCCAGAGCTAATCAGTGTCATTTCCTAACCTCGATTATGATCTTCAGTGCCTGATTTATGGGAATTTTACAGCATCTATGCTTCAGAGGCATATAAAAGTATTGGAAGGGCGCAGGTCTGATTTTTTACTGCTTTCATTGAGATTTTCACCTTTTAACTGCAGACCCTGTGCAGTCTTTCATTGCTGAAGTTGCTAAGCTGACTCTCCTCAGTATGTCTGGTTTGCTATGCCCATCTGATGACAGTTTGCTACCCTGGTAGATGAAGCTGTCCACTATCTCCACTTTCTGTCCATCAAGTTGAACATATTGGCCCAGAATGCACGGTCAGCCGCTGACCACAAAGAAAGCTGCCCCCAAAGACCTAGCGATCTCTGTGGTGTGAATTTGAGCTCTCTCGACCCTTATTTGAAACTGGTGCCAAATCAAGTGAATCCTAAATGTCTAGTAGTGATGCCATCAAGCTGGCTAAGCAGCCAATCACATTGAAGAATTCTCAGACATCAAACCAGGAAGTAAAATGCACATTTTCTAATTTACTTTTTATAAATTTTTAGAGAGCGAAATAAAGATTGGGACATACATATATGATTATGGTATAAGCTGGAACATCATGAACAAACTTTAAACAATATTAAAAACTGAATCATAAACTTGCCAATCCACAAATAGCAAATTAGCATTTCAGGGCCTGAAAGGTTGTTCAGCAGTCAATACTCTGTTTAAAAATCCAGTCATACCTTTCTCAACAAGCTTAAAATTTCAGGGTTTTTTTTATAGCATTGTAACAGGGGAAGTTTTCATCCTTGTGATTTCAAGTGATTATCGGGTCTAGAGAGTTCGACAACGCAATCTGTGGAGGAGCAGTGAATGACTGACCACAGGTTTAGGATTTCTATCTTTATCTGCAAATGTGCTAAATCCTAAGTTTCAGAGATGTAATGATGCTGAACACTGACAGTTTCACCATCATTACCACCACAAAATCTGGGCCCTTGTACTGTAACATTTGCGCTGACACTCTAGACTTTTGGCTTGCCCCAAAAATACAGTAGCCTAAAGGTAGCTGCCTCAGTGAAAGCTCTCGAATGGGCGTGAGATTGCTCATGTCCTGACTTGAGGCAACGCTAATATTTTCAGAGCTGCAAATGATGATCTGCTTGACAGAATAGGGTTGGAATCAGAATGCATCTCTGCCTTCCTCCCTTGCTTGTGGTATTTCAGTCTTAGGACCATATCTGTGGATTCTCAGAAAGCTGTGCTTATGGCTGACCAGGCTGATTTTACCTCATCCGGTAGAATACTAAGTGCATCAGACTTGTTTGCACTGTGACAGAGTACTCGTTGGCAAGTTCTGAATTCTCTCATACTTTGTGTGTCATGTGCACGAGGTACACTCTCAGGGTAAAATCGAGAGGTAATTGTTATTCTTGCAACAAGGAAGTGGTGATGAGTATTGGTTGGTGCTTCTGTGCCTCTATAAATCTGGTACGATTTAAGTATGTTACAATCTGGACAAATATATGGCCCAGCTCCTTCCTTGTCTGACCGACTTTGAACATTCAGGTTGTCCGATGTCTGAACCAAATGCAGATACCTGTGATAGTGATGTTATATGATGAGGAAGAGGAATCGGAGTTATTGTTCCAGAAGCAAATGGGCCAAGAATAGTTTTGAAGCAGCCTAGTGTGGGTGTGATGCCTCCAAGCATGACCAGAAAATTCACATTTTTATACACGTTTGTAGACCGTGTTCATATGACTGTGATTGAAAAATGCTTACAATGTGTTGGTGGATATCCAATTTACCTACAACACTGATGCGTGTTATTCCCAGTACAGTAAATCCAGTTTAATTTAACTGCTTTATTTGAATCTGGGGTTACTGGACCGTTCTTTGGGGAACACTTTAAGACCAGTGCCTTTTGCATTCACTGTCTACTAATCTCATACTCCTATGCCTATTTTCTTGGAAAACCAATTAACTCTAGGTTTGTCAAAGCAAGAAAATTTACTAGTTTGTTACAGGTCAGAGCTTGTTCAATGCTGAAGGGGATATAGTAGTACTAAGAAAATTACAACTAATCTTAATTTTATGAGATCCTCATATTTGCTTTGAGCATAATTAGCAGCTTCATGGTTCAATGATCTGATTGATACACCCATTTGTGTTTTCCAACAGACTTTTCTACATCACAAGATTTCTGCGCTACTCAACTTCTGCCCGCTTGACCATTCCTCATTATAACTACTCTGCTGTTTAGGCCCCAAGGTCTGGAATTCCCTTCTTTAACCTCTTCGCCTCTCTTCCTCCTTTAAGACTCTCCTTAATACCTACCTCTTTAACCAAACTTTTGGCCATCTGCCTTAATTTCTTCTTTTGTGGCTCGGTGTCAAATTTATCTGTTTTGTCTTGTAACACTGCTGTGAAGTGTCTTAGGATGTTTTACTATGTTGAAGGCGTTATATAAATAAAAGTTATTGTTGTTGATTGGTCTCAGTAAATGAAATATTCCCCGAATTTTAGGATTGTTCATTTTGCCTGCTTCAAAATAGTTCTCCAGATCTTTATTCAGCATTATAAGGTTACTTATAATAAAATATTATTTATAAAAATATAATAAAAGGTTACTGCACAAGATAAAAGTTCACGGGGTTGGGGATAATATATTGGCATGGATAGAGGACTGGCTAACTAACAGAGAACAGAGAGTCGGGATAAATGGTTCATTCTCTGGTTGGCAAACAGTAACTAGTGGGGTGCCGCAGGGATCAGTGCTGGGACCCCAATTATTTACAATCTATATTAAGGACTTGGAAGAAGGGACTGAGTGTAACGTAGCCAAGTTTGCTGACGATACAAAGATGGGAGGAAAAGCAATGTGTGAGGAGGACACAAAAAATCTGCAGAAGGACATAGACAGGCTGAGTGGGCAAAAATTTGGTAGATGGAGTATAATGTTGGAAAGTGTGAGGTCATGCACTTTGGCAGAAAAAAATCAAAGAGCAAGTTATTATTTAAATGGAGAAAGATTGCAAAGTGCCGCAGTATAGTGGGACCTATGGGTATTTGTGCATTAGACACAAAAGGTTAGTATGCAGGTACAGCAAGTGATCAGGAAGGCCAATGGTATCTTGGCCTTTATTGCAAAGGGGATGGACTATAAAAGCAGGGAAGTATTGCTTCAGCTATGCAAGGTTTTGGTGTGGCCACACCTGGAATAGTGTGTGTCATTTTGGTTTCCATATTTATGAAAGGATATACTTGCTTTAGAGGTAGTTCAGAGAAGGTTTACTAGGTTGATTTCGGGGATGAGGGGGTTGACTTATGAGGAAAGGTTGAGTAGGTTGGGCCTTTACTCGTTGGAGTTCAGAAGAATGAGAGGTGATCTTATCAAAACGCATAAGATTATGAGGGGGCTTGACAAGGTGAATGCAGAGAGGATGTTTGCACTGATGGGGAAGACTAGAACTAGAGGGGCATGATCTTAGAATAAGGGGCCGTCCATTTAAAACAGCGATGAGGAGAAATCTCTTCTCTGAGGGTTGGAAATCTGTGGAATTCGCTGCCTCAGAGAGCTGTGGAAGCTGGGACAGTGAATAAATTTAAGACAGAAATAGACAGTTTCTTAAACGATAAGGGGATAAGGGGTTATGGAGAGCAGGCAAGGAAGTGAAGCTGAGTCCATGATCAGACCAGCCATGATCTTATTGAATGGCGGAGCAGGCTCGAGGGGCCGTATGGCCCACTCCTGATCCTATTTCTTATGAACTTCTGTTCTTATTATGTCTGCTTCCGATATCAGATCCGGTGTTATCTATATTGTTTTATAATTATTAATTCTGCTGTGTCACCAAGGAATTGCCCTGTTTCTTCAGCTCCCATTCCAAGCCAGCATACTTCAATGGAAGTTTGTAAGCACAATATCAAGCAACATTTGTGCCACACAAGTGCCAGGCAATGACTATCTCCAACAAGCGTGAGTCTAACCACTGCCCCTTGACATTCAATGGCATTACCATTGCTGAATTCCCCCATCAACATCCTGGGGGGTCACCATTGACCAGAAACTTAAATATTGTGGCAACAAGAGCAGGTCAGAGGCTGGGTATTCTGCAGCAAGTGTCTCACCTCCCAACTCCTCAAAGCCTTTCCACCATCTACAAGGCACAAGTCAGGAGTGTGATGGAATATTCTCCACTTGCCTGGATGAGTGCAGCTCCAACAACACTCAAGAAACTCGACACCATCCAGAACAAAGCAGCCCGCTTGATTGGCACCACATCCTCCACCTTCAACATTCAGTCCCTTCATCACCGACGTACCGTGGCTGCAGTGTGTACCATCTACAAGATGCACTGTAGCATCTCGCCAAGGCTTCTTCGGCAGCACCTCTCAAACCCTCGCCTCTACCACCTAAAAGGACAAAGGCAGCAGGCACATGGGAACACCACCACCTCCATGTTCCCCTCCAAGTCACACACCATCCTGACTTCGAAGTACAGTTACAACGTCCGAAACCCGGAATCCTCTGGACCAAGTTAGTTCCGGTTTATGGGTTTTTCCGGATTTCAGACAAGAAAATCAACAGTCTGAAATCCAGAATCTGCGACCAAATCCGTGCCGAGTTTTGAGTGGCGAGGTCCAAAATCCGAAAGGCCCCAAGGCCGTCCCTTCCCTTCTCCCTGAACACACTCCAGTGCCCCAAGGCTGTCCCTTCCCTGCTCCCAGAACTTACTCCAGTGCCCCAAGACCATCCATTCCCTGCTCCCTGAACTCACTCCAGTGCCGCAAGGCCAACCCATTCTTTCGCCCTGAACTCTTCTGGAATATTGTGTTCAGTTTTGTCCCCTAATCTGAGGAAGGGCGTTCTTGCTATTGAGGGAGTGCAGCGAAGGTTCACCAGACTGATTCCCAGGATGGCAGGACTGGCATATGAGGAGAGACTGGATCGACTGGGCCTGTATTCACTGGAGTTTGGAAGGATGAGAGGGGATCTCATAGAAACATATAAAATTCTGATGGGAATGGACAGGTTAGATGCAGGAAGAATGTTCCTGACGTTGGGGAAGTCCAGGTCCGGGGACACAGTCTAAGGATAAGGGGTGAGCTATTTAGGACTGAGATGAGGAGAAACTTCTTCACGCAGAGAGGTGTAGTACCTGTGGAATTCCCTGCCGCAGAGAGTTGTTGATGCCAGTTCATTGGATATATTCAAGAGGGAGTTAGATATGGCCCTTACGGCTAAGGGGTATGGAGAGAAAGCAGGAAAGGGATACTGAGGTGAATGATCAGCCATGATCTTATTGAATGGTGGTGCAGGCTCGAAGGGCCGAATGGCCTACTCCTGCACCTATTTTCTTTCTTTCTATGTAATCCGGCACAAATTCGGTCGAGGATTCTGAATTTAATACTTGATTTTCTTGTCTGAAATCTGAATCCTCGACCAATTCATTCCAGATTTTGGGTTTTGCCTCAAAAATGTCCAGTTTTCGGACAATAATTCCGGATGCCTCCATCAGCTATACACGAAATGTCCGTTTTTTTTGACAATTCCGGTTTTCAGAGTTCCGGATTCGGGACATTGCACCTCTATATTGCCTTTCCTTCATCATCACTGTCAAAATCCTGGAACTCCCTTCCTAACAGCACTGTTGGGAGTACCTTCACCACACGCACTACAGCGGTTCAAGATGGCGGCTCACCACCATCTTCTCAAGGGCAATCAAGGATAGGCAATAAATGCTGGCCTTGCCAGCGATGCCCACATCCCATAAACAAATTTTTAAAAATTACAATTATCATTTAATGGCTGCAAAACATTTTGCGCTATTCTTGGTGCTGGTGTCCCATAACAGCTGCCTTAAATCCTTCATTGTGACACTCCAATTAACCTGACAAATCATGCAGTGACAGCTTAGTCCAGATTAGCAAGGGTATACTATACAATATTGACATTAAATATGACTGCATTAAAGCTCAGTGGTAGAGGCACCCTCAGCATTTTTAAACTCTAAAGGCCTGTTGTGTAAATTCTTTCCACTTTGTCCTCTCCTTTCTTGACATCAGTGACTCATAAAGGAATGCTTTTCATAGACATGAATAACCCTGATGGGAGGGGAAGGGAAGAGGAGGGGAATCAGTGATCCTGTCATCACTCACTATGTTCTTCTGTGCACTTCCTAGCAAGAGTCACAGGAGAGAATCAAAAACAGGAACCCTGGCAGTTTTTCCCCCTTCCTTAATCCGAGAAGGACAAAATGTACTGTGTAACTGCTGCTGCCAACCCAGCTCTCATTAACTAATTTGGTACAGATCAGCAACAAACCAGGAACTTTTCTGCTTTGGAATGACTCAGTGCCACATTGAGCAGAACCATGGGCTGCCTTAAATTCACGTTCAATTTAAGTTTCCATCTATCAGTAAACTGTCACAGCACAAACTTATAAATTTGGATTCAGCTTGGTATAAATTCTTCCTCAGGCAGAGTGAAGGCAAAACTCATTATATAAATCACTTCCATACGGAGTTGACATTACTGTTATTATATTGCCAATTTTGTGCTGATGCAAACTGGTTTTAGGGATGCAACAAATGAAAGTGGCAGCGTAACCTAGATTACCCAGTGTACAATAACCATGAAATGCAAAATAAGTGTCATTAAAATTTTAAACTCATTTACTTCTTTGATGAATTAACGGAGGGGTGATTAGGTTAGTGTGATTGATGTTGTAAATGTGGTCTTTCAAAAGACATTTGGCAAAGTACCACATCATAGACTTGTTAGCAAAATTAAAACCCATGGGATTAAAGGGGCAGTGGCAGTGTGGATACAAAATTGACTAAGGGACAGAAAGCAGAGTGTAGTGGGGAACAGTTGTTTATCAGACTGGAGGGAAGATTAAAGTGGTGTTCCCCAGAGATCAGTATTGAGACCACTGCTCTTTTTGATATATATTAATGGCCTGGACTTCGGTATACAGAGCATAATTTCAAAACTTGCAGATGACACGAAACTCTGAAATGAGGAGGACAAGAATAGACTTCGGGAAGATATAGACAGATTGATGATATGGGCAGAGACATGTCAGATAAAATATAATTCAGAGAAGTGGTACATTATGATAGGCAGAATGAGGAGAGACAATAGAAATTAAATTATACAATTTTAAAGGGGATGCAGAGAGAGAGATCTGGGCATGTATGTACACAAATCTATGAAGGTGGTAGGACAAGTTGAAAAGGTCGTTAAAAAAAAGCACACCGAATCCTTAGCTTTATTAATAGAGGCATATAGTACAAAAGCAAGGAAGTTATGCTAAACCCTTGTAAAATACTGATTAGGCCTCCGCTGGAGTATCGTAGCCAATTCTGGCAATGACACTTTTGGAAGGATGTCAAGGCCTTAAGAAAGGGTGCAGAAGAGATTTACTACTTTGGCATCAGGGATGTGGTTCTACAGTTATGCAGAGACACCAGAGAAGAACAGAAGAAATAGGAATAGGAGTAGGCCATACGGACCCTCAAGCCTGCTCCGCCATTCAATAAGATCATGGCTGATCTGATCATGGACTCAGCTCCACCTCCCCGCCTGCTCCCCATAACCCCTTATCGTTTAAGAAACTGTCTATTTCGGTCTTAAATTTATTCAATGTCCCAGCTTCCACCGCTCTCTGAGGCAGCGAATTCCACAGATTTACAACCCTCAGCGAAGAAATTTCTCCTCATCTCTGTTTTAAATGGGCGGCCCCTTATTCTAAGATCATGCCCTCTAGTTCTAGTCTCCCCCATCAGTGGAAACATCCTCTCTGCATCCACCTTGTCAAGCCTCCTCATAATCTTATACGTTTCGATAAGATCACCTCTCATTCTTTTGAATTCCAATGAGTAGAGGCCCAACCTACTCAACCTTTCCTCATAAATCAACCCCCTCATCCCCAGAATCAACCTCGTGAACCTTCTCTGAACTGCCTCCAAAGCAAGTATATCCTTTCTTAAATACGGAGACCAAAACTGTACGCAATACTCTAAATGTGGCCTCACCTATGCCCTGTACAGTTGCAGCAGGACTTCTCTGCTTTTATACTCTATCCCTCTTGTAATAAAGGCCAACATTCCATTTGCCTTTCTGATTACTTGCTGTGCCTGCATACTAACTTTTTGTGTTTCAAACTCAAGGGCCCCCAGGACCCTCTGTACTGCAGCACTTTGCAATTTTTCACCATTTAAATAATAATTTGCCTTTCTACTTTTTCTGCCAAAGTGGATAACCTCACATTTTCCCATATTATACGCCATCTGCCAATTGTTTGCCCACTCACTTAGCCTGCCTATTTCGCTTTTCAGATTTTTTTGTGTCCTCCTCACAATTTGCTTTCCCACCCATCTTTGTATCATCAGCAAACTTGGCTACGTTACACTCCGTCCCTTCATCCAAGTCACTAATGTAGATTGTAAATAGTTGAGGACCCAGCACTGATCCCTGTGGCACCCCACTAGTCACTGTTTGCCAACCGGTAAATGACCCATTTATCCTGACTCTGTTTTCTGTTAGTTAGCCAATCCTCTATCCATGCTAATATATTACCCCCAACCCCGTGAACTTTTATCTTGTGCAGTAACCTTTTATGTGGCACCTTATCGAATGCTTTCTGGAAATCCAAATATACCACATCCACTGGTGCCCCCTTATCCACCCTGCTCGTTACATCCTCAAAGAACTACAGCAAAATTTTCAAACATGATTTCCCTTTCCTAAAACCACACTGACTCTGCTTGATCGAATTATGCTTTTCCAAATGTCCTGTTACTGCTTTCTTAATGGTCTCAAGCATTTTCCCAACGACAGATGTTAGGCTAAGTGGTCTATTGTTTCCTGCTTTCTGTCCACCTTTTTTAAAATAGGGGCGTTACATTTGCGGTTTTTCAATCCAATGGGACTTTCCCAGAATCCAGGGAATTTTTGGTAGATTATAACCAATGCATCCACTATCCCTATGATGTAAGCCATCAGGTCCAGGGGACTTGTCTGCCTTTAGTCCCGTTATTTTGCCGAGTACTACTTCTTTAGTGATAGTGTGTTCCTCCCTCCCTACAGCCCCTTGATTATCTACTATTGGGATGATTTTAGTGTCTTCTATCGTGAAGACAGATACAAAATATTTGTTCAACGTCTCTGCCATTTTCCTGTTTCCCATTATTAATTCCCCAGTCTCAGCTTAGGACACTGGTTTGAGATCCAACTTTTTCACCCTCCAACTGAATTGGAAATTGTTTCCAGTGGCATAAGGATAGGTAGCCAGAGGACACAGATTTAAAGTGATAGGCAAAAACGAGAGGCGACATGAGGGAAATAATTACTCAGCAAGTTGGTGTGAGCTGGACTGCATTACCTGAAAGGGTGGTGGAAGCAGATTCAATAATAACTTTCAAAAGGGAATTAGATAAATATTTTAAGGGAAAAAATGTACAGGGCTTTGGGAATAGAGCCAGAAAGTGGGACTAATTGGATAGTTCTTTCACAGGCACGGTAGGCCAAATGGTCTCCTTCTGTGCTACATGTTTCTATGATAAATTCCTAGTTTTTATTGGGTAGCAAATCACTCCAAAAGTACATTGGCTGTCAAGCGCTTTGAGACGTCCGGTGTTCATAAAATGCGCTATATAAATCCAAATCTTTTAGACTTGATTATTCCAACGCACTCCTGGCTGGCTGGCCTCCCTATCCTACATAAAGTAGAGGTGATCCAAAACTCAGCTGCTCATGTCCGAACTCGCACCAAGTCTCGCTCATCCATCACCCCTGTGCTCGCTGACCAACATTGGCATCTGGCCTCGATTTCAAAATTTTCATCCTTATTTTCAAATCTCTCCATGGCCTCGCCCCTCCCTATCTCTGTAATCTCCTCCAGCCCCACAACAGCATCCCCCCCCCCCCCCCCACCCCACCCCCCAAGATGTCTGCGCTCCTCTAATTCTATCCTCTTGAGCATCCCTGATTATAATCACTCGGCCATTAGTGGCCGTGCCTTCTGCTGCCTCGGCCCCAAGCTTGGGAACTCCCCGCCTAAGTCTCTCCACCTCTCGTTCCTCCCTCAAGACGCTCCTTAAACATACCTCTTTGACCAAGCTTTTGGTCACCTGCGCTGATTTCTACTTAGTGTCAAATTTTGAAATTGCATAATACTCCTTAAAAGCACCTTGGGACGTTTCACTACGGTAAAGTTGTTATATAGATACAAGTTGTTGTTGTAATCCATCTTCTAGTCATTCCTGGAAGAAAGTACACAGGATGCTTTTTAAGTAGAAATGTATTGAGAGATTTGATTTCATGCCTAATATAGAATATACTTTCCCATCTAACAGAATTTAAAAAAATCCTAAGTCAGACCATACACAGGTTAAAGATGGCACATCCTAATACTAGAAGGACTTGTCATCAAAAATGTTGTATCAGAATTATCTCCTGCAGACAGTATCCTGTTACCCAAGTTGGTCTGGTCTGCAGATTTAATTGGCACTTAATGCCATATGGATGGACAATAGATTTTACTTCAATAGCATTTCCCTCATTCTAAGAGCCGACAAATACATCAGGCTGAAAATTTATTAAATCATAAAGTCACAGATTCATATACCCTGACCAGTTACATTTAACTTACATAAAAAATAGGAGCACGAGTTGGCCATTTGGCCCCTCGAGCCTTCTCCGCCATTCAATAAGATCATGGCTGATCTGATCCTGGCCTCAACTCCACTTCCCTGCCCGCTCCCCATAACCCTTGACTCCCTTACAAATGCCATGAAAACATGTGCAGCATGCAACTGCTGTAAAAATATTGTTCTGCATATAGAATAGTGAAACTAATTGTAAATGGAAAATATTTTATTTTCACTCTAAAATTACAGATTGATATAAATGTAGTCGACAGATCATGAACCAATTTTCATACAGGTGAACCCAAATTGTTTTTCCTGTACTAAGATTTAATTAACAGTCCAATGATTGGCCATTGGTTATTATTAAATCTATCTGCATCGATAACTGGTGGAACATAAACATGTAAATTTGCAGGGATGAAACCCAATCAGTTTAAAATCTCTTAAAACCTAAGACAGAATATCAAGAACTCTGATTGCTTAGCTGTTTAATGTTGTGAATAGAAGCACAAGAATTATAGTTCGATAACTGAGCCTTGCACGAGTGTTACAATTGGTTTTAGTAGCCTGGGTTAGGGAGGAAAAGTTGTCGACCAATAACTATTACCAGTAACTCCTAGCAACTAACCAGTGATCCATGTTGGAAATGAACTCTGATGAAGGATCACAGACTTGAAACGTTAACTCTGTTTCTCTCCACAGATGCTGCTTGACCTGCTGAGATTTCCAGCATTTTCTGTTTTTATACTTAATACAGGTTACTTATTTTGTCCTAAAAGCTGTCAAATTAAGGTAAAAGGAATACATGTAATCAACAGGCGTCTTGCACTTGGCTTTGTTCAGGAAACCATTCCTCAATTTGATAAGCTTGGGTCAACTATGGGAGACACTTTTTCTTATTCTCTAACTCAATTTTCAACCTCAAAGAATACACGAGGTATATCCCAAGCAGCACGCCCCCAGTTCACCACTTCTACGTCAGTATCACTGTAACACAGCTCACATGACTATGGCTCTTGTGTAGATCTGTGGACCATTACCATTTTGAATATCCAAGAGTAAGAGCTGAATTTGAGGAAGGCTTTACCAAGTTTTGTATGATCAAAAGAAATAGCGAAGTGTTACTTGCTACTTTTCTTCCCGACAGGAAGCTCAAGTTAAACGGTTGGCAAAAATACTGCAAGTTGTTGTACTGTCGATTGTTGGTGTTCATCTTTTATTTTTGATAAATGTTTATAGCCTAAACCACAGTCTAATAGTATTCATCCTGCTTTTTCAAGTCCAGGAGATGTAGACCAAATACAGTAGAAAATATTTTCGTTCGCCTCTTAAACAATTCTATATTGTGCAGATAAAGTCATATTCCAGTTCACAAGGACTCGCTAACGGGAGCGGCCTTCAGCATAAGGCACAAGAGACGTATCCAACTAAAATCTAATAACCAGCAGTCTGCAAGGAGTTAATCTGATGTTTTCAGAAAGCTACTCTCTTGCTTTTCTTAATTTCTTGGAATAGAACAGTTTGTTTTGATGAAACAGATGAGCCTTTGCTTATTTGTAGGCATACAGTGTACAGTCTTGAAATAAGATGGTGGAAAACATGACCCTCAAATCCCTCTGACCCTCTACCCCTTCTCTGGAGTATAGCAATTTCTTTTAAGTACTCAAGTAAATAACATTTTACCAGTCTTTAACAGCATTTAACTTTGCATAAATATACAAATTAAATACTTTGCAATTACCAAACAAATTAGAGATATTGTATCAATATGTAAAAGTAATTTTTTTCTTCAATTTAATTCATCGCTGCAAATAAACAAACAACATTCATACACATTCTACAATACTGCACGATGATGATTTGTACAGAACGACTGGCATAGCCATATTCCTAATCTTTTCATGCTGCATGGAAACTACAGAATTGCATCCACGCAAGATGAATCAGTAGGCACACAATTTGTTTAATAATTGCATTTTACCCTTCATCCCTGAACAGCATTTAATTAGACATATCCTGTGATTCTATCCTGGAACTCACTGAAAGGGTGGGAGAATCAGAAACCCTCATTGGATTTAAAAAATACTTGGATAAGCACTTGAAGTGCCATAACCTTCAAGGCTACGGACCAAGAGCGGGAAAGTGGGATTAGATTGGATAGCCCTTTTTCGGCCGGCTGAATGACCTCCTTCTGTGCCATAAATTTCTATGATTTGACATGTTCAAATGAGGAATTTATCTGAAAGAAAAGTTTTAAGATTCTAGCAAATCTGTCAGTAAATCTATCACCCCCAAAGTTTGCATAATGTTTGAGAAATAGTTACACACACCAACATAAGCCGGACTGGATAATTTAAGCATAAACTAAAAACACACACAACCGATGCCTTCTAGAAAAACAATCTTTGAAATGTGAATTATTCAGAACACCTCCACACATACACACAAGTATCATTTGTACATTTTACACGTGCAATTGTAGCAGATATGTATATTGTCGTGTACTAGGTTGCAGGCAGTGGATAGCATAAGGCATTAAATTACATACAATATACAGCACTGAAGCAGGCCATTTGGCCTAACTAGTCTGTGCTGGTGTTTATACTCCACGAGTCTCCTCCCATTCCAACTACCTCATCTCAGCCTTTCAGCATATCTTTCTATTCCCTTTTCCCTCATGTATTTGTCTAGTTCCTTTTGAAAGTATACAGCTCTTTGGCTTCAACATCTTCCTGTGGTAGTGAGTTCCACACACGCATGTTCCACGCACAATTCATCATCATCATAGGCGGTCCCTCGAACGAGGATGACTTGCTTCCACATGAGTTCACAGATGTTTCAATGAAGGACCCGAATGTTCCAATCCTGAACTCCAATTGAAGGGGTGGAAGATGCCTGTGCGTGGATTTATTTTAACGTGTGGTAACCGTTAGATGATAGATTGAGTAGACTGGGTCTTTTTACTTGTTGGAGTTTAGAAGGATGAGGGGAGATCTTATAGAAACATTTAAAATAATGAAAGGGATAGACAAGTTGGAGGCAGAGAGGTTGTTTCCACTGGTCGGGGAGACTAGAACTAGGGGGCACAGCCTCAAAATACGGAGGAGCCAATTTAAAACCGAGTTGAGAAGGAATTTCTTCTCCCAGAGGGTTGTGAATCTGTGGAATTCTCTGCCCAAGGAAGCAGTTGAGGCTAGCTCATTGAATGTATTCAAATCACAGAGAGATAGATTTTTAACCAATAAGGGAATTAAGGGTTATGGGGAGCGGGCGGGTAAGTGGAGCCGAGTCCACGGCCAGATCAGCCATGATCTTGTTGAATGGCAGAGCAGGCTCGAGGGGCTAGATTGCCGACTCCTGTTCCTAATTCTTATGTTGCACATCAGCCAACACAGTGGCAAGTGTTAACCAGGACGACTGGAGACCTGCTCTGCTGCACGGACCTAGTGCGCGCACACATCGCAATGTGGGCAGGCCCGTGCTGCCCCTGGGCCCTCGGCTCTTCTGGGCCCCGTACCCACATTCGCCGCACCTCCACCATGATCCCTCACTGCTCCTCCACCACAAAAACACTCGCTGCACCTCCGCCACGATCCCTCACCGCTCCTCCGCCACAAAAACACTCGCTGTACCCCCACCACGACATTAATGATTTAGACGAGGGGATTAAATGCAGTATCTCCAAATTTGCGGATGACACTAAGTTGGGTGGCAGTGTGAGCTGCGAGGAGGATGCTATTAGGCTGCAGAGTGACTTGGATAGGTTAGGTGAGTGGGCAAATGCACGGCAGATGAAGTATAATGTGGATAAATGTGAGGTTATCCACTTTGGTGGTAAAAACAGAGAGACAGACTATTATCTGAATGGTGACAGATTAGGAAAAGGGAAGGTGCAACGAGACCTGGGTGTCATGGTACATCAGTCATTGAAGGTTGGCATGCAGATACAGCAGGCGGTTAAGAAAGTAAATGGCATGTTGGCCTTCATAGCGAGGGGATTTGAATACAGGGGCAGGGAGGTGTTGCTACAGTTGTACAGGGCCTTGGTGAGTATTGTGTACAGTTTTGGTCTCCTAACTTGAGGAAGGACATTCTTGCTATTGAGGGAGTGCAGCGAAGGTTCACCAGACTGATTCCCGGGATGGCGGGACTGACCTATCAAGAAAGACTGGATCAACTGGGCTTGTATTCACTAGAGTTCAGAAGAATGAGAGGGGACCTCATGGAAACGTTTAAAATTCTGACGGGTTTAGACAGGTTAGATGCAGGAAGAATGTTCCCAATGTTGGGGAAGTCCAGAACCAGGGGTCACAGTCTGAGGATAAGGGGTAAGCCATTTAGGACCGAGATGAGGAGAAACTTCTTCACCCAGAGTGGTGAACCTGTGGAATTCTCTACCACCGAAAGTAGTTGAGGCCAATTCACTAAATATATTCAAAAGGGAGTTAGATGAAGTCCTTACTACTCGGGGGATCAAGGGTTATGGCGAGAAAGCAGGAAGGGGGTACTGAAGTTTCATGTTCAGCCATGAACTCATTGAATGGCGGTGCAGGCTAGAAGGGCTGAATGGCCTGCTCCTGCACCTATTTTCTATGTTTCTATGTTTCTCACTGCTCCTCCGCCACAAAAACTCGCCAACCTTCTGTCATGATCACCCACAAAATCTTAGCCATGATCCCTCATCACTACTCAGCCCCGATCACTCGTTGCAAGTCCGCCACGACCTTCCATGCTCCTCTGCTTTACCAGGGTCCAGCCGATGCTCCTGCCTACGCTCCAAATGACGAACTGGGTCCCGATGATGTCATCTCGAAGCCTGCGCACACCTGGAGTGGCTCACGCTGGAAGCTGCAGTGACACGCTCCAGCTCTTTTTACAGCCCCAACCTGCAATGGTGTTCTCTTGCAGATCAGGGTGGCCCACAATGTTCCAGGGCCAAGCGCTCCACACACACAATTATATGCACAATGATTGCTTATCATTTTTTTAATTTAAACTGAAAATGCAATGTATTGGACAAAGTTTCCAAAAATATATATGCATTCAAAACAGTTGGCCAATTTATTATTCCAGACAATGGAGAAGTTTGTAAGCCCTTTATGCTTATTTTTAACTCTCATAAAAATGACCCATGGCTGCGCGTGGCACCAGTGGCGCAGCTTGGCTGAACCTTGCTTGCCGCTCAAAAGGCCCTGTGGTACCAATTTCTTTACTAGGTGTCTGAATTTAATCCAGCCATGCTTCAGTAAAAGCCTTCCAAGTTATGGGGGTCAGGTTTCTGGCCGCGCCTAGAACGGCGCAGCCCCGACATGGACGCCCGTTTTTTGCGCCTAAAAGCGGGACAAAAATCTACCTTGTAATTCTCGGGCTCCTTGTTGATCCCTGGGAGCTCGGCGCACAGACAGCAGCGGGGGGCGGAGCCAGAGTCGCGCCGATTCTGCAAGTGGAGGGGGGGGCGGGACTAAGTCAAATAAGGGAACGTCGTGCCGGCAGCCCTGCGCGTGCGCGTTGGAGCGCATGCGCAGCCCAGAAACATTGGCACTCGGCCATTTTTAAAGGAACTTAAAGAAAAGTGCTGATTTGTCTCGTGGACCTCTGGAAAGGCTTGGGATTGAATTTTGGTGATTTTTTGGTGTCTGAAGGAGTGCTTTTAGCAGCACTGTTGAATAAATCACCTGCTGAAATCAGTGAGTGCTACTTTTCACTGCTAAACTTCCAGAACAGGTGCTGCATAGGTGCATGCAAATTAAGGACTGTGTGTTTTGAAAAATAAAGAGTGTCAATTCAATACAGCAATGGAACAACGTCCACCAAGAACAAAGAATTTCTTGCATAGGAAGTGGAGATATTAGTCAACGTCATTGAGCAGAGATGGCAGGAGCTAGATACCAGCAACAGAGGTCACATAAAAGTGCCACCTAAAGAAATGAAGAAACGTTGGAACCAAGTTGCAGAAGATTACTGCGCAGTGGTGCATACCAGGAGATCTGGAAGCCAGTAAAGGCAGGTAACTATACATCTGTAGTGCGGAAAATGCTTGAAGCTATTATTAAGGAAGAAATAGCGGGACATCTAGATAGGAATAGTGCAATCAAGCAGACACAACATGGATTCATGAAGGGGAAATCATGTTTAACTAATTTACTGGAATTCTTTGAGGATATAACGAGCATGGTGGATAGAGGTGTACCGATGGATGTGGTGTATTTAGATTTCCAAAAGGCATTCGATAAGGTGCCACACAAAAGGTTACTGCAGAAGATAAAGGTACGCAGAGTCAGAGGAAATGTATTAGCATGGATCAAGAATTGGCTGGCTAACAGAAAGCAGAGAGTCGGGATAAATGGGTCATTTTCGGGTTGGAAATCGGTGGTTAGTGGTGTGCCACAGGGATCGATGCTGGGACCACAACTGTTTACAATATATATAGATAACCTGGAAGAGGGGACAGAGTGTAGTGTAACAAAATTTGCAGATGAGACAAAGATTAGTGGAAAAGCGGGTTGTGTAGCGGACACAGAGAGGCTGCAAAGAGATTTAGATAGGTTAAGCGAATGGGCTGAGGTTTGGCAGATGGAATACAATGTCGGAAAAAGTGAGGTCATCCACTTGGAAAAAAATACAGTAAAAGGGAATATTATTTGAATGGGGAGAAATTACAACATGCTGCGGTGCAGAGGGACCTGGAGGTCCTTGTGCATGAATCCCAAAAAGTTAGTTTGCAGGTGCAGCAGGTAATCAGGAAGGCGAATGGAATGTTGGCCTTTATTGCGAGAGGGATGGAGGACAAAAACAGGGACGGCCTGCTGCAACCGAATAGGGTATTGGTGAGGCCACACCTGGAGTACTGCATGCAGTTTTGGTCACCTTACTTAAGGAAGGATATACTAGCTTTGGAGGGGGTACAGAAACGATTCACTAGGCTGATTCCGGAGATGAGGGGGTTACCTTATGATGATAGATTGAGTAGACTGGGTGTTTACTCGTTGGGAGTTCAGAAGGATGAGGGGTGATCTTACAGAAACATTTAAAATAATGAAAGGGATAGACAAGGTAGAGGCAGAGAGGTTGTTTCCACTGGTCGGGGAGACTAGAACTAGGGGGCACAGCCTCAAAATACAGGGGAGCCAATTTAAAACCGAGTTGAGAAGGAATTTCTTCTCCCAGAGGGTTGTGAATCTGTGGAATTCTCTGCCCAAGGAAGCGGTTGAGGTTGGCTCATTGAATGTATTCAAGTCACAGATAGATAGATTTTTAACCAATAAGGGAATTAAGGGTTATGGGGAGCGGGCGGGTAAGTGGAGCTGAGTCCACAGCCAGATCAGCCATGATCTTGTTGAATGGCAGGGCAGGCTCGAGGGGCTCGATGGCCTACTCCTGTTCCTAATTCTTATATTCTTATATTCTTATGCTGCCAACCCTGAGGATCCTGAAGATACAGAACAAGAACCAGTACAACCAGCTGCGGACGATCCAGACTGGATGATGGCACGATGACTGAAATGTCTACAGAGGAGAGCTTCCAAATTAATGTTTATGAGCCCCCATTAAGGGGCATTAGAGTTTCAACCCCTTGCATAGGTTCTGGTTCCACCTTCCATGGTTTTGATTCTGATGTTGCGGGTCCCAGTGGTGCTGCTGGTGTAGTGCAGCTGTTTACAGCCAGTGCACCACCGTCCAAGCCTGTGCCTCCCACTCGCATAGGTTCTGGTTCCACCTTCCATGGTCTTGATTCCGACGTTGCGGGTCCAAGTGGTGCTGGTGATATAATGGAGCAGTTTACACCCATTCACCCACCATCCCAGCCCATGGCTCGCACTAGAGTGCTGTCGTCTGGAACACCGAGCGTCCCACCGTCCCTGCCCGCGCCTCCCAGTGCAGTGGTGCCGCGAGGCAGACCGAGGCAGAGGAGAAGGAGATTGGAGACAAGCTCTCCTGAGATGCAGCGTGCAACAGATGTGGCTCAGGTTGTGGCATTGGGTGTGGAGACCAATGAGCTTACCCGATCACTCATCGGTGGCGTCAGTGCAGTGGGTGAAGAGGTGACTGTCCTGACGGGAGAAATAGCAGTAATGACACGGGAACTTAGGGAGGGAATGTCCGAGGGAGTGCAATCGACGGCACAGGCCATCAGGGAGGGCACACGCCCTCATGGAGATAGCTGCTGCAATAAGGGCACACAGCCCGGCCAATCAAATGACACCCCCATGAAGAAGTGAACATTCACTGAGATTTGGATGAGAGATGATTGCAGTCTTCCTTCGCTGCTTTTGTTCTTGTTCTTGATGTAGCTGCAGTAGCGTTTTTCACATTGAAATTGTTTTATAAGTTTTGTAACTTTACAACTGAAAAGTGATCTTCGGGTTTTTAAGTGATCTTATAGTGTAAATGCTCTCATATTTAGTATCTTATTTAATTTTGCACCTAAAAAGTGATCCTGAAGTCTAAGTGATCTTAAGAGTGTAAGATTTTTCACATTGAAATTGATTTGTAACTTTGCAACTTATAAGTGATCTTAACGTTTTTAAGTGATCTTCAAGAGTCATATTAAAAAGTAAAGTTTGATACAAATGTTTTATTACAGTGACGTTAACTTTTCAATAAAATATTTTTTCACTAAAACTGAATCATCTTCCATTAACACAACACAATGTAGGAACAACTCCAAACAATAAACATGTCCATGCGCAACAGTGGTCGCAGAGCCCTCAGGCATCAGTAATTGAAGCGTTCACGGATGAGCTGCTGGCGCAGGGCTCGAGCAATCGTTAAAGGAGCACGATGGACGGCCCTCCTCCGTCTTCGTGCTCCTGCATCAAGCACTTGCATGCTTTCCTGATCGTCGTCATCATCCTCATCCTGCTTTTCCAAATTACTATCAGGCACTGGACCCTCACGTGGGTCTTCTGGTTCCATTACCAGCTCCTGCTGCCTCATGATGGCTAAGTTATGGAGCATGCAGCACACAACAGTGAAGTGACCGACAATCTGAAGAGAGTATTGCAAGTGGCCTCCGGAATGGTCCAGGCATCGGAAACGCTGTTTCAATATGCCAATGGTCCTCTCAATGATGCTGCGCGTCGCTATGTGCGCCATGTTGTATTGACGGTCAGCTTCTGTCCGTGTCACGCGTAGGGGCGTCATGAGCCAGGTGGTCAGGCCGTACCCTTTGTCTCCCAGTAGCCAGCTCTGCCCTTCATGCTCAAACATGTCAGATGTAACGCTGTCGCGTAGGGTGAACACATCATGGGTGCTGCCAGGGTATCTCGCCTCGATTGACATGATACGCTGCTTGTCATCACACACAAGCTGCACATTGATGGAGTGGAAACCTTTTCTCTTCCTGTACGGCTCGGAATCCTCCATAGGTGCTCGCAAGGCTATGTGGGTACAATCAATGCAGCCCTGTACCTTTGGGAAGCCAGCAATCCTGAAGAAGCCCACAGCCCTCTCATGGATCGCTTGTGCGGTCATTGGGAAATTGATGAAGTCATTTCTCCGCGCATACAGTGCAGCCGTGACCTGGTAAACGCAAGTATGTATTGCACGTTGAGAGATGCCGCACACATCTCCAGTTGTAGCCTGAAACGATCCCGAGACATAGAAGGCAAGTGCAGCTGTTACCTTCACTTCAACAGACAAGGCAGTTGGCATTCTGCTTCTGGGCTGCAAATCTGCTCTCAGCATATCACAGATCTAGACGACAACTTCTCTGCGGAAATGCAGCTTTTTGACGCAATCAGCCTCGCTCATGTCCAGGTACGAGTGCCTGGCTTGATATTGCCGACGTGGGTAAGGTCTCTTGCCCATCAGCCTACGGGCTATGACGTTCTTGGTGCGGTAAGCTCTAATCAATTGTCTCCTATGCAGTGAATTGCTGGCGAACCATTGCATAATCCGTGGTGTTGACAATGCCGCACCAATTCTGCAATTACAAGTTTAAGTTTCAAACTGGCCATCTGGCTGCCTCCCCGTCCCTAGCCGAATGGCCTCAGTCTCCCTCGCAGCTCGAAGGCTGCTTCCTGTGACTTCGGCCGCCGTCAGCCACTGCCGCCGCCCCTATCCCGTGGCCGAATGGCCTCAGTCTCCCTCGCAGCTCGAAGGCTGCTTCCTTTGACTTCGGCCGCCGTCAGCCACTGCCGCCGCCCCCATCCCGTGGCCGAATGGCCTCAGTTACCCTCACAGCTCAAAGGCTGCTTGCTGTGTCTTCGGCTGCTGTCGAGCCACTGACACTGCCCCTGTCTCCGACATGGAAGGAAGGCCCGCCTGAAGCACCGCAGCTCGAAGGCTGCTTTCTGCCGTTGTTGTTGGGCTGCCGTCGAGTCACTGATGCCGCCCGTCTTCGACATGGAACATGGAAGGCCTGCCTGAAGCACCGCAGCTCGAAATCTGCTGCTGCTTCACACGTAGGAATATTCAATATTTTGTATTTGCTTTGTTTATAATTTTTTATTCAGGATGGCTCTATATTTGTATAAGTAAGACTGTTAAATGCTTGTAAAATTGAATTACTTCCCTTCCCCCCACTCCCCTCGTTCCCTGATTTCTAAAGTGTAGGCAAGGTTTTTCTGAGCGTACAAAAATCTAGACTTGCTCCATTCTAAGTTAGTTTGGAATAAGTTTTCACTGCCTAAACTTTCAAAACAGGCGTACGTGGCCGGACACGCCCTCTTTTGCAAAAAAAAATCTGTTCCAAAATGAAACTGTTCTAACTGACTAGAACTGGAGCAAACTAAATGCCGAGAATTGCAATTTCTAAGATACTCCATTCTAAACCAGTTGCTCCAAAAAAATTGGAGCAACTCAGGCTGAAACTTGACCCCATGATCTTGTGACTGACGTTACCTGCACAGTACCAGCCGCAATTCATTAGGGTTCAAGCACCTTATTTTAACTTTGCGTGGCCGCGCACCTTAGGAGGAAGATGGATCACAACCAATGCTCCGTTTGTCGGTCCCGTACAGCCCGGGACCAGTTCTTCAATGTTAATGGGCCATACCCAAAACAATTACGGGGATCATTGATCACAATCTTTCATAATCTTGACGATCTTCATCAGGTCACCCAAACCCACTCTGCTCTAGGGAAAATAATTCTCAAATCTCTTCATAACTTCAAAGCTATATTTAAGTTTTATATTTAGGTTGCAAGGAATTGGGTAATTCAAGTACAAAATAGGCATTTAGTCACAGATCTTTTCGAAAGCAATAAAACTAATCAACTGACTAAAATTATGTAAAAGATCATTTGTGAAATGGAGCATGTTAGTTATTGCAAACACAAGCAAAAAAAGTAAGTTCTACAGCAAACGCAGTACAACATAAACCGTGAAAGTAATTCTAAAAAGATAATACTCAGAAAACAAAGTAGAAATTATTTAACAGCAGAAACTAGTTGCACATGCATTCTACTGCCAGTAACATTTTAATACTTGTGACTGACAGAGTATGATGGGGTTTTAAGTTGTAACAGCCCACAAGTTTTGCTGAATGCTGCAGTTATGTCTTATTTTCCTCATCGTCATCATCATAGGCAGTCCCTCGCAATCGAGGAAGACTTGCTTCATTTCTTAAAAGGAGTTCTTAGGTGGCTGAACAGTCCAATACGAGAACCACAATCTCTGCCACAGGTGGGACAGATAGTATCAAAGCGTCTAAGTTCCCGGGCAACTATGGCAGTGCGGTATTCCAGCCTGTCGCTGTTGGGATTGTCCATAAGAGTCCTGATGTTCCAGGTCCCGAACTTCACGTTAGAGGAGTGGAAGATGCCTGTGCATCTTATTAAGGATGTCATAGCAGTGCATTTGGAAAGAGGTGACATGATAGGTCCAAGTCAGCATGGATTTGTGAAAGGGAAATCATGCTTGACAAATCTTCTGGAATTTTTTGAGGATGTTTCCAGTAGAGTGGATAAGGGAGAACCAGTTGATGTGGTATATTTGGACTTTCAGAAGGCGTTCGACAAGGTCCCACACAAGAGATTGATGTGCAAAGTTAGAGCACATGGGATTGGGGGTAGTGTACTGACATGGATTGAGAACTGGTTGTCAGACAGGAAGCAAAGAATAGGAGTAAATGGGTACTTTTCAGAATGGCAGGCAGTGACTAGTGGGGTACCGCAAGGTTCTGTGCTGGGGCCCCAGCTGTTTACACTGTACATTAATGATTTAGATGAGGGGATTAAATGTAGTATCTCCAAATTTGCGGATGACACTAAGTTGGGTGGCAGTGTGAGCTGCGAGGAGGATGCTGTGAGGCTGCAGAGCGACTTGGATAGGTTAGGTGAGTGGGCAAATGCATGGCAGATGAAGTATAATGTGGATAAATGTGAGGTTATCCACTTTGGTGGTAAAAACAGAGAGACAGACTATTATCTGAATGGTGACAGATTAGGAAAAGGGGAGGTGCAAAGAGACCTGGGTGTCATGGTACATCAGTCATTGAAGGTTGGCATGCAGGTGCAGCAGGCGGTTAAGAAAGCAAATGGCATGTTGGCCTTCATAGCAAGGGGATTTGAGTACAGGGGCAGGGAGGTGTTACTACAATTGTACAGGGCCTTGGTGAGGCCACACCTGGAGTATTGTGCACAGTTTTGGTCTCCTAACCTGAGGAAGGACATTCTTGCTATTGAGGGAGTGCAGCGAAGGTTCACCAGACTGATTCCCGGGATGGCGGGACTGACCTATCAAGAAAGACTGGATCAACTGGGCTTGTATTCACTGGAGTTCAGAAGAATGAGAGGGGACCTCATAGAAACATATAAAATTCTGACGGGGTTAGACAGGTTAGATGCAGGAAGAATGTTCCCAATGTTGGGGAAGTCCAGAACCAGGGGTCACAGTCTAAGGATAAGGGGTAAGCCATTTAGGACCGAGATGCGGAGGAACTTCTTCACCCAGAGAGTGGTGAACCTGTGGAATTCTCTACCACAGAAAGTTGTTGAGGCCAATTCACTAAATATATTCAAAAAGGAGTTAGATGAGGTCCTTACTGCTAGGGGGATCAAGGGGTATGGCGAGAAAGCAGGAATGGGGTACTGAAGTTGAATGTTCAGCCATGAACTCATTGAATGGCGGTGCAGGCTAGAAGGGCCGAATGGCCTACTCCTGCACCTATTTTCTATGTTTCTATGTGCGTGAGTTCTTTTAACGTAGGGTGGTCGTTGCACACCGCTTACCACACGGGCTTAGCTGAGCACGGTCTTGATCCAGTGGCACAGGGGTCCAAGGCGACTGGAGACCAGGCACTGCTATATGGGCCTAGTTGCCTACGGCGAGATGTTGGCCAGAGGCTCGGCACTGGCTAGTACACCAGAGGTTTGGACTAATGAATACATCAGCGTCAGCACTTCTATGGAGTAGGGCAGTCGGCCCCGATGAGAATTTGGGCAAAGGAATTTCTTTGGTTCAATTTCATGATACAACTTTAACACTTTCACAGGCAGCAAGTTACATTGAGAATTTTAATACAACACTTAGTGGTCAATCTGCTCCTTGGTGTGTCCAATATATAATATATATTAAAAAAGGAGGCAGATAAAAAGCAGGAAACTATAGACCACTTTGCCTAACATCTGTGGTTGGGAAAATGTTGGGAGTCCATTATTAAAGAAGCAGGAGCAGGGCATTTGGAAAAGCAAAAATCGGTCAGGCAGAGTCAGCAAGGATTTATGAGCCCAAGTTTCCGCCCTCTGTAAGAAGTACGCACCTCCATAAGGTGCACCGATTTTCTGGAATAAAAAGAGCGCCGAAAACTTACCTTGTGACTCTGCAAGCTCCTCAGGACGTCATCGTGCTCGGCATGGTGCAGCACAAGGGGTCGGGGGCGGAACCAGGTCCCTGTGCTGAAAACAATGGCAGGATCTCTGCACATGCGCGCTAGAGTGCGCGCCCATGTGCAGTAGCTCCTCGCCCCCGAGGCTGCATGGGAGGGGTCTGAAGCACGCCACCCCTAATCCTGGCTGAATGAGCTCCCCGGGCGAAGATCGGACTCGGGCCTCCCTCCCTCCCGTTACGCGCCCGCTTCCCTCCCTCCTGTTCAGCTCCCGATTCCCCCCTCCCTCCCTCCTGTTGAGCTCCCGTTCAGCCGTTCCACCTCCTCCACCCTTCCACATCGTCAGCGGGGCCCGCCCGCACGCCCGGCATCTTCCTCCCCCTCCTCTTTCCGCACTCCCCCCACTCTCTCCTCTCCCCACCCCATCCTCTCCACCCCCCCATCCTCTCCACCTCCCTCGCCTCCTCTCCTCCCCCACGCCTCCTCCCTTTCCTTCCCTCCTCTTCCCCCCCTCCTCCTCCTCTTCCCCCCCTCCTCCTCTCCTCCCCCTCTCCCCCCTCCTCTCTCTCCTCTCTCCCCCTCCTCCTCCTCCTCTCCCCCTCCTCTCCTCCCCCTTCTCTCCCCCCCTCCTCCTCCTCTTCTCCCCCCCTCCTCCTCCTCTTCTCCCCCCCTCCTCCTCCTCTTCTCTCTCTCCCCCCCTCCTCCTCCTCCTCCCCCCACCTCCTCCTCTCTCCCCCCACCTCCTCCTCCTCTCCTCCTCCTCTCCCCCTCTCCTCCACCTCCCCCCCCTCCTCCTCCTCCTCCTCCTCCTCCTCTTCTCCCCCTGCCCCTCGCTGTCAGAAACAGAGAGACACAGACAGAGACAGAGCGAGAGACACACACACACTGGGGGGGCGGGATCCCAGCATGCTGTTGGAGGGCCGGGAGCCGGTGCTGCAGTCGGTGAGTAGAAACTTAATTTTGTATTGATTGATTTATTGGTTGATTGGTGATTTATTTATAATTAATTATTGATGATTGCTCTTTATTTGTAAAAGTAAAGTGTTTAATGTTTATAAGTCCCCATCCCCCTTCCCACCCCCAATCTCTCGTTGCCTACGCCTGATTTATAAGTGTAGGCAAGGTTTTTCTGAGCGTATAAAAATCTACACTTACTCCATTCTAAGTTAGTTTGGACTAAGTTCTCGCTGCTTAAACTTGCAAAACAGGCATGAGTGGCTGGACACGCCCCCTTTTGAAAAAAAATCTGTTCTAAAATGGAACTATTCTAACTCACTAGAACTGGAGCAAAGTAAATGCCCGAGAATAGCAATTTCTAAGATGCTCCATTCATTCTAAACTAGTTGCTCCAAAAAAATAGGAGCAACTCAGGCCGAAACTTGAGCCCTATGAAGGGGAAGTCATGTTTGACAAATTTGCTGGAGTTCTTTGAGGATGTAACAAACAGGGTGGATAAAGGGGAACCAGTGGATGTGGTGTATTTGGACTTCCAGAAGGCAGTTGACAAGGAGCTACATAAAAGGTTACTGCACAAGATAAAAGTTCACGGGGTTGGGGGTAATATATTAGCATGGATATAGGATTGGCTAACGAACAGAAAACAGAGAGTCAGTTAAATGGTTCATTCTCTGGTTGGCAATCACTAACCAGTGGGATGCTGCAGGGATCAGTGCTGGGAACCCAACGATTTACAATCTATATTAACGACTTGGAAGAAGGGACCAAGTGTAATGTAGCCAAGTTTGCTGACGATACAAAGATGGGAGGAAAAGCAATGGGTGAGGAGGACACAAAAAATCTGCAAAAGGACAGACAGGCTAAGTGAGTGGGCAAAAATTTGGCAAATGGAGTTTAATGTTGGAAAGTGTGAGGTCATGCACATTGACAGAAAAAAAATCAAAGAGCAAATTATTATTTAAATGGAGAAAGATTGTACAGTGCTGCAGTACAGCGGGACCTGGGTGTAATTGTGCATGAAACACAAAAGGTTAGTATGCAGGTACAGCAAGTGATCAGGAAGGCCAATGGAATCTTGGCCTTTATTGCAAAGGGGATGGAGTATAAAAGCAGGGAAGTCTTGTTACAATTGTACAGGGTGTTGGTGAGGCCACACCTGGAATAGTCTGTATAAAAAAGAATCATCATCATCGGCAGTCCATCAGAATTGAGGAATGCTTGGTTCCACTCCTGAATTGAGTTATTTGGTCGCTGAACAGTCCAATACGAGAACCACAGACTTTGTCACAGGTGGGAAAGATAGTTGTTGAGGGAAAGGGTGGGTAGGACCAGATTGCCAAACGCTCTTTCCGCCGCCTGCGCTTGATTTCTGCATGCTCTCGGTGTCGGGACTCGAGGTGCTCAGCGCCCTCCTGGGTGCACTTCCACCGCTCAGGGCGGTCTTCGGCCAGGGACTCCCAGGTGTCAGTGGGAATGTCGTACTTTATCAGGGAGGCTTTGAGGGTGTCCTTGTAATGTTTCCGCCGCCCACCTTTGGTTCGTTTGCCGTCAAGGAGCTCAGAGTAGTGTCACAGATAGATAGATTTTTAATCAATAAGGGAATTAAGGGTTACGGGGAGCGGGCGGGTAAGTGGAGCTGAGTCCACGGTCAGATCAGCCATGATCTTGTTGAATGACAGAGCAGGCTCGAGGGGCTAGGTGGCCTACTCCTGTTCCTAATTCTTATGTTCTTATTTGCTTTGGGAGTCTCGTGTCTGGCATGCGAACTATGTGGCCTGCCCAGCGGAGCTGATCGAGTGTGGTCAATGCTTCAATGCTGGGGATGTTAGCTTGGACAAGGACGCTGATGTTGGTGCATCTGTCCTCCCAGGGGATTTGTAGAATCTTGCGGAGATAGCTTTGGTAATATTTTTTCAGTGACTTGAGGTGTCAACTGTACATGGTCCATGTCTCTGAGCCATACAGGAGGGCGGTTATTACTACAGCCCTGTAGACCATAAGCTTGGTGGCAGTTTTGAGGGCCTGGTCTTATAGAAAATAGGTGCAGGATTAGGCCATTCGGCCCTTCGAGCCTGCACCACCATTCGATAAGATCATAGCTGATCATTCACCTCAGTACCCCTTTCCTGTTTTCTCTCCATATCCCTTGATCCCCTTAGCCGTAAGGGCCACATCTAACTCCCTCTTGAATATATCCAATGAACTGGCATCAACAACTGTCTGCAGCAGGGAATTGCACAGGTTAACAACTCTCTGAGTGAAGAAGTTTCTCCTCATCTCAATCCTAAATGGCCTACCCCTTATCCGAAAACTGTGTCCACTGGTTCTGGACTTCCCCAACATTGGGAACAATCTTGCTGCATCTAACCTGTCCAGGCCCGCTTGCTGTACCCTGTATGCCAACTTTCAATGACTGATGTACCTTGACACCCAGGTCTCGTTGCACCTCCCCTTTTCCTAATCTGCCACCATTCAGATAATATGCTGTCTTCACGGATTTGCCCCCAAAGTGGATAACCTCACATTTATCCACATTATACTGCATCTGCCATGCAGTTGCCCACTCACCTAACCTGTCTAAGTCACCCTGTAGCCTCTTAGCGTCCCCCTCACAGCTCACACCGCCACCCAGTTTAGTGTCATCTGCAAACTTGGAGATATTACGCTCAATTCCTTCATCCAAATCATTGATGTATATTGTAAATAGCTGGGGTCCCAGCACTGAGCCCTGCGGACTCCACTAGTCACTGCCTGCCATTCTGAAAAGGACCCATTTATCCCAACTCTCTGCTCCCTGTCTGCCAACCAGTTCTCTATCCACGTCAGTATATTACCCCCAAAATCATGTGCTTTAACTTTGCACAACAATCTTGTGTGGGACCTTGTCAAAATCCTTTTGAAAGTCCAACTACACCACATCCACTGGTTCTCCCTTGTCCACTCTACTAGTTACATCCTCAAAAAATTCCAGAAGATTTGTCAAGCATGATTTCCCCTTTATAAATCCATGCTGACTTGGACCGATCCTGTCACTGCTTTCCAAATGTGCTGCTATTTCATCCTTATTAATTAATTCCAACATTTTCCCCACTACTGATGTCTGGCTAACCGGTCTATAATTACCCGCTTTCTCTCTTCCTCCCTTTTTAAAAAGTGGTGTTACATTAGCTACCCTCTAGTCCATAGGAACTGATCCAGAGTCGATAGACTGTTGGAAAATGATCACCAATGCATCCACTATTTCTAGGGCCACTTCCTTAAGTACAGTGGGATACAGACCTACAGGCCCCAGGGATTTATCAGCCTTCAATCCCATCAATTTCCCTAACACAATTTCCCACCTAATAAGGATATCCTTCAGTTCCTCCTTCTCGGTCCCCTAGTACTTCCGGAAGGTTATTTGTGTCTTCCTTCGTGAAGACAGAACCCAAGTATTTGTTCAATTGGTCTGCCATTTCTTTGTTCCCCATTATAAATTCACCTGAATCCGACTGCAAAGGACCTACGTTTGTCTTCACTCATCTTTTTCTCTTCACATATCTATAGAAGCTTTTGCAGTCAGTTTTTATGTTCCCGGCAAGCTTCTTCTCGTACTTTATTTTCCCCCTCTTAATTAAACCCCTTGTCCTCCTGTTCAAACAATCTTTTCCTCAGGCAGCCGAAGGCTGCACTGGCGCATTGGTGGCGGTGTTGGATCTCGTCGTCGCTGCCTGCTCTTGTTGATAGGAGGCTCCCGAGATATGGGAAGTGGTCCATGGTGTCCAGGGCCACACCGTGGATCTTGATGACTGGGGGGCAGTGCTGTGCAGCGAGGACAGACTGGTGGAGGACCTTTGTCTTACGGATGTTTAGCGCAAGGTCCATGTTTTCGTACGCCTCAGTAAATACATCGACTATGCCCTGGAGTTCAGCCTCTGTGAGCAGACGCGGACGTCATCTGCATACTGTAGCTCGACGACAGAGGTTGGGGTGGTCTTGGACCTGGTCCGGAGATGGCGCAGGTTGAACAGGTTCCCACTGGTTCTGTAGTTTAGTTCCACTCCAGCTTGTGGACTGTGAGGTGGAGCATGGCGGCGAGAAAGATTGAGAAGCGGGTTGGGGCGGTGGCGCAGCACTGTTTGACCAGTGTCCGTAAGTGGACTGGGTCTGTGATGGATCCGTTGATAAGGATCACGGCCTGCATGTAATCGTGGAGCAGGCGGAGGATGGTGACGAACTTTTGGGGGCCTCCGAAACGGAGGAGGATGCTCCATAGACCCTCGCGGTTGACAGTGTCAAAGGCCTTTGTAAGGTCGAAGGTGGCCATGTATAAGGGCTGGCGCTGTTCCCTGTAGCTGTCACGCTGCAAAAATCGTGTCCCGTAGGGGACGAAATCCGCACGGTTGAGGAGGACTCTAACGATGACTTTCCCTGTGGCTGATAACAGGGAGATTCCACTGTAGTTGCCGCAGTCGGACTTATCCCCTTTCTTAAAGATGGTCACAATTGTTGCATCGCTGAGATCCCCAGGCATGCTCTCCTCCCTCCTGATGAGAGAGGTGAGGTCGTGTATTCACGCCAGCAGTGCCTCTCCGCCATACTTTAATGCCTCAGCACCCGTAGCCATGTTGTTTTTAAACTGTCTTATGGCCTTTTCTGCCTCGTGCAGTGTAGGGGTTTAACTGAGGTGGTGGCAGGTAGCATGCTGCGGGATGGAGTCGAGAACACTCGAGTCGAAGGGAGAGTTCTCCATTGAGGAGATCTTCGAAGTGCTCTACTTGCTTTGGCGGCAGTTCAGAGAAGGTTCACGAGGTTAATTCCAGAGATGAGGGGGTTGACTTATGAGGAAAGGTTGAGTAGGTTGGCCCTCTACTCATTGGACTTCAGAAGAATGAGAGGTGATCTTATCGAAACGTATAAGATTATGAGGGGGCTTGACAGGGTGGATACAGAGAGGATGTTTCCACTGATAGAGGAGACTAGGACTAGAGGGCATAATTTTAGAATACGGGGCCGCCCATTTAGAACAGGTGAGGAGAAATTTCTTCTTGGAGGGTTGTGGATCTGTGGAATTCACTGCCTCAGAGAGCTATGGAAGCTGGAACATTGAATAAATTTAAGAAAGAAATAGACAGTTTCTTAACGATAAAGGAATAAGGGTTATGGAGAGCGGGCAGGGAGTGGACCCAAGTCCATGATCGGATCAGCCATGATCTTATTAAATGGCGGAGCAGGCTTGAGGGGCCATATGGCCTACTCCTGCTCCTAGTTCTTATAATATTTCTATGTATATAGTCGTAAAAACCCATCTGGTTGACTAATGTCATTTAGGAAAGGAAAGCGGCCATTCAGACCCACAGCAATGTGGTTAACTGCCTTCTGAAACAGTCGAGAAAGCCACTTAGTTGTACCATAACTGCTACAGAAAACAATAAAAATAACATCAGATGGACTACCCTGCATCGACCTCGGCACTGGCTTTGGTCAGGGCAAAGGCACACCCAGCCCAGTCCTCACGAACATCTGGGGACTTGTGCCAAAATTGGGAGACAGGTCTAGTCAGGGAGATAGTCCAGTCAAGCAACAACCTGACAATCATACTCACATGATCATACCTTTCAGCCAGACTCTTCCGTTACCATCTCTAGGTATGTCCGGACCCATGGGCAGGACTGACCCACCAGAGTCGGTGGCACAGTGGTATACAGTCGGGAGGGAGTAGCCCTGGGAGTTCTCAAGCTTGACTCCAGATCCCATGAAGTCTCATGGCTTCATGTCAAGCATGCACAAGGAAACCTCCTGTTGATTACCACCTACTACCCTCCCTCAGCTGATGATTCAGTACTCCTCCAATTTTGAACACCACTTGGAAGATACACAGAGGGTAGCAAGGACACAGAATGTACTCTAGATGAGGGACTTCAATCTCCAACACCTAGAGTAGCTCGGTAGCACCACTATCAACCGAGCTGGCCGAGTCCTAAAGGACATAGCTGCTAGACTGGGCATGCGGCAGGTGGTGAGAGAACCAACTCGAGGGAAAAACCTCGTCCTCACAATCCTCTTGTCACAGATGCATCTGTCCATGCCAGCATCGACAGCAGTGACCACCGCACAGTTCTTGTGGAGATGAAGTCCCAATTTCACATTGAAGACACCCTCCATCATGTTGTGTGGCACTACCACCGTGCTAAATGGAATAGATTCAGAACAGATCTAGCAGCTCAAAACTGAGCATCCATGAAGCAATGTGGGCCATCAGCAGTGGCAGAATTGTATTCCACCACAATCTGTAACCTCATGGCCTGACATATCCCTCAATTCACCATTACCATCAAACCAGGGGACCAACCCTGGTTCAATGAGGAGTGTAAGAGTAACATTCATGCCACACAAGTGCCAGGAGTGACCATCTCCAACAAGAGAAAGTCTAACCACTGCCCCATGACATTTAACAGCATTACCATCGCCGAATCCATAAAACGGCAACATCCTGGGGTCACCATTGACTAGCAATTTAACTGGACCAGCCACATAAATACTGACTCCAAGAGCAGGTCAGAGGCTGGGTATTCTGCGGCGAGTGTCTCACCTCCTGACCCCCGAAAGCCTTTCCACCATCTACAAGGCACAAGTCAGAAGTGTGATGGAATACTCTCCACTTGCTTGGTTGAGTGCAACTTCAACAATACTCAAGAAGCTCGACACTATCCAGGACAAAGTAGCCTGCTTGATTGGCACCTCATCCACCACCTTAAATATTCACTCCCTCCACCACCGTGGCTGCAGTGTGTACCATCTACAAGATGCACTGCAGCAACTCGCCAAGGTTTCTTTGACAGCACCTCCCAAACCCGCGGCCTCTACCACCTAGAAGGACAAGGGCAGCAGGCACAAGGGAACATCACCACCTCGAAGTTCCACTACATCCTGACTTGGAAATATATTGCCGTTCTTTCATCGTCGTTGGGTCAAAATCCCAGAACTCCCTCCCTAAAAGGACTATGGATGTACTTTCACTACAGGGACTGCAGCAGTTCAAGGCGGCAGCTCACCACCTTCTCAAGGGCAATTAGGGATGGGTAATAAACGCTGGCCTTGCCAGCGACACCCACATAGTGGAACGAATAAAAATATATCGATACAGAAACAATGCAATACACACACACATGAATATACACACAGAAAGAACTTGCTTCATGTTCATTTCAGTTTTTTCAATGCAAGGCTTCAATGTCTTAATATATTTGTCGTCATCACAACACTGAGATGTGTATGTGTCTCATAAAAGGTAGTCCCTTATAATTACTGGCACTTTGCAATACAGAAAGGTTTGGACAACCTCATCTTTGTGCCTTACAATTTGACAATTTGCTCTGCCACACACAATTTCATGTTGCCAGCGTTGTTTTTCATCATTTAGAACTAGCTGCCCTAGTTGCATCTAAAATAGACAAAGCTTGTGTTCCTTTTTTGGGTTTTAAACTAGATATATTCCTTGCATTGCGCATTACTATCCAGAGGTCGAACGAAGAATTCTCATCACTGTACTCTGGCTTACTGTATTATGTCATGTACCACCAACAATCTCCTCTGCTATTGGAAGTGGATGAATAACACCATCAATTTGTGGTAAAGGCTATGAGTTACTCAACAAATTTATTGAACAGATAAGCAGATAAAAGAACACTCAGTACAAAAGCATATTTATAGTAATTACAAATTTTTACTAATTTGCTCAAAGAGGCAGAAACAACAAAGATGCATTTCCTGAACTCAACACAAGACTGGCTGTACCCCAATGGCTTCAGGAAAAGCTGGCTCACAATAACCAGAAGGGAACAGGTATAAGAATAGTGCCAGTCTCAATCAAAGTCCCACCAAGATGGAGGAGGAACCCATAGATATCACTGGGGCAGGCAGAGCAAGGAGCGACGACAACGGCAAAGCTGGAGGCCACGTGCAGCAGGGTATCTGCCTATTACTTGTATCCTTTCTCTTTTCTGAAGCAATCACTTATTCAAATAGTGTGGCAACCTCGTGCTGCATAGTGTTACCAATAATCCACTGACCCCCACGCCCTAGCTCCGGTTCTCCAGGTCCATCTGAAAACCTGGAGCATGCAGGACAATCCTCCTTAAGAAGCATCGGCACTCATTCCATTCCTCCCAATCAAAACTTTTGACTTTGCAACTTTGTGTGGTTCCATTCTGCTGGTAAACATGGATTACATACAGGTGTCATGAGCCATGTGTACAGAGGGTTCCACTTTTCACCTAGCAGACAGCCCCCGACATACTGAGCCAAGTCAAATAGCACAAGAGATGGGGAACTGGTGCAGTATGCATGCATTGTGACAGGAAACGGAGTTCGGACTTGCACGATTCAGTGGTGGTGGTGACCAGTCACCAGCCCCGAGCTTGTGTTTTTTTTTCTCTTGGTCTCCAATGGCAGCTGGTCATTATTCTGCCTTTCACACCCTATCTTGACCAACCTTTTTCTAACTCCGGACATTAACATTTCAATTCGGCCCATCATCCCTTCTATCTCTCTAATCTCTCCTGCCTTCCACCCAACCACAGACCTTCTATTTTGTTCTTTCTTCCCCGTCCCCTTTCAGTGCTTCTTAAGAATGTGCTCTTTTCAAATATTTGTCAGTTCTGACAAAGGGTCGTCGATCCAAAACTTTAACTGTTTTTCTCTCCACAGATGCTGCCTGACTCAGAGATTTCCAGCATTTTCTGTTTTTATATCAGCTGAACGTGGATGGGGTGCTAGTCTTTTCTATTCATGACAGCTGCTAGCAATTTGGGAGGTGCCCCATGGCTACATGCTTGCAGTCAATGACTGCCTCCACTCCTGAAATGCCTGCTACTGCAGAAAGCCCAGAGCCTTTCTGCTGACTGCTGATGTCCATGGGGAATGTAATGTAATTGTTGGCCCTGGCAAGGAAGACACCAGAGTGACCTGTTTGATGCAGGCACTGACTTATGTGACTTATGACACCTGATGCGACCTGGAATGAGCCCAAGACAAAAAAAAATAAAAGCCATAGTCAATGCATGGCCAGTTGGGAGAGTGGGCTGCAGGTCTTGTAAATGGCTAAACAGGTCTGTGACAGCCTCTTTGAAAAAGCGGGCCTCCTGATGCATTTTTCAGAAAATTGTAGGTCGACACTCTGGGCCGATAAACGCTATGTACTGGGTAAGGATGCTTGCAAGCAGCACTCCTCGTGTGTTTTCCCGAAGAGGCCCAACTGCAGCTTTGAGCTTTGTACTTCTTGAAGGGAAAGAAACAGAGTAATCCTGAAATATTACAAATTCCAATGCAAAGACTCAAGAAATCCAGCCAAGTCAATTGCACATGGATATCAATGATCTGAGTGTCGCCTTCAAAACCAGTTCTAAGTGACATTTTATGCCTGTACCGTCGAGTTGTACTGGGTTGACCATACCATCCTCCTTAAAAGCCTCTCCTCAATCGTCCAGCTGGGTGGAACTGCCTTTGCTGGACTCCATTCTTATCTATCCAGTCACAGCCAGAGAATCACTTAAATAGGCTTCTCTTCCCACTCCCGCATCATTACATCTGGAGTCCCCGGGAAACAAAGAAATGGCAGACTAATTGAACAAGTACTTTGGTTCGGTATTCACTAAGGAGGACACAAACAACCTTCCGGATATAAAAGGGGTCAGAGGGTCTAGTAAGGAGGAGGAACTGAGGGAAATCCTTATTAGTTGGGAAATGGTGTTGGGGAAATTGATGGGATTGAAGGCCGATAAATCCCCAGGGCCTGATGGACTGCATCCCAGAGTACTTAAGGAGGTGGCCTTGGAAATAGCGGATGCATTGACAGTCATTTTCCAACATTCCATTGACTCTGGATCAGTTCCTATGGAGTGGAGGGTAGCCAATGTAACCCCACTTTTTAAAAAAGGAGGGAGAGAGAAAACAGGGAATTATAGACCAGTCAGCCTGACATCGGTAGTGGGTAAAATGATGGAATCAATTATTAAGGATGTCATAGCAGCGCATTTGGAAAGAGGTGACATGATAGGTCCAAGTCAGCATGGATTTGTGAAAGGGAAATCATGCTTGACAAATCTTCTGGAACTTTTTGAGGATGTTTCCAGTAGAGTGGACAAGGGAGAACCAGTTGATGTGGTATATTTGGACTTTCAGAAGGCTTTCAACAAGGTCCCACACAAGAGATTAATGTGCAAAGTTAAAGCACTTGGGATTGGGGGGGTAGTGTGCTGACATGGATTGAGAACTGGTTGTCAGACAGGAAGCAAAGAGTAGGAGTAAATGGGTACTTTTCAGAATGGCAGGCAGTGACTAGTGGGGTACCGCAGGGTTCTGTGCTGGGGCCCCAGCTGTTTACACTGTACATTAATGATTTAGACGAGGGGATTAAATGCAGTATCTCCAAATTTGCGGATGACACTAAGTTGGGTGGCAGTGAGAGCTGCGAGGAGGATGCTATGAAGCTGCAGAGTGACTTGGATAGGTTAGGTGAGTGGGCAAATGCATGGCAGATGAAGTATAATGTGGATAAATGTGAGGTTATCCACTTTGGTGGTAAAAACAGAGAGACAGACTATTATCTGAATGGTGACAGATTAGGAAAAGGGGAGGTGCAACGAGACCTGGGTATCATGGTACATCAGTCATTGAAGGTTGGCATGCAGGTACAGCAGGCGGTTAAAAAAGCAAATGGCATGTTGGCCTTCATAGCAAGGGGATTTGAGTACAGGGGCAGGGAGATGTTGCTACAGTTGTACAGGGCCTTGGTGAGGCCACACCTGGAGTATTGTGTACAGTTTTGGTCTCCTAACTTGAGGAAGGACATTCTTGCTATTGAGGGAGTGCAGCGAAGATTCACCAGACTGATTCCCGGGATGGCGTGACTGACCTATCAAGAAAGACTGGATTAACTGGGCTTGTATTCACTGGAGTTCAGAAGAATGAGAGGGGACCTCATAGAAACGTTTAAAATTCTGACGGGTTTAGACAGGTTAGATGCAGGAAGAATGTTCCCAATGTTGGAGAAGTCCAGAACCAGGGGTCACAGTCTAAGGATAAGGGGTAAGCCATTTAGGACCGAGATGAGGAGAAACTTCTTCACCCAGAGAGTGGTGAACCTGTGGAATTCTCTACCACAGAAAGTTGTTGAGGCCAATTCACTAAATATATTCAAAAAGGAGTTAGATGAAGTCCTTACTACTCGGGGGATCAAGGGGTATGGCGAGAAAGCAGGAATGCATGTTCAGCAATCAACTCATTGAATGGCGGTGCAGGCTAGAAGGGCCGAATGGCCTACTCCTGCATCTATTTTCTATGTTTCTATGTTTGTTACCTCTAGACTTGACTATTCCAATGATCTCCTGGCGAGTCTACCACTTTTCACCCTCCATAAACCTGAGGTCATCCAAAACTCTGTTGTCCATATCTAAACTTGCACCTAGTCCCGTTAACCCATCACCCCTGTGCTCACTGACCTACATTGACTACCTGTCCAGCTACGTCTCTATTTTAAAATTCTCATCCTTGATTTCAAATCCCTCCATGGCCTCAAGCCTCTCTATCGGTGTGACCCCTTCCAGCCATATAACCGTCAGAGATCACTGCACTCCTTCAATTCTGACCTCTTGTGCATCCCCGATGATCACTCCACCATTGGTGGCCACGCCTTCAGCTGCCAAGGCCCTAAGTTCTGGAATTCCCTCCCAAAACCTATCCATCTCTCTACCTCTCACCCTTTTAAGATGCTCCTTAAAATCTACCTATTTGCCCAAGCTTCTGGTCATCTGTTCTAATATCTCTACGTGGCTGGGTGTCAAATTTTATTTGATAATGCTCCTGTGAAGTGTCTTGGACGTTTGATTTCATTAAAGGCGCTATATAAATGCAAGTTGTTGACTGCAAACCAAGATCACTACAATTCATCGCAGCTTTGCATCTTCATGATTTGATTAGTTTGTAATTTTTGCACTGTATCCATTATATTCCGTATAATTTGAAACAGTTTCTTACCTCCATTCCTCTGCAGGATGATGCTGTTCAAACTTTTCACGCACATGTGAAACACCCATGTCCGGATGCAGCCAGTGGACCTCTTCTGAATGCATATGGCTAAGTCGAATTCCAAAGCATGCGACGTTCCTAACTTTGTGAGAGTCTACAATCTTCTGAATAATACCCTGAAACATGACATAGAAGTGCAATGAGATAAAATATTCAAAATAGCCAAACAAAATCTGACAACAGCTATTACTGTCGAGCTTACATACCAATGCTGAAATCAATTCACTCAAGTTTCTGCCAAATATACTAATCAGAAAAGGCTAAACAGGTTGGGGCTCTTTTCTCTAGAAAAAGGAAGGCTGAGCTAATAGAGGTCTTCAAAATTATGATGGGGTTTGATAGGGTAGACATAGAGAAGATGTTTCCACTTGTGGAGATGACAAAAACTAGGAGCCATAAATATAAGATAGTCACCCAATAAATCCAATAGGGAATTCAGGAGAAACTTCTTCACATAAAAAGAATGGTAAGAATGTAGTATTTGAGGCGAATAACAAAAATGCATTTAAGGGGAAGCTAAATAAGCACGAGGAAGAAAGGAATAGAAGGATATGCTCATAGGGTTAGATGCAGAGAGGTGGGAGGAGGCTCGTGTGGAGCATAAACATCGACAGACGAGTTGGGCCATATAACTTGTTTCTGTGCTGTAGATTCTATGCAAGAGTAAGTGAATGACAGTTGCGCTTGGTGTCCCCTTCCCTAATATAGGCAGGATGGTACGTGGATTAACAGTGGTCAGGAGGGTGAATGCAGAGCAAAGCCTGCATTCACATTAGTGACATATTTCAGCAGGAGAGTTATCCTCAGTGTCATGGCCAGTATTTATCCCTCAATCAACATAGCAAAAACAGATTATCTGGTCATTATCACATTGTTGTTTGTGGGAGCTTGCTGGTGCGTAAATTGGCTGCCGCGTTTCCTACATTACAACAGTGACTACAATCCAAAAAGTACTTCATTGATTGTAAAGCGCTTTGAGACGTCTGTGGTCGTGAAAGGTGCTGTATAAATGCAAGTCTTTCTTTTTGTTTGGTGGAGCTTTGATCTCATCCACATTGGATGGGGATGCAAGCACATCCTGAGGTGGGGGAGGTCCAACATGTAAAATACCCAAACAGGCAATAGGATGGTTTGCATATGCACTGAAATGTTCTACCATTTGTGCATTTTCTTTTTCTCTGATGAATTGGAAATTCGAAGTTTGATTGGACCAAAATTTAAGTTGGTCTTGGCACCTTCCAAAACCTGCCTACTTTTAAGGCAGACTTTAAAGCTGTTGCTACACAAGCTACGTTGCACCTCACTAGCTTCTTTATTGTTGGCTTTGCTAGCTTTAGCTCAGAAATTGCTTTTCAAAAGTTTATATTAACTGTATTTCCTTCCAACCTTACTGGAGGTTTTTCTTGGGCGACAGTAAAACATTGCATCAGATATTCAACATGTCAGTTTGTTTTGTGTCTGATTTGTTACTATCTTTGTAGTGTTTGCAATATCACAGAATGCTTCTTCAATATTGACTCAGTTACTCAGAGCTTTGAAAATTAATAACACCCACGTTCTAATTTTGAGCATCACTGATATCTGGTAAATGGCTGTCTTTTCTTCAGTCTAGAAAATCTAAATGCAATTTACTAACTGACACTTTACAGAAGAACATAAGAAATAGGAGTAGGCCATATGGCCTCTCGAGCCTGCTCCGCCATTCAATAGGATCATGGCTGATCTGATCATGGACTCAGCTCCACTTCCCTGCCCACTCTCCATAATCCCTTATCGTTTAAGAAACTGTCCATTTCGGTCTTAAATTTATTCAATGTCCCAGCTTCCACTGCTCTCTGAGGCAATGAATTCCACAAATTTACAACCCTGAGAAAAGAATTATCTCCTCATCTCTGTTTTAAATGGGCGGCCCCTTATTCTAAGATTATGCCCTCTTGTTCCAGTCTCCCCTATCAGTGGAAACATCCTCTCTGCATCCACCTTGTCAAGCCCCCCTCATAATCTTAGACGTTTCGATAAGATCACCTCTCTTCTTCTGAATTCCAATGAGAAGAAGCCCAACCTACTGAACCATTCCTCATAAGTCAACCTCCATCTCCGGAATCAACCTAGTGAACTTTCTCTGAACTGCCTCCAAAGTATATCCTTTCGTAAATACGGAAACCAAAACTGCATGTAGTATTCCAGGTGTAGCCTCATCAATACCTTGTATAGCTGTAGCAAGACTTCCCTGCTTTTATACTCCATCCCCTTTGCAATAAAGGCCAAGATTCCATTGGCCTTCCTAATCACTTGCTGTACCCGCATACTATCCCTTTTGTGTTTCATGCACAAGTACCCACAGGTCCCATTGTACCGCAGCACTCTGCAATCTTTCTCCATTTAAATAATAACTTGCTCTTTGATTTTTTTTTGCCAAAGTGCATGACCTCACAATTTCCAACATTATACTCCATCGACCAAATTTTTGCCCACTCACTTAGCCTGTCTATGTCCTTTTGCAGATTTTTTTGTGTCCTCCTCACACATTGCTTTTCCTCCCAACTTTGTATCAGCAGCAAACTTGGCTACGTTACACTCAGTCCCTTCATCCAAGTCGTTAATATTGATTGTAAATAGTTGGGATCCCAGCACTGATCCCTGCGGCATCCCACTAGTTACTGATTGTCAACCCGAGAATGAACCATTTATCCCGACTCTCTGTTCTCTGTTAGTTAGTCAATCCTCTATCCATGCTAATATATTACTCCAAACCCCGTGAACTTTTATCTTGTGCTGTAACCTTTTATGTGGGTGGCTCTGCTGCACAGGAGGGCAGGAAAAAGAGTGGGAGAGCTCTCGTGATAGGGGATTCAATTGTAAGGGGAATAGATAGACGTTTCTGCGGCCGCAACAGAGACTCCATGATGATATGTTACCTCCCTGGTGCAAGGGTCAAGGATGTCTCGGAGCGGGTGCAGGGCATTCTGAAAAGGGAGGGTGAACAGCCAGTTGTTGTGGTGTATATAGGTACCAACGATATAGGTAAAAAACAGGATGAGGTCCTACAAGATGAATTTAGGGAGCTAGGAGCTAAATTAAAAAGTAGGACCTCAAAAGTAGTCATATCAGGATTGCTACCAGTGCCACGTGCTAGTCAGAGTAGGAGTCGCGGGATAGCTCAGATGAATATGTGGCTTGAGGAGTGGTGCAGAAGGGAGGGATTCAAATTCCTGGGACATTGGAACCGGTTTTGGGGGAGGTGGGACCAGTACAAACCGGACAGTCTGCACCTGGGCAGGACCGGAACCAATGTCCTAGGGGAAGTGTTTGCTAATGTTGTTGGGGAGGAGTTAAACTAACATGGCAGGGGGATGGGAACCTATGCAGAGTGACAGAGGGAAGTAGAATGGGGGCAGAAGCAAAAGATAAAAAGAAAAGTAAAAGTGGAGGGCAGAGAAACCCAAGGCAAAAAGCAAAAAGGGCCACATGACAGCAAAATTCTAAGGGGGCAAAGTATGTTAGAAAGACAAGCCTGAAGGATCTGTGCCTCAATGTGAGGAGTATTCGGAATAAGGTGGACATATTATCTGCGCAGACAGCAGTTAACGGGTATGATGTAATTGGCATCACGGAGACATAGCTCCAGGGTGACCAAGGCTGGGAATTCAATATCCAGGGGTATTCAACATTTAGGAAGGATAGACAGAAAGTAAAATGAGGCAGGGTAGCATTGCTGGTTAGAGAGAAAATTAATGCAATAGTAAGAAAGGACATTAGCTTGGATGATGTGGAATCGATATGGGTGGAGCTACGGAATACCAAAGGGCAGAAAACGCTAGTGGGAGTTGTGTACAGACCACCAAATAGTAGTAGTGAGGTTGGGAACAGCATCAAACAAGAAATTAGGGATGCATGCAATAAAGGTACAGCAGTTATCATGAGTGACTTTAATCTACATATTGATTGGGCTAACCAAACAGGTAGCATTGCGGTGGGGGAGAATTTCCTGGAGTGTATTAGGGATGGTTTTCGAGACTAATATGTCGAGGAGCCAACTAGGGAGCTTGCCATCCTAGACTGGGTGATGTGTAATGAGAAAGGACTAATTAGTAATCTTGTTGTGCGAGGCTCCTTGGGGAAGAGTGACCATAACATGGTAGAATTCTTCATTAAGAGGGAGAGTGACACAGTTAATTCAGAAACTAAGGTTCTGAACTTAAGGAAAGGTATTCAATGCTTTGAGGCGTGAATTGGCTAGAATAGACTGGCAAATGATACTTAAAGGGTTGACGGTGGATAGGCAATGGCAAACATTTAAAGATCACATGGATGAACTTCAGCAATTGTACATCCCTGCCTGGAGTAAAAATAAAATGGGGAAGGTGGCTCAACCGTGGCCAACAAGGGAAATTAAGGATAGTGTTAAACCCAAGGAAGAGGCATATAAATGGCCAGAAAAAGCAGAACACCTGAGGACTGGGAGAAATTTAGAAATCAGCAGAGGAGGACAAAGGGTTTAATTAAGAGGGGGAAAATAGAGTACGAGAAGAAGCTTGCCGGGAACATAAAAAGTGACTGCAAAAGCTTCTATAGATATGTGAAGAGAAAAAGATTAGTGCAATCGGATTCAGGTGAATTTCTAATGGGGAACAAAGAAATGACAGACCAATTGAACAAATACTTTGGTTCTGTCCTCATGAAGGAAGACACAAATAACCTTCCGGAAGTACTAGGGGACCGAAGGTCTCGTGAGAAGGAGGAACTGAAGGCTATCCTTATTAGGCAGGAAATTGATGGGAGAAGGCTGATAAATCCCCGGAGCCTGATAGTCTACATCCCAGAGTACTTAAGGAAGTGGCCCTAGAAATAGTGGATGCATTGGTGATCATTTTGCAACAGTCTATTAACTCTGGATCAGTTCCTATGGACTGGAGGGTAGCTAATGTAACACCACTTTTTAAAAAGGGAGGGAGAGAGAAAGTGGGTAATTATAGACTGGTCAGCCTGACATCAGTAATGGGGAAAATGTTGGAATCAATTATTAAGGATGAAATAGCAGCGTATTTGTAAAGCAGTGACAGGATCGGTCCAAGTCAGCATGGATTTATGAAAGGGAAATCATGCTTGACAAATCTTCTGGAATTTTTTGAGGATGTAACTAGTAGAGTGGACAAGGGAGAACCAGTGAATTTGACAAGATCCCACACAAGAGATTGGTGTGCAAAATCAAAGCAGATGGTATTGGAGGTAATAAACTGACGTGGATAGAGAACTGGTTGGCAGACAGGAAGCAGAGAGTCGGGATAAACGGGTCCTTTTCAGAATGGCAGGCAGTGACTAGTGGAGTGCCGCAGGGCTCAGTGCTGGGACCCCAGCTCTTTACAATATAGATCAATGATTTAGATTAACGAATTGAGTGGAATATCTCCAAGTTTGCAGAAGACACTAAACTGGGTGGCGGTGTGAGCTGTGAGGGGGACGCTAAGAGGCTGCAGGGTGACTTGGACAGGTTAGGTGAGTGGGCAAATGCATGGCAGATGCAGTCTAATGTGGATAAATGTGAGGTTATCCACTTTGGGGGCAAAAACGCGAAGACAGATTATCTGAATGGCGGCAGATTAGGAAAAGGGGAGGTGCAATGAGACCTAGGTGTCATGGTTCATTAGTCATTGAAAGTTGGCATACAGGTACAGCAGGCGGTGAAGAAGGAACATGGTATGTTGGCCTTCATAGCTAGGAGATTTGAGTATAGGAGCAGGGAGGTCTTACTGCAGTTGTCCAGGGCCTTGGTGAGGCCTCATCTGGAATATTGTGTTCAGTTTTGGTCTCCTAATCTGAGGAAGGACATTCTTGCTATTGAGGGAGTGCAGTGAAGGTTCACCAGACTGATTCCCGGGATGGCTGGGCTGACATATGAGGAGAGACTGGATCAACTGGGCCTTTATACATTGGAATTTAGAAGGATGAGAGGGGATCTCATAGAAACATACAAGATTCTGACGGGACAGAACAGGTTAAATGCAGGAAGAATGTTCCCGATGTTGGGGAAGTCCAGAACCAGGGGACACAGTCTTAAGATAAGGGGTAGGCCATTTAGGACTTAGATGAGGAGAAACTTCTTCACTCAGAGTTGTTAACCTGTAGAATTCCCTGCCGCAGAGAGTTGTTGATGCCAGTTCATTGGATATATTCAAGAGGGAGTTAGATATCGCCTTATGGCTAAAGGGATCAAGGGGTATGAAGAGAAAGCAGGAAAGAGGTACTGAGGGAATGATCAGTCATGATCTTATTGAATAGTGGTGCAGGCTCGAAGGGTCGAATGGCCTATTCCTGCAACTATTTTCTATGTTTCTACGTGGCACCTTGTCAAATGCCTTCTGGAAGTCCAAATACACCACATCCACTGGTATCCCTTTGTCTACCCTGTTCGTTGCATCCTCAAAGAATTCCAGCAAATTTGTCAAACATGACTTGCCCTTCATAAATCCATGCTGACTCTGCATGACCAAATTTTGCTTTTCCAAATGTCCTTCTATTGCTTCTTTGATAATGGACTCTAACATTTTCCCAACCACAGATGTTAGGCTAACTGGTCTAAAGTTTCCTGCTTTTTGTCTGCCTCCTTTTTTAAACAGGGGTGTTACATTTGCAGTTTTTCAATCTGCTGGGATCTCCCCAGAATCCAGGGAATTTTGGTAAATTACAACCAATGCATCCACAATCCCTGCAGCTACTTCTCTTAAGACCGTAGGATGCAAGTCATATTCAACACATACTGTACAAAATAAAAACATGGAGAAATAGCTTTCAAGAGTAACAGTGTAATTCAAAGTTTTAAACATTACTGCTACACTAATTTTACTCTTCTGATTTAGGAGCTGAATGCCTCATTTTAGTTTCTATTTACAAACTTCCTCCTCAGTATGTGCATTGTTTTATATGTATTTTACGAAAGCATAGAATAAGATCGCAGTTTTGTTCATCTGCTTTATTCAGAATGTATCATGCTGTTCATTTTTTTTTAATCAATCAACTGTTACATGAGGCTAGTCTAAATCCCATATGTTCTAACAATAGATTCAAGTTTATAGCACAGAAACAACATTTGGAGAACATAGGAATTGCTAGATGAAAAAAGACCAGAGTCTATCTAATTGACCTTCTACCATCCAGGTAGTCACATGATACAATGATCGTGGATTGTGAATTAAAAACAAATGTTTTTCTCTAATATATCCATCAGTTGACTATTAATGTTCAGACAGTGAAGAATAACATCAGTGGTGGGAAAATTATTGGAAAAAATCCCGAAAGACAGGATAAATCTGCATTTGGATAGGCAAGGTTTAATTAGGGACAGTCAGCATGGATTTGTTAAGGGAAGATCGTGTTTGACTAGCCTGATTGAATTTTTGGAGGAGGTAACTGTTGTGTATGGATAAAGAGTCAAATTGAATACTGAGTTCAAAGTAAAGTGCGATCGTAGTCTTTTATTGCAGGTCTCCAGAGTACCTCTCTAACCTTTGAAGCCTTCTGAAATACCTGTGCTCCCAAGGAATTATGGGATCCCTTGGGACTCCGGGAAATGAGCCCTCTGGTGGCTGTACAGAGTAAATACAAGTCCACATATATAACAGTAACCAAGAGGGTCGATGAGCGTAGTGCACACGGTGTAGTATATATGGACTTTAGCAAGGCTTTTGATAAGGTCCCGCATGGTAGACTGGTCATGAAGGTTAAAGCCCATAGGAACCAGGGCAAAGTGGCAAGTTGGATCTAAAATTGGCTTGGAAGTAGGAAGCAAAGGGTATGATTGATGGATGCTTTTGCAACTGGAAGGATGTTTCCAGTGGGGTTCCACAGGGCTTAGTCCTGGGTCCCTTGCTTTTTGTGGTATATATATCAACGATTTAGATTTGAATATAGGAAGTATGATTAAGGAGATGCAGACGACACTAAAATTGGCTGTGTGGTTGATAATGAAGAGGAAAGTCAGGTAGGCAGAGCAGTGGCAAATGGAATTTAATTCAGAGAAGTGTGAGGTGATGCACTTTGGGAGGGCTAATAAGGAAAGGGTATACACATTAAGCGGTAAACCACTTTACAGTGTAGATGAACAAAGGGACCTTGGAGTGCTTGTCCACAGATCCCTGAAAGTAGCAGGCCAGGTGGATAAGATGGTTAAGAAGGCATACGGAATGCTTGCCTTTATTGGCCAAGTCATATAATATGAGCAGGGGGGTTATGCTTAAATTGTATCATACTTTGGTTAGGCCACAAGCTGGAGTACTGTGTGCAGTTCTGGTCGCCGTATTATAGGAAGGATGTGATTGCACTAGAGATAGTGCAGAGGAGATTAACTCGGATACTGCCTGGAATGGAGAATCTTAGTTATGAGGACAGATTGGATAGGCTGGGTTTGTTCTTACTGGAACAGAGGAGGTTGAGAGGCGACCTCATCGAGGTGTACAAAATATTGAGAGGCCTGGACATAGTGGATAGTAAGGGTCTTTTTCCATTGGTGGAGGGGGCTTTTACGGGGGGGCATAGTTTTAAGGTGGAAGGTTTAGAGGGGATTTGAGGGGGGGGGGCTTCTTTACACAGAGGGTTGTGGGGATCTGGAACTCACTGCCTGGAAGAGTGGTGGATGCAGAAACCCTCACCACTTTTAAGAGATGGTTGGATGGGCACTTAGAGTGCCGTAACCCGCAGATATAACGGTCAGTACTGCAGGGAATAGAATATGACCAGGGTGATCTCCTGGATTAGTTTTGATCGCCTGGATGGGTCGGAGAGGAATTCTCCCAGATTTTTCTCCCTAAATTGGCCTGGGTTTTTAATCTGGTTTTTGTCTCTCCCAGGAGATCACATGGCTCCAGTTGGGGTGGAATGTAGATGTTTTAGTCTGAGGGGTGTTGCAGTGGTGTGGGGCGGATTGGTTGGGCTGGGTGCTCTTTGCCTTTCCGTCATTGTTCATGGGTTTGTATTCAACTTTTAGGGCTGCTGACCAAGGGGCATGCGGCTCTTTGTCGGCCAGCGCAGACACGTTGGGCCGAAATGGCCTCCTTCTGCGCTGTAAATTTCTATGTTTCTATAAAAGTAATTAGTTATGGCAATTTTTTTTTTTATGAATTCTCGGGATATGGGTGTCGCTTGCAAGGCCAGCATTTAGTGCCCATCCTTTGTCGCCCTTGAGAAGGCCGCTTTCTTGAACCGCTGCAGTCCCTGTAATGAAGGTACTCCCACAGTGCAGTTAGGTAGGCAGTTCAAGGATTATGAACTGGTGATTAAGGAAATGCGATACATTTCGGAATTGGTGTGTGACTTGGAGGTGATTGTGTTCCCATGCACCTGCTGCACTTGTCCTTCTAGGTGGTGGAGGTCGTGGATTTTGGAAAGAATTTGGAATGTACGGTCGAAGAAAATTGCAACATTCTACAAGAATATTGATAAGTATATGATGTTACATTAAGATATAGCCAGAATCTAATGTTTACCATGAGCCAATCTATTACAGTACTCAGTGTTTCTGATTTCTCTATTCCCTTATTCTTCAGGTTCCCAAACCCATTAACCTTTTCCAGGAGCCACCAATGTAAATCACTATCACTAAAAGGTGGTCAAACATAGCTTGGATTCCCTTGGGTTTTCCTTTCTCTCTCTTCTGGAAAGGGTTGTACCCCCACCTGGAGTTTTTACCAGTGTAATGGTTAGACCTCTCTGGTCCGGTACTCTCGGGACCTGACCGGTGCCAGAACAGAGAATTTTCCTAACCACAGAAGGTCACGCCGAGCCTAGGATTACCGGTACCTCATGACAGCGCCCGGGCTCCTGAACACCTCTGCCACGCTCCAGCTGCTTAACTCGGGCCTCGCTCTCTCTATGCTGCTTTGCTGATCTTTTTATTAAAAAAAGGTTGTGTCTTCCCTCCTCCTTCCCTAGCTCCAGGCAGTTCAATGGAGGTGGCTGTCGAGTCCCGACACCGAAGCTGGATTTGTGCGGCTTTTGTGCGCATGCACAAATCTATTCAATCCAGTCGCAGGATGTGACGTGGTTGGGACCAACGACCCGGAAGCATTCTGCTACAATCACTCCTCACTAAACAGCGCAGGAACCCGGGACGCCACCCATGCCAGGGCTGATGCTGAACCACGGATGTTTCCAGAGGAGTCCCGGACTGGACAGGAACAACCTTTACTAAAGTTTACAAGCTGCTTTGTTTCTTGTGGAATAGATTATCAAATCCAATTAATCCCTGTTAACCACTCAAATCCATCAGAATACAATCTGGAATGCAACACTCAAACACAAATTATTTTGATGGATGGATCCGTGACAAATGTAACACTTAAAAGATATAAACAGCACAAAACTATAATTGTGACTACTTACAACACATCTGGTTTGTTCCTACTGTGATAATTATAAACCATAACCAGACAAGAGCAAAAAAGTAAAAATAACTGAGGTTGGACAAAAAGATTGAATATTTAATGTTAAGGGAAAGAAAACTTTTATTCTAAAATAAAATACGAAACAACTCGGGCGAGAATGACTTCCTATGTTAAAATTTCTATGTTCTATATTTGAAAACATTCATAAAAGACTTACATTTATATAACGCTTTTCACGACCACCGGATGTTTTAAAGCACTTTACAGTCAATGAAATACTTCTGGAGTGTAGTCACTGTTGTAATGTGAGAAACGCGCAGCCAATTTGCACACAACAAACTCCCACACACAGCAACATGATATTGACCAGATAAACTGTTTTTGTTATGCTGATTGAGGGATAAATGTGGGCCAGGACACCAGAGATAGCTCCGCTGATCTTCTTCAGAATAGTGCCATGGTATCTTTTAAGTCCACTTGAGGGGGCAGTCGGGGCCTCAGTTTAACGTCTTATCCGAAAGACGGCACCTCCGACAGTGCTGCACTCCCTCAGCACTGCACTGGAGTATCAGCCTAGATTTATGTGCTTAAGTCCCTGAAGTGGGATTTGAACGACAACCTTCTGACTCACAGGCAAGTGTGCTACCCACTCTTCCCTCGTATCGAGGATGACTTGCTTCCACACCAAAAAGGGACGAGTTCACAGGTTTCAATGAAGGACCTGACATTCCAGGTCCCGAACTACATGTTGAAGGGTGGAAGATGGCTGTGCATGGATTTTTTCTAACGTGTGGTGGCCATTGCACACCATCCACCACACGGGCTTGACAGAGCTCAGTCTTGGTCCAGTGGCAAGGATTAACCAAGACGACTGGAGACCAGCTCTGCTGCATGGACTTAGTCCGCACATACATGTCGCAGTGTGGGCTGGCCTGTGCTGCCCCTGGGCCCTTGCCTCTTCTGGGCCTCGATCACGTCGCTCTACAATCTTTCGCCACTCCTTCGCCCCGACCTCGCCATTCCTCTGCTGCTTGCCGCCTCTCCTGCTGTACCTACCCACGCTCCAATCAGCGACCTTTATTTTGGTGACATCCAATCCAGTCACACTTCTCTAAGTCGTCGCCCTCCTACACCAACTGGCGCTGCTCCCTCAAGTGGCATGCCTCCACGCTGCTCCCGGGCCGCCGTACTCCGCTCCTTTTATGGCCCCGGCCTGCGGCTGATGGTTTCTCACAGTTTGGGGCCTCCACACTGCTCCCGGGCCGCACATCTCCGCTCCTTTTATGGCCCGAACTGCCGCTGGTGGTTTTTCATAGGTTGGGGGCCTCCATGCTGCTTCCGAGCGGCGGCTACCCACTGAGCCACAGCTGACACACTTATGCTACATTATGCTTTTGAAAACCACATGTAAACTGACATGTGAATTTTAAGTACTCAATCATAAAACGTTTCCAGTTGCTTTAACATGTTTTACATGCTCCATCATCATGTTCTCTCTACTACTTTAAATAAAACCCTGAGCAATAAGAAATCTTTCAAAAATGGCCACTTATCATGAATAATTGGTAAACTTAACTGTATTCTGACGATTTCTAGGAATGAACACAGCATAAGAAATAGGAGCAGGAGTAGGCCATTCGGCTCTTCGAGCCTGCTCCGCCATTCAATAAGATAATGGCTGATCTTCAACCTCAACGCCACCTTCCTACACTATCCCCATATCCCTCAATATCAAAAAATCTATCGATCTCTATCTTGAATATACCCAATGACTAAGCATCTATCGCCCTCTGGGGTAGAGAATTTCAACGACCCACAAACCTTTGAGTGAAGAAATTTCTCTTAGTCTCATTGAATTTTATACTTTTTTTAAAATGAGATCACCTCTCATTCTTTCAAATTCTAGAACAGAAGCCTGATCTATGAAATCTGTCCTCGTGTGCCAATCCCCCATCGCAGGAATCAGTCAAGTGAAACTTTGGTGCACTCCCACTAAGGTAAGGAGACTAACACTGTACACAGTACTCCAAGTGTGGTCAAACCCAAGCCCGATATAACTGCAGTAAGATTTATTTATTCTTAAATGCAAATTCTTTTGTAATAAAGGCTAACATACTATTTTCTTTCCTAATTGCTTGCTGTACCTACATGCTAACTTTCTGTGATTCTTGTACAAGGATACAGAGGCTCCTTTGCTACACGGTTATTAATTAGCCCTGTCTCATTGCACAATGCTGGATTTAAAATATCCTGTTCCAGAGAAACATAGAAAATAGGTGCAGGAGTAGGCTATTCAGCCCTTTGAGCCTGCACCACCATTCAATATCATGGCTGATCATTTCCTCAGTACCCCTCTCCTGCTTTCTCTCCATACCCCTTGATCCCTTTAGCCGTAAGGGCCACATCTAACTCCCTTTTGAATATATCTAACGAACTGGCCTCACCAACTTTCTGTGACAGAATTCCACAGGTTCACAATTCTGAGTGAAGAAATTTCTCATCTCAGTCCTAAATGGCTTACCCCTTATCCTTAGACTGTGACCTCTGGTTGTGGACTTCCCCAACATCGGGAACATTCTTCCTGCATCTAACCTTTCCAATCCGGTCAGAATGTTATACGTTTCTATGAGATCCCCTCCCATTCCATTGAATATAAGGCTAGTCGATCCAGTCTTTCTTCATATGTCAGTCCTATCATTCTGGGAATCAGTCTGGTGAACCTTCCCTGCACTCCCTCAATAGCAAGAATGTCCATCCTCTGATTAGGAGGCCAAAACTCTACACAATATTCAAGGTGTGGTCTCACCAAGACCCTGTACAACTGCAGGAAGACCTTCCTGCTCCTGTACTCAAATCCTCTCGCTATGAAGGCCAACATGCCATTTGTCGTCTTCACTGCCTGCTGTACCTGTATGCCAGCTTTCAATGACTGATGTACCGTGACACCCAGGTCTCGTTGCACCTCCCCTTTTACTAATCTGTCACCATTCAGATAATAATCTGCCTTCCTGTTTTTACCACCAAAGTGGATAACCTCCCCTTTATCTACATTATACCACATCTGCCATGTATTTGCCCACTCACCTAGCCTGTTCAAGTCACCCTGCAGCCTCTTAGCATCCTCCTCACAGCTCACACTGCCACCAAGCTTAGTGTCATCTGCAAACTTGGAGATATTACATTCAATTCCTTTGTCTAAATCATTAATGTATATTGTAAATAGCTGGGGTCCCAGCACTGAACCTTGCTGTACCCTACTAGTCACCGCCTGCCATTCTGAAAAGGACCCGTTTATTCCTACTCTTGGCTTCCTGTCTGCCAACCAGTTCTCTATCCATGTCAATACATTACCCCCAATACCATGTGCTTTAGTTTTGCACACTAATCTCTTATGTGGGACCTTGTCAAAAGCCTCTTGCAAGTCTAAATACACCACATCCACTGGCTCCCCTTTGTCCACTCTACTAGTTACATCCTCAAAAAATTCTAGAAGATTTGTCAAGCATGATTTCCCTTTCATAAATCCATACTGACTTGGACGATCCTGTCACTGCTTTCCAAATGCGCTGCTATTTCATCTTGACTAACTGATTCCAACATTTTTCCCACCACCGATGTCAGGCTGACTGGTCTATAATTCCCCATTTTCTCTCTCCCACCTTTTTAAAAAGTGGGGTTACATTAGCTACCCTCCAGTCCAAAGGAACTGATCCAGAGTCTGTAGAATGTTGGAAAATGACCACCAATGCATCCACTATTTCCAGTGCCACTTCCTTAAGTACTCTGGGATGCAGACTATCAGGCCCTGGGGATTTAGGCCTTCAATCCCATCAATTTCCCTAACACAATTTGCTGATTAATAAGGATTTTCTCGACATACTAATCTAGCAAACTACCTTGAATGCATTTCATGAACACATCCTCCACGCTATTACTGTAATTTGGTTTGCCCAGTCTATATGAAAATCAAATCTATTATTAAGGGCGTGGTCACAGGGCACTCAGAAAATCATTATATGATTGGGCAGTTAAGAACAAGTAGAAATGTTATCAACAGCACACAACGAGATCAAACTTTGTCCCAAGTATTTCATGAGTTACATTTTGTGAAAGTAATGATGTATGTGTATGTGTAGAATAAAAACATTTCATGATTTATTTGCTACACAGAGTCCACATTTTTTGAGATAGCCTCACTAAACAGTGCGAGAGTCGGGAGTAACGGCAAGTCTACAAAGGGCGCAGCCCAGCAGCATACTAAACAGCGCAAGAGTCGGGAGCAGCAACCCAGGGGGACACAAACAGCGAGGCCCAACAACACCAACTGACCTGGGAAGATAAGTAGTAAAAAGAATCAAAATCAAAGTGTGATGTCACAGGAAAGCAGGGAAGTGAATGGTCAGTTTTTCCATCTTTCCTGGGCATTGGTTAAATTAAGAGCTGGGATTAAAAGCAAAACTTGAAACATAATTAATTAAATACATTAGTGATGGCAGGGCAGGCGATCTGTTTCTGCTGTTGCATGTGGGAGCTGGTGGACACCATTGAGGTCCACAGCACCACATCTGCATTAAGTGTCTGCAGCTCGAGGAACTTCGGCTCCATGTTGATGTGCTGAGGAGTCCGAGCTGCGAACACTACGACACATCAGGGAGGAGGAGAGTTACCTGGACACTGTTCCAGGAGGCAGTCACACCCCTTAGATTAATTAATTCAAATTTGGCCTGTTGTCAGGGACAGCAGGGTAGGACTACAAGCGAGGCAGGTATGGGGAACCATGAGGTAGTGATGGAGGAGCCTCAGCCCTTGCTCTTGTCCAACAGGTCCGAGATTCTTGCTCCCTCTTTAGACAAAAAACAGGGACTGCAGGGAGAATGAGCAAACTGACCACAGCGCCATGATACAGGGGCCCATTCAAGTGGGGGGAGTAAAAATAAATGTTTTAGTGGTAAGGGACAGTATAGTTAGGGGGATAGATACTGTTCTCTGCAGCCAAGAGCATGAGTCCCGAAGGTTGTGTTGCCTGCCCGGTGCCAGGGTTAAGGACATCTCCTCTGGGCTGGAGGGGGACTTGGAATGGGAGGGGGAAGACCCAGTTGTTGTGGTCCACGTAGGTACCAACGACATGGGTAGAACAAAGAAAGAGGTTCTGCTGAGGGAGTATGAGTAGCTTGGGGCTAAATTAAAAAGCAGAACCACAAAGGTAATAGTCTCTGGATTACTACCTGAGCCACAAGCAAATTTGCATAGGTTAAAGACGATCAGATGAACACGTGGCTAAAAGACTGGTGTGGGAGAAATGGGTTTCGGTTCATGAGGCACTGGCACCAGTACTGGTGTAAGAGGGAGCTGGTCCGTTGGGAAAGGCTTCATTTGAGCCATACTAGTGTCCTGGCGAATTGAATAACTAAGGCTGTAGAGAGAGTTTTAAATAAAATAGTGGGGAGGGTTCAGGTGAACAGAAATTTAAAAAATCAAAGAGCGAGGAGAAGGCAATAGAGCAGGTTACCCAGACTGTGACAGGTAGGGACAGAATGTATAAAAATAAGAGCGTATCAGAAAGTGGGGTCAAACCAGGGAAAAATGGTTCAAAAAAAAATTAAAAGCTCTTTATCTGAATGCATGCAGCATTCGTAACAAGATAGATGAGCTGATGGCACAAATAGATATAAATGGGTATGATCTGATAGCCATTACAGAGACGTGGTTGCAAGGTGACCAAGGCTGGGAAGTGAATATTCAGGGGTAGGCTTAAAGAAAAGGAGGTGGGGTAGCTCTGTTAATAAAGGATAAGATCAGTGCAGTAGTGAGGAATGATATCAGCTCAGAAGAAAGATCAAGATGTAGTATGTGTGGAGATAAGAAATAATAAAGGGAAGAAGTCACTGGTGGGCATAGACTATCGGACCCTAACAGTAGCTACACTGTTGCACGGAGTATAAATCAAGAAATATTGGGGCTTGTAACAAAGGACCAGCAATAAGCATGGGCGATTTTAATCTTCATATTGATTGGACAAATCAAATTGGCCAAGGTAACCATGAGGAAGAGTTCATAGAGTATATCTGGGATGGTTTCCTTCAACAGTACATTGCGGAACCAACCAGGGAGCAGGCTATCTTAGATCTGGTACTGTGTAATGAGACATGATTAATAAATGAACTCCTACTAAAAGATCCTCTCGGAAAGAATGATCATAGCATGGTTGAATTTAAAATTCAGTTGGAGGGTGAGAAAGTTAGAACTCAAACCAGTGTCATGATCTTAAATAAAGGAGATTACAAAGGTATGAAGGCAGAGTTGGCTAAAGTGGACTGGGAAAATAGATGCAAGTGTAAGACGGTTGATAAGCAGTGACAGACATTTAAGGAGATATTTCATAACTCTCAATAAAAATGTTTGCCAGTGAGAAGGAAAGACATTGAGAGAAGGGAAAACCATCCGTGGCTAAATGAGAAAGTAAAGAATGGTATCAAATTGAAAACAATGGCATACAAAGTGGCCAAGTTTAGTGGGAAGCCAAAGGATTGGGAAACTTTTAAAAACCAGCAAAGGATGACAAAAAAGAGAGGGAAGATAGATTATGAAAGTAAACTAGCAAGAAATATAAAAACAGATAGTAAGAGTTTCTACTGGTATATAAAAAGGAAAAGAGTAGCTAAAGTAAACGTTGGTCCCTTAAGAGGATGAAACTCGGGAATTAATAATGGAAAATAGGAAAATGGCAGAGACTTTGAATAAATATTTCACGGTGAAAGACACTAAAAACATCCCAATAATGGATAATCAAGGGCGGACCTTAAAACCATAACTTTCACTAAAGAAAACGTACTCGGTAAAATAATGGGACTAAAGGTGGACAAGTCCCCTGGACCTGATGGCTTGCATCCCAGGGTCTTAAAAGAAGTGGCTGAAGAAATAGTGGATGCACTGGTTGCAATCTACCAGAATTCCCCAGATTCTGGTGAGGTCCCAAAGGATTGGAAAACCGCAAATGTAACGCCCTTATTTATAAAAGGAGAGACAGAAAGCAGGAAACTATAGACCAGTTCGCCTAACATCTATCGTTGGAAAAATGCTGGTGTCCATCATTGAGGAAGCAGTAGCAGGACATTTGGAAAAGCATAATGCAGTCAAGCAGAGTCAGCATGATTTTATGAAGGGGCAATCATGTTTGACAAATTTGCTGGAGTTCTTTGAGGATGTAAAGTTCACGGGGTTGGGGGCAATATATAGAGGATCGACTAACTAACAGAAAACAGAGTCGGGATAAATGGGTAATTTTCTAGTTGGCAAAGGGTAACTAGTGGGATGCCACAGGGATCGGTGCTGGGGCCTCAACTATTTACAATCTATATTAATGATTTGGATGAAGGGGCCAATTGTAATGTAGCCAAGTGTGCTGACGATACAAAGATGGATGGGAAAGCAAGTTGTGAGGAGGACACAAAAAAATCTGCAAAAGGATATAGACAGGCTAAGTGAGTGGGCAAAACTATGGCAGATGGAGTATAATGTGAATGTGGTAAAGTGTGAGGTTATCCATTTTGGCAGAAAAAATAAAAAAGCAAATTATTATTTAAATGGAGAGAAATTACAAAATACTGCAGTACAGAGGGACCTGGGGGTCCTTGTGCATGAAACACAAAAAGTTAGTATGCAGGTACAGCAAATAATCAGAAAGACAAATGGAATGTTGGCCTTTATTGCAAAGGGGATGGAGTATAAAAACAGAGAAGTTCTGCTACAACTTTACAGGGTATTGATGAGGCCACACCGAGCGTACTGCATACAGTTTTGGTCTCCTTACTTAAGGAAGGATATATTTGCATTGGAGGCAGTTCAGAGAAGGTTCACTCAGTTGATTCCTGAGATGAGGGGGTTGACTTATGAGGAAATGTCGAGTAGGTTAGCCTATACTCATTGGAGCTCAGAAAAATGAGAGGTTATCTTATTGAAACATGTTCGGTACTGAGAGAGCTCGACAAGGTAGATGCAGAGTGGATGTTTCCCCTCGTGGGGGAATCTAGAACGAGGGGGTATAGTTTCAGAATAAGGTGTCACCCATTTAAAACTGAGATGAGGAGGTATTTCTTCTCAGAGGGTTGTAAATCTGTGGAATTCTCTGCCCCAGACAGCTGTGGAGGCTGGGTCATTGAATATATTTACGGTGGAGATAGACAGATTTTTGAGTGATAAGGGGGTGAAAGGTTATGGGGAGCAGGCAGGGAAGTGGAGCTGATCCCAAGATCAGATCAGCCATGATCTTATTAAATGGCAGAGCAGGCTCGAGGGGCCAAATGGCCGACTCCTGCTCCTATTTCTTAGCATAGAAGTGGAAACCTGACTGACCATGAAAAGCATAAATTGAGAAGAAAAATCAGTTAAACACACTACCTATATCTTATTTAACACAAATTTTTGTACAAGACTAAATATATTCAACAATAACATTAAATAACTACCCAATATTCAGTATTTGCTGTCCAAAGTTATTAGGTTATCTTCCGTCCCTCTCTGGCTAATCAGTGACGATCAAAATAAAGACTTTTGCATTCATAAAGCACTTCATCATATGTGCAGGGTATCTTAAAATACCTCAGTCAATGAATTTCTTTTCAACTGCAGTTGTTGTTATATGTAGGCAAACAGAAAGCTAACTTGCACACAGCAAGATTGCACAAACAACAAAGTCTCGATAAATTATCAGTGGTTCTGGTTAAAGGAGAACTGATGCCTTACCCTACTTGAACAAACAGACTCAGTTTAATATCTCATCCATAAGACAACAGCTCTAACGCTGCAGCACTCCCTCAGCTGCATTTAAGTAGCAGCTGATATGTGCTCTAGGCTTGAGCCCATAACCTTCTGTCTTGAGGCAAGAATGCGACCAATCAAGCCAAGCTCAAACTCTCCAAATAAAATCTAAATGTAGCTATCAACTGTGTGCCTATAATGGGAAAATGGCACTGGTCCAAAATAAAATAATGTGCTAGTTGGAGGTCAACATGTTTGCCAAGCCATTCACAAAGTCATTCTAGGTTGCTATGAAAATAATTACCATACTACAAAACTGGAGCAATGTTCATTTTTTTTTAAGTTTAAGGATATAATATTTGAAAATCAACCAGCAGTAATGGGGTACAACAAAATACTTAAGCAAGTGATGTAGGCTACTATCAGGTAATTGACTATCTTACAGAAGTGAAGTATCTACCATTACATTTACCATGCTAAAATATTGGTTAAATAAAAACTACCGATGACCATTACTCCAATAACCCAATGTTGCACATCATCACAAACATTCTCAAGTTTGTAACACTTCTCAAGAGTCATAATGTACCTGACTACCTTTGTATTATAAGTACAAAACTAAAAATGACAAATATAATTGATATTTCCAGAATTCTGAACACTAACATTTATTTGGACTTTAAAAAAAAAAATCAAACTAACTGTATATTGGATCAGGTTTCCAGTTGCAAGTGGAGAACCTCGTACAGAAGCTGCTAGAGGTTTAATGTAAAAATACACTTGTGTTCTTGTTACTGAGTTTTGTGCTGAATTTGCAACTATTGCAATGTAAATTTGACTTAAAAATCGTGGCATAGAGCAGCCGATTTCCAGTCCGATTTGTCTCAGATGCCTCCACCAAGACTCATGCAAAGAGGGTTGCAATGTGTCCTTACTCCTTTTTTAATATTGCATGTATGCGGGGGCGGGGAAGAGAGGCGATGCATGCATTCATGGAGCACAATCATCAAATAATTAGGGTACATTTTTGATTTTTTTTTTAAACATACATCAATATCGAAACATTCATTTCCAGCAATTATTTTAGTCTCAATGACATTCAATTGCAATATATAAACCAAAAATACAACTTAGGCTCCGAGCGCAACAGTCAAGAATAGCAATCAATAGTCCAGGCAAATTGCACAGATAGTCTCAGATGTCTTCTTACTGCTCCTACTTCTCCAAAACAGACAACAGCTTGATAATTCATAGGCTCTCTGATGAGAAATTTGCTCATGGCCACAAATGAACCCAATCTGGGCTGCATCTTTATTGCACCTCTTTCAAATATGCATTGCATGTAATTTTAAGGTGATGACTGCTACATACTTCCACAAATGCTAAAGTAAGCTCATAATAAGGGGAGCCACTAGCTTAACATTCTTCCCATTGAAACTGAAGTAAATGGAAGAAAACACATAATTGGCAAAACCATAGCCCTTTGCCTGGTTGTCGGAAGTGGCCAAACTGCGATCTTGCCAACTTTAGCCCGACGCCTATCAACGCCAAAAACACGGAGGGGAGAAAACACAAGAAAAATTGCAAAAATCAAAAAATGAAATATCAGAAAACATTCACATTACACTTAAGTAATGAATTGCTGAAAAAAAAATTAAAAATAAAAACTTCAACTTACCTTTTCTGTAGGTCTTCCTACTTACCAATGTTTCTGAGGCTGCAACGCCTGCTTTTCTCATGCGTTGTTTTTTCACCCGAGTACAGGTTTGCCAAACGGCCAAATTTAAGCGGTGCGTTTTGTTTTGGCGTTGCAACGTGGCGATCCACCTTTTTGGTGATATTTCAAAACTGCCATTGGGGCCTTTGGGGAATTTCGAGAGGTTTCTTTTAAACAGCAAAAAAGCACTTGTAACGTGAAAAAAATCACGTCAGACTGGCGAATTTCTAGCCCTTAGGGACATAATCTTAGCTGAAGTCCATTGTTAGTGACCTTTAAAAAAATATATACATGCTTTGGCATATTTGTGGGATTCATCATTTGAGTTTTTAAACAATTTTTAGCTTAAACTTGCCAACAAATGTTATTTCCTCCAGTCTCTACATTTTTTGAGAAATAAAATTAGTTTTGCGATGCAGATGTTCAGTGTGGTTTGAACAGTTAGTCATCCCCTTTCAAGTACATTTTTTTAAAAAACAAATTAAAACTTTCTAGAATTATAAACAATGGCCCTGAATTTGCGGTCGGAGGCTTCCCGTGGGAAAATGCCTCCGATCCACAAATAAAATGCCCGTGTACCTGGTGGTCCGGGCCGGCCCAACAAATGAAAGTCGGGGATCTCCATTCATGCTTATGAGGATTCAGATATATAAAATTTTATTTTTTTGAAAAATAAATTTAAATGTTTTAAAGGGCTAAAAATAACCATACCTTATTGTACAGGTTTTTAATGATTAAATGATTGAAAATAATTATTTTTATGTTCAGTTAAAATCTTCTGCCAGTACATGCAGGTGTAAGGCCTGCTTTTACCTGGCATAAGAATTTTACGGGCATTTGCTGGTCAGAAGTTGGGCAAATAGCCCGACTCTCTGTCCGCGGATGCCCTTTTCCCGGAGATGCAGATGATTTGTCAAGAAGCTTCTTCACAGATCGTAAGTTCCGGGTTTTCGCACATATGCTTCGTGCACAAAACCCCGGAACTTGCGCGGCCCTTATGGGCGTGAACACATCTCGTACGCGCCTGTAAGGGCCACAAATTACAGGCCAAAATTTGAGAAATGTAGTCTATGTTATGCTGATTTTGTTTAACATGAACATTTCACTCCAAAAATGTAAATATTTCTTTCCTAATTTAAAAAAAAACCTTTGAAAACTTGAATTTTTCTCAAAGAATAATGTTCTGCTAAATTTCAGTTGAATAAAAACACCAACTCACCCGGACATCCGTGGCATCACCATGCCTGATGTTCATGGCCCAGGTTGAGGGCTCATTATTACTCTCAAAATAATGGAAGACCTTCAGCACTCGTTCCATGGCACCAGGGGACCGTTCCATACTCAAACGGGACTTGGCTCCTGAACCTGCTGTGTGATTTAAGTTTGGGTCAAGGTAAGCAGCTGCCATGCTTCTGCGGGATGCTATGTGCCGGTCATATTCTGTGGAGAAAGAAAATGAAAAGTTAGATGCAGAAATCTATACTCCAAAGAACCACGTATTTTGACACCAAAAATCAAACCCATGTGAAATACAGGAATGAAGTGTATTCAGTGAATTTGTCAGTATATGTAACAGGAAAAATTGAATTTAAAGCAAAATGTTCCTTGCTACTCATCATCTCCACAAACATTCCCACTGCATAATTATTTCACACAAAAATATTGTGCCAAGCTTTGAGTTTTAATAAAAGGCCCACACCGAAAATACGAACAAGACTTGAGTTTCTATAGTACCTGATCATATCAACAGTTAGAGGTTGCCTCAGGGGTAACATCCTCACCTGAATCAGACAGTTGTCAGTTTCAACCTAACTCCAGAGACTTGAGCACATAATTTAGGTTGACACTTAAATGCAGTGCTGAGGGAGTATGTAAGTGCTGTCTTTCAGATTAAACGTTAAACCGAGGCCCCGTCTACCCTCTCGGGTGGATGTAAAAAGTCCCCAGCCACTATTCAAAGAGTAACAGTGGCATTCTACCGATGTCCTGACTAACATTTATCCCTCACCCAACATCACTAAAAGCAGATTATCTGGTAATTTATCACTTGCCGTTTGTGAGACATTTCTGTGTACAAATTGACTAATACAATTGCCTCCATTATAACGATGACTACATTTGAAAAGCACGTGATTGACTGCGAAGCCTTTAGGACATCCTGATTTTGTGAAAGGCACGAAATCAATGCAAGCTCTTTCTTTCATCTCTACACTTCACAGATACTGCCAGACCTGTTGAGTGCTTTCAGCATTTTCTGTTTACATTTCAAATCTTCAGCATCTGCAGTTTGTGCTTTTTGTTTTATATATTTCAATCGTATTTTGTCAATGATTAATCCAAGCTGATCATGAGACCGCTCATGATCACTACATTCACCACACTCTTAGACACAAGAACATAAGAAATAGGAGCTGGTGTAGGCCATATGGCCCCTCGAGCCTGCTCCGCCATTCAATCAGATCTTGGCCTCAACTCCACTACCTTGTGTGTTCCCCTTAACCCTTGACTTCACTGTAGTTCAATAATCTGTCCATCTCAGCCTTGAATATATTCAATGATTCAGCTTCCACAGCTGTCTGGGGTAGAGAATTCCAATCTCATCAATAAGTGTGTGTTGACCACACCATCCATCTCCAACACCTTTCCTCTGTTGTTCAGCTGAGAGGGACTGCCCTCACCTGATTCCTATCTAGCTGTAGCCAGAGAATTCCTGCAATTACTTCTCTTTCCTCCCCAGCACCGTTACCTCTCGAGTCCCCCGAGCCTGAACCAGACTGTTCTCAACCTCGCCATGCTATTTGACCCGGAGCTGAGCTTCCAACCCTTCCATAACAAAAACCGCCGACTTCCACCGACATAATATTGCCAGTCTCCGCTCCTGTCTCAACCCACCTGCTGCTGAAACCGTTGTCCATGCTTTTGTGGCTTCTAGACTCAACTAATCCAATGCTCTCCTCTTTGGCCTCCCATCTTCCACCCTCCATAAACTTAAGCTCATTCAAAACTTTGTTGCTCACATCCTAACTCGTGTCAAGTCTCGTTCACCCATGCTCCCTATCCATTATTTTAAATTTCTCATCCTCATGTTCAAATCCCTCCACGGCCTCATTACTGTCACTGTAATCTCTTCCAGCCCTAAAACCCTCCAATATCCCTGCGTTCCCCCAATTCTGGCCTTCGCCCCACAATTCGAGGCTGTACCTTCAGCCATCCAGGCACTAAGCTTTGAAATTCCCTCCCTAAATCTCACAACTCTCCCCTTTTGATGCTTCTTAGAACCTGCCTCTTTCACCAAGAATTTGGTCACCTGTCCTAATGTCTCCTTCTTTGGTCCAGTGTAAATATTTGTCTGATCCTGTGAAATGCCTTGGGATGTTTTATTACATTAAAGGTGTTATATAAATGCAAGTTGTTGCTGCTATTTCTTTCTTGCTTTTATTCCTTCAGTTCATAGGAACACAGGAATTACTAGATGAAAGAAGACCACCGTTAATCTTGTTTGACTTCTACCATCCTGGTAGTCACATGATTCAACAATAATGAAGTTGTTGACGAATCAGTCTCTATAAATTAATCTTCAAAAGATCCAGATATGAGGCAATGAATGTCTTAGTGATGGAAAACTTTGGGAACCAAAGTCACCTCTCAAGCGTGCTACACTTATTTCATGTCTCAAATCACTCACATACTTTCTCAAAATATTGTTTGCTGAAATAAATCTAATTTGCATTTGAATAAATCAACACGTCTGCTTCCATCTCCCTCGGGAGCCTGTTACATAGATTTACCACCCACTCACTGAAATAAATAATGTTCCTCTCCATTTACTCTTGAACTGTGTTATGGAAGTGAAAGCAGGGGAAAATGAATTTCAATTAGAAATAGCTTAACCAAAAGAGATCTATAAATGAAACGATTTGGTTATTGCTTGAAAGTTCCACCCAAGAGATCTGTGCAAGTCATTTCTGTGGGGAATGACTTATCTACTGTTACAACTTCAAAAGAAGATTGGCAGAAGCTCTTGAGAAACAGCGCAAGCAGCCTTTTACATAATTCCTCCGGTATTCTGCAAAAGTTACTGAGAGTTCACAGAACTCCTGTAAAAGTTCACACCCAGGGCTTTTAAGATTTCAGTTAGAATTCTCAATGTTATGGCTGTGCCAGTTAGAGCTTACTAAAAAGATAACAGCAAAGATATATCAAATATTTTATCAATGTATTGCGTAAGCATGAATTATAAATATAAAAACACAACTTTCTACATAGATTTATTTGAGAAGCAGACTTAATTTTGAAGAAACTCTGAACATTCATTAAAAAACTGTAAAATGATACCAAACCAACAAAGATAATACATGGGACTACAAAAGCATTTGATGTTCTCAGAGCCAACAGTCTAGCTTTGTAACAGAAAGTTTGCTGTACAGATAAGAATGAGAGATTAACGATGAAGATGCATTTATCTAACATTTGAAGATGACAAAACAACCAACTTTAATTTAATCATTTGTGAGTTATCAAGTGCTTTCTCGCTCACACAATAAATTATTTTCTCGATTTTCTCTCATTATGTCCCATCTGATAAAGAAAACGAAAGCAAGAAAGACTTGGATTGAAATATCGCATTTCACGACCACCGGACATCTCAAAGCACTTTACAGCCAATGAAGTACTTTTTGAAGTGTAGTCACTATTATGTGGGAAACGTGGCAACCAATTTGCACACAAGCAAGCTCCCACAATAGCAATGTAATAATGACCAGATAATCTGTTTTTTTGTTATGTTGATTGAGGGATAAATATTGGCTAGGACACCGGGGATAACTCCCTTCCTCTTCTTCACAATAGTACCATGGGATCTTTAACGTCCACTTGAGAAAGCAGACGGGGCCTCGGTTCAATGTCTCATCTGAAGGAGGGCACCTACGACAGTGCTGCACTATAGAGTCAGCCTAGATTTTGTTTGTGCTCAAGTCCCTGGAGCGGGACTTGAACCCACAACCTTCTGATTCAGAGGTGAGTGTGATGCCCACTGAGCCACAGCTGATATGTGCAAGACCTTTTGCATTACCGGCCCTTCTCGCTGTCAAATTGGAACAGAGGATTTTTGTTATTAAGACTATTTTACCAAGTGGTGGCATAATTTGTTCAAGCAAGCCATTGACAAAAGTGATGACAACCAACCAACTGTTAACAGTAATTTTGCTTTTTATATTTTGATATTCACTGTGGGTAGATCTCTGTTTCTAACCTTTTCATTTTCTGAAGAGGACTTAAATATCAGGATCCCAAGTTGCATTATAACTCTTGCAGACATCATTTATTTTTATGCAACACACCAAAGGCCAAATTTTATTCTCAACATTATTTGTCCTCCGTCTCAGCAGACATGAAAAGATAAAATTTATTTGATCTAGGAACAAAGGAAGACGCCAGCGCTTGGTATAATAATCTTAAAATCATCATAGGCAGTCCTTCGAAATCAAGGAAGACTTGCGTCCACTCTAAAAGTGAGTTATCGGATGACTGTGCAGTTCAATACGGGAATTACAGTCTGTTACAAGTGGGGCAGACAGTGATTGAAGGAAAGGGTGGGTGGGGAGTCTGGTTTGCCGCACGCTCCTTCCGCTGTCTGCGCTTTATTTCCGCATGCTCTTGGCGACGAGACTCGAGGTACTCTTCCTCCACTTTGAGCGGTCTTGGGCTAGGGATTCCCAGGTGCCAGTGAGGATGTTGCACTTTATCAAGGAGGTTTTGAGGGTGCCCTTGAAATGTTTCTTCTGCCCACCTGGAGCTCGCTTGCTGTGTCGGAATTCCTAGTAGAGTGCTTGCTTAGGAAGTCTCATGTCGGGCATGTGGACGATGTGGCCCGCCCAACAGAGCTGGTCGAGTGTTGTCAGTGCTTCAATGCTGGGAATATTTGCCTGAGCAAGAACACTGACATTGGTGCGTCTATCCTCCCAGTGGATTTGCAGGATCTTGCAGAGGCATCGCTGGTGGTACATCTCCAGCGCTTTGAGATGTCTGCTGCATATAGTCCATGTTTCAGAGTCATATAGGAGGGCGAGTATCACTACTGCCCTGTAGACCATAAGCTTGGTGCAAGATTTGAGGTCCTGGTCTTCAAATACTCTTCCTCAGGTGACCGAAGGCTGCGCTGGCACATTGGAGACGGTGTTGGACCTCATCATCGATGTCTGCCCTTGCTGATAGTAGGCTCCTGAGGTATGGAAAATGGTCCATGTTGTCCAAGACCGCGCAGTAGATTTTGAAGATCGGGGGGCTGTGCTATGTGGCGGGGTCAGGTTGGTGGAGGACCTTGGTCATACGGATGTTTAGTGTAAGGCCCATGTTTTCCTAAGCCTCGTTGAAGGCGTTGACGATGGCTTGCAGTTCGGCTTCCGAGTGTGCGCAGACGCAAGCGCCGTCCGCGTACTGTAGTTTGATGACAGAGAATGGGGCGACCTTGGATCTAGGCTGGAGGCGGCAAAGGTTGAACTGGTTCCCATTGGTTCTGTACTTTAGTTCCACTCCAGCGGGGAGTTTGTTGAGAGTGAGATGAAGCATTGCAGCAAGGAAGGTCGAGAAAAGCGTTGGTGCGATGACACAGCCCTGCTTGACCCCGGTCCGGACGTGGATTGGATCTGTGGTGGATCCGTTGGTCAGGATTGTGGCTTGCATGTCACCGTGGAGCAGGCGGAGGAGGGTGACAAACTTCTGGGAGGATGCTCCATAGTCCCTCACGGTTGACAGTGTCAAAGGCCTTTGTGAGGTCATGTACAAGGGTTGATGCTGTTCCCTGCAGTTCCCTTGAGGTTGTCGTGCGGTGAAGATCATGTCGTTGATCTGTGCGGTGAAGACCATGTCCGACAGCCCACCAACACCTCACTAATGGAAATTCCAATAGTTCAGAAAATGTCTTCAAAGTACTTACCTTTTTAATATTTTGGATCAGCTAACCATTCCATAGATTGAGAATATCCTAACCCTAGGTTAGGTGAGTGGGCAAATGCATGGCAGATGAAGTATAATGTGGATAAATGTGAGGTTATCCACTTTGGTGGTAAAAACAGAGAGACAGACTATTATCTGAATGGTGACAGATTAGGAAAAGGGGAGGTGCAAAGAGACCTGGGTGTCATGGTACATCAGTCATTGAAGGTTGGCATGCAGGTGCAGCAGGCGGTTAAGAAAGCAAATGGCATGTTGGCCTTCATACAAGGGTATTTGAGTACAGGGGCAGGGAGGTGTTGCTACAGTTGTACAGGGCATTGGTGAAGCCACACCTGGAGTATTGTGTACAGTTTTGGTCTCCTAACCTGAGGAAGGACATTCTTGCTATTGAGGGAGTGCAGCGAAGGTTCACCAGACTGATTCCCGGGATGGCGGGACAGACCTATCAAGAAAGACTGGATCAACTGGGCTTGTATTCACTGGAGTTCAGAAGAATGAGAGGGGACCTCATAGAAACATTTAAAATTCTGACGGGGTTAGACAGGTTAGATGCAGGAAGAATGTTCCCAATGTTGGGGAAGTCCAGAACCAGAGGTCACAGTCTAAGGATAAGGGGTAAGCCATTTAGGACCGAGATGCGGAGGAACTTCTTCACCCAGAGAGTGGTGAACCTGTGGAATTCTCTACCACAGAAAGTTGTTGAGGCCAATTCACTAAATATATTCAAAAAGGAGTTAGATGAGGTCCTTACTACTAGGGGTATGGCGAGAAAGCAGGAATGGGGTACTGAAGTTGAATGTTCAGCCATGAACTCATTGAATGGCGGTGCAGGCTAGAAGGGCCGAATGGCCTACTCCTGCACCTATTTTCTATGTTTCTATGTTAGAACACTAGAATAGTTTGGTTTCCAATGTGAGCTGAGATTGACTGACTGTTTGACTGATAGTCGTTCCAGCCAATCGGCGCACACACACACTGAAAACACATGACCTCCCCTTATCCGGAAATATCCCTTATTCGGAACAGGCCAGGTCCCAAGGGTGCCGGATAAGGGAGGTTCAACCTGTACTAACCTTGTCTTACTTTTTAAAAAAGTCAGAATTTAATCTGATCAATTATAGGCCTTTTACATGTGAAATAAACTGAATATAGCAATACAAACAATGGAATTTTCCACCTGTACTGTGCACTGGTGCTGCTGATTTTGTAACTCTGAAATGAGAGTAAAGACATGCGAACTCTGATTTAAACCACATTTCCCAAATATTTGTGCACTATAAAAGCATAGAAAAATTATGACAGGTAATTTTCGGCCCATCGTGTACTAATATTTCTCTACATTTTACTGCTTTCCATAGCTACCCTATCTTTTTCACAATATACTCCGTAAGGCAAGGATCGGGATATAACTTCTCAGATTTTTACAGTGATTATGTTGCAAGGAACATCGAATAAGCAGCAAGTTTCTGATTATGACGACATATTTCCACACAGTGGATACCATGCTTAAAAGTCTAGATAAAAATGCAAAACCCGTGTACATTTATCAAACTGGAAACAGGTTACTCATGCTTTGCTGAGATTGAAAAACAGCACAAGGAATTTGGTGCTTTTAGGTATGTTGATGGCAAATTCAAAATTTCTCCAACGCCTTATAAATACCCCAACCAGTGTATTTTATTCTAAGGGCTCCAGGAGCAGGATCCACTGGAACATTTAGAACTGTTTCCATACTAAAAAAATGGCAATTCTGGTGAATTTTACAACACCATCACATTTTAAAATTGATAATTATTAATCTAAACAAAAATTACATTTTAGGTTTCTTCATAATTAAACCAACCATATCATTACTTTCCCAATAGTGATCTAAAAGTTACTCCCCTCTTTCCAAGGAGCTCACACTTCCTATTCACACAGATACTATTCTCCTCTTGCACCATTTCCCCAATTCTTGTCCTCCAAACCTTCCAGTTTACAATGATATTCTTTCCCCTCCAACTACCCCTCCCATAGTTCACAAAGATGTTCAACAGGGTTCACAGAGAAGCGGGCTCCGGCCTTGTGTTTCTGGCACTGACATGCACTGTTTATAACACTTATCCAACAATGTTGCTTCACTCCAGGAGCAGTCTTCATGTTGCACAAAAAAAACGTGGTTTAGAATTCCAACTTGAACCATCACGAGATCAAGATTTGCTGGCAAAAGAAGCAACTCCTGGAGTAAAGCAACAGCAACATGATCTGGAGCTGGACTGGCAGAGAGAAGAGCATAAACAACAAACCCATGCATTTACATAGCACCTTTAACATAGACATCATCGCAAGGAAAAGAAACAATCCACAGACAAAGGAGGAGAGATTATGGGCTCAATGTTCCTCAATGCCGTTTTTTGGCGTATTGCAAGAGTTACGCCTTATTTTTTTGGCCCGGACTACTCCAAAAAAAATAACTAGGAAATTTCCCCGTTCTATTTTTTGAAATTGGCGCCGCACATACTGTCCTTTTGCTTCGGGGGGGGGGGGGGGGGGGGGGGGCTGGAGCCTAATGTCTGCGCCGAAAAAAGAACTTTCTGCGCATGCGCGGGGAAAAAAATTAAGTTTTTTGACATGATTGTTAGGGGCACGCATGCCCAGTACAGTTCGCGGTCTGCATTCAGTCATTTTTAAAGAGCCAGTTGTGTGTGAGAACTTTAATTCTCAGTGAAAAAATCAGAGCTGCAATACAAGATGCAACGCGGCTCAAGGACCAAGAATTTCTCACAGGATGAAGTGGAGGGCACTGGTTACTGTAATTGAGGCCAGATACCATGAACTGGAAACCCCGCAGAGGTCACATAATCAACAGAAATGAAGAAACGCTGAAACCAACTTGAAGATTACTATGCAATGGTGACCACCCAGAGGTCTGAAGGCCAGTGCAAAAAGAAGTGGTAGGACCTTGGTCAAGTAGCTGGTGTAAGTAATATTTTCATTTATTCACAGGAATTGGAATTGTAAATGTAAATGTTACCAGCTGTAAGTCCCACCTCAGCAGAAAGACACCCTCTCTAAAAAATTATATTTTCATCTTTTCAGAGTAGGTGGCACACAACAAAAAGGAAAGAACTCGAACAGGAGGTGCAGCAAATCTGCACCCACTCACACCCTTGGAAAACAAGATCGCTGCTTTGATGGGTCCTGCCTGGAGAAAAGCAACCACCACTGCACAAGCTGGGCTCACACTCGAGGGAGAGGGCAAGTCCTGTAAATTCCACAGTCTGGCTTTGCTAAATGTTAAGTACTGCGCGGGTTAACCATGCTTCGGTTCATGGGGATGTCTCTGTCAGCTACGCTTCGGTTGAAGCAATGTCCTGTCATTCATCGTGGTCCTTCAAATGAGCCTGCTGCCTGCACTGTGTGTGGCTACTCATGCCCCCTCCTCTGCTGCTAACCATTTGTCTGTTCTATTATATTCTGCAGAACTTGAGGCCAACCCTGATGAGGCTGAAGCCAACGCAGAAGATTATTCAGACGAGGAAGAGCCAGAAGAAGAAAACATCTTCCAATCCCACCTTCCAGACCAAGAGCATGGGGGTGAGGGGGACGGGATGGATGAAGTCCACACTGTTGTACTGACTCTGGAGGAGGTGCAGGTGCCGCCCATTGAGGTGCCAGCCCCTTTCCTGAGTGGGACATTCCATGGTTTCTCTCAATCCGAGGCTGGGGATTCCAGTGGGGTGCAGCGAGGCACACCCAGCGTCTCACTGTCCAAGGCGGCAGGTCCCAGTGGGATGCAGCGAGCCACACCCAGGGTGAGGAGGGGAAGAAGAGCTCGACAGCGCACTCTCCTGAGATGCAGGATCTAACAGATGTGGTTCAGATGATGGCAATGAGTGTGGAGAGCATTGACCTTACGTGATCACTCCTGGACATCATCAGTGGGGTGGGTGATGAGGTATCGGGACTGTCGGGAGAAGTAACAACATTCTCACAAGAAATGGAAACACTGTCCGGTCACATGAGGGAGGGAATGTCGTAGGTAGCTAATACCCGTAGCTAGGTAGCTTGGCAGGTGGATGGGAACATAGAAACATAGAAAATAGGTGCAGGAGTAGGCCATTCGGCCCTTCTAGCCTGCACCGCCATTCAATGAGTTCATGGCTGAACATTCAACTTCAGTACATAAGAACATAAGAATTAGGAACAGGAGTAGGCCATCTAGCCCCTCGAGCCTGCTCCGCCATTTAAAAAGATCATGGCTGATCTGGCCGTGGACTCAGCTCCACTTACCCGCCCGCTCCCCATAACCCTTAATTCCCTTATTGGTTAAAAATCTATCTATCTGTGATTTGAATACATTCAATGAGCTAGCCTCAACTGCTTCCCTGGGCAGAGAATTCCACAGATTCACAACCCTCTGGGAGAAGGAATTCCTTCTCAACTCGGTTTTAAATTGACCCCCCCGTATTTTGAGGCTGTGCCCCCTAGTTCTAGTCTCCCCGACTAGTGGAAACAACCTCTCTGCCTCTACCTTGTCTATCCCTTTCATTATTTTAAATGTTTCTATAAGATCACCCCTCATCCTTCTGAACTCCAACGAGTAAAGACCCAGTCTACTCAATCTATCATCATAAGGTAGCCCCCTCATCTCCGGAATCAGCCTAGTGAATCGTCTCTGTACCCCCTCCAAGGCTAGTATATCTTTCCTTAAGTAAGGTGACCAAAACTGCACGCAGTACTCCAGATGCGGCCTCACCAATACCCTGTACAGTTGCAGTAGGACCTCCCTGCTTTTGTACTCCATCCCTTTTGCAATGAAGGCCAACATTCCATTCGTGATTACCTGCTGTACCTGCAAACTAACTTTTTGGGATTCATGCACAAGGACCCCCAGATCCCTCTGCACTGCAGCATGTTGTAATTTCTCTCCATTCAAATAATATTCCCTTTTACTGTTTTTTTCCCCAAGGTGTATGACCTCACATTTTCCGACATTGTATATCATCTGCCAAACCTTAGCCCATTCGCTTAATCTATCTAAATCTCTTTGCAGCCTCTCTGTGTCCTCTACACAACCCGCTTTCCCACTAATCTTTGTGTCATCTGCAAATTTTGTTACACTACACTCTGTCCTCTCCTCCAGGTCATCTATGTATATTGTAAACAGTTGTGGTCCCAGCACCGATCCCTGTGGCACACCACTAACCACCGATTTCCAACCTGAAAAAGACCCATTTATCCCGACTCTCTGCTTTCTGTTAGCCAGCCAATTCTCTATCCATGCTAATACATTTCCACTGACTTCGCGTACCTTTATCTTCTGCAGTAACCTTTTGTGTGGCACCTTATCGAAATCTAAATACACCACATCCATCGGTACACCTCTATATCCTCAAAGCATTCCAGTAAATTAGTTGAACATGTTTTCCCCTTCATGAATCCATGTTGCATCTGCTTGATTGCACTATTCCTATCCAGATGTCCCGCTATTTCTTCCTTAATGATAGCTTCAAGCATTTTCCCCACTACAGATGTTAAACTAACCGGTCTATAGTTACCTGCCTTTTGTCTGCCCTCTTTTTTTTTTTTTAAAACAGAGGCGTTACATTAGCTGCTTTCCAATCCACTGGTACCTCCCCAGAGTCCAGAGAATTTTGGTGGATTATAACGAATGCATCTGCTATAACTTCCGCCATCTCTTTTAATACCCTGAGATGCATTTCATCAGGACCAGGGGACTTGTCTACCTTGAGTCCCATTAGCCTGTCCAGCACTACCTCCCTAGTGATAGTGATCATCTCAAGGTCCTCCCTTCCCACATTCCCGTGACCAGCAATTTTTGGCATGGTTTTTGTGTCTTCCACGGTGAAGACCGAAGCAAAATAATTGTTTAAGGTCTCAGCCATTTCCACATTTCCCATTATTAAATCCCCCTTCTCATCTTCTAAGGGACCAACATTTACTTTAGTCACTCTTTTCCGTTTTATATATCTGTAAAAGCTTTTACTATCTGTTTTTATGTTTTGCGCAAGTTTACCTTCGTAATCTATCTTTCCTTTCTTTATTGCTTTCTTAGTCATTCTTTGCTGTCGTTTAAAATTTTCCCAATCTTCTAGTTTCCCACTAACCTTGGCCACCTTATCCGCTTTGGTTTTTAATTTGATACTCTCCTTTATTTCCTTGGTTATCCATGGCTGGTTATCCCTTCTCTTACCGCCCTTCTTTTTCACTGGAATATATTTTTGTTGAGCACTATGGAAGAGTTCCTTAAGAGTCCTCCACTGTTCCTCAATTGTGCCACCGTTTAGTCTGTGTTTCCAGTCTACTTTAGCCAACTCTGCCCTCATCCCACTGTAGTCCCCTTTGTTTAAGCATAGTACGCTCGTTTGAGACACTACTTCCTCACCCTCAATCTGTATTACAAATTCAACCATACTGTGATCACTCATTCCGAGAGGATCTTTTACTAGGAGATCGTTTATTATTCCTGTCTCATTACACAGGATCAGATCAAAGATAGCTTGCTCCCTTGTAGGTTACGGAACCAACCAGGGAGTAGGCTATCTTGGATTTAGTATTGTGTAATGAGGCAGGATTAATAAATGATCTCGTAGTAAAAGATCCTCCAGGAATGAGTGACCATAATATGGTTGAATTTCAAATTCAGTTGGAGGGTGAGAAAGTTGGTTTTCAAACCAGTGTCCTCAGCCTAAATAAAGGAGACTACAAAGGTATGAGGGCAGAGTTGGCTAAAGTGGACTGGGAAAATAGATTAAAGTATGGGACGGCTGATGAGCAGTGGCAGACCGTTAAGGAGATATTTCCTAACTTGTAACAAAAATATATCCCAATGAGAAGGAAAGAATGTAAGAGAAAGGGTAACCACCCGTGGGTAACTAAGGAAATAAGGGAGGGTATCAAGACTAGTGGGAGGCCAGAGGATTGAGAAATTCTTAATAGCCAGCAGAGAACGACTAAAAAAATGATCGAGAGGGAAGACAGGTTCTGAAAGTACACTAGCACGAAACAGAAAAACAGATAGTAAGAGTTTCTACAGGTACATAAAAAGGAAAAGAGTGGCTAAAGTAAATGTTGGTCCCCTGGAGGATGAGACTGGGGAATTAATAATGGAGAACAGGGAAATGGCAGAGAAGTTGAACAAATATTTTGTTTCGGTCTTCATGGTAGAACACTAAAAACATTCCAATAGTGGATAATCAAGGGGCTATAGGGAGGGAGGAACTTAATAAAATCACTAATGAAGTTGTACCAGGTAAAATAATGGGTCTAAAGGCGGACAAGTCCCCTGGACCTGATGCCTTACATCCTAGGGTCTTAAGAGAAGTGGTTGCGGAGGTAGTGGATACATTGGTTATAATCTACCAAAACTCCCTGGATTCTGGGACGGTCCCAAAAGATTGGAAAACCACAAATGTAACGCCCCTATTTAAAAAAGGAGGAAGACAAAAAGTAGGAAACTATAGACCAGTTAGCCTAACATCTGTCGTTGGGAAAATGCTGGAGTCAATTATTAAGGAAGCAGTAGCAGGACATTTGGAAAAGCATGATTCAATCAAGCAGAGTCAGCATGGTTTTATGAAAGGGAAATTATGTTTGACAAATTTGCTGGAGTTCTTTGAGGATGTAACAAGCAGAGTGGATAAGGGGGAAACCAGTGGATGTGGTGTATTTGTATTTCTATAAGACATTTGATAAGGTGCCACATAAGAGGTTACTGCACAAGATAAAAGCTCACGGAGTTGGGGGCAATATATTAGCATGGATAGAGGATTAGCTAACTAACAGAAAGTCGGGATAAATGGGTCATTTTCCGATTGGCAAACAGTGACTAGTGGGGTGCCGCAGGGATTGGTGCTGGGTCCTCAACTATTTACAATCTATATTAATGACTTGGTTGAATGTAGCCAAGTTTGCTGATGATACAAAGACGTGTGGGAAAGTAAATTGTGAGGAGGACACAAAATCTGCAAAGGGACATAGACAGGCTAAGTGAGTGGGCAAAAATATGGCAGATGAAGTATCATGTGGGATAATGTGAGGTTATCCACTTTGGCAGAAATAATAGAATGGCAGAAAAGCAAATTATAATGGAAGTTCGCAGATGACACTAAAATTGGCTGTGTAGTTGATACTGAAGAGGAAAGTCATGGACTGCAGGAGGATATCAATCTACTGGTCGGGTGGGCAGAACAGTGACAAATGGAATTTAATTCGGAGAAGGACATAGACAGGCTAAGTGAGTGAGCAAAAATTTGGCAGATGGAGTATAATGTTGGAAAGTGTGAGGTCATGCACTTTGGCAGAAAAAAAAATCAAAGAGCAAGTTATTATTTAAATGGAGAAAGATTGCAAAGTGCTGCAGTACAGCGGGATCTGGGGGTACTTGTGCATGAAACACAAAAGATTAGTATGCAGGTAGAGCAAGTGATCAGGAAGGCCAATGGAATCTTGGCCTTTATTGCAAAGGGGATGGAGTATAAAAGCAGGGAAGTCTTGCTACAGTTGTACAGGGTATTGGTGAGGTCACATCTGGAATACTGCGTGCAGCTTTGGTGTCCATATTTACAAAATATATACTTGCTTTGGAGGCAGTTCAGAGAAGGTTCACGAGGTTGATTCCGGAGATGAACGGGTTGACTTATGAGGAATGGTTGAGTAGGTTGGGCCTCTACTCATTGGAATTCAGAAGAATGAGAGGTGATCTTATCGCAACGTATAAGATTATGAGGGGGCTTGATGGGTGGATGCAGAGAGGATGTTTTCACCGATAGGGGAAATTAGAACTAGCGGCCATAATCTTAGAATAAGGGGCCGCCCATTTAAAACTGAGATGAGGAGAAATTTCTTCTCTCAAAGGGTTGTGGATCTGTGGAATTCGCTGCCTCAGAGAGCTGTGAAAGCTGGGACATTGAATAAATTTAAGGCAGAAATAGATTGTTTCTTAAACGATAAGGGAATAAGGGGTTATGGAGAGCAGGAAGGGAAGTGGATCTGAGTCCATGATCGGATCAGCCATGATCATATTAAATGGCAGAGCAGACTCAAGGGGCCGTATTGCCTACTCTTGCTCCTATTTATTATGTTCTTATGAAGTGTGAGGTAATGCACTTGGAACGAGCTCATAAGGAAAGGGTATACACATTAAACGGTAGGCCACTTAGAAGTGCAGATGAACAAAGGGGCCTTGGAGTGCTTGTCTACAGATCCCTGAAAGTAGCAGGCCAGGTGAATAAGGTGGTTAAGAAAGCATACGGCATGCTTGCCTTTATTGGCCGTGGCATAGAATATAAGAGCAAGGAGTTTATGCTTAAATTGTATAATACACTGGTTAGGCCACAGCTGGCATACAACGTGAAGTTCTGTTCGCCGTATTATAGAAAGGATGTGATTGCACCCTCTCCAGTGCAGATTAGATTTACGAGGATGCTGCCTGGAATGGAGAATCTTAGCTATGAGAACAGATTGGATGGGCTGGGTTTGTTCTCCTTGGAACTGAAGAGGCTGCGAGGAGACCTGAGGTATATAACATTTTGAGGGGCCTGGATATAGTGGACTCATTTCCCTTGGTGGAGCGGTCAATTACGAGGGGGCATGGGTTTAAGGTGGTTGGTGGAAGGTTTGGAGGGGATTTGAGGGCAAGCTTCTTCACACAGAGGGTTGTGGGGGTCTGGAACTCACTGCCTGGAAAGGTGGTGGAGGCAGAAATCATCACCACATTTAAAAGGTGCTTGGATGGGCACTTGAGGTGCCGTAACCTGCAGGGTTATGGACCAAGAGCTGGGATTAGACTTGTTGGCTGGCGCAGATGCGATGGTAAATACTTCAGGGAATCTAATATGGCCAGAGTGATCTCCTAGACTAGTTTCGATTGCCTGGATGGGTCGGAGAGCAACTTAGACTGGGTGTTATGTAATGAGAGAGGATTAATTAGCAATCTCGTTGTGCGAGGCCCCTTGGGGAAGAGTGACCATAATATGGTGGAATTCTGCATTGGGATGGAGAATGAAACAGTTAATTCAGAGACCATGGTCCAGAACTTAAAGAAGGCTAACTTTGAAGGTATGAGGCGTGAATTGGCTGGGATGGATTGGCGAATGATACTTAAGGGGTTGACTGTGGATGGGCAATGGCAGACATTTAGAGACCGCATGGATGAACTACAACAATTGTACATTCCTGTCTGGCATAAAAATAAAAAAGGGAAGGTGGCTCAACCGTGGCTATCAAGGGAAATCAGGGATAGTATTAAAGCCAAGGAAGTGGCATACAAATTGGCCAGAAATAGCAGCGAACCTGGGGACTGGGAGAAATTTAGAACTCAGCAGAGGAGGACAAAGGGTTTGATTAGGGCAGGGAAAATGGAGTATGAGAAGAAGCTTGCAAGGAACATTAAGACGGATTGCAAAAGTTTCTATAGATATGTAAAGAGAAAAAGGTTAGTAAAGACAAACGTAGGTCCTCTGCAGTCAGAATCAGGGGAAGTCATAACGGGGAACAAAGAAATGGCGGACCAATTGAACAAGTACTTTGGTTCGGTATTCACGAAGGAGGACACGAACAACCTTCCGGTTATAAAAGGGGTCGGGGGGTCTAGTAAGGAGGAGGAACTGATTGAAATCCTTATTAGCCGGGAAATTGTGTTGGGGAAATTGATGGGATTGAAGGCCGATAAATCCCCAGGTCCTGATGGACTGCATCCCAGAGTACTTAAGGAGGTGGCCTTAGAAATAGTGGATGCGTTGACAGTCATTTTCCAACATTCCATTGACTCTGGATCAGTTCTTATGGAGTGGAGGGTAGCCAATGTAACCCCACTTTTTAAAAAAGGAGGGAGAGAGAAAACAGGGAATTATAGACCGGTCAGCCTGACATCGGTAGTGGGTAAAATGATGGAATCAATTATTAAGGATGTCATAGCAGTGCATTTGGAAAGAGGTGACATGATAGGTCCAAGTCAGCATGGATTTGTGAAAGGGAAATCATGCTTGACAAATCTTCTGGAATTTTTTGAGGATGTTTCCAGTAGAGTGGATAAGGGAGAACCAGTTGATGTGGTATATTTGGACTTTCAGAAGGCGTTCGACAAGGTCCCACACAAGAGATTGATGTGCAAAGTTAGAGCACATGGGATTGGGGGTAGTGTACTGACATGGATTGAGAACTGGTTGTCAGACAGGAAGCAAAGAGTAGGAGTAAATGGGTACTTTTCAGAATGGCAGGCAGTGACTAGTGGGGTACCGCAAGGTTCTGTGCTGGGGCCCCAGCTGTTTACACTGTACATTAATGATTTAGATGAGGGGATTATAGTAGTATCTCCAAATTTGCGGATGACACTAAGTTGGGTGGCAGTGTGAGCTGCGAGGAGGATGCTGTGAGGCTGCAGAGCGACTTGGATAGGTTAGGTGAGTGGGCAAATGCATGGCAGATGAAGTATAATGTGGATAAATGTGAGGTTATCCACTTTGGTGGTAAATACAGAGAGACAGACTATTATCTGAATGGTGACAGATTAGGAAAAGGGGAGGTGCAAAGAGACCTGGGTGTCATGGTACATCAGTCATTGAAGGTTGGCATGCAGGTGCAGCAGGCGGTTAAGAAAGCAAATGGCATGTTGGCCTTCATAGCAAGGGGATTTGAGTACAGGGGCAGGGAGGTGTTGCTACAGTTGTACAGGGCATTGGTGAGGCCACACCTGGAGTATTGTGTACAGTTTTGGTCTCCTAACCTGAGGAAGGACATTCTTGCTATTGAGGAAGTGCAGCGAAGGTTCACCAGACTGATTCCCGGGATGGCGGGACTGACCTATCAAGAAAGACTGGATCAACTGGGCTTGTATTCACTGGAGTTCAGAAGAATGAGAGGGGACCTCATAGAAACATTTAAAATTCTGACGGGGTTAGACAAGTTAGATGCAGGAAGAATGTTCCCAATGTTGGGGAAGTCCAGAACCAGAGGTCACAGTCTAAGGATAAGGGGTAAGCCATTTAGGACCGAGATGCGGAGGAACTTCTTCACCCAGAGAGTGGTGAACCTGTGGAATTCTCTACCACAGAAAGTTGTTGAGGCCAATTCACTAAATATATTCAAAAAGGAGTTAGATGAGGTCCTTACTACTAGGGGGATCAAGGGGTATGGCGAGAAAGCAGGAATGGGGTACTGAAGTTGAATGTTCAGCCATGAACTCATTGAATGGCGGTGCAGTCTAGAAGGGCCGAATGGCCTACTCCTGCACCTATTTTCTATGTTTCTATGTTTCTATGTTTCCCAGATCTTTTTTTACCCCAATTGGCCTGGTTTTTCATGTGTTTTTTTGCCTCTCTCACAGGAGATCGTATGGCTCCGTGTGGGGCGGAGTGTAACATGTTGCGATACATGGAGTATCGCAGTTGTGGGGGGCAGACTGGTTGGGCCGGATGCTCTTTACCTGTTCATAGGTTTATATGTAACCTTCAGGGCTGCTGACCGAGGGCCGTGTGGCTCTTTGTCAGCCAGCACAGACCCGATGAGCCAAATGGTTTCCTTCTGCGCTGTAAATTTCTATGGTCCTATGTTTCTAAGTGTTAAACTTTTGAATAAAATATATTTAAATTATAACTGAATCATTTCCATTATTTGTTCCATTAACAACAAAACTTTATAAACAGAAGAATAATCATTTCTATTACTTGTTCCATTAACACAACATTACGGAACAGGTCCAAACTGTAAACATGGTCCATTTGGAAAAGTTGCCGCTGAGCCTTCAGGCGGTAAAGTGTTCGGATGAGCTGCTGGCGCAAGGCATGAGCAATCGGTAGAGGGGCACGACAGCTTGCCCTCCTCCGCCGTCGTGCTCCGGGTTCAGGTAGTTGCATGGCTTCCTCGTCCTCCTCCTAATCATCTGCGCCTTCCTTCTCGTCATCAGCCACTCTCACCTCAGGTGGGCCTTCTAAGACCAGCTGCTGCTGCCTCATGATGGCAAAGTTGTAGCAGACAACAGTGAACAGACCGACAATCTCAGGGGAGTATTGCAAGTAGAATCTGGAATGATCCAGACATCCAAAACACTGCTTCAAGATGCCAATGGTCCTCTCTATTATGCTGCGCATCGCAATGTGCGACATGTTGTATTCCTGGTCAGCTTCTGTCCGGGTTACGCGTAGGGGCATCATGAGCCAGGTGGCGAGGCCGTACCCTTTGTCCCCTAGCAGATAGTTCTGCCCTTCTGGCTGCTGCTAAAACATGGCAAATACAGTGCTCTCGCATAGGATGAACGAATCATGGGTGCTCCCAGGGTATCTCGCATCAACTGACATGATGTGATGCATGTTGAAACACACGAGCTGCACATTAATGGAGTGGAAGCCTTTTCTGTTCCTGTAAATCTCTGAATCCTCCAAAGGTGCTCGCAAGGTGATGTGGGTACAATCAATGCAGCCCTGTACCTTTTGGAAGCCAGCAATCCTGGAGAAGTCCACAGCCCTTTCACGCATTGCCTGGGAGGTCATGTGGAACTTTATGTCGTCATTCAGGTACAGGTATGAACACCTGTCTCAATATACCCGATGTGGGTAAGGCCTCCTGCCCATCATTCTCTGTGCTCGGAGGTTCTCATGTGGTGACGTTGAATCAATCGTCTCCTCCACAGCACCATCATGCAGAAGGCTTGCACAAGGTATGGCATTGTCAATATTGCCTCCATAATTAAATTGTACCTTTGCAAGAAGCTCAAAACAGGACAAAGTTAAAGCTTCTCTCCTCTATCTCTCTCTCCCTAAGGTCGATGCCAGAGTATGGACCACACCCTAGTCTGCACATGTGCAATTGGCTTGCTTAGAACGGGAAGCTAGGCATTCAATGAGGACATTTGGGGCAACAAAGTCGAATGCAATTCTTTAATTTTAGATTTTTTTTGAAAGTACCACCCCACCACCAAACGAACGTCTCCTCATCGGACTCAAGGGTAGGCCAGCAGAATCACTCCCTCGCCTGGACACAAAGCTTGGCAAACACCACACCCCCCCCGCGGCGCTTCTTTTGAAGCCGAGCCCCAAGCCCTCGTGTCAGAGCGAAGGAGCGATTCTGCCGGCTGACACTCCGACCCTCGAGCCCGGTGAGGAGACGTCCGATGGTGGCTTGGCACTTTGAAATAAATCAAAATTAAAGAATTGCATTAGACTTTTAAGTTTGAAAAAATTAAGCCTCATATTGCATATTTAATGTCTTCTCGACTCCCTCCAAAATTTGGCATAAAAATAATGGCGTCTTTTTAATGTGCGCTGGCTTTTCTTAAGTGCCCAGAGGTTTTTTGAGAGTGGTCACTTACACGGTCGTAGGAGAAATGTAAGTTGGCCAAACTTGCATAAATATGAAAAACTGGCGCAGACATCAGGTTACTATGCCCCCATGATGCAAAAAAAAAACAAACCTAAAAAAATCGTTCCTAACTTGAGTTGCGTGGCGCAGAAACTTTGGGGAAACTTGGATTTTTAATTTAGGCCAAAAAAAGTGGTGCACGCCAAAAAAACAGCGCAGATAACTGGGGAAAATTGAGCCCTGAGAGGTGCCCAAAGGCTTGGTCTGAGGTGATTTTAAGCAAGGTCTGAAAAGGAGAATAAGGTCAAAAAGTAGAAGGGGGAAAAGATCCAGATTGGTAGCGAAAGGTTGTCAATTCAGCAGCAAAAGGAGGGAGGGATTGTAGTGTTTGGGTGCAGGGGTGATGGTTACAAACAGAGAGGGACAAGGCCATGGCCAGAATACAAGGATGAGAATTTAAATTGAAGGCATTGGAGGACCAGAAACCAATGCAGGTCACCAAGAGGGATGATGAGCGAACTGGAATTTGAGTGGGATTTGATGAAGGAAGCAAATGAGCAGTCACATTGTTAATTTGTGTTGCAACAGGTGATTTTCCACCTCAAGAGAACAACATGCACATAAAAACATAGAAAATAGGTGCAGGAATAGGCCATTTGGCCCTTCGAGCCTGTGCCACCATTCAATAAGATCATGGCTGATCATTCACCTCAGTACCCCTTTCCTGCTTTCTCTCCATACCCCTTGATCCCTTTTGAATATATCTATGCCGATAATGCTGAGTGCCTTCAACACAACAATACCAGATCACCTTTATAGGAAGAACACTTGATAATGGATTTACTTTGATATGGACTTTTATATCAGAAAGAAATAGAAATTTAAAGAATCTCTCATTCATTAACACAGGTCTCCTGCAAACACCTATTTGTAAATATATGCCTGTAAATATATAACATGGATATTCTTGAATTAAGTATACGTAAAATAATCAATTAACTCAAAATCCCCAACAGTCTCTAAAAGATGTGCAATAGGGCTGGAAGGAAGTTAAAATGTACGAATTATTGAGTACATCGATGTACCTTGAGGGCATCTAAATATGCAATAAATGGATCTTGAATTTATAATACATAGAATCATATACAACTGTGATCAGAACGCTATATGTAATCTAAATCTTAAATATCAAGATATCTTAAATCACGAGTGAAAGCTGAACACTTTATAACAACCATTTGAATCCATGGATTACACAATTGCTTTCCAATCACTGTCTGACATGTTGCTGTTTATACTAGATCAGGTTTTGATTTTATGTTAACTTTTTCATTTTGTGTTTTTATTATTGTGTGCTAGCAGTTCAGTGCTATCAGTTTGACATGATAACTGCCAGTGCAATTGAATATACACAAAGACATTCATACAAAATAGACTTCTATAATTTTTTGCAGGTTTATCAAGGAACAAACATCAATTGGGAACTTAAAAATTCTTTGTGCAGCATTTGATACATGAAAATAAATGTAGCGATTACAGGCAGTATTATTTTACCAGCAGTGAACTGCAGATCTGACTGTGGTACTTCCTCATCAGCGCATTTTTTTTAATCTTAACTGACAAAAACATGGGTCAACAAATGTGCTCTCAGATTATGACCACCAGCGGGGAACCGCTCCCACACATTTGTGCATCTCCGTACTAACGGCAAAGTCCAGGAGTGCCACTGGGTAGTGTTCCCAGACACAGAATGCAAAAAGTAGAGAATGCTGCATGAAGGTCACTCGTCTCGAATCATGGAATCTTACAGCACTGGAGGTAGCTATCTAATTAGTCCCATTCTCTGCTCTTTCCTCATAATCTCTGCAATATTCTCTTCAAGTATTTATTCAATTCCCTTTTCAAAGTTACAATTGAATTTGCTTCCACTGCTCTTTCAGGAAGTGCATTCTAAATCATAATGCTGTGTAAATTTTTTTCTCATCGAATCGAACAGTACAGGAGGCCATCAGGCCCATTGAGTCTGTACCGGCTCTATCAAAGAGCAATCCAGTTAGTCCCACTCCCCTGCTCTTTCCCCATAGCCCTGCAATTTTTCCTCCTTCAAGTATATATTCAATTCCCTTTTAGAAGGTTACTATTGAATCTGTTTCCACCATCCCATCAGACAGAGTATTCCAATAATAAAGTTTTTCAGCATGTCCCTTCTGGTTCTTTTGACAATCGCCTCAAATCTGTGTCCTCTGGTTATCAACCTTTCAGCCATTGGAAACAGTTCCTCTCTATTCACCCTACAACTAAATCCTTCATAATTTAAACACCTCTGTCAAATCTCCTCTTAGCCTTTTTTGCTCTGAGCATCCCCAGCTTCTCCACTTTATCTACGTAACTGTAATCGCTTATCCCTGGAACCATTCTTGTAAATCTCTTCTGTGGCCTCTCCAAAACCTTCACATCATTCCCAGAATTGGACACAATACCCCATCTGGGGCCAAATTCATATTTTAGCATAACTTCCTGGCTTTTGTATTCTATGCCTCTATTTATAAAGCCGGGGATTCCATGTGCTTTATTAACTGGTTTGTTAACCTGTCCTGCCATCTTTCAAGATTTGTGCACAAAAACCCACGGTCTCTCTGGACACAAGAGCATAAGAACTAGGAGCAGGAATAAGCCATACAGCAACTTGAGCCTCCTTCATGGCTGATCCAATCATAGACTCAGGTCCACTTCCCTGCCCGCTCCCCACAACTCCTTATCGGTTAAGAAACTATCTATCTCTGTCTTAAATTTATTCAATGACCCAGCTTCCACAGCTCTACAACCCTCAGAGAAGAAATTCCTCCTCATCTCAGTTTTAAATGGGCGGCCCCTTATTTTAAGATCATGCCCTCTGGTTCTAGTCTCCCCTATCAGTGGAAACATCCTCTCTGCATCCACCTTGTCAAGCCCCCTCATAATCTTATACGTTTCGATAAGATCACCTCTCATTCTTCTGAATTCCAATGAGTAGAGGCCCAACCTACTCAACCTTTCCTCATATGACAACCCCTTCCGGAATCAACCATGTGAACCTTCTCTGAACTACCTCCAAATCAAGTATATCCTTTCTTAAATATGGAAATCAAAACTGTACGCAGTATTCCAGATGTGGCCTCACCAATACCCTGTATAACTATAGCAAGACTTCCCTGCTTTCATACTCCATCCCGTTTGCAATAATGACCAAGATTCAATTAAGGTCTGTTCCTGCACCTATTTAAAATTGTACTATTTAGTTTATATTGCCTTTCCTCATTCTTCCTACCAAAATAAATCACTTCACACTTTTCTGCGTTAAATTTCAGTTGTCATGTGTCTGTCAATTTTACCAGTCCATGTACTCCTCAGCGTTTACTATAGTTCTGAGTTTCAAGTCATCTGCAAACTTTGAAATTTATGCCCAAGTCCAGGTTCATAAAATACATAGGAAAAAGAGCCGTGGTCCTATTCCCGGCACTGGGGAACACCGGTTTATACTTTACTCAGTCCCAAAAACAACCTTTCACCACTACAGATTGAGCCTCCCTTATCCAGCACCCTCGGGACCTGCCCTGTGCCAGATGAGGCATTTTGCTGCGTATGGGGAGATCATCAGCCATGGGCAGGGGACGGGGGGGGGAAGAGAGGTGGCCGGAAGACTGCGGCTCAAGCGGGCCCAAAGAGTCGGCGCGGCCCGAGCGGGTCCAAAGAGCGGAGGCAGCCAATAACCCCAACAACGAGGAGAACGATTATATTGGTGAGTACCCTGTGCGAATTTTTTTTCTTTTAAATGTATGTTGAGACCGGGGAAAGGAAGAATCTGACCGGTCGCGTTCTGCGCATGCGCCACCCGGTGGCCAGAAATGATGCCGGACGAGAGTTCGTGCCGGATAAAGGAGTCCCGGATACGAGAGGTTCAACCTGTGCTGTCTATTTTCTGTCCTCAACCAATTTTAGAACCAGACTGCCACTGCCCCTTTAATCACATGGGCTTCAATTTTGCTAACACATCTATTATGCTGTACTTTATGAAATGTCTTTTGAAAGTCCATATGTTGAGAATCAACCACATGAGCCTCCGATACTTCAAAAAACTCAATCAAATTAGACAAGCGCATTTTGCCTTTAACAAATCTACGCTGGCTGTTATTGATTAACCCATGGTTTTCCAAGTGACAATTAATTTTGTCCTGGATAATTATGGATTATTTCCAAAGCAGCATTAAAAATTCTAGAGGCACTTTAAAAGCAGTACGGCTCAGTTCTCATATGAAGCACAAGATTATGGCTTGGATTTTGCAGGGCCGATGACGGCAATGCCATCGTAAGGCTTGTAAAAGATCCCTCAAGTTCCGGGTTGCCACATGTGAAAACCTGGATCTTGCGATCGATCAGGCTTGCCTTGGCAGATCCTCCAAACCGCAAGTAAAATCACTTTCGCTGGCGCAGAATTACTGCCCAGCAAATGCCCACAAAATCCTTGCACCTGGTAAAAGCATGCATAGGGCTTGCTTTCATCAGCATAAGGGTTAATGTAAATGTTAAATTTTTTTTTTAAATTATCCACAAACATTTAAAATTAGTTGATGTAAATTTTGGCTCCAATTAAAATATTTCAAAATTATTCTTCAAAAAATTAAATTTTATTGTAAATGCTTAATTAAAATAACTTTTAATTAAATTTGAAAATAAGAATTTTTTTTTTAAAATCAGAGTTGTATAAATTCTTTATTCTTTGGGGATTACATTGCTTGTCATTAGGGGATTCCGTTCGGAAATGACAGCAATGGAATCCTCCTTATCTGATCGGAGGACCTGGCCCACGTGATCCCAGGGACGCTTCCGAACCGCCCGAGTCTCTGGAATCTGTAGGCCTTTACGCAGGCGTATGCCTGGAGGCCCAGGTACAAAAGTCCTGGAGCCAGCAGGTAGGCTCGTGTTTTTTTTAATGGGTTGATGGTATACTCCGGAGGTACACCTCCGACCGCAAATTTTGGCCCTATATTTTCATTGTAATTACTCCCTCTTATCAATCTATCATATAAAAAAGATATTATTTCTAACTATAAAAATAATTTCTTCCTGTTATCAAGCGGAATGATCTCATCCCAAATGCCCCTAAAATCCACCAGATGCCCTGGCCAACATAGATAACTGTAACATTTCATTTAGTTGGCATACCATAATTAATTTGACAAATAATGAAATTCAGAATGTAATCTCTGGACAAACTCTCAGAACTTAATTTGTAGAGGACAAAGAAAATGAACCATGTTTCACATTACATACATCAACATTGCCTTAACCAGTGGCATTTGAAGCAAGGATCTCTGGTTAACTTGTCCATTGGTTCTGGTTTTCTTCCTACCCGCCTTTTCTATGGTGAAATGTCACTTCTCGTTTGTTGACACTGAAAATTCATCAATGTGGCAAAGAATATGAGCAAAGCTCCATGTCCTGCAATTTCATGGTACAGAATAGTGGCACTCCACACATTGCACCATATTCAACTAGACTGTTGAAAAATAGTTTTCCAATGTCAGTGTTGCATAAAATTACATATTACACAGGATTTATAGCACAGAAACAGGACGTTGAGCTCAACTGGTCTATTCTTACAAGCCTGATCCAACTTTAATTACCGCTTCCTACCCAGTCTCCATATCCTTCTATTCCCTTCTCCCTCATGTGTGCATCAAGCCTCCCTTTAAATGAATTAATGCCGTCGGCTTCAACCATTCCATGTGGCAGAAAATTCCACTGGCTCACAACTCTTGTTTAACAAAATTCCTCCTAAATTCTTTATTTGATTGGTGAGTGGCACCAACTAATTTCAATCCCAGTAATACTTGTCTTCACTGAATTCTCGAAGAACGGCAGATCCTGTATTTTCCATAGTAAAGTACTTAATTAAATGGATAGTCTAGGGAATTTGGGGATGTTATCCTTACAGCAGAGAAGGTTGAGAGGAGATTTGATAGAGGTGTTCACAATTATGGGGGGGTCTAGACAGAGTAGAGTACAGAGAGAAAGTGTTATCATTGGCGGAGGGGTCGATAACCAGAGGACACAGATTTAAGGTGATTGGCAGAAGAACCAAAGACAACAGGAGGGAAAACTATTTTACGCAGCGAGTGGGTAGGATCTACAATGCACCTCCTGAAAGGGTGGTGGAGGCACATTCAATCATGGATTTCAAAAGGGAATTGGATAAATACCAGAAGAAAAAAATTTGCAGGCCTACAGGGAAAGGGCGAATAAGTGGGACGAGCTAAAGTGCTCTTGCAGTAACCATTCTATGATTCTATTTTATGATTCTGAGACATTAGAAACCTGGAATGAAAATAATTTAGTTGATAATGATGTACAACTGGCATGGGTTACAGCAGTAACAATCAAGGTGTTTGGAAGATTTCAAAATTCTTAAGAATGATGCTCAAGCAATTTAGAACAGTCCAAACACAAAGATCACACAATAGAAACATCGAAACATAGAAAATAGGTGCAGGAGTAGGCCATTCGGCCCTTCGAGCCTGTACCGCCATTCAATAAGATCATGACTGATCATTCCCTCAGTACCCTTTTCCTGTTTTTTCTCCATACCCCTTGATCCCCTTAGCCGTAAGGGCCATATTTAACTCCCTCTTGAATATATCCAATGAACTGGCATCAACAACTCTCTGCGGCAGGGAATTCCACAGGTCAACAGCTCTCAGTGAAGAAGTTTCTCCTCATCTCATTCCTAAATGGCCTACCTCTTATCCTAAGACTATGTCCCCTGGTTCTGGACTTCCCCAACATCGGGAACATTCTTCCCACATCTAACCTGTCCAGTCCCGTTAGAATCTTATATTTTTCTACGAGATCCCCTCTCATCCTGCTAAACTCCAGTGAATAAAGGCCCAGTTGATACAGTCTCTCCTCATATGACAGTCCAGCCATCCCTGGAATCAGTCTGGTGAACCTTCGCTGCATTCCCTCAATAGCAAGAACATCCTTCCTCAGATTAGGAGACCAAAACTGAACACAATATTCCAGGTGAGGCCTCACCAAGGTCCTGTACACTGCAGTAAGACCTCCCTGCTCCTATACTCAAATCCTCTAGCTATGAAAGCCAAGATACCATTTGCCTTCTTCACCACCTGCTGTACCTGCATGCCAACTTTCAATGACTGATGAACCACGACACCCAGATTCGTTGCACCTCCACTTTTCCGAATCTGCCGCCATTCAGATAATATTCTGCCTTCATGTTTTTGCTCCCAAAATGGATAACCTCACATTTATCCACATTATACTGCATCTGCCATGCATTTGTCCACTCACCTAACCTGTCCCAGTCACCCTGCAGCCTCTTAGCGTCCTCCTCACAGCTCACACCACCACCCAGTTTAGTGTCATCCACAAACTTGGAGATATTACACTCAATTCCTTCATCTAAATCGTTAATGTATATTGTAAAGAGCTGGGGTCCCAGCACTGAGCCCTGCGGCACTCCACTAGTCACTGCCTGCCATTATGGAAAGGACCCGTTTATCGCGACTCTCTGCTTCCTGTCTGCCAACCAGTTCTCTATCCACGTCAGTACATTACCTCCAATACCATGCGCTTTGATTTTGCACATCAATCTCTTGTGCGGGACCTTGTCAAAAGTCTTTTGAAAGTCTAAATACACCACATCCACTGGTTCTCCCTTGTCCACGCTACTAGTTACATCCTCAAAAAATTCCAGAAGATTCGTCAAGCACGATTTCCCCTTCATAAATCCATGCTAACTTGGACCGATCCTGTCACTGTTTTCCAAATGTGCTGCTATTTCATCCTTAATGATTGATTCCAACATTTTGCCCACTGCCGATGTCAGGCTAACCGGTCTATAATTACCCGCTTTCTCTCTCCCTCCCTTTTTAAAAAGTGGTGTTACATTAGCTGCCCTCCAGTCCATAGAAACTGATCCAGAGTCGATTGACTGTTGGAAAATGATCACCAAAGCATCCACTATTTCCAGGGCCACTTCCTTAAGTACGCTGGGATGCAGACTACCAGGGCCCGGGGATTTCTCGGCCTTCAATCACATCAACTTCTCTAACACAATTTCCCACCTAATAAGGATATAATTTCCCGCCTACATAACAGAACAACATAAGAATTAGGAAGAGGAGTCGGCCATCTAGCCCCTCGAGCCAGCTCCGCCATTTAACAAGATCATGGCTGATCTGGCCGTGGACTCAGCTCCACTTACCCGCCCGCTCCCTGTAAACCTTAATTCCCTTATTGGTTAAAAATCTATCTATCTGTGACTTGAATACATTCAATGAGCTAGCCTCAACTGCTTCCTTGGGCAGAGAATTCCACAGATTCACAACCCTCTGGGAGAAGAAATTCCTTCTCAACTCGGTTTTAAATTGGCTCCCCCGTATTTTGAGGCTGTGCCCCCTAGTTCTCGTCTCCCCAAACAGTGGAAATAACCTCTCTGCCTCTATCTTGTCTATCCCTTTCATTATTTTAAATGTTTCGAGAAGATCACCCCTCATCCTTCTGAACTCCAACGAGTAAAGACCCAGTCTACTCAATCTATCATCATAAGGTAATCCCCTCATCTCTGGAATCAGCCTAGTGAATCGTCTCTGTACCCCCTCCAAAGCTAGTATATCCTTCCTTAAGTAAGGTGACCAAAACTGCACGCAGTACTCCAGGTGCGGCCTCACCAATACCCTATACAATTGCAGAAGGACCTCCCTGCTTTTGTACTCCATCCGTCTCGCAATGAAGGTCAACATTCCATTCGCCCTCCTGATTACCTGCTGCACCTGCAAACTAACTTTTTGGGATTCATGCACAAGGACCCCCAGGTCCCTCTGCACCGCAGCATGTTGTAATTTCTCCCCATTCAAATAATATTCCTTTTTACTGTTTTTTTTCCCCAAGGTGGATGACCTCACACTTTCCGACATTGTATTCCATCTGCCAAACCTTAGCCCATTCGCTTAACCTATCTCAATCTCTTTGCAGCCTTTCTGTGTCCTCTACACAACCCGCTTTCCCACTAATCTTTGTGTCATCTGCAAATTTTGTTACACTACACTCTGTCCCCTCTTCCAGGTCATCTATGTATATTGTAAACAGTTGTGGTCCCAGCGGCACACCACGAACCACCGAAAAGGACCCATTTATCCCGACTCTCTGCTTTCTGTTCGCCAGCCAATTCTCTATCCATGTTAATACATTTCCTCTGACTCCGCGTACCTTTATCTTCTGCAGTAACCTTTTGTGTGGCACCTTATCGAATGCCTTTTGGAAAGCTAAATACACCACATCCATCGGTACACCTCTATCCACCATGCTCGTTATATCCTCAAAGAATTCCAGTAAATTAGTTAAACATGATTTCCCCTTCATGAATCCATGCTGCATCTGCTTGATTGCACTATTCCTATCCAGATGTCCCGCTATTTCTTCCTTAATGATAGTTTCAAGCATTTTCCCCACTACAGATGTTAAACTAACCGGCCGATAGTTACCTGCCTTTTGTCTGCCCCCTTTTTTAAACAGAGGCGTTACATTAGCTACTTTCCAATCCGCTGGTACCTCCCCAGAGTCCAGAGAATTTTGGTAGATTATAACGAATGCATCTGCTATAACTTCCGCCATCTCTTTTAATACCCTGGGATGCATTTCATCAAGAGCAGAGAACTTGTCTACCTTGAGTCCCATTAGCCTGTCCAGCACTACCCCACTAGTGATAGTGATTATCTCAAGGTCCTCCCTTCCCACATTCCTGTGACCAGCAATTTTTGGCATGGTTTTTGTGTCTTCCACTGTGAAGACCAAAGCAAAATAATTGTTTCAGGTCTCAGCCATTTCCACATTTCCCATTATTAAATCCCCCTTCTCATCTAAGGGACCAACATTTACTTTAGTCACTCTTTTCCGTTTTATATATCTGTAAAAGCTTTTACTATCCGTTTTTATGTTTTGCACAAGTTTACCTTCGTAATCTATCTTTCCTTTCTTTATTGCTTTCTTAGTCATTCTTTGCTGTCATTTAAAATTTTCCCAATCTTCTAGTTTCCCACTAACCTTGGCCACCTTATACGCATTGGTTTTTAATTTGATACTCTCCTTTATTTCCTTGGTTATCCACGGCTGGTTATCCCTTCTCTTACCGCCCTTCTTTTTCACTGGAATATATTTTTGTTGAGCACTATGAAAGAGCTCCTTAAAAGTCCTCCACTGTTCCTCAATTGTGCCACCGTTTAGTCTGTGTTTCCAGTCTACTTTAGCCAACTCTGCCCTCATCCCACTGTAGTCCCCTTTGTTTAAGCATAGTACGCTCGTTTGAGACACTACTTCCTCATCCTCAATCTGTATTATAAATTCAACCATACTGTGATCACTCATTCCGAGAGGATCTTTTACTAGGAGATCGTTTATTATTCCTGTCTCATTACACAGGACCAGATCCAAGATAGCTTGCTCCCTTGTAGGTTCTGTAACATACAGTTCTAAGAAACAATCCCGTATGCATTCTATGAATTCCTCCTCCAGGCTATCCCGTGCGATTTGATTTGACCAATCGATATGTAGGTTTAAATCCCCCATGATTACTGCCGTTCCTTTTTCACATGCCTCCATTATTCCCTTGATTATTGCCCTCCCCACCGTGAAGTTATTATTTGGGGGCCGATGAGCTACACCCACCAGTGACTTTTTCCCCTTACTATCTCTAACCTCCACCCACAATGATTCAACATTTTGTTCATTAGAGCCAATATCGTCTCTCACAACTGCCCTGATATCATCCTTTATTAACAGAGCTACCCCACCTCCTTTCCCTTCTTGTCTATCTTTCCGAATCGTCAGATACCCCTGTATGTTTAATTCCCAGTCTTGCCCACCCTGCAACCACGTTCTGTAATGGTCACCAAATCATACCCATTTGTAATGATTTGTGTCGTCAACTCATTTACTTTATTTCGAATGCGTTTAGGTAGAGTGTTTTAATACTAGTTTTTAAACCATGATTTTTAATTTTGACCCTTCCTGCAGCCCCTTTATATTCAGTGGCCCTTTTTGTTTTTTGCCTTGGGTTTCTCTGCCCTCCACTTTTACTCATCTCCTTTCTGTCTTTTGCTTTTGTCTCCTTTTTGTTTCCCTCCGTTTCCTTGCATTGGTTCCCATCCGCCTGCCCTATTAGTTTAACTCCTCCCCAACAGCACGAGCAAACATTCCCGCCAGGACATTGGTTCCGGTCCTGCCCAGGTGCAGACCGTCCGATTTGTACTGGTCCCACCTCCCCCAGAACCGGTTCCAATGCCCCAGGAATTTGAATCCCTCCCTGCTGCACCACTGCTCAAGCCGTAAGGATAGCTCAGAAAATACTACTTTATATCATTTTCAATTGTGTTTATATGGTACTGGGGAATTCTCTTGTGCCAGCCATGCCCATCACACACTGAAGCCTATCATTGACGCACGAGAGGATTAGTTATGATGTAATTTGCATGGGATCACCATGAAGTAGCATCAAAATGTTGTGTCAGGACCGGAACCGATGTCCTAGCCAGAGTGCTTGCTAGTATTGTTGGGGAGGGTATGGGAATCTACGTAGGGAGGCAGAGGGAAGTAAAAAAAGGGGCAGAAGCAAAAGGTAGGAAAGAGAAATCAAGGGCAAAAATCAAAAAGGGCGCCATTACAACGTAATTCTAAAAGGACAAAGTGCTTAAAAAAAACAAGCCTGAAGGCTCTGAGTCTCAATGCGAGGAGCATTCGTAATAACATGGATGAATTAACTGCGCAAATAGCTGTTAACGGATATAATGTAATTGGGATTACGGAGACATGGCTCCAGGGTAACCAAGGCTGGGAACTCAACATTCAATATTCAGGAACGATGGACTGAAAGGAAAAGGAGGTGGGGTAGCACTGCTGGTTAAAGAGGAGATTAACGCAATAGTAAGGACATTAGCTTGGATGATGTGGAATCTATATGGGTTGAGCTGCGAAACACCAAAGGGTAGAAAACGTTAGTGGGAGTTGTGTACAGACCACCAAACCATAATAGGGAGGTTGGGGATGGCATCAAACAGGAAATTAGGAACGCGTGCAGTATGGGTACAGCAGTTATCATGGATGACTTTCATCTACATAGATTGCGCTAACCAAACTGGTAGCAGTACTGTGGAGGAGGATCTCCTGGAGTGTATAAGGGATGGTTTTCCAGACCAATAATGTTGAGGAACCAACTAGAGAACAGGCCATCCTAGACTGGGTCTTGCATACGAGAGGGGATTAATTAGCAATCTGGTCGTGAGACCCCTTGGAGTGACCATAATATGGTAGAATTCTTTATTAAGATGGAGAGTGACACAGTTAATTCAGAGACTAGGGACCTGAACTTAAAGAAAGGTAACTTCGGTGGTATGAGACGTGAATTGGCTAGGATAGACTGGCGAATGATACTTAAAGGGCTGATGGTGGATAGGCAATTTAAAGAGCACATGGATGAACAATTGCACATCCCTGTCTGGCGTAAAAATAAAAAAGGGAAGGTAGCTCAACCGTGGCTAACAAGGGAAATTAGGGTGTGTGTTAAATCCAAGGAAGAGGCATATAAATAAATTGGCCAGAAAAAACAGCAAACCTGAGGACTGGGAGAAATTTAGAATCCAGCAGAGGAGGACTAAGGGTTTAATTGGGGGGGGGGGGGGGAATAGAGTATGAGAGTAAGCTTGCAGGACATAAAAACTGACTGCAAATGCTTCTATAGATATGCGAAGAGAAAAAGATTAGTTTAGACTAATGTCGGTCCCTTGCAGTCAGAATCAGGTGAATTCATAATGGAGAACAAGAAAATGGCAGACCAATTGAACAAATACTTTGGTTCTGTCTTCACTAAGGAAGACACAAATAACCTGCCGAAAATAATAGGGGACCGAGGGTCTAGCGAGAAGGAGGAACTGAAGGAAAGTTGTGTTAGGGAAATTGGTGGGATTGAAGGCCGATAAATCCCCGGGACCTGATAGTCTGCATCCCAGAGTACTTAAGGAAATGGCCCTAGAAATAGTGAATGCATTGGCGGTCATTTTCCAACATTCTATAGACTCTGGATCAGTTCCTTTGGACTGGAGGGTAGCTAATGTAACCCCACATTTTAAAAAGGAGGGAAAGAGAAAACAGGGAATTATAGACTGGTCAGCCTTACATTGGTGGTGGGGAAAATGTTGGAATCAATTATTAAAGATGAAATAGCAGAGCATTTGGAAAGCAGTGACAGGATCGTCCAAGTCAGCATGGATTTATGAAAGGGAAATCATGCTTGACAAATCTTCTGGAATTTTTTGAGGATGTAACTAGTAGAGTGGACAAGGGAGAACCAGTGGATGTGGTGTATTTGGACTTTCAAAAGGCCTTTGACAAGGTCCCACACAAGAGATTAGTGTGCAAAATTAAAGCACATGGCATTGGGGGTAATGTATTGACGTGGATAAAGAACTGGTTGGCAGACAGGAAGCAAAGAGTAGGAATAAATGGGTCCTTTTCAGAATAGCAGGCAGTGACTAGTGGGGTACTGCAAGGTTCAGTGCTGGAACCCCAGCTATTTACAATATACATTAATGATTTAGACGAAGGAATTGAATGTAATATCTCCACTTTTGCAGATAACACTAAGCTGGGTGGCAGTGTGAGCTGTGAGGAGGATGCTCAGAGGCTGCAGGGTGACTTGGACAGGTCAGGTAAGTGGGCAAATGCATGGCAGATGCAGTGTAATGTGGATAAATATGAGGTTATCCACTTTGGTGAAAAAAAACAGGAAGGCAGAATATTATCTGAATGGTGACAGATTAGGAAAAGGATAATTGCAAAGAGATCTGGGTGTCATGGTTCATCAGTCATTGAAAGTTGGCATGCAGGTACAGCAGGCAGTGAAGGCGGCAAATGGCATGTTGGCCTTCATAGCAAGAGGATTTGAGTATAGATAGGGGCAGGGAGGTCTTAACTGCAGTTGTACAGGGCCTTGGTGAGGCCACATCTTGAATATTGTGTGCAGTTTTGGTCTCCTAATCTGAGGAAGACATTCTTGCTATTGAGGGAGTGCAGCGAAGGTTCACCAGACTGATTCCCGGGATGGCAGGACTGACATATGAAGAAAGACTGGATCGACTAGGCTTATATTCACTGGAATTTAGAAGAATAAGAGGGGATCTGAAAGAAACATATAAAATTCTGATGGTATTGGATAGGTTAGATGCAGGAAGAATGTTCCTGATGTTGGGGAAGTGCAGAACCAGGGATCACAGTCCAAGGATAAAGGGTAAGCCATTTAGGATCAAGGTGAGGAGAAACTTCTTCACTCAGAGAATTGTGAACCTGTGGAATTCTCCACCACAGAAAGTTGTTGAGGCCAGTTTGTTAGATATATTCAAAAGGGTGTTAGATGTGGCCCTTACGGCTAAAGAGATCAAGTGATATAGAGAGAAAGCAGGAATGGGGTACTGAGGGAATTATCAACCATGATCATATTGAAAGGTGATGCAGGCTCGAAGGGCCGAATAGCCTACTCCTGCACCTATTTTCTATGTTTCTATGTCCACTATACATCAATTCAAATGAGACTCCTCAGAAAACAGAGGGGCAGATAACAAGCAGCTACTGCACCTTCCTCCCTCCAGAAAAATAATATTTTATGTGGATGAAACAGCTGAGTGTTGTGTTCTTCAGTGAAGATAACCAAACATTACTGCCGCATTTGAGATTTTAAGAACAGATTTAAAGAGGTAAAAATGCCACCAATAAATTTTCAAATTCTCCCAAATAAAAAAAGATTCTCAGCAAAGGCGAGGAAGAACAGGATTTAGGGCCAAATTTTGGCCATGATTTGCATCAATTTTTTTTGGAGTAAGTTGTTTTTACTGGCGTAAGTAAAAATATGGCATTTTCCCCAAAAAATGTTTTAGTTTTTAGCACGATATTTTTTTAGTTCAGTTTTTTTTTCCCCAAAAGGGGGCGGTCCCAGACACTTACACCAGTTTTGCCCATTTATGTCACTTTGGCCAGCTAAAACTTACTCCCAATTGACTTAGGTCAGTGTATGTGGCCAGCTCTGAAAAACATTGCGGGCAGTTAAGAATTCGGTGCAGGTTAGTACATTTAAAGCACCCAAGACTTACAAAGCACTAAACAGAGCACAAAAATAAGCATTCAATAATAAAAAATACAAGGAAGCTGAGAGGACTTGCACCAAGACATACAAAGCACTAAATAAACCACAAAAAGTAATAAGTAATCAATCAATAACAAATAATAAAGTCCTACCTTTATGCCAGAATCAAGTTTTTTTTTAAAGTCTCCCCCCGCCCCAACCCCCCCGCACCCACCCCAATCAAAACTCTCTCACTAAACAAAGCACAACCATCAATAAATAAAAAATAAAACTGAAGTCCTATCTCGGCTCGGGAACTCAGCGGGCCGACCGGCCGGTGCGGGAGGCTACTTAGCCGGGGATAGGGTGTAACGAACATCGGGGTGTCCCTTCGGCCGGGGATAGGGGCTGCGGGCATTGGGTCCAGCTCACACCCCACAGGACACGCTGGGTGGGCAGGAGCTGCCGGCAGTGCTTTCTGCACTGGCCTGTTGCTCCTCTGCCCCCCACCCCCACCACCACTTCACTAGCTACGCCATGCTGGGACACCGGAGACTCGGCAGAGCAGGCAGGATGGGGCCACTTTTTTTCGGCCCCATTTCCAGCGCGCAAAGTCGCCACATTTAAGGTAAGTGCGCCGAAAAAAGGGGTTGGGGAAAATTGGGCCCATAGACCCTTCAATGTACTAAAACAGAGTAATATAGTGAATTTGGTTCCCTGATTGCCAAGATGCAAGATTCAATCTCAGCTATGCCATCAGCCAAAGAAATCAAGGAGAACAAAATATCTTTCTACATAACAGGGAGGAAAAGTCATGCCATCAACCTCTCAGTAGCTGGTTCAATTGGAAAACCCTCACAGCATATTGTCCTCATTGCTTGGGGTGTGCTGATTGGGGTGCAAGACAAAAATAACGTTCAAAAGAACTGACAAAATGTCGTCAAAATGATAATTTCACTCCAGTCACAACTTACAGCTGAACAAATATACACATTCAACTCACATCATAGAACTGAAGCTTGTACTAGCCAATTATTTTTTTAAACTGAGCAATGTTTTTTAACATTTCGTAAAAATCTTGACTCAAGTCCTTTGTAATACAGTAATACCTTCTGGATCGAGATGGTTTACTTCTACTTCATTTCTTGTTCGAGCACCCCAGCAAATACATGGTATGTAGAGTTCTGATGGGGAAGGAGGATCCTTCTCAGCAAGAATCATAGATAAAACTTAGAATAATCAACTTCACTTTTAAAAATAAATCCACAGGCCACTGAGCATTCTTCTTGTCGTGTTACATCCTTACAGTCAAACTATTCATAAACCAGCAAAAGATGAATCATTATAACCTGGAGCTTTTTAAACGTCATAGGTCGTATACTTCCTAGTTGTAGCACTGTCTGCATGTTTGACCACGACTTTACACAGTGCCTGAATTTGCACATCCCAAAGAGACTGCCTCCAGACGACAAACACATATTATTGGAGTTTAGTAAGTATTAGATTGCACCATGTGAGTTTTTGAAGAGCTGATTGGTTCGAACCCCACTAAAACAAACAGAAACGCAATACACAGGAACCCTCTGCCAAATACTATTCAATGAGGTGGGGCACTACAGAATGGAATGTTTAAGTGTCACTTTCCTTAACCCTTTCAGGACTTCAACAGCAGCACAACAAAATAAAACAAGGCAATTTGTTTTATTTGTTCAGCCCTAAAAACAATACATACTATTATTTCCCATTGGAAAACCACAGCATTTACATTAAAAGAATAGGACCGAAAAGGCCTGCAGTCAGTTCCAAAAATGAATGGAATGGAATTAATAAAACTTAATCACCTTCTCCTTCAAGTATTTACTGAATTAATCTTTAAATGTTTTCACATTATCTATCGCCACTGTGTCCCCGGGCAGTCGACAGACCCATTTACTCTTCTAAGCTTGAAACCACATCCACTGGATCTACAGTTTCTGGCAATATTAATCAGGGTTCAACTCATCTAAACAAAAAACAACTGGATGCTGGAAGTCTAAAACAGAAGAACAGAAAATTCTGGAAACACTCAAGCCAATCAGCATTTGTGGAGAGAACAGATGTTAAAGATACAGCGGTAGACACTTTCTGCACCACATTCTTAACTTCCTTGACAATGACTTTATATTCATCTCAATCTACCATGCTACCCATAGATTGATACTTTCGGAACACTTTTTGCCCTTATTCCCAGAATTACTTCTATTGTTACCCACATGGATCTTTTCTTCTGTTATCCTTCTTCCCTTATGGTCAGGGGCGGTGTTTGCTTTGCCGGGGGGGCTCCATTCAAAGGTTCAGTTTGGGTCATACATTTTAGTAGACAGTAAATCATACCAACTTATTCTGGTGTCAAATCAGCACACACAATTGTGAAAAGGCATGTCTGAAATAGGTAAGCATGTGCAAAATCAGAGACAGCTGATCGGTGTGACTAACATTTGAAGTGCAGTCCATAATCACGGCAAAATATCTTGTGCTACGGAGTTGTTTGACTTTAGCTTGAAGGATGCAAATTCCAATCAACTGAATCAAATTGTTCACAATATCCTTGCTCAGATAATGGTTCAAGATAGCTTTTGGGTCAGTCTACTGTTTAAAATAAATGTATTTGGTATGCAAATCCGAAACAAATACTAATTAAATTTTTTTGAAACAGGAAAAAATGTTTACTGGTGGAGGAGATTTCAAGCAACTGCACAAGGTTTTTAGCACAACATATGATGGAGGGCACACGGTCATTACAGCTTTAGCAGAACTTGTAAAAAAAAATACACAAAAAGACTGGTGTTTGGAATGCATTTTTGAAATAAAACAAAGTTCTGGAAATCTAAATTAAAAACAAAAATGCTGGAAATGCTCAGCAGCTTCCAGAATGAGAAAAGAGTGGGTAAAATTTTAGCCCGATGGTCTTGCACATCAAATGTTAAGTTTCAGAAAATTTGTTACAATTACTGAAAACAAAATACAGGCAACTCTCAATTATCTGTACACGGATCTAACGGAGAACCCGCTGCAACGGCACTTTTAAAAACTGTGATTCTGTTCCGTGTACAGCTGCACACGACCATTAAACCCATCCCACACACAGTCCTGCGCTGACACACAGCATTATCACTACACACACAGGAAGGGCTTTATGTTATAATAAAGTTGAATGCTGTCTCAACCTTAAAGGAATCCTTGAAGAGCCATCAAATTAACTCGGACCTGGACAGTCTGTCCGCTCATACTGCGACCCATCCTCACGTTATCAAATCGAAGGCATTGCTCCCAACCCTGCTCTTATAGATCATCACGCTGGAAGCAAGCTAAGAGGGGCATGAGATTGATCCAACTCTTTCTCCCTTCCTTGCCGTCTTCCATTTCCTGATCTTGGTGAATGTGCCCTTGTGCAGTCTTGGGTATCACTGAGGGTGCTGCCTCGGGGGTAAGTAAAGCCAACTCTCATTCGACATCCAGCGTTTGAAGCCTTTAGACTGGCCATTTTAAGAAAAAGTAGACACAGTATAACATGGGTCTCTTCACTTAATATTAAAATGAATAGGTGGACAATCCCATCCTGGAGTGCACAGAAGCAGAAAAGCATCAAAGTACTGTATAAATTTGGGACCCAAACTTTCTCGGCAAGTACGTGCACTCGCCCTAGTGGCAAAATAGTTTACCCGGAATAGCCCGATCCCCGAGGGCCCCAGATAATCGAGAGTTGCCTGTACATGAATGAAACCGACTCACCCTCTGTTGCCACAGTTACTGTTTTTGTATATTTAAACTATTACAAAATTGGTAGTGCCTGCATTACCTTTACCAAAGAGAAAGCCGGGAGGCAGCAAGTGCGAAAGGCTGTACGGATCACAACTGATTCAGGAACCTACTAAATCTGCGATTTTGGCACGTACCAGCATTCTTGTATTCTCTCTCACTTGAATCTTACCTAGAGGCCCAAATGCCCGCCTGCTCAATTTAATGTGTTTGTTTTCTAACCTCTTCACTTATCCACGGCATTCTAAAAATTGATTTAAAAAAAACAGAATATACTTATTCTGCAACTGTGCAATCTCCTTTTTAAAAATATTGAATTGTTAATCTACATTCCTGTGTGCAATTTCTCTCTCCACACGTTTCTAAAATCTGCCCTAATACAACCTCAATGTAGTTATAACTCTGAAAAGGGGATGTAGTGCTCAACACATGGAACAGTGGTTCCAATGGGCAGTGGGTTATTGGGCCCAAATTTCGAGCCGCGCCTAGAACGAGGCAGTCCCGACCTGGACGCCCGTTTTTCACGCCACAAAGTGCGCCTAAAAAAATCCTCCAGATTCTCCACCTTCCTGCAGGTCCTCGGCACGGCGCAGCAGGAGCTGTAGGGGGCGGAGCCAGGTCCCTGCGCTGAAAACAGTGCCGGGACCTCTGCACATGCGCGCTACAGTGGGCGCTACAGTGCAGTAGCTCCAGGCACCCAAAACTGTGTGGGAGGGGCCCGAAGCACGCAGCCCCTAGCCCTGGCCGAATGGCCTCACTGGGGCTGCGTGAATAAGGCTCCTCCCATGGCCAGCTCCTGCTTCCTCCCGACCCGACTCCCGCTTCCCGCCCCCCCGCCTCCAGACCGGACCCGACTCCCGCCCCCGTGGACCTGACTCCACCCCCACCCCCGACCGGACCTGACCGACCCGACTCCCGCTCCCCCCCCCCCCCCCCCCCCGCCGACCGGACCTGACCGACCCGACTCCCGCTCCCCCCCCCCCCGACTCCCGCTCCGGCTCCCGCTCCCCCCGGACTGGATCCGACCCAACTCCCGCCCCAATTCCCCCCCCCCCCCCCGGGACTGGATCCGACCTGACCTCCCTCCCCCCGACCTAACCTCTCTCTCCCCGACCCGAACCGACCTCCCTCCCACCACCTCCCCGACCCGACGCAACGCCACCTACCTGTAAATCTGGTGCTGGGGACGGGCCCGGCCCGTTCAGCCTCCCTCCCCCTTCTCCTTCCCCCCCCCCTTCTCCTTCTCCTTCCCCCTCCCCCCTTCCCCCTTCTCCTTCCCCCTCCCCCCTTCTCCTTGCCCCCCTCATCTCCTTTCTCCCCTTTATCCCCTTCTCCCCCCTCCCTTCCCCCTTCTCCCCCCTTTCTTCTCCCCCATCCCTCCCCCTGCTCTATTTCCCTATTTCCCTCTACCCCCCTCCTCGCTGTCAGAAACACAGACACTGACAGACAGAGAATGAGACACACACACAGACAGAGAGATAGAGACACTGACAGAGGCACACTGGGGGGGGGGGGGAGGGGGGGGCATCCCAGCACACTGTTGAAGGGCTCCCGGTGCTGCAGTCGGTAAGTAGAAAGTGTTTTATTTATTGATTTAAAAAAAAAATTATTTCTTATTAATTTTTTTTGATTGATTTATTGGTTGATTTATTGATGTATTTATCATTTATTATCGATGATGGCTCTTTATTTGTAAAACTGAAGTGTTTAATGTTTGTAAACTTCCCTTTAAACCCCCCCTCCCTATTCCCTACGCCTGATTTGTAACCTGCGCCTGATTTTCTAAAGTGTAGACAAGGTTTTTTCGAGCGTACAAAAATCTTCACTTACTCCATTCTAAGTTAGTTTGGAGTAAGTTTTCACTGACGAAACTTCGAAAATTCTGTTCCAAAGTGAAACTGTTCTAACTGACTAGAACTGGAGCAAACTAAATGACGAGAATTCCGATTTCTAAGATACTCCGTTCTACACCAGTTGCTCCTAAAAATCAAGAGCAAATCATGTGGAAACTTGGGGCCTTTGATTCTAGTGCTAATTCTCAATTTCAGCCCTGACATTGTAAACATATCCATCCAGAGAAGAGCAAAATAAACACAGAAAAAGTCTTAACCTGGGAACTTCAAAAAAATATTAAAAAGAGAGAAGTATTCTACAAATATTTCAGTAAAAAGAAAAATGTTAAATGTGAGGTAGGACCCCTGAGAAGAGGGGATAGTGAGTTGGTAGAGAATAAGCAGAACTTGACATGGAAACGTAATTAATTTGCTGCAGTTACCTGAACACCATCTGAGACAAAGGCTTAAAAAGCATATGACATGCACCCCTGGTGTCAGCAGTGTGGTCCAAGGAGATCAGAGAGTCTAAATGGGAGAAAATCCCTGAAAACATCTCCCCCCTCCAAAACCAAGTTTGCAGGATATAATTGTACACACAGTACCTTAGCCTCATGTGATTGCACTTGCCTGGTTCCATTTTTATCAATCTAATCGTAGCCAGAAAATCATCTGCAAAGGCTTCTCTTCCCACTCGCGCACGGAATCCCCGAAGGATCTATTCCTTGGCTCGCTCCTATTTCTTATCGAAATGCTGCCCCTTGGCAACATCATCCGAAAACACAGCATCAATTTCCACATGTACGCTGACGACACCCAGCTCTACCTCACCACCACTTCACTCAATCCCTCCATGGTCTCTAAATTGTCAAACTGCTTGTCCGCCATCCAGTACTGGATGAGCAGAAATTTTCTCCAATTAAATATGGAAAGACCAAAGCCATTGTCTTTGGTTCCCACTACAAACTGTGTTCCCTAGCCACCGACTCCATCCCTCTTCCTAGCATCTATCTGAGGCTGAACCAGACTGTTCGCAAGCTAGGTGTCATACTTGACCCTGAAATTAGCTTCCGCCCATATATCTGCTGCATAACTAAAACTGCCTATTTTCACCTCCGTAACATTGCACGACTCCGCCCCTGCCTCAGCAACCCTCATCCATGCCTGTTACCTCGAGCACTCCTGCCTGGCCTCCCACATTATACCCTATGTAAACTTGAGATCATCCAAAACTGAGCAGCCCATGTCCTAACTCGTACCAAGTGCTGCTCACCCATCACCCCTGTGCTCACTGACCTACCGTTAAACGATGCCTCAATTTCAACATTCTCATCCTAGTTTCCAAATCCCTCCATGGCCTCACCCTTCCCTATCTCTGTAATCTCCTTCAGCCTCACAACTCTTTCTCTCTCCTCTCCCTCCCTCCTCTCCTCCACCTCCACCCCCCCCCCCCACGCCCCACCCCCCCGCAGATGTCTGCACTCCTCAAATTCAGCCCTCAAACATCCCTGATTATAATTGCTCAACCACTGGTGGCCATGCCTTCAGCTGCCTCGGCCACAAGCGCTGGAACTCCCTCTCTAAATCTCTCCGCTTCTCTACCTCTCTTTCCTCCTTTCAGACGCTCCTGAAAACCCATCTCTCATCTGCTGTGGCTCGATGTCAAATTTATTTGTTTTGTCTTATAACACTCATGTGAAGTGCCTTGGAACGTGTTACTATGTTAAAGGCGCGATATAAATACAAGTTATTATCGTTGTAGCAGTCTCGTCTCTGAATGAGAAGGTTGTGGATTCAAGTCCCACTTCAGTAACTTGAGCGCATAACCTAGGCTGACACTTCAAGTGTAGTACTTACGGCATGCTGCACTGTCAGAGGTACCATCTTTCAAAAGAAATGTTAATCCGAGGCCCCGTCTACTCTGATTCCATCCCTCGCTCCAGCTGCTCACTCAGGTTGAAGCTGACCATAAGCAACATTGATGTCCTGCTCAAACTGGAACTGAATTTACAATCCACCAGCCGGCCCATCACTAAGATGGCCAATGTGCATATGTACAACACAAGTCTATCTTACTCCCATTGTACTGAAACCATTGCCTACACCTCTGTAACCTTCAGCATTTATTGCTTCAAGCTCATTTTCAGATTTCCAAGTTCCCTCTTAAACAAACCTCACCTCATCTTATCCTGAAGTACATTCCACTGTCCTATCACCCAATTGTCATCGACTCCACTGGCTCCCCACTGCCCAGCACCACAATTTCAGAACCGTCATATTCATTTACAATTCGCTACATGGTCTCACTCCAACCCACTTTTAGAAGCTCCTGTGCTCCATTCTACCAAGCCTGAACTGTGCATTTCCCCTCCCTCTGATCCACCAGTAATAAAGGTTTCAGCAACCACCACACTGCACTCTGGAAATCTTTACCTTAATCGTGACTTTCAAAAGTTTACAAGCCTACGTCATCAATAACAACTTCAACAGTTCCTCTAACATTCTCCCAATTGATGCTTGTTGTCTCATTTCTTTCCCCTCTTCAGACAAAACTTGGACATTTTTCTATGTTAAAGATGGTATCCAACTCTAAGTTATCATAACCATCATAATTATACGGCCTGAATAATTGAAAATAAATCCTCTCATCTTTTATGATAAATTGTTTTGAAATAATATAGGTCTATCATCAATGTTACTGCCCCCTCGCCCATACTCATTAATATCAATAAGTGGCGCAGCAATAAAACAAATGATATCATCATCATTACTCTATCGAGTACCACCAATGCTGCCTCCACAAGATCCTGCAAATCCATTGGCAGGATAGGCGCACCAATGTCAGTGTTCCAACTGTCACAGGACGGGAGAGTGGAGAGCATCAGTTCAAACTGTCACAGGAGAGAGAGTGGAGAGCACCAGTTCAAACTGTCAGGACGGGAGAGTGGAGAGCACCAGTTCAAACTGTCACAGGAGAGAGAGTGGAGAGCACCAGTTCAAACTGTCACAGGACGGAGAGTGGAGAGCATCAGTTCAAACTGTCACAGGACGGGAGAGTGGAGAGCACCAGTTCCAACTGTCACAGGACGGGAGAGTGGAGAGCACCAGTTCCAACTGTCACAGGACAGAGAGTGGAGAGCACCAGTTCCAACTGTCACAGGACGGGAGAGTGGAGAGCACCAGTTCCAACTGTCACAGGACGGGAGAGTGGAGAGCACCAGTTCCAACTGTCACAGGACGGAAGAGTGGAGAGCACCAGTTCAAACTGTCACAGGATGGGAGAGTGGAGAGCACCAGTTCCAACTGTCACAGGACGGGAGAGTGGAGCGCACCAGTTCCAACTGTCACAGGATGGGAGAGTGGAGAGCACCAGTTCCAACTGTCACAGGACAGAGAGTGGAGAGCACCAGTTCCAACTGTCACAGGACGGGAGAGTGGAGAGCATCAGTTCCAACTGTCACAGGACGGGAGAGTGGAGAGCACCAGTTCAAACTGTCACAGGACGGGAGAGTGGAGAGCACCAGTTCAAACTGTCACAGGATGGAGAGTGGAGAGCATCAGTTCCAACTGTCACAGGACGGGAGAGTGGAGAGCACCAGTTCCAACTGTCACAGGACAGAGAGTGGAGAGCACCAGTTCCAACTGTCACAGGACGGGAGAGTGGAGAGCACCAGTTCCAACTGTCACAGGACGGGAGAGTGGAGAGCACCAGTTCCAACTGTCACAGGACGGAAGAGTGGAGAGCACCAGTTCAAACTGTCACAGGATGGGAGAGTGGAGAGCACCAGTTCCAACTGTCACAGGACGGGAGAGTGGAGCGCACCAGTTCCAACTGTCACAGGATGGGAGAGTGGAGAGCACCAGTTCCAACTGTCACAGGACAGAGAGTGGAGAGCACCAGTTCCAACTGTCACAGGACGGGAGAGTGGAGAGCACCAGTTCCAACTGTCACAGGACAGAGAGTGGAGAGCACCAGTTCCAACTGTCACAGGACGGGAGAGTGGAGAGCACCAGTTCCAACTGTCACAGGACGGGAGAGTGGAGAGCATCAGTTCCAACTGTCACAGGACGGGAGAGTGGAGAGCACCAGTTCCAACTGTCACAGGACGGGAGAGTGGAGAGCACCAGTTCCAACTGTCACAGGACGGGAGAGTGGAGAGCATCAGTTCCAACTGTCACAGGACGGAAGAGTGGAGAGCACCAGTTCAAACTGTCACAGGACGGGAGAGTGGAGAGCACCAGTTCAAACTGTCACAGGATGGAGAGTGGAGAGCATCAGTTCCAACTGTCACAGGATGGAGAGTGGAGAGCATCAGTTCCAACTGTCACAGGACAGGAGAGTGGAGAGCACCAGTTCCAACTGTCACAGGACAGGAGAGTGGAGAGCACCAGTTCCAACTGTCACAGGACAGAGAGTGGAGAGCACCAGTTCCAACTGTCACAGGACAGGAGAGTGGAGAGCACCAGTTCCAACTGTCACAGGAGCATCCAGTCGTGCCCCGGTAACTGCCCTCAAAGGAAGTGGAGTGTGGGAAATTGCACTCCGCTTCCATTGAGAGGTGGTAAGGCCAATTCTGTGGCGGGAGCAGGACTTCCACGCTGGGGGCTAATATTCCCTGCCCCAGAAGGTTACCGCCCCCAAGATGGGAGGCTGTGCGGGGAGGCAGAGGGAAGTGGAGGGGAGACGGGGGCGGGGGATGGAGGGGAGAGTGGTGGAGGTGGGGGGTGGAGAAACTGAGGGCAGGGGACAGGAGGAGCCACATTGCAGCGGAGGTCTGGGGGGGGGGCGAAGTGTGTTGGAGGGGTGGGTCTGGGGGTTCTGTGCCTCGGTGCGGGGAGTGTTCGGAGTGGGGTGGACGGGTTGACTGTGCAGATGGCGGTTGGTGGATGTGGTGTGGTTGGCGTCGCAGGGGGTGGCTCCGGGGTGGCCGGGGCTGGGGGCTCGACATCCGGGGGTGTTCGGCATTTGGGAAGGATTCTGACGGGACGGGTCGAGTTGGGTGCGGGGGGAGTGTTCCCGGTGTTGGGTGGGTCCGGAGCCGGTGGGGGGTGCAGGGTCTTGGGATGGGGGGTGGGCCGTTTGGGGCTGGGATTGGGAGAGACTTCTTCACTCGGGGAGTTGTTGGCCTGTGGGGTTCACTGCCGCAGAGAGTTGTTGATGCCAGTTCATTGGATGTGTTCGGGAGGGAGTTGGATGTGGTCATTGCGGCTGGGGGGGTCGGGGGGGTGTGGAGGGGGCGTGGGGGGGAGGTGCTAGGGTGGGTGATCAGCCATGATCTTGTTGAATGGCGGTGCAGGCTTGAAGGGCCAAATGGCCTACTCCTGCACCTATTTTCTATGTTTCTATGTTCTCGCTCAGGCCACATCCCCAGCACCAAAGCACTGACCACGCTCGATCAGCTCCGTTGGACGGACCACATTGTCCATATGCCCGATACGAGACTCCCAAAACAAGTACTCTACTCAGAGCTTCAACATATTCAGGCTAAAACATTTTTGTTAATACAGGATAACAGAAAATGCTGGAAATACTCGGGCCGGGCACCATCAAGAAACAGAGTTAACATTTCAGGTTGGTAACCTTTCGTCCAAACTAGAAAATGTTACAGATGTAACCAATTTTAAGCAAGTACAAAGGCAGGGAAAAGGGGGGGGTGGGGTGGGAAGAAAGAACAGAAGGGAAGGTCTGTGATGGGGTGGAAAGCTGGAATGATGAAATGACAAAAGAGATGATGGTGCAGAAGGGGATGGTAATGGAATAAGTTAAGTAACACAAGATTGGTCCAGGGGAGCTAGAAACAGCAACAGCAGAAACATTAGCGACTGATAGCAGCGCAGGCCAAGTACAGCAGGAGCAGCAAGGTCGGGGAAAAGGAGCGGCAAGAGTTCGTAGAAGGACATGATCGGGGCCCAGGAGAGGCGAGAGTTCGGGGCCCAAAAGAGCCGAGGGCCCAGGGGCAGCACGGGCCAGTCCACACTGCGATATGTGCACACGCTAGGTCCGTGCCGCAGAGCTGGTCTCCAGTCGTTTTAGGTAAACCTTGCCACTGGACCAAGACCGAGCTCTGTCAAGCCCGTGTGGTGGCTGGTGTGCAATGGCCACCACACGTTAAAAAAATCCACACACAGGCATCTGCCACCTTTCAGGATCTGGATCTGGAATATTAGGTCCTTCATTGAAACACCTGTGAACTCATGCCTTTTCGGCGTGGAAGCAAGTCATCCCCGTCTCAAGAGAATGCCTATGATGAATTATACAGGCCTTTTAAGAGGCATGTCTACCTGGTAACAGCTGGTGCAAAGTCACCCTAATTCAGCTACTTCAGATATCCCACGAAACATCCTGGAAAAGAGTTGACAACATTTTCTTTTCCATTAAAATTTTAAAAATACTGTTCGATAAATCAAGACTGGGATTTAAAGGCAAGGCATTCGAAGGCATCACCACCATAACTAACCAGTATATACGGAGACAATCGGAGAGTCAGAATTCAAATAGACACCAAGTTTTAATTAAGGCTGTGTTAAGTAATAATAATAACTTCATGGTGGGGCGGGCAATAATCAAGGGAATAATGGAGGCATGTGAAAAAGGAACGGCAGTAGTTATGGGGGATTTTAACCTACATATCGATTGGTCAAATCAAATCGCAGGGGGTAGCCTGGAGGAGGACTTCATCGAATGCATACGGGATTGTTTCTTAGAACAGTATGTAACAGAGCCTACAAGGGAGCAAGCCATTTTGGATCTGGTCCTGTGTAACGAGACAGGAAAAATAAACGATCTCCTCATAAAAGATCCTCTCGGAATGAGTGATCACAATATGGTTGAATTTATAATACAGATTGAGGATGAGGAAAGTTGTGTCAGAAACGAGCGTACTATGCTTAAACAAAGGGGACTACAGTGGGATGAGGGCAGAGTTGGCTAAAGTAGACTGGAAACAAGGACTAAACGGTGGCACAATTGAGGAACAGTGGAGGACTTTTAAGGAGCACTTTCATAGTGCACAACAAAAATATATTCCAGTGAAAAAGAAGGACGGCAAGAGAAGAGATAACCAGCCGTGGATAACCAAGGAAATAAAGGAAAGTATCAAATCAAAGACCAATGCGTATAAGGTGGCCAAGGTTAGTGGGAAACTAGAGGATTGGGAAAATTTTAAGCAACAGCAAAGAATGACTAAAAAAGCAATAAAGAAAGGAAAGATAGATTATGAAGGTAAACTTGTGCAAAACATAAAAACGGATAGCAAAAGCTTTTACAGATATATAAAACGGAAAAGAGTGACGAAAGTAAATGTTGGTCCCTTAGAAGATGAAAAGGGGGATTTAATAATGGGAAATGTGGAAATGGCTGAGACCTTAAACAATTATTTTGCTTCCGTCTTCACAGTGGAAGACACAAAAACCATGCCAAAAATTGCTGGTCACAGGAATGTGGGAAGGGAGGACCTTGAGATGATCACCATCACTAGGGAGGTAGTGCTGGACAGACAAATGGGACTGAAGGTAGACAAGTCCCCTGGTCCTGATGAAATGCATCCCAGGATATTAAAAGAGATGGCGGAAGTTATAGCAGATGCATTTGTTATAATCTACCAAAATTCTCTGGACTCTGGGGAGGTACCAGCGGATTGGAAAGCAGCTAATGTAACGCCTCTGTTTAAAAAAGGGGGCAGGCAAAAGGCAGGTAACTATAGGCCGGTTAGTTTAACATCTGTAGTGGGGAAAATGCTTGAAACTATCATTAAGGAAGAAATAGCGGGACATCTGGATAGAAATAGTGCAATCAAGCAGACGCAGCATGGATTCATGAAAGGGAAATCATGTTTAACTAACTTACTGGAATTCTTTGAGGATATAACGAGCATGGTTGATAGAGGTGTACCGATGGATGTGGTGTATTTAGATTTCCAAAAGGCATTCGATAAGATGCCACACAAAAGGTTACTGCAGAAGATAAAGGTACGCGGAGTCAGAGGAAATGTATTAGCATGGATAGAGAATTGGCTGGCGAACAGAAAGCAGAGTCGGGATAAATGGGTCCTTTTCCGGTTGGAAATCAGTGGTTAGTGGTGTGCCACAGGGATCAGTACTGGGACCACAACTGTTTATAATATACATAGATGACCTAGAAGAGGGGACAGAGTGCAGTGCAACAAAATTTGCAGATGACACTAAGATTAGTGGGAAAGCAGGTTGTGTAGAGGACTCAGAGAGGCTGCAAGGAGATTTGGATAGGTTAAGCGAATGGGCTAAGGTTTGGCAGATGGAATACAATGTCGGAAAGTGTGAGGTCATCCACCTTGGGAAAAAAAAACAGTAAAAGGGAATATTATTTGAATGGGGAGAAATTACAACATGCTGTGGTGCAGAGGGACCTGGGGGTCCTTGTGCATGAAACTCTTTTGGAGTATAATGTTTCCACCCGGGCTCGAACCGGGGACTTTTCGCATGTGAGGCGAACGTGATAACCGCTACACTACAGTTGAAGCGTAATGTTTCTACCCAGGATCGAACCAGGGACCTTTTGCGTGTAAAGCAAACGTGATAACCACTACATCCCAAAAGGTTAGTTTGCAGGTGCAGCAGGTAATCAGGAAGGCGAATGGAATGTTGGCCTTCATTGCGAAAGGGATGGAGTACAAAAGCAGGAAGGTGTTGCTGCAACTGTATAAGGTAAGGCCGCACCTGGAGTACTGCGTGCAGTTTTGGTCACCTTACTTAAGGAAGGATATACTAGCTTTGGAAGGGGTACAGAGACGATTCACTAGGCTGATTCCAGAAATGAGGGGGTTAACTTATGATGATAGATTGAGTAGACTGGGTCTTTACTCCTTGGAGTTCAGAAGGATGAGGGGTGATCTTATAGAAACATTTAAAATCATGAAAGGGATAGGCAAGATAGAGGCAGAGAGGTTGTTTCCATTGGTGGGGGAGACTAGAACTAGGGGGCACAGCCTCAAAATACGGAGGAGCCAATTTAAAACCGAGTTGAGAAAGAATTTCTTCTCCCAGAAGGTTGTGAATCTGTGGAATTCTCTGCCCAAGGAAGCAGTTGAGGCTGGCTCATTGAATGTTTTCAAGTCAAAGGTAGATAGATTTTTAAGCAATAAGGGAATTAAGGGTTACGGGGAGAGGGCGGGTAAGTGGAGCTGAGTCCACGATCAGATCAGCCATTATCTTATTGACTGGCGGAGCAGACTCGAGGGGCTAGATGGCCTACTCCTGTTCCTAATTCTTATGTTCTTATTAAGTAACTTGTCAAGATTAGCAATCCAAATAATGCACTGATTGTGCTTTCCCCGGGTGGAGGACAGCTTTTTGGCACAAGGAGGAATTAAGTGCCATAAACTGCTGCACTGTTGAGGATGCTATCTACTTAACAACAAACAGCATAAGCATATTGTGACTTGGTGCTGATGAGAGCTACCACTGAATGTTAAAATAAAAGGGTTTGTTCCCTGCTATAATCCTTCACTCACTCCAGAATATTATTTTTGCTTAATTTTGATCAAAAGACAAATGGACATCAAATTCAGCCGAGTGAGGAATATGTTAAAAAGTCATGAAAAAAATAAACTTGATTCATCTGAGGGGGTCAGGGAGGAATTTTCCCAAGTATCTTTCCCTTTTTTTTGCCTCTCCCAGGAGATTTCATGACTGTGGAGAGCAAGAAGAGATTGGTCATGATGCTTCAGCTATCATGAGTGTGGGGCAGGCTTGATGGGAAATCTGTTCTTTATCTGCCTGTCATTTTCCTAAGTTCATAAATAGCAGAGTCAGCATAGTTTTATGAAAGGGAAATCATGTCTGATAAATTTGCTGGAGCTCTTTGAAACATAGAAACATAGAAAATAGGTGCAGGAGTAAGCCCATTCAGCCCTTCGAGCCTGCACCGCCATTCAATGAGTTCATGGCTGAACATGCAACTTCAGTACCCCATTCCTGCTGTCTCGCCATACTCCTTGATCCCCCTAGTAGTAAGGACTACATCTAACTCCTTTTAGAATATATTTAGTGAATTGGCCTCAACAACTTCCTGTGGTAGAGAATTCCACAGGTTCACCACTCTCTGGGTAAAGAAGTTTCTCCTCATCTCGGTCCTAATGAGGATGTAATGAACAGGATGGATTAGGGGGAACCAGTGGATGTGGTATATTTGGATTTCCAGAAGGCATTCGCTAAGGTGCCACGTAAGAGGTTACTGCACAAGGTAAAAGCTCACGGAGTTGGTGGCAATATATTAGAGGATTAGCTAACTAACAAAAAGTCAGGATAAATGGGCCATTTTCCGATTGGCAAACAGTGACTAGTGGGGTGCCGCAGGGATTGGTGCTGGGTCCTCAACTATTTACAATCTATATTAATGACTTGGTTGAATGTAGCCAAGTTTGCTGATGATACAAAGATGGGTGGGAAAGCAAATTGTGAGGAGGACACAAAAAATCTGCAAAGGGATAATAGACAGGCTAAGTGAGTGGGCAAAAATTTGGCAGATGGAGTATAATGTGGGAAAATGTGAGGTTATCCACTTTGGCAGAAATAATAGAAAAGCAAATTATAATTTAAATGGAGAAAAATTGCCAAGTGCTGCAGTACAGAGGGACCTGGGGGTCCTTGTGTACGAAACACAAAAAGTTAGTATGCATGTACAGCAAGTAACCAGGAAGGCAAATGGAATGTTGACCTTTATTGCAAGGGGGATAGAGTATCAAAGCAGAGAAGTCCTGCTACAACTGTACAGAGTATTGGTGAGGCCACACCGAGAGTACTGCGTACAGTTTTAGTCTCCGTATTTAAGGAAGGATATACTTGCATTGGAGGCTGTGCAGAGAAGGCTCACTAGGTTGATTCTGGAGATGAGTGGGTTGACTTATGAGGATAGGTTGAGCCTATAGTCATTGGAGTTCAGAAGAGTGAGAGGTGATCTTATCGAAACATATAAGATAATGAGGGGGCTCGACAAGGTGGATGCAGAGAGGATATTTCCACATAAGGGAAACTAAAACGAGGGGACATAGTCTCAGAATAAGGGGCCGCCCATTCAAAACTGAGATGAGGAGGAATTTCTTCTCTCAGAGGGTTGTAAATCTATGGAATTCTCTGCCTCAGAGAGCTGTGGAAGCTGGGTCATTGAATATATTTAAGGCGGCAATCGACAGATTTTTGAGCGATAAGGGAATAAAGGGTTATGGGGAGCGGGCAGGGAAGTGGAGCAGAGTCCATGATCAGATCAGCCATGATCGTATTAAATGGCAGAGCAGACTCGAGGGGCTGTATTGCCTACTCCTGCTCCTATTTATTATGTTCTTATGAAGTGTGAGGTAATGCACTTGGAGAGAGCTCATAAGGAAAGGGTATACACATTAAACGGTAGGCCACTTAGAAGTGCAGATGAACAAAGGGATCTTGGAGTGCTTGTCTACAGATCCCTGAAAGTAGCAGGCCAGGTGAATAAGGTGGTTAAGAAAGCCAAATGGCCTGCTGCTGCTTCTTATGTTCTTATGAATCGAGATAGGGTGTGAATGATGGAATAATTACCAGCTGCCATGGGAAATAGAGAGATAGAGAAATACACAAGATCGGGGGCGGGGTTTAAAAAAAGGGGGAAAGGGAAAATATTGTCAGAAGTTAAGGTCTGAAATTGTTGAACTCGATGTTGAATCCAGAAGGCTGTAAAGTGCCTAAACGAGTTGTTGCTGCAGTGGAGTGCCTGAAATTGTCACAGTGTCAAGGAGGGGGAACTGTTTTTCCTGCGTCTGACTGCAATCAATGAATCCTTGCTAGAAAGTGAACCTATACCTGTTTTGAGTAAGAAGGTACGCATCGGTTGTAATGCTGAACCCCAGACGAGTAACCTTGCAACATTGTGTCTGTTCACGCATGAAAAATAACCAGATTGGTATCTGTGAAATCACATTATGAATCACAAACTTTGGTGGGGTGGCAATTTTGGAGGGAGTGAGTCATAAAGAGTCTTGTATATTTCAATCTTTTGAAACATTATTTAAATTCTAAAGCGGCGCATGAAAAACAAATTGAATAAATTCTGAAATAAAACAGAAACTGTTAGAAATACACAGCAGGTTCATCAGCATCTGTAAAAACCAAGGTACAGTTTAACATTTCAAGTAAGGATCCTTCATTGTTACGAAGAGCCCACACCCAGAGCATTAATCTGTTTTTTCTCTTCATAGATGCTGATAGACTGGTTATGTATTTCCAACAGATTTTTGATTTATTTCAGATTTCCAACATTTGTGCTTTCTTGTTTATTGGTACCTAATAGATCCTGTAACCATGTTATATTCTGTGCAGCATATTTTAGGCCCATGAATCTCACTTTAGTTAATTATAAATTCTGTTTGATATGTTGGTATCAAAAATACTTGCCACTTCCCTGAAAAATTGTTTAAACTCTATCGTCAGCAGTGCAGGCTGAGAGCAGTTATTGAGCCCGATTATAGAAACATAGAAAATAGGTGCAGGAGTAGGCCATTCGGCCCTTCGAGCCTGCACCGCCATTCAATGAGTTCATGGCTGAACATTATGAGCTGAGAAAACAATGAATTCAAACTTAAGTACAGCTCTTTAAGTTTTTTCTCTTCATGGATGCTTATTCAGGGGCCTCGTGATCAGAGTCAGCAACGCCTCCAAATCAACATGTCACGCACTCACTCACCATTTAAATGCACACAAAATCGAAATGATTGCTATAAACATAAAGTTATTGTCGTAAATTACCTTTAGAATAAGGACACTGACAATGACAGTAACTCTTTTATATGGCTCAGAGATTTGGACCATGTACAGTAGACACCTCAAGTCTCTGGAGAAATACCACCAATGATGTCGCCGCAAGATTCTACAAATGCCCTGGGAGGACAAACGCACAAACATTAGCGCCCTCGTCCAGGCCAACATCCCCAGCATTGAAGCACTGACCACACTTGATCAGCTCCACTGGGCAGGCCACATAGTTCGCATGCCCAAAGCAAGCGCTCTGCGGTGACGGTGGTGGTGCTGGTGCTGCTGATGATACCTTCAGGTTTTACAGCACTATCACCTCTGCTACCCTTGTTTCACCCTGGCCGTACTCCACATACTCACAAGATAATGCCAAAAATAGACAGAAATGTTACTTAAGAAACAAAGATATTACATAATGTCAACAAGTAGCTGGCAGCAAGCTTAAAGTGGTAATTCAATCTTTTCATTCAGCAGGAATTCCACTTCAGTTTTGCTGTTTGTTTTACACATCCTTTCAACTCAATGCCAGCCATTTAGTTATCCAATATATATTATTATACCACATAATACACATATTACTTCCTTTCTGATGGAAAACAAGCCCATCATTTTTACATCACAACAGCCACTAGAGTGGTAGGGCAGATCAGCACATCGGGTAACCAAAACTCCATGCCACAAATAAACAGAATACTGATTTCTGCTTCAAATTTCCTACATAGTAACTTTAAGCTTCTAACTGGATAATCATGGATAGGTGTCCAGGGTAGAAAAAGAAACTCAGCCTCTTTTTCACACTTTCTGAAAGTCAGTTACAAAGAGCCAGAGCTCATGGTACTGTTTGTTGAGCCAATTTTGCTGAGCTGAGATGGGAGTTGGCCAACGTGGGTTTGAAACGGTTACTTGATGGTAAATCAATGTCATAGCAGTAGGATGCATTCAAGGAGGTGATATTGAGGGTAAAGAGCAAGTATGCAAAAATGGGAGGAAAAGCAATGGGTGAGGAGACACAAAAAAATCTGCAAAAGGAAATAGACAGGATAAGTGAGTGGGCAAAAATTTGGCAGATGGAGTATAATGTTGGAAAGTGCGAGGTCATGCACTTTGGCAGAAAAGAATCAAAGAGCAAGTTATTATTTAAATGGAGAAAGATTGCAAAGTGCTGCAGTACAACGGGACCTGGGGGGTACTTGTGCATGAAACACAAAAGGATAGTATGCAGGTACAACAAGTGATCAGGAAGGCCAATGGCATCTTGACCTTTATTGCAAAGGGGATGGAGTATAAAAGCAGGGAAGTCTTGCTACAGCTATACAAGATATTGGTAAGGCTACACCTGGAATACTGCGTGCAGTTTTGGTTTCCATATTTACAAAAGGATATACTTGCTTTGGAGGCAGTTTAGAGAAGGTTCACGAGGTTGATTCCGGGTATGAGTGGGTTGACTTATGAGGAAAGGTTGAGTAGGTTGGGCCTCTGCTCATTGAAATTCAGAAGAATGAGAGGTGATCTTATCGAAACGTATAAGATTATGAGGGAGCTTGACAAGGTGGATGCAGAGAGGATGTTTCCATTGATGGGGGAGACTAGAACTAGAGGGCATGATCTTAGAATAAGGGGCCGCCCATTTAAAACAGAGATGAGGAGTAATTTCTTCTCAGAGGTTGTAAATCTGTGGAATTTGCTGCCTCAGAGAGCTGTGGAAGGCTGGGACATTGAATAAATTTAAGACAGAAATAGAGAGTTTCTTAAATGATAAGGGGATAAGGGGCGGGGAACTGAAGCTGAGTCCATGATCAGATCAGCCATGATCTTATTGAATGGTGGAGCAGGCTCGAGGGGCCGTATGGCCTACTCCTGTTCCTATTTCGTATATTCTTATGTTCCCTTTAAGAAAAAGGATGGGACCAACAAATCTAGAGCCTCCTGGATGTCAAGGGACAAACAGGGTAAGATAAAGAAAAAAAGTGAAGCTTATGACAGATAGAGAACTCAATACTGCAGAAACTCTAGAGGAGTATTAGAAGTGCAGGGGTGCAATTAAAAAAGATATCAGGAAGGCAAAGAGAGTGCATGAAAGAATGTTGGCAAGTAAAATCAGGGAAAACCCAAAGATGTTTTATAAATACATTAAGAGCAAGAAGATAACTCGAGAAAGAGTGGGGCCTATTAAGAGACCAGAAAGGAAATGTGTGTGTGCAGGGAGAAGACATGGGTATGATTCGTAATGAATACTTTGCATCTGTTTTCACAAAAGAGGGGCGATGCAGACTTTGCAATGAGGGAGGAGTGTGAAATATTAGACGAGACAAACAGTGAGAAAGGAATTATTAAGGGGCTTAGCAGCTTTGAAAGTATCCCAGGCTGTTAAGAGAAGCAAAAAAGGAAATAGCAGAGGCTCTGACCATCATTTTCCAATCCTCTCTGGCTCATCATAGACAGTCGCTCGTATCAAGGAAGACTTGCTTTCACTCTTAACATGAGTTATTCGGTGGTTGTACAGTCCAATACGAGAACCACAGTTTGTGTCACAGGTGGGACAGATAGTCGTTGAGGGAAAGGGTGGGCAGGGAGCTTGGTTTGCCGCATGCTCCTTCCGCTGCCTGCGCTTGATTTTTGCATGCTCTCGGCGACGATACTCGAGGAGCTCAGCGCCCTCCTGAATGCACTTCCTCCACTTAGGGCGGTCTATGGCCAAGAACTCCCAGGTGTCAGTGGGGATGTCGCACTTGATCAGGGAGGCTTTGAGGGTGTCCTTGTAACGTTTCCTCTGCCTGCCTTTGGCTCGTTTGCCGTGGACGAGTTCCAAGTAGAGCGCTTGCTTTGGGAGTCTCGTGTCTGGCATGCGAACTATGTGGCCTGCCCAGCGGAGCTGATTAAGTGTGGTCTGTGATTCAATGCTGGGGATGTTGGCCTGGACGAGGACGCTAATGTTTGTGTGTCTGTCCTCCCAGGGGATTTGCATGATCTTGCGGAGACATCGCTAGTGGTATTTCTCCAGCGACTTGAGATGTCTACTGTACATGGTCCACGTCTCTGAGCCATACAGGAGGGCAGGTATTACTACGGCCCTGTAGACCATGAGTTTGGTGACAGGTTTGAGGGACTGATCTTCAAACACTCTTTTCCTCAGGCAGCCGAAGGCTGCATTGGCGCGCTGGAGTTGGTGTTGGATCTCATCATCAATGCCTGCTCTTGTTGACAGGAGGCTCCCGAGATAGGGGAAGTGGTCCCTGTTGTCCAGGGTCATGCCGTGGATCTTGATGTTTGGGGGGCAGTGCTGTGCGGCACGGACAGGCTGGTGTAGGACCTTTGTCTTACTAATGTTTAACTTAAGGCCTATGCTTTCATACGCCTCGGTAAATACGTCAACTATGTCCTAGAGTTCAGCCTCTGTGTGTGCACAGTCGCAGGCGTCGTCTGCATACTGTAGCTCGACGACAGAGGTTAGAGTGGTCTTGGACCTGGCCTGGAGACGGCCAAGGTTGAACAGCTTCCCATTGGTTCTGTAGTTTAAGCTCCAATCCAGTGGGGAGCTTACCAACTGTGAGGTGGAGCATGGCAACGAGGAAGATTGCGAAGAGCAGCCCTGCTTGATCCCGGTCCGGACATGAATTGATTCTGTGATGGATCCGTTGGTAAGGATCACAGCTTGCATGTCGTTGTGGAGCAGACGGAGGATGGTGACGTACTTTTGGGGGCATCTGAAACGGAGGAGGACGCTCCATAGACCCTCGTGGCTGACAGTGTCAAAGGCCTTTGTAAGGTCGAAGGCGGCCATGTATAAGGGCTGGCGCTGTTCCCTGCATTTTTCCTGCAGCTGTCGCGCTGCAAAAATCATGTCCGTTGTGCCCCGGAGGGGACGAAATCCGCACTGCAACTCTGGGAAGAGCTCCTCGGCCATGGGGAGATTGAGGAGGACTCGAGTAGGGAGATTCCTCTGTAGTTGCCGCAGTTGGACGTCCTCTTTTTTTAAAGATGCTAACGATCACTGCATCTCTAAGATATCCCGGCATGCTCTCCTCCCTTCAGATGAGAAAGATGAGGTTGTGTATTCACACCAATAGTGCCTCTCCGCCATACTTCAGTGCCTCAGCAGGGATTCCATCCGCTCCCGTAGCCTTATTGGTTTTTAGCTGTCTAATGGCCTTTTCTACCTCATGCAGTGTTGGGGTCTCACTGAGGTGGTGGCGGGTAGCATGCTGCGGAATGGAGTCAAGAACTCGAGTCAAAGGCAGAGTCACGGTTGAGGAAATCTTCTAACTGTTCCTTCCAGCGGGCCCTGACTGCCTCAGTGTCCTTGAGGAATGTTTCCCTGTTCTTGGCCAGGAGTGGGGTGAGGCCTTGGGAGTTTGGCCCCGATGTGGCCTTGACTGCAGTGAAGAATCCTCGCACATTATGGCTGTCGGCCAGCTGCTGTATCTCCTGTGCTTTCTCCATCCACCACCTGTTCTTTAGGTCCCGAGTTTTTTGTTGGCCCTTAGCCTTTAGCCGTCTGTAATGCTGCTTTGCTGTTCCTGAATTGGGTTGCTGTTTAAGGCTCAGAAATGCCCTGCGTTTGCAGTCTATTAGTTCTTGAATCTCCTGAGTGTGATGTCAGTGGACTGAAGGACTGCTAATGTTGTACCTTTGTTTAAAGAGGGAGAAAAGGATAGACCGAGTAATTACAGGTCAGTCAACCTAACCTCAGTGGTGGGAAAATTATTGGAAAAGTCCTGACGAACAGGATAAATCTTAATTTGGAAAGACATAGATCAATCAAGGACAGTCAGCATGGATTTGTCAAGGGAAGGTCGTGTCTGACTAACTTGATTGAAACTTTCGAGGAAGTAACCAGGAGGATAGATTAGGGTAGTGCATATGCAGTCTATATGCATTTTACCAACACTTTTGATAAGGTCCCACATGGCAGACTGGTCACGCAAGTAAAAGCCCATGAAATCCAGGCAAAGTGGCAAGTTGGAGCCAAAATTGGCTCAGAGGCAGGAAACAAAGTGTAATGGTTGATGAGTGTTTTTGTGACTGGAAGGCTGTATCCACAGGGCTCAGTGCTGGGTCCCTTACTTATTGTGGTATATATCAATGACCTGGACTCAAATGTTGGGGTATGATTAAGTAGTTTACCGATGACACTAAAATAGGCTGTGAGGTTGATAATGAAGAAGAAAGGTGCGACTGCAGCAAGATATCAATGTATCGGTCAGGTGGGCAGAACAGTGGCAAATGGAATTCAATCCGGCTAAGTGTGAGGTAATGTATTTGGGGAAGTCTTAACAAGGCAAGGGAATATACATTAAAATGGTACAACACTGAAACCTTGGAGTGTAGGTCTACAGATCCCTGAAGGTAGCAGTCCAAGTAGATAAGGTGGTTAATGAAAAACATGCTTCACTCCGCAGCTGGAGTACTGTGTGCAGTTCTGGTTGCTTTGTCGTTCCCGGAAATCCGGAGCAGGGGTGCATCGGTCACTTCACTGTTCCCGGAGCTGGGCTGCGCTGGTCGGATTGCCGTTTTGCCTCTTCTTCTGCTGGTGGTAGTGGGGGCTTTTGCCTCACCCTTCGTCATCAGAAGAGCTGCAGCCACTGCTGTCTGTCGTGGACAGTAGCCGTCTTTTAAACATAGAAACATAGAAAATAGGTGCAGGAGCAGGCCATTCAGCCCTTCTAGCCTGCACCGCCATTCAATGAGTTCATGGCTGAACATGAAACTTCAGTACCCCCTTCCTGCTTTCTCGCCACAACCCTTGATCCCCCGAGTAGTAAGGACTTCATCTAACTCCCTTTTGAATATATTTAGTGAATTGGCCTCAACAACTTTCTGTGGTAGAGAATTCCACAGGTTCACCACTCTCTGGGTGAAGAAGTTTCTCCTCATCTCGGTCCTAAATGGCTTACCCCTTATCCTCAGACTGTGACCCCTGGTTCTGGACTTCCCCAACATTGGGAACATTCTTCCTGCATCTAACCTGTCTAAACCCGTCAGAATTTTAAACGTTTCTATGAGGTCCCCTCTCATTCTTCTGAACTCCAGTGAATACAAGCCCAGTTGATCCAGTCTTTCTTGATAGGTCAGTCCCACCATCCCGGGAATTAGTCTGGTGAATCTTCGCTGCACTCCCTCAATAGCTAGAATGTCCTTCCTCAAGTTAGGAGACCAAAACTGTACACAATACTCCAGGTGTGGCCTCACCAAGGCCCTGTACAACTGTAGCAACACCTCCCTGCCCCTGTACTCAAATCCCCTCGCTATGAAGGCCAACATGCCATTTGCTTTCTTAACCGCCTGCTGTACCTGCATGCCAACCTTCAATGACTGATGTACCATGACACCCAGGTCTCGTTGCACCTTCCCTTTTCCTAATCTGTCACCATTCAGATAATAGTCTGTCTCTCTGTTTTTACCACCAAAGTGGATAACCTCACATTTATCCACATTATACTTCATCTGCCATGCATTTGCCCACTCACCTAACCTATCCAAGTCACTCTGCAGCCTCATAGCATCCTCCTCGCAGCTCACACTGCCACCCAACTTAGTGTCATTCGCAAATTTGGAGATACTGCATTTAATCCCCTCGTCTAAATCATTAATGTACAGTGTAAACAGCTGGGGCCCCAGCACAGAACCGTGCGGCACCCCACTAGTCACTGCCTGCCATTCTGAAAAGTACCCGTTTACTCCTACTCTTTGCTTCCTGTCTGACAACCAGTTCTCAATCCACGTCAGCACACTACCCCCAATCCCATGTGCTTTAACTTTGCACATTAATCTCCTGTGTGGGACCTTGTCGAAAGCCTTCTGAAAGTCCAAATATACCACATCAACTGGTTCTCCCTTGTCCACTTTACTGGAAACATCCTAAAAAAATTCCAGAAGATTTGTCAAGCATGATTTCCCTTTCACAAATCCATGCTGACTTGGACCTATCATGTCACCATTTTCCAAATGCGCTGCTATGACATCCTTAATAATTGATTCCATATTTTACCCACTACTGAGGTCAGGCTGACCGGTCTATAATTCCGTGTTTTCTCTCTCCCTCCTTTTTTAAAAAGTGGGTTTACATTGGCTACCCGCCACACGATAGGAACTGATCCAGAGTCAATGGAATGTTGGAAAATGACTGTCAATGTATCCGCTATTTCCAAGGCCACCTCCTTAAGTACTCTGGGATGCAGTCCATCAGGCCCTGGGGATTTATCGGCCTTCAATCCCATCAATTTCCCCAACACAATTTCCCGACTAATAAAGATTTCCCTCAGTTCCTCCTCCTTACTAGACCCTCTGACCCCTTTTATATCCAGAAGGTTGTTTGTGTCCTCCTTTGTGAATATCGAACCAAAGTACTTGTTCAATTGGTCTGCCATTTCTTTGTTCCCCGTTATGACTTCCCCTGATTCTGACTGCAGGGGACCTACGTTTGTCTTTACTAACCTTTTTCTCTTTACATACCTATAGAAACTTTTGCAATCCGCCTTAATGTTCCCTGCAAGCTTCTTCTCGTACTCCATTTTCCCTGCCCTAATCAAACCCTTTGTCCTCCTCTGCTGAGTTCTAAATTTCTCCCAGTCCCCGGGTTCGCTGCTATTTCTGGCCAATTTGTATGCCACTTCCTTGGCTTTAATACTATCCCTGATTTCCCTTGATAGCCACGGTTGAGCCACCTTCGCTTTTTTATTTTTACGTCAGACAGGAATGTACAATTGTTGTAATTCATCCATGTGGTCTCTAAATGTCTGCCATTGCCCATCCACAGTCAACCCCCTAAGTATCATTCGCCAATCTATCCTAGCCAATTCACGCCTCATACCTTCAAAGTTGCCCTTCTTTAAGTTCTGGACCATGGTCTCTGAATTAACTGTTTCATTCTCCATCCTAATGCAGAATTCCACCATATTATGGTCACTCTTCCCCAAGGGGCCTCGCACAATGAGATTGCTAATTAATCCTCTCTCATTACACAACACCCAGTCTAAGATGGCCTCCCCCCTAGTTGGTTCCTCGACATATTGGTCTAGAAAACCATCCCTTATGCACTCCAGGAAATCCTCCTCCACCGTATTGCTTCCAGTTTGGCTAGCCCAATCTATGTGCATATTAAAGTCACCCATAACTGCTACACCCTTATTGCATGCACCCATAATTTCCTGTTTGATGCCCTCCCCAACATCCCTACTACTGTTTGGAGGTCTGTACACAACTCCCACTAACGTTTTTTGCCCTTTGGTGTTCTGCAGCTCTACCCATATAGATTCCACATCATCCAAGCTAATGTCTTTCCTAACTATTGCATTAATCTCCTCTTTAACCAGCAATGCTACCCCACCTCCTTTTCCTTTTATTCTATCCTTCCTGAATGTTGAATTCCCAGCCCTGATCATCCTGGAGCCACGTCTCCGTACTCCCAATCACATCATATTTGTTAACATCTATTTGCACAGTTAATTCATCCACTTATTGCAGATATTCCTTGCATTAAGACACAAAGCTTTCAGGCTTGTTTTTTTAACACCCTTTGTCCTTTTAGAATTTTGCTGTACAGTGGCCCTTTTTGTTCTTTGCCTTGGGTTTCTCTGCCCTCCACTTTTCCTCATCTCCTTTCTGTCTTTTGCTTTTGCCTCCTTTTTGTTTCCCTCTGTCTCCCTACATTGGTTCCCATCCCCCTGCCATATTAGTTTAAATCCTCCCCAACAGCACTAGCAAACACTCCCCCTAGGACATTGGTTCCGGTCCTGCCCAGGTGCAGACCGTCCGGTTTGTACTGGTCCCACCTCCCCCAGAACCGGTCCCAATGCCCCAGGAATTTGAATCCCTCCCTGCTGCACCACTGCTCAAGCCACGTATTCATCTGCGCTATCCTGCGATTCCTACTCTGACTATCACGTGGCACTGGTAGCAATCCCGAGATTACTACTTTTGAGGTCCTATTTTTTAATTTAGCTCCTAGCTCCTTAAATTCGTTTCGTAGGACCTCATCCCTTTTTTTACCTATGTTGTTGGTACCAATGTGCACCACGACAACTGGCTGTTCTCCCTCCCATTTCAGAATGTCCTGCACCCGCTCCGAGACATCCTTGACCCTTGCACCAGGGAGGCAACATACCATCCTGGAGTCTCGGTCGCAGAAACGCCTATCTATTCCCCTCACCATTGAATCCCCTATCACTATCGCGCTCCCACTCTTTTTCTTGCCCTCCTGTGCAGCAGGGCCAGCCACAGTGCCATGAACTTGGCTGCTGCTGCCCTCCCCTGATGAGTCATCCCCCCCCAACAGTACTCAAAGCGGTGTATCTGTTTTGCAGGGGGATGACCACAGGGGACTCCTGCACTACCTTCCTTGCACTACTCTTCCTGCTGGTCTTCCATTCCCTATCTGGCTGTGGACCCTTTCCCTGCGGTAAGACCAACTCACTACACGTGCTACTCACGTCATTCTCCGCATCGTGGATGCTCCAGAGTGAATCCACCCTCAGCTCCAATTCCGTAACGCGGACAGTCAGGAGCTTGAGGTGGATACACTTCCCGCACACGTAGTCGCCAGGGACACCGGAAGTGTCCCTGAGTTCCCACATGGTACAGGAGGAGCATAACACCCGACCGAGCTCTCCTGCCATGACTTAACCCTTAGATACACTTAAATTGGCAACAACAATGTTAAAAGTTACTGACTGATATAAAAAAAAGAAAAACTACTCACCAATCACCAGCCAATCACTTACCCCCTAGGCTGTGACTTCACCTTTCTGTTTCTTTCTACTTCTTTTTTGCCTTCTCCTTGTAGCTGCACAAGTATGCCTTTTATAGGCCTCCGACCCCGGACTCACGCCTCACCAACGAACTCCCGAAGCCTCTCGCGGCCTTTTATAGGCCTCCGACCCCGGACTCACGCCTCACCAACCAACTCCCGATGCCTCTCGCGGCCTTTTATAGGCCTCCGACCCCGGACTCACACCTCTCCAACGAACTCCCGACGCCTCTCGCGGCCTTTTATAGGCCTCCGACCCCGGACTCACGCCTCACCAACGAACTCCCGAAGCCTCTCGCAGCCTTTTATAGGCCTCCGACCCCGGACTCACGCCTCACCAACGAACTCCCGACGCCTCTCGCAGCCTTTTATAGGCCTCCGATCCCGGACTCACGCATCACCAACCAACTCCCGAAGCCTCTCGCAGCCTTTTATAGGCCTCCGACCCCGGACTCACGCCTCACCAACCAACTCCCGATGCCTCTCGCGGCCTTTTATAGGCCTCCGACCCCGGACTCACGCCTCTCCAACCAACTCCCGACCCCTCTCGCGGCCTTTTATAGGCCTCACCAACGAACTCCCGACGCCTCTCGCGGCCTTTTATAGGCCTCCGACCCCGGACTCACGCCTCACCAACGAACTCCCGACGCCTCTTGCGGCCTTTTATAGGCCTCCGACCCTGGACTCACGTTTCTGCAGGAGGCCTCTTTTCCTTTGACTTGTGGGCCGCCGCCTTCTTGGTGACACGCTGCCATTCCTGTTCCTCTTCTGCTTCTGCTCCCTCCTCTTCCATGGACTCGCTGAATCGGGGGGGGGGGGGGGGGGGGGGAGTTTCACTGCTGGGTGTTCGTGTCTGGCAGCTTGCCGTGGCAGACTTCCCTTCCTCCTCGCAGCCAGTGTCGACTAGGGCGGTGGTTTGTTCGCACGGTGTCTTGATGGGGAGGGAGGTGTGGGTTTCCTCTGGGGCGTTGCGCTCCTCAGCTTTCTCCTCACATGTCACCATGTTCTTTGCCGCCTGCGCATAGCTGAAATTGCGCTTGGGGCAGGCCTTGTACAGATGTCCAGCCTGACCACAAAGGTTGCAGCACTTGCTCTCTTTGCAGTCCTTTGTTTGGTGTCCTTCCTTCTTGTAGTTGCGGCAAATGAGTGCTTTGCAGTGTGCCGCCATGTGGCCTGCTTTCCCGCAGGTTCGGCACACATTGGGTTGGCCGGCGTACATCATGTAGCCCCGACTTCCTCCGATGGCGAAGCTGGGGGGGGGGGGGGGCGGTGCAGGATGGTTCCGCTGGCGTCCACTTTCAAGGTGACCTGGATCTGGCGCTTGCTGGTCCAAATCCTATGGAAGTCCTTCAGGTCGACCCTTCGTACGCAAACATCAAGTGTCAGTACGTGCTAGGATTCTATCTGTCCCCGGTGTTGCGAAGGATGAGTCTGGCCAGGCTGCCGCAGAATGCTCCAACCAGTTGGACCGTGCCCTCAGCACCTGTCCTTCGTGGAAATGTTTTTCAAGAAAAACATCTTTGACCACAAGGCCATAAAGCAGTGGTCGGCACGCAAGATCCTGGATGCCCTGCAAAAGAAGAAACGATGGATCCTGTCGGACGGTTCTCCGAGCAGAATGTCGAACTCATTTGGCAGAATGTCTCATCGGCAGAACTTTCACACAAGCACCAAGACGTAGCTTGGTTGGCGGTGAGAAGAGCCCTACCCGTCAGATCCTTCATGCACAGCCGGGGTTTCAGAGACACAGCACTCTGCCCCTGAGTTAGCTGTGGTGCGGACGAGACTGCCATCCATCTCCTTCGGGATTGCCCCTTTGCAAGGCAGGTCTGGAAGAAGATGCAGTGGTGCTGTCGAGGTTCATCCCAAGCAGCTCCGTAACACAGGACTCTGTCTCTGCGGACTGTTCCCAGGGACGCACACCGAGACAGACATCATCTGCTGCTGGAGAGCCATCAACTCGGTGAAAGACGCACTTTGGTCTTCCCGAAACTTGTTAGTCTTCCAGAGCAAGCAGATGTCCACGGCCGAGTGTTGCAGACTGGCGCAATCCAAGGTCCAGGAGTACGTGCTGAGGGACGCACTAAAGATTGGTGCAGTCGCCGCAAAGGCACGATGGGGAAGAGCCACAGTTTAAAGCCCATCCGCCACGGTAAACCCAGGGGATGGAATCAGACCCCCCTCAGGCTGTACTTGTTAATCTGCTTGTTAAAATACATAGAGCATCATGTACTGAAAAAACACCTGTGTTGTGCCATGTATAATGAAAGTCTCTGCACTGTTTAGTAACTTGTAAAGAAATATAAATCTGTTCAGTATACTGCTTTCATCTGCATAATGTTACATGTAACGTGATTCGTGATCGGTATTGAAATGTATCCTGAAATGTAATGTAAACCTGTTCTCACCTGTTCCATGTAATACCCTTATTTGCACAGTACAACATGTAACGTGATTTACGGATTGTACTAAACTGTACCTTGAAATTAAATGTACGCGAGTGCATTGTATGGAACTGCTGTCAGCATCCAAACGAATTGTATGGAATTGCTGACCGCAAGGTACTGAGCTATTTTCCAATGAATCGTGAAAAGTTGATATGAATAAAGTATATTTTTGGAAAAAAAAACTGTGTGCAGTTCTGGTCACCACATTACAGGAAAGATGTGATTTCACTGGTGCAGAGGAGATTTGCAAGAATGTTGCCTGGAGTGGAGAATTTTGGCTATGAGGAAAGATTGGAGATGCTGGGTCTGTTTTCTTTGCAACAGAGGAGGCTGAGGGGAGACCTTATTGATGTGTGTAAAATTATGAGAAACCTGGACAGAGTGAACACGAAGGACCTGTTTCCCTTGGCAGAGGGGTCAAGAACCAGGGGGCACAGATTTAAAGTAATTGGGGGGAGGTTTAGAGGAGGTATGAGGGGACATTTCTTCAACCCAGAGGGTGGTGGAGGTCTTGAACTCACTGCCTGAAACCCTCACCACATTTAAAAAATACTTGGATGTGCACTTGAAGTGCCAAATTCTATAGGGCTACAGACCAAGAGCTGGAAAGTGGATGAGGCTGGATAGCTCTTGATCGGCCAGCGCAGACACGATTGGCCGAAATGGCCTCCTTCCGTGATGTAAATTTCTATGATTCTATGATTTGCATATCATAGGCAGTCCCTCCGAATCAAAGAAGACTTAATGATTTGCATGATTTGCACAATGATTTGTGACGCAAAAGTACCAGGTAGAAGAAAATGTGGAACCAGGAGCAGGAGGAGTGGGGGCGGCTGGAGAAGATAGTAAGGGAGAAAGTTTGCACAAGAAAAGAACTTCTCTACTTATTATTGCCCATCATTCAACTATTGGTTTTTAAATTAGCAACATGCGTAATTTACTTACCCACTTAATTGCTTTTCAATACAATCAAGTCAAGTACCTATCTCCATAAACCACTCAACTTAAAAATAAATGCGCTAAATCTTTTAAAATACAATTATCTAGGCATAGACTTCTCTCTGCCTCAAAGCTCGAATATGAATTAATAGCAGAGCCAGAAATGAATTTGCAACATTTGCACCTATTCATGAGTGTTGATTATTGATTATATGTGTGGATAACACGGTAAAGTTTTGGGGTAATTCAGAGATTATATGAATTAATTCTTGTATAAAACCTAAGTGGAAGAAATGTGTCTAGAAATTGTAAATTTACATAGAAACATAGAAAATAGGTGCAGGAGTAGGCCATTCGGCCCTTCGAGCCTGCACTGCCATTCAATAAGATCATGGCTGATCATTCCCTCAGTACCCCTTTCCTGGTTGCTCTCCATATCCCTTGATCCCCTTAGTCGTAAGGGCCATATCTAACTCCCTCTTGAATATATCCAATGAATTTGTTCTGTTCTCATTGATACCACACTGTAGTAACTATATAGTAGCTGGTGCTATGCAGGGTTCTTGAGATCTCAAAGTCATTTTAGTCTTTTTATCTGCCTTGTGCAAACACTTAGCAAAAATAAATTCACTATTCACAAAGGTAATTCTCCAGAAAGACAGATCTATTTAATATGCTATCATTGGTCTCCAACAGCAACTACAGATGCATCTATTTTGAGGGCAAACTGAGTTAACTATGCACTGCTGATAGCAGGCAAACAGCCATATTGCTATCGATGACAGAATGCAAATTAATTGTGTTTTACTATTCGATCTGTTTTCATTCTAAAAACATGAATATTTAACAAGTATTGATAAGAATGTAAAGCATAATTTAGTTCTACAAATTTAGATTTGAATATATTAAAAAGCTCCTTCTCTAATGCAGAGTAAGAGATTGACCTTTAGCAGTTTAAATAAATGGCAGCATCATAACTTTGCAACGAAGCGCTGATGTCTGACTGGGGCGGCAGAACCGTTGCAAGGGCACTTCCGCCCCGCACCCGACCGGAACACCGCACTACGGAGAGAAAAAAAACAAAGTGCTGGGCTGGGAGATAAACTTTAAAACATGGTAGGTGCATCCCATTTCGGGCAGAAGGCAATTTCTACCCCATTGAGTCTCGACAATTTGGGTAGAAGTCAGAGAGGCAAAGGTGGAAAGCAGGTACTTTCTCTTAAACAGGACACTGAATGCCCCTTTTCTGAGATCAGCTGGTTAGCAAGTAACAAAGGGAACAAAGATAATGTCCAGCTACTCAGTTTCTGCAACACTGAACCTAAGAAAAGCAACTTTCCAAAAACAGAACTTTAAATAAAAGCCAGTGTACATTTCAGCGATGTATTCCAGCTAGTTTTGCTAATAATTATGACCGTACAAATTCCCTCAATCCCACTCACCTCGTTTGATAGAATATGGATATATTTGTTTAAATCTTACTTTAAAAAGGAATTTTACTAAAGACACACATTAATGATTTACAATCCATGCACCATAAACAGGAAACAGCAAACATTTGTCATAATAAAAAAAACAATGGAACATTTAAAAAGAAAATACAGAAAAAATTCAGTCTACTTTACACTCGATGATGTTCCCTTTCTTGATCAGGTTTTCTTTAGCATGAAAATCATAGGTTAAACATATATGTAGCTCGATGTTCAGTGAAATGCAACTCCATCACTACATGCAGAATGAGTTTGGTACTCGTTTCTAATATCGCTACAATTCAGTACGTACTCTGATTATTGCATCATATATATGGCATATTATAAGCCATATTTTGATATTCCAAAGCCGATTCTGTTACTCATTAATAACTACCATATTAATGTGTTTGGAACAAAAGTCACTATAGGCTACCATTAATGGAGAGGCTACAGTCAGATTCAAAAACCACACTGATAACATTTTATGGGGACAGAGCATTTACCAAATCAGGACACTATAGTGAACATGGAATAACCATTTAACTGTAACCTCTCTGCACATGAATTTCCTCAATCGTTTGCACTGCTTCGGAGATACATCCACCTAAACCCTCTGCAACTCATGGAAAGCTCGCGCAGGTTTTCTGGATTTGCATGAATAATGCGCTGGCATAGATTTACACCGAGACATTGAGGCGCAGCACAGCCCGAAATCACCTGACATTGGCATTATTGAGATTGATCATGAATTTCTTGGCGGTTATTGTTTTTAATTTTTATTACTAAAACCAACGCTATGCTTAGCCAAACTGCTGTCAGTGTGCCATGTAAGTTTATCAGAACCCCTCCTCTTCCACACACATTTAAAAGGCTTAAGCAATTGGAATAGCTTTCCCAATGGTCGGACCTCTGTTCTGCATAATAATGGAAGAAAACAGCAGAGACAAGAGACTCCGAGAAAGAGACAAACTGGCAGAAGACAAGAGCTCAATATATTTCACTCTTGGTGTTGTATTTGTGCTTGTTTTACACCGACCGGTTTTTACATTTCACGTATGTGAATAAGGTCCGCCGTAAACTCCCGTCGTAATTTCCGCATAAACGCGGTACACAATACACATCTTGATGAACAGAGCAAAGCGTGATTCTCAATAGCCATAATCAACTGAAAATTTACATACTGCATTCGTCCATGACAAATGGGAGCGCATACACCTTGACTTAATCTTAAAAAGTTTTAAACCAATCACTGATCAATTTAAGCATTCCTAAAAGACCAGCTTCATGAGCCCAGTGAAGAAAATTCTGTTTTTCTCTCCACAAATGCTGCCTGACCCGCTGAGATTTCCAGAATTTTCTGTTTTTATTTCAGGTTCCAGCATCCACAGTATTTTGCTTTTCTATTAGAAAATTCATGCTTTGTTCTCTGGCACAATAAATAAAGATGCTACATAACTGGTGAATAATGAGGATATGCAGTTTAGTCCAGCAGGTAGGAACAAAAAGCAGCCATATAATAGAGATAAAGTCATTGGTTTTATAGTTTATGTTGTAGATTAAGAGAAATGGTCCCATGCAGACTTTTCTGAATTAGCTGACTCCAGTTGGGAAGAAGATAGAGCCATTACAATTTATCTTATGCACGTGTGCACTTCCAGTCTCACTTGAGGTGTCCATCATACTTAAAGAGTCACACACTAGTCAGTGAAATCTTTTTTTAATTATAAAAGGAACAGTCATTTACAGGGTACAGGAAAAAACTCGAGAAAATACAGAGCTACAGTGTCTGCAGGCCCTTAGTTGATCTTCCAACACAAAGCTAAGGTTCAGAACTCCAGGCTGAATAACAATTAACCTTTGAGAAGGAAAGACTGGCCGAGTTCACGAAATGAGACTTTCTAGCCTTAAAAGGGACAAACACCTACACACTTCAGTATCAGAGTCATACATTGGCCCATCTCAAGAAAGGTGACAAGTCCATCTGTGGTAACTACAGAGGAATCTTCCTGCTGTCAACCACCGGGAAAGTAATACAAACATAGAAAATAGGTGCAGGAGTAGGTCATTCGGCCCTTTGAGCCTGCACCACCATTCAATAAGATCATGGCTGATCATTCACCTCAGTACCCCTTTCCTGCTTTCTCTCCATATCCCTTGATCCCCTTAGCCATAAGGGCCATATCTAACTCCCTCTTGAATATATCCAATGAACTAGCATCAACAACTCTCTACAGTAGGGAATTCCACAGGTTAACAACTCTCAGTGAAGAAGTTTCTCCTCATCTCAGTCCTAAATGGCTTACCCCCTATCCTTCGACTGTGTGTGTCCTCTGGTTCTGGACTTCCCCAACATCGGGAACATTCTTCCTGCATCTAACCTGTCCAGTCCCTTCAGAATTTTATAAGTTTCTATGAGATCCCCTCTCAACCTTCTAAACTCTGGTGAATACAGGCCCAGTCGATCCAGTCTCTCCTCATATGTCAGTCCTGCCATACCGGAAATCAGTCTGGTGAACCTTCGTTGCACTCCCTCAATAACAAGAACGTCCTTCCTCAGATTAGGAGACCAAAACTGAACACAATATTTCACGTGAGGCCTCACCAAGACCCTGTACAACTGCAGTAAGACCTCCCTGCACCTATAGTCAAATCCCCTAGCTATGAAGGCCAACATACCATTTGCTGCCTTCACTGCCTGCTGTACCTGAATGCCAACTTTCAATGACTGACGTACCATGACACCCAGGTCTCGTTGCACCTCCCCTTTTCCTAATCTGCCGCCATTCAGATAATATTCTGCCTTCGTGTTTTTGCCACCAAAGTGGATAATCTCACATTTATCCACATTATACTGCATCTGCCATGCATTTTCCCACTCACCTAACCTGTCCAAGTTACCCTGCAGCCTCTTAGCGTCCTCCTCACAGCTCACATCGCCACCCAGCTTAATGTCATCTGCAAACTTGGAGATATTAGACTCAATTCCTTCATCTAAATCATTAATGTATATTGTAAATAGCTGGGGTCCCAGCACTGACCCCTGCGTCACCCCACTAGTGACTGCCTGCCATTCTGAAAAGGACCCGTTTATCCCGACTCTCTGCTTCCTGTCTGCCAACCAGTTCTCTATCCACGTCAGTACATTACCCCCAATGCCATGTGCTTTAATTTTGCACACCAATCTCTTGTGTGGGACCTTGTCAAAAGCCTTTTGAAAGTCCAAATACACCACATTCACTGGTTCCCCCTTGTCCACTCTACTAGTTACATCCTCAAAAAAATTCCAGAAGATTTGTCAAGCATGATTTCCCTTTCATAAATCCATGCCGACTTGGACCGATCCGGTCACTGCTTTCCAAAAGCGCTGCTATTTCATCTTTAATAATTGATTCCAACATTTTCCCCACTACTGATGTCAGGCTAACCGGTCTATAATTATCGGTTTTCTCTCTCCCTCCTTTTTGGAAAAAGTGGTGTGACATTTGCTACCCGCCAGTCCATAGGAACTAATCCAGAGTCATTAGACAGTTGGAAAGTGATCACCAATGCATCCACTATTTCTAGGACCACTTCCTTAAGTACCTTGGGATGCAGACTATCAGGCCCGGAGATTTATCGGCCTTCAATCCCATCAACTTCCCCAACACAATTTCCTGCCTAATAAGGAATCCTCTTGAATCGCTTTCTTCCTGTGGCTGAAGAACTCCTCCCAGAGTCATAATACGGATTCTGACCACTAAGGGGCACAAGAGACATGATTTTCACCACACGGCAGATAAATGCAGGGAACAGCACCAACCCTTGCACATGGCTGCCTTCGACCTCACAAAAGTCTTCAACACCGTCAACTGTGAGGGATTATGGAATGTCCTCCTCAGATTCGGCTGCCCTCAAAAGTTTATCGCCATTCTCCGCCTGCTCTACGATGACATGCAAGCCATGATCCTGACCAACGGATCCACCACAGACCCATTCCACATTCGGATCGGGGTCAAGCAAGGCTGTGTCATCGCACCAACATTCTTCTCGATCTTCCTTTCTGCAATGCTCCATCTCACCCTCGGCAACCTCCCTGCTGGAGTGGAGCTAAATTACAAGACAAACGGGAATCCGTTCAACCTCCGCCACCTCCAGGCCAGATCCAAGGTCGTCCCAACCTCCGTCATTGAACTACAATACGCAGACAATGCCTGTGTCTTACAATAAACATTCATAAGACAACAGTCCTCTACCAACCTGCCCCGGAACACAGCACTACCCCGCCCCGGTTATCAAAATGCATGACGAGTCCTTGGACAACGTGGACCATTTTCCATACTTCGTATACCTACTGTCATCTAGGTCTGCCCTTATTGACGAGGTCCAACACCGCCTTCAGTGTGTCAGTGCAGTCTTCGGTCGCCTGAGGGAGAGAGTGTTTGAAGACCAGGACTCCAATCCCGGCACTAAGCTCATGGTCTACAGAGCAATGGTGATACCCGCCCTCCTATATGGCTCAGAGACATGGATTATGTACAGTAGGCACCTCAAAACCATGGAGAAGCACCAACGCTGCCTCCGCAAGATGCTGCAAATCCATTGGCAGGATAGACGCACCAATGCTGCCTCCGCAAGATCCCGCAAATCCATTGGCAAGATAGGCGAACCAACGTCAGTGTCCTTGCTCAATATTCCCAGCATCGAGACTTCCAAAAGAAGCATGCTACTCAGAGCTCCGACACGGCAAGGGAGCCCCAGGTGGGCAGAGGAAATGCTTCAAGGACACCCTCAAAGCCTCTTTTAAAAAATCTAACATCCCCACCGACACCTGGGAATCCCTGGACCAAGACTGCCCAATGTGAAGGAAAAGCATTCGGGAAGGCGCTGAACACCGAGTCTCTTCGCCGAGAGCAAACTAAAGCTAAACTTTGACAGCGGAAGGAACGCGTGGCAATCCAGGCACCCCACCCACCTGTTCCTTCAACCACCATTTGCCCCACGTGTGACAGAGACTGTAGGTCACCTGAGAACTCATTTCTAGTATGGAAGCAAGTCATCCTCATCCTCGACTCCAAGGGACTGCCTATGATGATGATGATGATTACATTGGCCCGGAATCTGCTGCAATGCTGATATTAGCAATGTACACGAACCCTATCCTCCAGTGGCGAATTCATGCCACTATTTGCTGGAATAATAATTAGAATATGCTATAGCGAACATAGCGGCAACACAGAAACAACACAGCAAATAGATATCGTTGAAGCAACGGGAAAGGGTAAAAGCATTGGGCTAGAATTTGTTGTAATAGGGCATCTAATGGCGTCAGCTGTTATTTAGACTTGCCTTGCACATTTAGGCTTACACGTGTTGATGGCAAGTTGCTTGAAGCGCGAGCTGAGAGCGAGGGAAACAGGGCATCAGTGATCTAATAGACATGGCAAGCAACTGTGTCCGTCCTTAACCAATCAGATTTGAGGGACTGTGAAATAAATAGAGGAAGGACTGAGAAGGAAACGTAAATTAGAGTGGGTGAATTCAATGTCGAAGCAGGTAAATCAGAAGAGAAACGAGGATAAATTGAATTGAGAGAGAAAAAGAGAGACAAAGAAAAAGTTAAAAAATAATTTTACATTTTTAAAATCTCCAACAATTAAAATCTGAAGGAATGAGACTCCACACTTGTAATATTTAAAATTCAGTGCAAAGAGACTGACTGGCAGTAATTAACATCACGCCATTAAAAAGGTACTCAGACTTGAAATGACTTGACGTAACTTTGTGTCAAGTTTAGTTCATATCTACTGTGAAAATATAGCAACTTCATGCCATTCAATGTATTTCAATGGTGAAGCAGGCTGTTTTCGTAAAGCTAACGGTGGAGCAGCACAACTCAGACACCAACTTTTGGGGATACTGGCATTTAACTGCGCATCTGCTCATACAAACATAGAAACATAGAAAATAGGTGCAGGAGTAGTTCATTCGGCCCTTCGAGCCTGCACCATCATTCAATATGATCATGGCTGATCATTCCCTCAGTACCCCTTTCCTGCTTTCTCTCCATATCCCTTGATCCCTTTAACCGTAAGGGCTATATCTAACTCCCTTTTGAATATATCTAACGAACTGGCCTCACCAACTTTCTGTGATAGAGAATTCCACAGGTTCACAATTCTGAGTGAAGAAGTTTCTCATCTCAGTCCTAAATGGCTTACCCTTTATCCTTAGACTGTGACCCCTGGTTCTGGACTTCCCCAACATCGGGAACATTCTTCCTGCATCTAACCTGTCCAATCCAGTCAGAATTTTATATGCTTCTATGAGATCCCCTCTCATTCTTCTAAATTCCAGTGAATATAAGCCTAGTCGATCCAGTCTTTCTTCATATGTCAGTCCTGCCATCCCGGGAATCAGTCTGGTGAACCTTTGCTGCACTCCCTCAATAGCAAGAATGTCCTACCTTAAAACTGCACACAATACCAAGGCCCTATACAACTTCAGTAAGACCTCCCTGCTCCGATACTCAAATCCCCTTGCTATGAAGGCCAGCATGCCATTTGCTTTCTTTACTGCCTGCTGTACCTGCATGCCTACCTTCAATAACTGATGTACCATGACACCCAGATCTTGTTGTGTCATTTGCAAACTTGGAGATATTACATTCAATTCCTTCGTCTAAATCATTAATGTATATTGTAAATAGCTGGGGTCCCAGCACTGAACCTTGCGGTACCCCACTAGTCACTGCTGCCATTCTGAAAAGGTCTCGTTTATTCCTACTCTTGGCTTCCTGTCTGCCAACCAGTTCTCTATCTACGTCAATACATTACCCCCAATACCATGTGCTTTAATTTTGCACAATAATCTTCTGTGTGGGACCTTGTCAAAAGTGTTTTGAAAGTCCAAATACACCACATCCACTGGTTCTCCCTTGTCCACTCTACTAGTTACATCCTCAAAAAATTCTAGAAGATTTGTCAAGCATGATTTCCCCTTCATAAATCCATGCTGACTTGGACCGATCCTGTCACTGCTTTCCAAATGCGCTGCTATTACATCTTTAATCATTGATTCCAGCTCGTCGACTTAAGTTGCAGTACCAATTGTGCATAAATAACAGCAAGCGCCATTAGCCTCACCGTTATTTTGAGAGCAAAATCTGACCCATTAACTATTCTCTCCTAAAACAGTTTACCTCAAAAAGTAGTTATTAAAGGAAACTCTAATAAATATCTAGCATTAACTTTATTCTACTTAGAAATTAATAAAACAAATTACCTGATAAAACATGCATTTGCTTTACTATTTAAATTCAATGGTCTATAATCTGCTACAAACTAATCTTGCATTGTATACTCATCAGTATATATAGGTGTCAAACAAGTGAAATGTAACAATATAAATCAATGCACTGAATATTGTATAATGAATAAATAACAATGTGATAATAGCAGGATTCATCAGTATGGACACGATTGACAATCAAACTGGCCAATGAAATTTTTTGGGTAGTCTCTGGCAACGCTCCAATGGGAACATTCATTAAATGCTTTGTCCATTCAGAGTGCTGTGTGGGTGAGACCTCCGCTTGAAATTGACCTGGGTTGTGAGCTGTGTTGATCAATGGCAGACACTGAATGGAGCGGAGCTACTGCAGTGACACACGGACAAGCAGAGACTTGCTGCTCTTTGCCAACAGATTCACCCGATCAGCCACTTCGTTACTGTTGCAGACAGATTTCCAAAGTGGAATATGTTGTCAAGGACGAGCCATCAGAAACTGTATATAGCAGCCAGCACACGTCGAATTTTGTCAAACCCGTTGCTCTGGAACATAACTTAGTTATTTTTAAAGCAAGTTCTTCAATATAATTCAATGAATCACAAAATATTGACTCATCATTTGAAGCTGTTATTTAAAATATAAGTTTATTGACATCAATACTCTGCATTTCAAAACCAAAATATTCTTTATTTTTCCTATTCCTATACCACCATACACACCAGTATAAGTAACATGGCAGACAGTAATTAAGGAAATACTTTGTAATGCCAGCGACAATGGTAACAGTTGAGTATGTGTTGAAAACCATGGTCGACGGAGGTTAAAATTGTTAATCGCATGATTAATCGCGATTAATATTTTAAATCACTTGGCAGCTCGTGTTTGTGTGTGTTATGTAAAACAAAGTGGGCCTGCACTTACTGAAAACTTGTCAGAGCCATGGTGCATCTGCAGCATATGCCATTATTATGTTGCAGAAATTCCAAGAAATTGTGCTCGAGTAACTTGTGCCATTGTATCTGCCACGCCCTCCAGAGGGCTGTATTATTGTAAGTGGCTGTGACGATTACAGCAGCATTACTTCAGCAAACTTGATCTCACCACTGATTTTAAGGGAAGGCGGAGCTATGATAATTAGTTGTTCCATTTTTTTGGCTAGTGTCTCCATGGAACAGTGCAAACTTGAGCAAATTAAGGCGTGGCAGATACAATGGCACAAGTTACTCGAGCACAATTTCTTGGAATCTCTGCAACATAATAATGGCATATGCTGTGGATGCACCATGGCTCTGACAAGTTTTGAGTAAGTGCAGACCCACCATGTTTTACATAACACACACAAACACGAGCTGCCAAGTGATTTAAAATATTAATCGCGATTAATCATGCGATTAACAATTTTAATCTCAGTCGATCATGGTTTTCAACACATACTCAACTGTTACCATTGTCGCTGGCATTACAAAGTATTTACTTTTATAATTACTGTCTGCCATGTTACTTATACTGGTGTGTGTGTTGGCCTGTGAGCCAATAGGTCAGCCTCATCTTGACTGTTAGTAGGGGGTGGTTGTCTGCCAGGATAAAAGTTGATTCCAAATCAGATAATTTAGTACAAGGAGCATTGCACATGTTACACATGTTAAAAGGAACTGCATAATACAGGCACTTAAAAACATCTTACCTAAAAACTAAAGGAAAAGTAATGGTCAGTAATTAAAAGCCTGTGTCATGGTCATGGCCCGTAATTTTCTGTCAGCGGCGAAGCGAAGGCGCTCACCACTGCCCTAGAAGAAAGCTGCCCATAGAGCTCTCGCGATCTCTGTGGTAATAAGTTGAGGTTTCTCTACATATAATGAATTCATTGTAACGCTGTAAATAGGGGATTCCTTGTGTGATGCAGCAGTGATAGCATCAAGCTGTCGAAGCAGCCAATCACATTGAAGAATTCTCACAAACAGCAAACTAGGAAATAAAAAGCATCTTTTATCCTTACTTTTTAAAAATATTAGAGAGCAAAATCAAGTTTGGGACTTCCACATGGTGATTAGGTAGAAGCTGAAATATCATGAGCAAACTTTTAAAACTTTTTATATTGTAATTTTTATCATAATTGAGAAATTGTACATTCCACAAATATAAAATTTAATTTTTTCAGGGCCAGATCAGTTGTTTAGCAGTCAATTCGCCCTTAAAACCCCAGTTACACCTATTCCAACAAGATTGAACATTTAATGGGGTATTCAGCGATATTAGTGCAGAAGAGCTCACATTTTCATCAGTTCCACTGATTTCCGGCTATTTGGGGGGGGCGGGGGGGGAAGAGAGAGGGAGAAGAGGTGTCCACTGCGCAGTCTGTGTGGGAGCAGTGAATGACTGACCACAATTTCGAGATTTCCTTGTTTAAATGCACATGCACTAAATCCTGAAGTTGCCGTAGGTTTCAGAGGGGTAATGACGCTGACAGTTCGCCGTCATTGCCCACGCAAAATTGGGGCCAACACATGCCTGAGTAGAATGTTCAGTGTAACTGAGTAGATGGCATCATGCTCAACCATAAACTCTGTTTCCAAATGGCTCAGGCCTTCCCATTCCTGCCCTCGCACTACTGTCTCCTCTCAGGTTTTCCCTCCCGGTAACCCGCTCGCTCCCTCCATTCTATTTAGAAATATCCTCTGAAACATCAAAGAATACGAGAATGCTTCTGGTGGGGGAATCCAGAACAAGAGGGCACAAACTTAAAATTAGAGATAGACCATTTAGGAATGAAATCAAGAAGCATTTTTTCACAGAAAAGGGTAGTGGAAATCTGGAACTCTCCGGCAAAAGGCTGTGCATGCTGGGTCAATTGAAATTTTCAAGTTGGAAATCGATAGAATATTGTTTGGTAAGGGTATCAAGGGATATGAAACAAAGGCAGGTAAATGAACTTGAGGTACAGATCAGCCATGAACTAATTGAATATGGATCAGACTTGAATGGCTGAACAGCTGACTCCTATGTTTCTATACAACAGGAACAGAAATGATGCATTACGCCAGAATGGCATAATATAATTATGGAAGTTTTTTTGCATCACGGGTGGTAGCATTGATACGACAGAGTCTATGATGCAAGAGTAGCATATTCGAGAGACACAAATACATGAACATCCAAGGAAAGAGGGATCAGAAGCAATAGAAGGAACTCAAATTCCCGACCAACAAATATGATACTGAAAACTGCACAAGAGTAAAATATACAATGTAGTATTTGCCAGAAGGCACCGAGTGGAATAATGCCCAGATTTTTTTTTTTAAAAAACTGTGTAGATCCCAGAAATATTCCAATAGAGGCAGCCAACCAACATGCTGAAAATCAAGAGTCCCAACACTTGAGGCATGGCAGATAGGCCACATGCTATGATTTCTTTCCTCAATACACCTGCATCATTTGGAGTTCACGTATTTGAGAGAGAAAAATAGACCTGATAACTCAGGGTTTGTTCAGCAATTTTTTCCCCATGGACCAAAAAGCTGATCCAAGATGCTTTGTCTGCAATTATGCTGCAGAGTTAATATAAATAGCCCCAAGCAGATCTCGTTTCTGTGAACTTAAGGAGCAAATTTCAACAACAGCAATTGTAAATTGAATGGTCTGAATACAAAACCATTTTATACATAATTACTAGCTTTAAAGTGTACTATAGCTTTCCTCTGTGGGGAATTTTTCTTTCTGCTCGAGTCACAATGCAAGTGAAAAGACTTCAAGCAGTGGGGTTGGTCAAGCACACCTCCATCGACAGCCTCTGCCTATTATAGTAGATTAGTGTTAAGTGGCTTATTGGTCTGGTGCATATTACCATACAACTAAATACCTATATTTCATACTCTGATGACGTATTAGTTGACCCTACCTTGACATTAACGTCTTGTTTTCTCTCTCTGCCCCTCCCCCATACGTCCAACCAGTTCTGCAATGCATGAGGGCACTCCATGCTGTGGAATCAACCCCATTACATTATTGATGAATTCCACAACATTACTAGCAATAGGGAAAAGATTGCATCATTAAAATTTTCTAGCTGTGGATCTTCCACAAGTTGAGCTTTCAGCAAGGTCAGTCAGAAAAATAGAAGCCAGCAGTTCGTGGCATGACTGCCTCCAGAGGAATCTTGAAAATCAATTCCTAAATTGGCTACTGCCTTCACTGCCAGCAGTGGTCCCATCGCATTTCTACTCCAGCACTGCTGCCAAAATCAGAGCTGTAAATAGGTAGCAGAACTGAGGCATCAGCTTTCAACTAAATAATATATACTTGTCATTGTATTTTCTGCTAATCAACCACAAATCATCAATCAATTTACAATAATATCACAATCATTAATCCTTCATTGAGGAGATCCATTCTGCAGCAACAATGTGGAGCATAGTGGCTCTTATAATTTTTAAAGCCATTGCAAGGAAGTAGGAGAAAAACAGATGGTAAAACAGAATAAAACTCACATTTCCACAAGTTATTATTTTATAAAAACAAAAATCACATAAGGGAGCAATTTCAAGCAATAATCTTATTTGGAACTCTATGACCATTACTACATTTATTTATAAGCTTCGCTATCATGCTTTATGTCATCTGAGCCCCTTGATGAGATTACTGTATAATCAGATTATTCTCCATATAAATGTGAATCTGTTGCTGTTATGTATTGACTGCTTCCCAATTATTTAGAAGTCAGAACTACTTGGAAGTCATTACATACATACTTTTTAAAAAAATTCATAAAGGTTGCAATCTTTGGAATTAGTGGCAAGCTTTCACTAAGGATTGGAACTCAAATATGCAAATGAACATTTCACACAAACCACTTGGTGTAAGCTATCTGGTCATGCCCTTTCAAAGAGGAAGAAAAACTGGATGGAAAAAAAAAAGAAGCATATATGGCAACTATTTTATAAATTCTGGGAAAGAGTATTCTTAATCATTGTAGAAGTTTCCAAGAATATTGCACTCATGGGTGTTGTCACCGTTATGTAGGAAAACGCAGTAGCCAATTCACGCACAGCAAGACCTCGCAAACAGCAACGAGATAAACGACCAGTTAATCTGTTATAGTGATGTTGATTGAGGGATAAATATTGGCTCGGATACAGGAAGAACTCCCCTGATCATCTTTGAATAGTGCAATGAAATCTTTTATAATCCATCTGAACTGGCAGATGCGACCTCGATTTAACATCTCATCTAAAAGACAGCACCTGTGACAATGCAGCACTCGCTCAGTGCTGCACTGAAATGTTGACCTTGATTCTGACTCGGAGGCAAGAGCTAAAGTGGCACTACATATCAATGAATAAAAACAGAAGCATAGATAGGATTTATTTACCAGGGTCATTTGCCAAAAAGCTGCTGTTTGGACACCCCTGTCCTAAAGTAACTTAGGTAATTCGTGTAATGCCGTGGTATGATGGTGTGCAACTAACTTAAATTAAAAGCAATTCATCCCTCCTCCACTCTAAGAACTTAAATTTGGCCCACCCCTTTTTTTGACGCACTCACCAAAGATGCGCCGACTTTGTGGGCTGAAAACGGCACCTAAAAAGTCTCCCCCAATTCTGGCCGCTGTATTGCCTCTCCCGGGGCTTGGCGCGGCGTGGCCAATCGATTTTGGGGCGGGGGGGGGCGGGAGTTAGGGCCCTGCTCCAGAAACAGTGCCGGCAGCTCTGCACATGATTGGAGTTTGCGCGCATGCGCAGTAGCTCCTGCCCCCAGCCTGTGTACGCGTGCTACAGAGGGAGGGAGGGGAGGGGGAGGGGGAGGGGGAGGGGGAGGGAGGGAGGGGGAGGGGGAGGGAGGGAGGGGGAGAGGGGGGGAGGGGGAGGGAGAGGGGGGGAGAGGGGGGAGGGAGAGGGGGGGAGAGGGGGGGGGAGGGGGAGAGGGAGGGAGGGAGAGAGAGGGGGAGAGAGAGGGGGAGGGGGAGAGGGAGGGGGAGGGGGAGGGAGAGGGAGGGGGAGGGAGGGAGAGGGGGGGGGAGGGGAGAGAGGGGGAGAGGTGGAGGGGGGTGGGGAGGGTGGGGGAGGGGGAGAGGGAGGGGGAGGGGGGGGGAGGGGAGAGAGGGAGGGGGGTGGGGAGAGGTGGAGGGGGGTGGGGAGGGTGCGGGGTGGGAGTGAGGGGGGGTGGGAGTGAGGGGTGGAGGGAGTGGGGTGGAGGAGTGGAGGGAGTGGGGTGGAGGAGTGGAGGGAGTGGGGTGGTGGGGTGGTGGGGGAGTGGGGTGGTGGGGGAGTGGGGGGTGTGGTGGAGGAGTGGGGTGGTGGGGTGGAGGAGTGGGGTGGTGGGGTGAGGGGGGGGGTGGTCGGGTGAGGGGGGGGGGGGGGAGGGGGTGGTGAGGGGGAGGGGGTGGTGAAGGGGAGGGGGTGGTGGGGGGGAGGGGGTGGTGAGGGTGGGGGGGGAGGGGGTGGTGGGGGGGGAGGGGGTGGTGGGGGGGGAGGGGGTGGTGAGGGAGGAGGGTGGGTGGGGAGGGAGGAGGGTGGGTGGGGGGGTGGGGTGGGTGGGGGGGTGGGGAGGATGGGTGGGGGGGTGGGGGGGATGGGTGGGGGGGATGGGTGGGGGGAGAGTGGGTGGGTGGGGGGGTGGGAGGGGGGAAGAGTGGGTGGGGGGGTGGGGGGAGGGTGGGGGGGTGGGAGGGAGGAGGGTGGGTGGGAGGGTGGGAGGGTGGGGAGAGCAATGGAGAGAGTTTTGATCCCGGCTGGCAAGGGGGGACTGTGTGGCCAGTAATTTTAATGAGATTATTCAAGACTTTCCTTAACCATGTTGTTGAAAATACTATCCTACATAAGAATTACGAGCAGGAGGTATTTCTATTTTTTATTTGGATATTTTGAAAAAATTATGTAAATATGTTTTGTCTCTACTTCTTTTATTTTTGTAATTTAAGCTTCCATGAATGCTTCTGTTGTATAGTAAATTAACTTTGCGAAGTTTGTCATATGATGTCCTGTATAGCTGGTTGATCCTATTCACATTCTTTAATCATATCATTAAGTTCTGCTGGCCTCCGACCTATCTACCTGCGCTGAATTCTTAACTCTCCGCAAGGATTTTCTGTGAGGCCACAAGTGGCCACATGCGCTGGCCTAAGTTAGTTTCGAGTAACTATTAGCTGTCTGAAGTGACCTAAATGGCCAAAATGAGCATAGGTGGCTGGTAACGCCCTCTTTTGAAAAAAACTAAACTAAAAAAAATCCTAACTAACTTACTTACATTGGCGCAGATGCGCAAAATGAGGATTTTTTTTAAAGATACTCCAGAAAAATCAAGTGGCTCAAAAAAAAACAACTTCTCCTGGGCAATTTTGAGCCCTAAGACAGCAACTTTTGTAGGACTACATTTCCACAGCCACTAGCAGTTTTACAGTGCATAATTTGTGGCCAATCATGTTGGATACTGGATCGCAGACATTGCCAGACTATTGAAACTTGGAGTTGGGAAATATCCAGAAAAGACCTGACCCTAGCTTATATCTTTGACATCTACCTGAATGGACAGGTGGGGCTTCCATTTAACGTCTATAAGACAGCACCTCTGGCAATGCCGCACTCCTTCAGTACTGTACTAAAATGTTGCTTTGATTCAGACGGTGGCACTACAAATCAATAAACTCGGCTTGTATTCCTTGAGCTTAGAAGGTTGAGGAGTGATCTAAACGGAGATGTTTAAAATGATAAAATGATCCAGTAAGAAAGATATAGAACAACAGTCATTGAATATATTCAAGCCGGAGATAGACAGGGGAGCCGAGGGTTATGGGGAACAGGCAGGAAAGTGGGGTTGAGGCCAAGATCAGATCAGCCATGATCTTACTGACTGGCGGCGCAGGTTCGAGGGGCCAAATGGCCTACTCCTGCTCCTATTTCTTACGTTCTTAAAATATTTCATATTTTTGGTGGAATCTGGAACAAGAGTTCTTAAAATTAGAGTTAGGCCTTTCAAAGGTTAAATCAGGAAGTGCTTTTTCCCCATACAAAGATTAATGAAAATATGGAACTCTTTCCTCCAATATGGAAGTATCAATTGAAATTTTCGCGACGGAAATCGATAGTTGTTATTTGTTGGGTACGGGTATCAAGGGATATGGAACAAAGACTTGTAAATTAAGTTGAGGTACATATCAGCCATGATCAATTCTATCGCAGAACAGGCTCGGGGGCCTAATCCTGTCCGTGTGTCTATATCTATACAAATGAACTTTTCAACTGAGGTCAGTGGATAGTAATCAGGAACAGGCGCCCAAGCTGATTTTTCCATTCCTGACGCAGGGAACTAAAGCCAGTTGCAGTGCACAGTGCTCAATCCCCCATCCCCCAAATATCAGCCAGCATAAACTAAGGTCTGATCCTGGGTTTTCATAGCATATGGGGTTTAGTGCCATACCGAAGAATGCATTTATCCACTGAACCAGCAGCAGAGCACAAAGCAATTTTACATTGTGAGATTATGTAGCGAAAATCTCAAAGATGAATGCAAGGTTCTGGGAAAATCACTGGCCAAGTTAAACAGAATTCTTTAATTTCACTAATTAAACCAAGAAGGTATCAGCGAGATGACATTCTTCTATCTTGGATCATTTCCTGGTTTTGTGAAAGGCCCATTTGTTCTCAATTGTGGGTTACAATAACAAAATATTGTCTAGCTCAGCGACGTGGACCATATATAGTAGACATCTCAAATCGCTGGAGAAATACCACCAACAGTGTCTCCGCAAGATCCTGCAAATTCTCTGGGAGGACAGAAGCATCAACATTAGCATCCTCGATCAGGCCAACATCCCCAGCATCGAAGCACTGACCACACTCGACCAGCTCCGTTGGGCGGGCCACATTGGGAGTCTTGTGTCAGGCATGCGAACAAAGCAAGTGCTCTACTCAGAACTCCTACATGGCAAGCGAGCCTCAGGTGGGCAGAGGAAACGTTTCAAAGACACCTTCAAAGCTTCCTTGAAAGGTGCTGAGCACCTCGAGTCTCGTCGCCGAGAGCATGCAGAAAGCAAGCGCAGGCAGCGGAAGGAGCGTGCGGCAAACCAGTCTTCCCACCCACCGTTTCCTTCAACGACTGTCTGTCCCACCTGTGACAGAGACTGTAATTCCCATATTGGACTGTTCAGTCACCTAAGATCTCACTTTTAAAGTGGAAGCGAGTCTTCCTTGATTTCGAGGGACTGCCTACGATGATGACAATAACAAAATAAATGATTATGGCTAGAAATGCTCACAGCGAAGGCTAATTAAACTCCTGCTGCAGTGGGGCTAGAATGATTTCAAAAACTTGAGCCCTCTGAGATAATGACAACGAAGCAGCTGACACTGATTATGGAGAATAATGGCTTGCTTGGGTTGTTACTGGTGCCAGAGAGAGGCAGTAATCTTTACTTCCATCAGTAACAATTCAAGCAAGCCATTATTCTCCATAACCAGTGTCAGTTGCTCCGTTAGGAAAGAGTGACCATAATATGGTAGGATTCTTCATTAAGACGGAGAGTGACACAGTTAATTCAGAGACTAGGGTCCTGAACTTAAAGAAAGGTAACTTTGATGCTATGAGACGTGAATTGGCTAGTATAGACTGGCGAATGATACTTCAAGGGTTGACAGTGGATAGACAATGGCAGACATTTAAAAATCACATGGATGAATTACAACAATTGTACATCCCTGTATGGAGTAAAAATAAAATGGGGAAGGTGGCTCAACCGTGGCTAACAAGGGAAATTAGGGATAGTGTTAAATCCAAGGAAGAGGCATATAAATGATCCAGAAAAAGCAGCAAACCTGACTGGCAGAAATTTAGAATTCAGCAGAGGAGGACAAAGGGTTTAATTAGGAGGGGGAAAATAGAGTATGAGAGTAAGCTTGCAGAGAACATAAAAACTGACTGCAAAAGCGTCTATAAATATGTGAAGAGAAAAAGATTAGTGAAGACAAATGTAGGTCCCTTGCAGTCAGAATCAGGTGAATTTATAATGGGGAACAAAGAAATGGCAGACGAATTGAACAAATACTTTGCTTCTGTATTCACTAAGGAAGACACAAATAACCTTCCGGAAATACTAGGAGACCGAGGTTCTAGCGAGAAGGAGAAACTGAAGGAAATCCTTATTAGTCAGGAAATTGTGTAAGGGAAATTGATGGGATTGAGGGCCAATAAGTCTCCAGGGCCTGATAGTCTCCATCCCAGAGTACTTAAAGAAGTGGCCCTAGAAATAGTGGATGTATTGGTGGTCATTTTCTGACATTCTATGGACTCTGGATCAGTTCCTATGGATTGCAGGGTAGCTAATGTAACCCCACTTTTTAAAAAAAGGAGGGAGAGAAAACAGGGAATTATAGACCGGTTAGCCTGACATCGGTGGCGGGGAAAATGTTGGAATCAATTATTAAAGATGCAATAGCAGCGCATTTGGAAAGCAGTGGCAGGATCGGTCCAAGTCAGCATGGATTTATGAAAGGGAAATCATGCTTGACAAATCTTCTAGAATTTTTTGAGGATGTAACGAGTAGAGTGGACAAGGGAGAACCAGTGGATGTGGTGTATTTGGACTTTCAAAAGGCCTTTGACAAGATCCCACACAAGAGATTAGTGTGCAAAATTAAAGCACATGGTATTGGGGGTAATGTATTGACGTGGATAGAGAACTGGTTGGCAGACAGGAAGCAGAGAGTAGGAATAAACGGGACCTTTTCAGAATGGCAGGCAGTGACTAGTGGGGTACCGCAAGATTCAGTGCTGGGACCCCAGCTATTTACAATATACATTCATGATTTAGACGAAGGAATTGAATGTAATGTCTCCAAGTTTGCAGATGACACGAAGCTGGGTGGCAGTGTGAGTTGTGAGGAGGATGCTAAGAGGCTGTAGGGGTATTTGAACAGGTTAGGTGAGTGGACAAATGCAGTATAATGGAGATAAATGTGAGGTTATCCACTTTGGGGGAAAAAACAGGAAGGCGGAATATTATCTGAATGGTGACAGATTAGGAAAAGGGGAGGTGCAACCAGATCTGGGTGTCATGGTACATCAGTGATTGAAAGTTGGCATGCAGGTACAGCAGGCGGTGAAGGCGGCAAATGATATGTTGGCCTTCATAGCGAGAGGATTAGAGCATAGGAGCAAGGAGGTCTTACTCCAGTTGCACGGGGCTTGGTGAGGCCACACCTTGAATATTGTGTTCAGTTTTGGTCTCCTAATCTGAGGAAGGACATTCTTGCTATTGAGGGCTCACCAGACTGATTCCCGGGATGGCAGGACTGACATATGAGGAAAGACTGGATCAACTAGGCTTATATTCACTGAAATTTAGAAGAATGAGAGGGGATCTCATAGAAACATATAAAATTCTGATGGAATTGGACAGGTTAGATGCAGGAAGAATGTTCCCAATGTTGGGGAAGTTCAGAACTAAGGGTCAGTGTAAGGATAAGGGGTAAGCCATTTAGGACCAAGATGAGGAGAAACTTCTTCACTCAGAGAATTGTGAACCTGTGGAATTCTCTACTACAGAAAGTTGTTGAGGCCAATTCATCAGATATATTCAAAAGGGAGTTAGATGTGGCCCTTATGGCTAAAGGGTTCAAGGGGTATGGAGAGAAAGCAAATGGGGTACTGAAGTTGCATGATCAGCCATGATCATTTTGAATGGTGTTTGTTGCAGGCTCGAAGGGCCGAATGGCCTACTTCTCCTGCACCTATTTTCTAGGTTTCTCATGACCTGAAGTGATTTTGCACTGGACATGTGACACCTAATTTATACAGCCTTTCTTGTGCAGATTTTTTTTAAATCTTGAAATTCATATTCATTCTTCCCATGTGATTGAAATATCTGAAAGTGCTCCGCATAATCAAGTACTTTTTTGGAAGTGTATATTGTCTTACTTCAGCAAATGTGGTGGCAGCTATTACGCACTAACAACATTTCACAAAGAGTACAGTATAGTATTAGGCAGTCCCTCCTATTGAGGATGACCCACTTCCACACCAAAAATGGATGAGTTCACAGGTGTTTCAATGAGGGACCTGACATTCTAGGTCCCGAACTACATACTGAAGGGTGGAAGATGCCTGTGCGTGGATTCTTTTAAAGTGGGGTGGCCATTACACACGAGCCACCACATGGGCTTGACAGAGCTAGGTCTTGATCCAGTGGCAAGGGTTAACTAAGATGACTGGAGACCAAGCTCTGCTGCACGGACCGAGTGTGCAAACATTCTCCTACTATACATAGATCGCAGTGTGGGCTGGACCCTGCTGCCCCTGGGCCCTCGCCTCTCCTGGGCCCCGAACCCTCGCCTCGCCTGGGCCCCGATCTCTCACTGCTCCTCCACCCTGATCAAAAATGGAGCAGTCAGAAACAGGACATCAATTAGTCTCCTCTTATCTTGGAGACATCAAATACCAACACTGTTATTTGAAATTTCAAAATAGTAAACTCCAGCCTAGTTGAAGGATTATCAGTAGAAACAAATGCCAACTAACAGAATGAACACATTTCATTAGAATGTGAACAGCAGCAGCAGCAACAGCAAAATCCAAACCCTGCAATCACTTGTGAACTCGCTGGTGTGCCAGCAGGTTGGATGACTGAGTGAATCCCCTCCCACACTCAGAGCAGGTGAACAGATCAATGCCCACTTAATCTGCTTTTTGTTTTAGGTGAGAATGTTGGCCAGAACGTTAATTAACTTCCTGCTCTTCAATTAGTGCCCTGGGATCTTTAAGGTCTACCTGAAAAGGCAAACAGGATGTCTGTTTAGCATCTCACCTGAAGAATGGCATCTCCGACACCTGAGCACTGAAAATCAGTCCAGATCATAACTGTTATTGGGTTGAACCTATAAAATTCCAGCCCAGATGTGAAAATTTGACCAATTGAGTTAAGCCAACACCATTTAAGAAAGAAAGACATACTTGCATTTATATAGCGCCTTTCACAACCACCGGACGTCTCAAAGCACTTTAAACCAATGAAGTACTTATGGAATGTAGTTACTCTTGTAATGTGGGAAACACGGCGGCCAATTTGCGCAAAGCAAGGTCCCACAAACATCAATGTGATAATGACCTAATAATCTGCTTTGTTATGTTGATTGAGGGATAAATATTGGCTAGGACACCGGGGAAAACTCCCCTGCTTTTCTTTTAAATAGTGCCATGGGATCTTTTACGTCCACCCATGAGAGCAGACGGTTTAATGTTTCATCCGAAAGACAGCACCTTCGACAGTACAGCACTCCCTCAGCACTGAACTAGATTGTCAGCCTAGATTTCCGTGCTCAAGTCCCTGGAATGGGACTTGAACCCACAACCTTCTGACTCAGATATCAGAAAATCAGACCAGATCATAACTTCACATTCGGTTATTGGGTTGAATCCATAAAATTCTAGTCCAGAAGTAAAAGTGTGATCAATTGAGTGAAGCTGACACGAAAGTAGTAAGCATTTTGCATCAGACCCAACACGTGCCTCAAAATGGTTCTTTAATTGTGCCAATTAAGTAACACAAAATTTGTACAATACTGACAGAAACAGTAAATACTTTTTCCAAGACTTCATTTTTGGTCACAGCCAAAACCCATGATTCATCAGACGGCATAGTGCAACAGCATTACAGATGTATGCAGTTAGTCTAATACATCAAAAGACTTGAATTGAAACTTGGGAGGGGAATTGTGTTCTTGCTAAATTGCTAGAAGTCTGTCTTCTTGACAAGGTCTTAGGTCCCCTGAGCATGCTACTAAAAGGCTTTGCATAGCAATAATGTAGACATATAAAGCGACTGTAAGCTATGTTGAAACAGAAGTTTAAGTATTTGGAAGCTCGACTCTACTCATTGACAAAGTTTCAAGCTGTCTATCATTAAAACTCTACAAGCGATATGTTTGTTCTCTTCCTGTTTCTTTACATGCAGCACAACAAGTTGTTTGCATATGGGTGCGGGGGGCGGGGGAGGTTGGATAATTCAACCACATTATTTGAATCATACCTTGTGCCTGCCTACACAAATCATTACAGACAATAATCATTCAGAATTTGATGACCCAGTTTATCCCCATTCTTTCAGACAGAACAACCAAAGTAGAGTTCAACCATTCCCCCCTCCCCCCACACAAACAGCAAAGCATCTTTCCATATATATTTGCTCATTTTGGCAAGAGACTGATTAGTAACTCAAAAGAAATACTCAAATATTTGTTGCAGCTGTAATAGGCACCTTCTTTCATCCTCTCCATCAGATAGATATTTATGGTTGTGTCTATATTAAAAAATTGCGAATGGCTGCAACATTCTGAAGGTACTATCAGTGATGCTGTGAGGGTCATGCGATGTGACCCATTAAGTACAGTGGAGCTGAACTAACATTGTTTGACAGTCCGACTGCAGAGTCTGAACTTCCCCTTCCCTGCAGTGCTAAGTAGAAGTTTGCAAGGTTACCTGCATGAAGTTTAATTTAAGCATTGCTGTCCAGTCCTGCCCCAATATCACAGTCTCGATATTTAAAATATGCAATAAATGTGTATATTAAGCATTATTTCAATGTGTCCCAGCCTCAATTCCATCTCAAACTCTTTTTTCCCCCTCAGCCTCTTGTTCACAACCCCACACCTCCCCCGTTTACCAGAATTTCCAGAATGAGCCCCTCTCCCACTGAGTAACACTTCCAGTTGGGAGACCCCTATCTCCTGAGCATATGGTCCACAATTTTGCACAGCCCATCCCAACTTCCCACACCACCCTATTTTGTTCAGAAATTTGGAGATCTCTTCCTTCCGCACTCTTACTCCTATTTTCCCTGCCCCCAATTATCCCAATTATACCCTTTAAAGCCCCTTCAACTGAAAACCTCACTTTGTATTGACTCCGTGTGCAACGCCATGGAAAATCAAATCATTTTTTTTTAAAAAGAGGGTAAATAGTGTGCTCAGAAGGCTCAACAATGCTTTGAGGTGGGTCTCATGCTTCAGGAAACAGTACGACTACCTTTTTTATGGTGGCCACTGTGCAGTATCAATATAGCAAATGTCGACATCAAGCATTCCCAGCTAATTATAGCACAGCCAGCTACAAAGCAAAGTCCCTCCACAATCTGGCTCAAACAACATGCCTTTGGTGTAACCCGAGAGGAGGCCCTCTCCTACACCACCAAGATAGACTGTTCTACTTCTCACACTAACCATCCTTCTGTTCAATAGGAGCAGGACTAGGCCTGCTTCTGGTATTCTAACTGAGACTACAGACTACTGCTGAATTATACTTTTGTGCTGTGCCCATGAGGAACTCGATTTGGATTCGACACTCACTTCAAATGGAGCCCTTATTTGTCTGCATATAGTCAGCAGAGATGAATTTAAGCACAAGCCCCAGCACCAAAATAGTACTGTGCTAACCCACAGCATAATTCAGGACCACGGTGCTATTCTTAAGCTTTTCCTCACAATCTCAATCTAATTCTGGTCTGTGATTGCTACAAGATCAGAAGATAGGGGTTTTAATGAATACCAACCCTATCTTCTACCTACCACAGCAGTCATATATTTCTTAAATAGCCACCAGCCACATGTGGTCAATTGGAAATCTAGATGTGGCTAATTACATTTCTGATCAGTAAATAACAAAATGAGTAATAGACACCTTCATTGAGCATGTGATTTCAATTCGCATATTCGCATGGCATACCCACTTAGTCTTCAACCTTTTAGTGTGTTGGTAGAATGGCAAGGCGAAAAACAGATTGTGCAAGTGTTGGGAGTGCTTTATTTCCTTGGCTACTGAATGCTAGTAGATGTTTGTCAAGTAAATATACACGTGCGTACATTTACCTGTATTGTATGCGTATCTGCATATGGTGGTCAGAGATGGATTTGAGCACAGGCCCCAGCAGCAAAATAGTAGTGTGCTAACCCACAGCAAAATTCAGGCCCATTATTCAATGCTTAAGCTTTTCCTCACAATCTAATTGTGATCGGTGATTGCTATAAGATCTCTCCGCTTCTCTAAATCTCTTTCCTCCGTTAAGACGCTCCTTAAAACCTACCTCTTTGACCAAGCTTTTGGTCATCGGCCCTAATTTCTCCTTATGTGGCTTGATGTCAAATATTTGTGTCTTGTAAGACTCCTGTGAGGCGCCTTGGGACGTTTCACTACGTTAAAGGCGCTATATAAATACAAGTTGCTGTTGGTGTTGCTATGCAAAGGGTTTTGTACCCGCATGTTGCTAAAACGGTGTTGTAGCCACACCTGCGGCTCGTCGGCAATTTAAATTGGACAGCGCTGTCTTAATTGCGTCCAGTGTACTGACCATCCTTTCTGGCAACCTATTGCAGCTGTTACTTACCCTTCTTGCAAAGATTAGGAAAAGGGAAGGTGCAACGAGACCTGGGTGTCATGGTACATCAGTCATTGAAGGTTGGCATGCAGGTACAGCAGGCGGTTAAGAAAGCAAATGGCATGTTGGCCTTCATAGCGAGGGGATTTGAATACAGGGGCAGGGAGGTGTTGCTACAGTTGTACAGGTCCTTGGTGAGGCCACACCTGGAGTATTGTGTACAGTTTTGGTCTCCTAACTTGAGGAAGGACATTCTTGCTATTGAGGGAGTGCAGCGAAGGTTCACCAGACTGATTCCCGGGATGGCGGGACTGACCTATCAAGAAAGATTGGATCAATTGGGCTTGTATTCACTGGAGTTCAGAAGAATGAGAGGGGACCTCATAGAAACGTTTAAAATTCTGACGGGTTTAGACAGGTTAGATGCAGAAAGAATGTTCCCAATGTTGGGGAAGTCCAGAACCAGGGGTCACAGTCTGAGGATAAGGGGTAAGCCATTTAGGACCGAGATGAGGAGAAACTTCTTCACCCAGAGAGTGGTGAACCTGTGGAATTCTCTACCACAGAAAGTAGTTGAGGCCAATTCACTAAATATATTCAAAAGGGAGTTAGATGAGGTCCTTACTACTCGGGGGATCAAGGGGTATGGCGAGAAAGCAGGAAGGGGGTACTGAAGTTTCATGTTCAGCCATGAACTCATTGAATGGCGGTGCAGGCTAGAAGGGCTGAATGGCCTGCTCCTGCACCTATTTTCTATGTTTCTATGTTTCTATATGTTTAATGGCATCTGGCCTCATTTTTTTCTTCAAAAACTTCAAATCTGTGCCCTTGCAGGTTTTGTTACCTCACCATATCTGAAAGTATTGTTTTGGTTTTACTTTAATGTGTTTTATGTAATCCTATAAAGCTCTCCCCGAAAGGTCTCTTTTTGAGGCAGAAGATTCCTAGCTCTTCCTTCTATCACTAAGGATCAGTCTCGTTGCTTTTCTCTGTACTGCCTCCTAGGTCCCTTATGACATGTCAACAGAAATGTATGATGTATTTCAGGTACCATCTGATCAAGGCACCGTGCAGCTTTAGTGTGGCCTCTGAATTTGAGCTCAACTGATTTGGCAATAAAATACATCATATCAGCATTGTTTATTGTTGTCTCACACTGTTTAGACATGGTTGGTTACAACTAACACCCCAAAGTCTCTCTCAACACGTCTCGTTTGGCAAATTGTAACTAATCTATTGAATACTTAATGGGGATGAACCTGGAATGAGTATGGCTCAGCTCACCAGTACACAACTTTCTGTACGTCTAAATAAATAGAATCCACTCAATGATGCCTTACATCCAGCAGGGATCCATGCATGAAGGAACATAAGAACATAAGAACATAAGAAATATGAACAGGAGTAGGCCATATGGCCCCTTGAGCCTGCTCCGCCATTCAATAAGATCATGGCTGATCTGATCATGGACTCAGCTCCGCTTCCCGCCCACTCCCCATAGCCACTTATTGTTTAAGAAACTGTCCATTTCTGTCTTAAATTTATTCAATGTCCCAGCTTCCACAATTCTCTGAGGCAGCGAATTCCACAGACTTACAACCCTCGGAGAGAAGAAATTTCTTCTCATCGCTGTTTTAAATGGGCGATCCCTTATTCTAAGATTATGTCCTCTCGTTCTAGTCTCCCCCATCAGTGGAAACATCCACTCTGCATCCCTCATAATCTTATACGTTTCGAGAAAAATCACCTCTCATTCTTCTGAATTCCAATGAGTCGAGGCCCAACCTACTCAACCATTCCTCACAAGTCAACCCCCTCATCTCCGGAATCAAGCCCCCTCATAATCTTATACGTTTCGAGAAAAATCACCTCTCATTCTTCTGAATTCCAATGAGTCGAGGCCCAACCTACTCAACCATTCCTCACAAGTCAACCCCCTCATCTCCGGAATCAACCGAGTGAACCTACACCATTTTGGGTACTGTTGGGGGAGATGACTCATCAGGAGAAGGTGGCAGCAGCCAAGTTCATGGCATCATGGTTGGCTCTCTGCTGCATAGGAGGGCAGGAAAAAGAATGGGAGAATATAGTGGTAGGGGATTCTAATCTAAGAGGAATAGATAGGCGTTTCTACGGCCGCAATCAAGACTCCAGGATGATATGTTGCTTCCTGGCGCAAGGGGCAAGGATGTCTTGGAGCAGCTGCAGGGCATTTTAGAGGGGGAGGGTGAACAGCCAGTTGTCCTGGTGCCTATAGGTACCAACGATATAGGTAAAAAAACAAGTTGAGGTCCTACAAGCTCAATTTAGGGAGCTAGGAGTTAAATTAAAAAGTAGGACCTCAAAGGTAGTAACCTCAGGATTGCTACCAGTGCCACGAGCTAGTCAGAGTAGAAATAGCAGGATAGTTAAGATGAATATGTGGCTTGAGGAATGGTGCAAGAGGGAGGGATTCAAATTTTTGGGACATTGGAACCGGTTCTGGGGGAGGTGGGACCAGTACAAACCAGATGGTCTGCACCTGGGCAGGACCGGAACCAATGTCCTGGGGGTTTGTTTGCTGGTGCTGTTAGGGAGGGTTTAAACGAATATGGCAAGGGGATGGAAATCTATGCAGGGAGACAGATGGAAGTAAAATGGGGGCAGAAGCAAAAGGTAGAAAGGAGATAAGGAAAGGTGGAGAACAGAGAAATCAAAGGCAAAAATCAAAAAGGGCCACATTACAGCAAAATTTTAAAGGGGCAAAGTGTCTTAAAAAGACAAGCCTGAATGCTCTGTGCCTCAATGCGAGGAGCATTCGTAACAAGGTGGATGAATTAACTGCGTAGATAGCTGTTAACGGATATGATGTAATTGGGATTACGGAGACATGGCTCCAAGGTGACCAAGGCTGGGAACTCAACATTCAGGGGTATTCAATATTCACAAAAGATAGACAGAAAGGAAAAGGAGGTGGAGTAGCATTGCTAGTTAAAGAGGAAATTAACACAATAAATAGTAAGGAAGGACATTAGCTTGGATGATGATGTGGAATCTGTATGGGTCGAGCTGCAGAACACCCAAGGGCAGAAAACACTAGTGCGAAATGTGTACAGACTACCAAACAGTGGCAGAGAGGTTGGGGATGGCATCAAACAGGAAATTAGGGATGCGTGCAATAAATGTGCAGCAGTTATAACGGGTGACTTTAATCTACATATAGATTGGGCTAACCAAACTGGTAGCAATACGGCAGAGGAGGATATCCAGGAGTATATAAGGGATGGTTTTCTAGACCAATATGTCGAGGAACCAACTAGAGAGCAGGACATCCTAGACTGGGTCAACCGAGGATTAATTGTCAATCTTGTTGTTCAAGGCCCCTTGGGGAAGAGTGACCAGAATATGGTAGGATTCTTCATTAAGATGGAGAGTGACAGAGTTAATTCAGAGACGAGGGTCCTGAACTTAAAGAAAAGTAATTTCGATGGTATGAGACGTGAATTGGCTAGGATAGACCGGCAAATGATACTAAAAGGGTTGACGGTCGATAGGCAATGGCAAACATTTAAAGATCACATGGATGAACTTCAACAATTGTACATCCCTGTCTGGCGTAAAAAGAAACGGGGAAGGTGGCTCAACCGTGGCTAACAAGGGAAATTAGGGATAGTGTTAAATCCAAGGAAGAGGCATATAAATTGGCCAGAAGCAACAAACCTGAGGACTGGGAGAAATGTAGGATTCAGCACAGGAGGACAAAGGGTTTAATTAGGAGGGAGAAAATAGAGTATGAGAGTAAGCTTGCAGGGAACATAAAAACTGACTGCAAAAGCTTCTATGTGAAGAAAAATATAGGTCCCTTGCAGTCAGAATCAGGTGAATTTATAATGGGGAACAAAGAAATGGCAGACCAATGAAACAAATACTTCGGTTCTGTCTTCACCAAGGAAGACACAAATAACCTTCCGGAAATACTAGAGGACCGAGGGTCTAGCGAGGAGGAGGAATTGAAGGAAATTTTTTATTAGTCAGGAAATTCTGTTAGGGATTGATGGGATTGAAGGCCAATAAATCCCCAGGGCCTGATAGTCTGCATCCCAGAGTACTTAAGGAAGTCGCCCTTAAAATAGTGGATGCATTGGTGGTCATTTTCCAACATTCTATAGACTCTGGATCAGTTCCTATGGATTGGAGGGTAGCTAATGTAACGCCACTTTTAAAAAAAGGAGGGAGGGAAAACAAGGAATTATAGACCGGTTAGCCTGACATCAGTAGTGGGGAAAATGTTGGAATCAATTATTAAAGACGTAATAGCAGCACATTTGGAAAGCAGTGACAGGATCGGTCCAAGTCAGCATGGATTTATGAAAGGGAAATCATGCTTGACAAATCTTCTAAAATATTTTGAGGATGTAACTACAAGAGTGGACAAGGGAGAACCAGTGGATGTGGTGTATTTGGACTTTCAAAAGGCTTTTGACAAGCTCCCACACAAGAAATTAGTGTGCAAAATTAAAGTACATGGTATTGGGGGTAAGCTATTGACGTGGATAGAGAACTGGTTGGCAGACAGGAAGCAAAGAGTAGGAATAAACGGGTCCTTTTCAGAAAGGCAGGCAGTGACTAGTGGGGTACCACAAGGTTCAGTGCTGGGCCCCCAGCTATTTACAATACACAATGATTTGGACGAAGGAAGTGAATGTAATATTTCTAAGTTTGCAGATGACACTCAGCTGGGTCGCAGTGTGAGCTGTGAGGAGGATGCTAAGAGGCTGCAGATTGACTTGGACAGGTTAGGTGAGTGGGCAAATGCATGGCAGATGCAGTATAATATAGATAAATGTGAGGTTATCCACTTTGGTGGCAAAAACAGGGAGGCAGAATATTATCTGAATGATGACAGATTAGGAAACGGGGAGGTGCAACGAGACCCGGGTGTCATGGTACATCAGTCATTGAAAGTTGGCATGCAGGTACAGCAGGCAGTGAAGAAAGAAAATGGCATGTTTGCTTTCATAGCGAGAGGATGAGAGTATAGGAGCAGGGAGGTCTTACTGCAGTTGTACAGGGCCTTGGTGAGGCCACACCTTGAATATTGCATGCAGTTTTGGTCTCCTAATCTGAGGAAGGACATTCTTGCTATTCAGAGAGTGCAGCGAAGGTTCACCAGACTGACTCCCGGGGTGGCAGGACTGACATATGAAGAAAGACTGGATCGATTAGGCTTATATTCACTAGAATTTAGAAGAATGAGAGGGGATCTCATAGAAACATATAAAGTGCTGACGGGATTGGACAGATTGTTCCCATTGTTGGAGAAGTCCAGAACCAGGGGTCGCAGTCGAAGGATAAGGGGTAAGCTATTTAGGACCGAGATGAGGTGAAACTTCTTCAGAGAATTGTGAACTTGTGGAATTCTCTACCACAGAAAGTTGTTGAGGCTAGCCAGTTTGATAGATATATTCAAAAGGGAGTTAGATGTGGCCCTTACAGCTGAAGGGATCAAACGGTATGGAGAGAAAGCAGGAAAGGGGTACTGAGGTCAATGATCAGCCATGATCGTATTGAATGGTGGTGCAGGCTCGAAGGGCCGAATGGCCTACTCCTGTACCCAATTTCTATGTTTCTATGAACTGCCCCCAAAGCAAGTATATCCTTTCGTAAACATGGAAACCAAAACTGCACGCAGTATTCCAGGTGTGGCCTCACCAATACTTTATATAGTTGTAGCAAGACTTCCCTGCTTTTATACTCCATCTTCTTTGCAATAAAGGCAAGGATACCATTGGCTTTCCTGATCACTTGCTTTACCTGGATACTATCCTTTTGTGTTTCATGCACAAGTACCCCCAGGTCCCGCTGCACTGCGGCATTTTGCAACCTTTCTCCATTTAAATAATAACTTGCTCTTTGATTTTTTCTGCCAAAGTGCATGACCTCACACTTTCCAGCATTATACTCCATCTGCCAAATTTTTGCCCACTGTCTGTGTCCCTTTGCAGATTTTGTGTGTCCTCCTCACACATTGCTTTTTCTCCCATCTTTGTATCGTCAGCAAACTTGGCTACGTTACACTCAGTCCCTTCTTCCAAGTCATTATTATAGATTGTAAATAGCTGGGGTCCCAGCACTGATCCCTGTGGCACCCCACTAGTTACTGGTTGCCAAGAAGAGACTTAGCCAATCCTGTATCCATGCCAATATATTTACCCCCAACCCCGTGAACTTTTATCTTGTGCAGTAACCTTTTATGTGGCACCTTGTCAAATGCCTTCTGGAAGTCCAAATACACCACATCCACTGGTTCCCCTTTATCCACCCTGTTCGTTACATCCTCAAAGAACTTCAACAAATTTGTCAAACATGACTTCCCCTTCATAAATCCATGCTGACTCCGTGTGGCCGAATTTTGCTTTTCCAAATGTCCTGCTACTGCTTCTTTAATAATGGACTCCAACATTTTCCCAACCACAGCGAGGCCCCAATTCTCCAACCTGCCCTGTATCGAGCGTAGCTTAGTGCTGTGTGTGCAGGTTGCTGAATATACCCTCAGGAGTGTATTATTGGTATCCTGACAAAAGTTCTTCCAATCAAACATTAACCCAATGTTCACACAACTGTCATTTTACAATATTTTAAACTCATTCATACAAAAATGTTCAGTTGGTGAAAAGGCAATATGGGCTGTGACACACCACACAATGATATTCATATATTCATATTGTCTCAACATTAAAAATTGCAAAACATAAACAGGTTGTTCAGAAAACCTGTGATTTTATCCTTCACATCAGCAGAAGGCCTAATCCCATGCATCACCAAATGTGAGCACCTAATCTATTTACGGCATCTGAATGAAAACCATAACAGGAGATGCATGGTAATGCTAATTGTGTCCAAAAAAGTGAGGTCCATTTTAAAGTTCTTATATCTTCTGACTGCAAAAACACCCCAACTTATTTATATTGGTAGGGAAATGGTTGTCATCTCACCAATCGGTTTGTCTCCTACTGATCTTGACCATTATCCAGGGACTGGCAGTCCAAAACTTTGGGAGTCAGATCAACAGCTGAATTCAGACTACTTAGTTGTCCACAATAATTATACATTCAGTAAATCAGCAGGTAAATCCAACATAACTTTAGAAAACCAAGTGTCAGCTGCAACAATCTCTGTATGAGGTCTGAAAGTGAGATCATTTAAACCAAAAGATAAGCTTTTCAAAGGATAGCTCAACTCTACACAGGCAGACGGGAATTACTTGACTAAAAGGCATACATTTTTAATAACCCCACCGTTAACAAAAGTCTGAGAACCAATGTATGCAGATTCAATGATGCAGATCAATATTTTTTTTTTATTCTAGGCATAGCTGGAAACTTGGAACAAGAATATAAGAATTAGGAGCAAGACTAGGTCATGTGGTCCTTCGAGCCTGCTCTGCCATTCACTAAGATCAGGGCTGATCTTCAACCTCAACTCCACTTGCCCGCATAATCCTTGATTGCCCCAGAGTCCAAAAATCTTATCTATCTCGGCCTTGAATATGCGGAATGACTCAGTATCCACAGCCTTTGGGGTAGAGAATTCGAAAGATTCACAACCCTCCAAGTGAAGAAATTCCTCCTCATCTCAGTCTTAAATGTCTGACACTTTATCCTGAGAATATGCCCCCTTGTTCTAGATACTCCAGCCAGGGGAAACATCCTCTCAGCATCTACCCTGTCAATCACCCTCAAAATCTTATATGTTTCATTGAGATCACCTCTCATTCTTATAAACTCCAGCGAGCATAGACCTAATCGACTCAATCTGTTGAACAATCCTCAAACTGTGAACCATGCACACTTGGTGTAAACAGATAGATTGTATTTTTTTTTAATAATCAACTTAAAATCGTATAAATCTAGAACCAAAACAGTCCATGACAATGCATTTACAGATGAAACATAGAAAATAGGTGCATAGGAGGCCATTAGGCCCTTCGAGCCTGCACCACCATTCAATAAGATCATGGCTGATCATTCACCTCAGTACCCCTTTCCTGCTTTCTCTCCATACCCCTTGATCCCTTTAGCCGTAAGGGGCATATCTAACTCCCCCTTGAATATATCCAATGAACTGACATCGACAACTCTCTGTGGCAGGGAATTCCACTGGTTAACAACTCAGTGAAGAAGTTTCTCCTCATCTCAGTCCTAAATGGCTTATTCCTTATCCTTAGGCTGTGTCCCCTGGTTCTGGACTTCCTCAACATCGAAAACATTCTTTCTGCATCTAGCCTGTCCAGTCCCGTCAGAATTTTATATGTTTCTATGAGATCCCCTCTCATCCTTCTAAACTCCAGTGAATACAGGCCCAGTCGATCCAGTCTCTCCTCATATGTCAGTCCTGCCGTCCCGGGAATCAGTCTGGTGAACCTTCGCTGCACTCCCTCAATAGCAAGAACGTCCTTCCTCAGATTAGGAGACCAAAATTGAACACAATATTCCAGGTGAGGCCTCACCAAGGCCCTGTACAACTGCAGCAAGACCTCCCTGCTCCTATACTCAAATCCCCTAGCTATGAAGGCCAACATACCATTTGCCTTCTTTACTGCCTGCTGTACCTGCATGCCAACTTTCAATGACTGATGGACCATGACACCCAGGTCTCGCTGCATCTTCCCTTTTCCTAATCTGCCGCCATTCAGATAATATTCTGCCTTCGTGTTTTTGCCACCAAAGTGGATAACCTCATATTTATCCATATTATACTGATCTGCCACGCGTTTGCCCACTCACCTAACCTGTCCAAGTCACCCTGCAGCTTTTTGGGTCCTCCTCACAGCTCACACTGCCACTCAGCTTAGTGTCATCTGCAAACTTGGAGATATTACACTCAATTCCCTCATCCAAATCATTAATGTACATTGTAAATAGCTGGGGTCCCAGCACTGAGTCCTGCGGTACCCCACTAGTCACTGCCTGCCGTTCTGAAAAGGATCCGTTTATCCCGACTCTCTGCTTCATGTCTGCCAACCAGTTCTCTATCCACGTCAGTACATTACCACCAATACCATGTGCTTTAATTTTGCACACCAATCTCTTGTGTGGGACCTTGTCAAAAGCCTTGTCAAAAGCATGACTGCCAGCCGTGATTACTAGACAGTATCTAAATGAGGGAATCACAAAACATCATAAACTATAATTCCCTTTATAAGTGAGGAAATCATCACTTCCATATAATGCCATAGTATATACAGTAGATGGTGCCTTTTCGAACCGAGCCATCAATAAACAATTGCGTTCTCCCGGTGTTCTACCCAACACTTATCCCTCAAGCAACATAACTAAAAACTAATTATCTCCACAGAAGTGTGAAGTAATTTATTTTGGAGGGAAGAATGAGGAGAGGCAATATAAATTAAATGGTACAATTTTAAAGGGAGTGCAGGAACAGATTGACGTGGGGGTGTACATATACAAGTCTTTGAAGGTGTCAGGACAAGTTGAGAAGGCTCTTAAAAGAGCATACGGGATCCTTGGCTTTATAAATAGAGGAGTAGAGTACAAAAGCAAGGAAGTTGTGTGAAATCTCAGCTTGCAATTTGTGGTCTATTCTGGACACCACACTTTAGGAAGGATGTCAAGGCCTTAAAGAGGGTGTAGAATGATAGCAGTGATGAAAGACTTCCACTATTTGGAGAGGCTAGAGAAACCGGGGTTGTTTTCCTTAGAGCAGAGAAGGTTAAGGAGAGATTTGATAGAGATGCTCAAAGTCATCTAGAGTAAATACTGAGAAATTGTTTCCAGTGGCAGAAGGATCGGTAGCCAGATGTACCAGAGGACACAGATGCAAGATAATTGACAAAAGAACCAGAGGCGACGCGAGGTAAAAATAATATATGCAGCAAGTTATGATGATCTGGAATGCACTGCATGAAAGGGTGGTGGAAGCAGATTGAATAAGAAGTTTCAAAAGGGAATTGGATAAATACTTGAAGTGGAAAAAAATTGCGGGTCTATGGAGAATGAGCAAGGGAGTGGGACTAATTGGGTAGCTCTTTCAAAACGCCGGCACAAGCACGATGGGCCAAATGGCCGCCTTCTGTGTTGCACCAATCGATGATTCTATGGCCCAGTCATTCAATTGATTGCTATTTGTATGAGCTTGGTCCACGCAAATTGGCTGCTGTGCTTCCCTACATGACAATAGTAACTGCACTTCAAAAGTAGTTAATTGGTTGTAAAGCGCTTTGGGATGCCCTAAGAGCAAGAGAGGTGCTTCATAAATGTGAGCTCCTTTCTATACATAACAGGATGGCCTCCAGTTTGATCACCAGTCTTTTGAGTTAGCTGACTTCAGTCAGGGCTGAGTTGGTGATATTGCAATTGGTTTCACTATCCTCAGGTGAACAAATTGGAAAAGCAAAACCGGAAACGTTCCAACTTTAAATTTAATATCCAGCGATCAATGCTAGAAAATGCACAGGTGGAGTTTGATTAAGGACCAGCTGTCACTCTCAAAGGGTCATACAGTTGACAAGGCCACCTCAGTAAGGTAATAAAAGCTTTCAGGGTGGTTGAGGGAGAAAAGAAAGGAAAATTCACCAACAAATCTCCACTGAACTTGTGGTCGCACGCTTATTTTGTAGTCACTTCTTTTTACGCTGACAGTAAGTATCTCATTGGACAGTGACAACCAGTGCAGTCTCTGGAGTTAATGTGTAATGACATTTTTAATTAAAGGCTAATGATCATGATGTTACCACTCCAAGTTTATCATGCTGTAATCTGCAATTGAATACCAGAATATTGATGTACATCATCAAGCTACTTGCCTTATGAAACATATTGTATACTCACTAGTCCATTGTTTATTAATCATGCACATGTGGTCAGTTTTTCCTATATTTTGCTTTAAAAAAAACTGTGTCCATAAGTAGGGATTTTAGCTTCAGTGCAATAAAACCATGTTTTAACCAGGAGTTAAATCTTGAGTAGATAGAAAATACCCAAGTTCATATAAATTCAGATTTAAATCTCAGGTACAGTGCATTTGTGCGCTCATACGAGGCTGAATTTTCTTCCTAGAAATCTATGAGGACTGAAATATTGTGCAGCTAGTGCATGTCTAATGGGACGAATCACAGGACCTGCTGTGAAATGTAAGCATTTATCTTTCATATTCAATGTATATAAACAGAATTTACTCATCCCTTTAGATAGCCAACAGTTTACATTTAATGCCTAAATATCATTAATGGATAATGTTGAAAAATGTTAACGGTACGATATTTTTTTAAACTGTAGATAACAGAAAGAGCTAGTCCAAATATGAAGCAAAAACAGTGGCAAATGCCTGCACTTTGGACTTTGGTGCATTAATTGTTAACAAAAAGAGGAGCACTGTCAGACATAGCAGGTAAATACAATCCAACATCGAGGCAAGGTATGACAACAAAGGACAAATTAGCTTTTTACAGAAGTGCTTTTTAAAATTTTTGTTCCAGGCAAATGAACTGTCAATTATCTGATAAAATCATTTAAAAATACGAACAAGGTCAAAGCAAGCACTACAAACTAGGACACAGTTGTCAAATAACAAAAGATTTTCCCCCCAAAGGCAATTAAAAAGAATAAATCCTTAAAATGGAAGAAAATTTACACAAAATATTGTGAACAGTTGTTCCACAACTGCCAATTTCTTCTTTCTGTTCATTAAATGGGTAGGAATTTCTTTATCTGTCAATACCTCTGGCCCAGCAGACTGGGAATGGACTGCAGCCGCTCCTCTCCATGCAGACGGCACCTGCTTCTTGGATCAGGCCTTGCTGCTTTGGCAGCAGCGTTCACGCCAGCTAGGCCACTGCATACAATGTCTCAATTCAATACTGCCAGTATGGGCTCCAGCAGGGGGCTGGGAAGACACTTCAATTTGTTCAGTTCAACACAAAAACCCTGCTTCCTTTCATATGTGCCTTCACGTTAGTTCTCTTATTTCAGGCTCCACAGTGGAGTAGAACAGCATACAATTTCTTCCGCAAAGAACTGCACCAAACCTCCTTCAAGTTTCAGATTCTCCTCATGTTTCTCGTACACCCGAGCCATCCTTTCCAGTGCAAACTGCTAAAAGGCACCACTGTAGCCTGCAGCCAGCTCCATTTGGAGTTGATTAGCAAGCACCTTATTAATATGCTAATCTCACCCGCAGACTCCTGTTTACAAAACTGACAAGAGAATTCAACCGATGCCTCACTGCAAATCAAATCTGACCCAGGTCATGACTGTATTCCTTCAGATGTGCCTCTGGCATTCTGTAGAGTTGGTTTTTTGCCTTTGTTTCATTTGAAATTATACCTCGGGTCAGGTAATAAAAAGATAAAACTTCTGCTTCATCTTGCCGTTTTCCAACCATAAAAAGAGTGAACTCTTTTTATCACAGCCTACACAGAGCAGCATTGGAGTCCAAGCACGTAGTGCCTGGAAACTAGGGCAGCAATATAATAACCTATCAGTACCACAGCTAGCTCCTGGATCCTCAAAGGCAGCTTCCATATTTTCCATACAGCTGGGAAGGCAAAGAATGACGAGTGACTCCGTTCTTTCAATCGACATGCCAACTACATCATATTGAATTTCATACACTATATTCCTAGAATGCTGACAAGCTGTGTTAAACAGGATTCATCAGCAGACAGGGGTGTTATTAAAATGGTACATGCCTGAATTATGTGTTTTGACTTCAAAGTATTCTTTGTACATGTGCATTATCATAATTCATGAATTTATGTCATCAATGTCACACATTTTGAATGTCCCAAATTGAGTGCGATGTAACTACCACATGTGTACAGTGATATAATTTACTGTTTACAATGATCAAATGATTCCCTTTGGGATGGAAGAGTTCTCCAAGTGGAGTGTTGAGGGAGTGCTGCACTGCCGGAGGGGCAGTAGTGAGAGAGTGCCGCACTGTCGGAGGGGGCAGTACTGAGAGAGTGCTGCACTGTCGGAGGGGCAGTACTGAGGGAGTGCTGCACTGTCAGCGGCATCGTCTTTCGAATAAGGCGTTAAACAGAGGCCCTGTCTGCCCTCTTAGGTGGATGCAAAATATACCATTACACTATTTGAAGTGCAGGGGAGCTCTCCTCAATCTGGCCACTATCACCAAGAAACAGATTATCTTGTCATCATCACAATTGTTTGTGGAATCTTGCTATGCGCTAATTGGCTGCCATGTTTCCTACATTACAACTGTGATTACACTTCAAAAAGTATTTCATTGGCTTTAAAGCACTTTGGGATGTTCTGAGGTCATGAAAGACGCCATATAAATGCAAGTCTGTCTTTCTTTCCCAATGTATCATGGAATCATACAACATAAGAGGCCATGAGCAGCAGGAATGTGATTATTCTGCTTCAAACTTGTAGCTGCTTCACCTTTAACATCCAATAGGCCACAGCAGTGGAAATGGTGGAGTCCATATCCCATTCATCTATTTACAGAGTTTGATGTATTGGGGGAGGGGGGCGGGGGAGACCAGGATCAAGAATGGACTCTGGGGTGAGACAGAAGTACCAGAAAAGTGAAACGAGATCTCAATGCAGATAGGGACTACAGCGACAATATAATTTTTTTTTTTACATGCATCGCAACCAAATTTGACAATGGAATGAAAAAATGTATTTCAATCTAGGTTGCATAGTCTGTTAAATATAATTAAAATATTTGTAGTTAATACAGCCAACGCTGCAAAGAATAAGCATTAGCAATTAGCTTGACAAAATAATGTTCTTCACATGCAGAGTTGACTGTACTTACCCAAACAGCGAGGGCTTAAAAATATTAATGGGCCGGAATTTGCAGCAGGTAATAACTAATGGTGTTAATTAATTTTAATTTTGTGAAGTATCAAATTTCTCCATTACGATAAATATTACAATTTTTAAGAAACTTGTTTGTTCACACTTATTTCAGGTTTACCTTTTCCCCATGCGAGAGCTCCAATCTTTGTTATGCCTTCTCACATTTTTTTTTGAAAGTGTGAATAAAATCAGCTTCCTCACTTCCTGGTTCCTTGTCTGAGAATTCTGCATTGTGACAGCCTATTGACATCACAGCAGAGCACTCTCGGGAGTCCCCATTATATTACACTGAAATCACTTACACATCAAAGGCGGAAAACTTCTTGCCACAGAGATCGCAAGATCTTTGTGGGCAGCATTCTTTGGGGCCAGCAGCAAAGGCCTTTGCTTCGCCGTTGACCGCAAATTCCGGACCATTATCTTTACTTGGCAAACCCAGAGATTTTATACAATTCAGGAATAGAAAAAAATCTGAGCAGTGATTTGTATATCCACATGACAACTATATTAGAAAGGATCAGACAAATCCAACATGGTTTCCTACTCGCATCAAGAAACTCTGAAATCATCACATTCACACACATGACGAGCCACATTGTTCCCCTTCTTCCTGGAGGCATTGACTTCTTGCTGGGTACTTTCACAAGTGTCCGCTGTCCTCCAGTACTTTGCACAAGCATCAATTATGCTCAAGACAGTGAGGATTACAAATCTATCTTTACCATAGAAGGCAGCACAATGGATTTCGCCCTCACTTGTCTTCCAACAACAACAAATTGCATTTATAGTGCACCTTTAATGCAGGAAACTGTCACAAGGCACTTCATGGAAGTGTAACCAGGCAGAAATTGACACCAAGCCAAAGAATGAGATATGAGAGGTGATAAATAGCTTTGAAAAAGTCTGTTTTTGGGAGGGTTTGAAAGATATGGAAAGAGGCAGCGATACGGAGAGGAAATTTCAGAGCTGAGAAACCAGATAACTGAAGGCATGGCCACCAATTGTAGGGCAAAGGGAGTCTAAGAGGCCAGGTTTGGAGGAACGCAGAGTTCTTGGAAGGTCGTAGGGCTGAAGAAGTATACAAAAGATGGGGAGGGCCAAGGCCCTGAAGGGATTTGAACCTGAGGATGAGAATTTTAAATGAGGCTTTGGTGAACCGGGAGCCAATGTAGGTCAGCAAGCACATGGGAGCTGGATGAGTGGATTAAGATACAGGCAGCAGACTTTTGCATTAGCATTAGTTTATGAAGGACAGCTTGGAGAGCATTGAAATCGTTGCGTTTGGAGGTATTAAAAGCATGAATGTGGGGGTTCAGCAGCAGATGGGCTGAGGCAGGGGAGGAGGTTGGAATTAGGCAGTTTGTGTGATGGGGAGAATCTGGGGTCAGTAGTGAAGGAAGAGAGTTTGTTTGGGGTGGGGTGGGGGCGGAGGAGACAATGGCTTTGGTCTTCCTAATCTTTAAGGAAGAAAATTTAGAGGGGGGAATTGCGATTCATCGAGAACATGATGTTGGACATGCAGTCTGACAACTCGGAGGCAGTGCCGGGATGAGGAGAGGTGGTAGAAAGGTAGAGCCGTCCACACATGTAATAATAGCAAGGATCCGAGACAAATTTTCATTCCCTGACCAAGTGGTATGGAGGTCACTGATCGATCAGGGAGTCCTCTTATAATGCTTCTTAAATTGATACGAAACTATACAGAAAATACTGACAGAAAATATTTAAATTTATTTCCAAAACAGAAGCTTTAATAATACAAAAAATGACAGATACCTTTGTGTGGCAATTAATGAAGGGCAGTTAGCACCGTGAATAAATTTGGTATAAAACATTTTCCACCAACTTTATTCATAAAAATATAACAGACAAAATATATCATAAAATGTATTTTAAAGATTTGTGTATAAAGAAAAGCTCAACATGAACTTCCACAATTCAGAAACTTAGGATTGTAAAGATTGTATTTTTAACACAGCTCGTCATAGAGAGCCACCCATGCAGGTCAGTGGTTTTGTTAGCTCTCCAATGCACAATCTGGATTTTTCTTTTTAATATAAACCAAAGCAGGACTTAACAGAATGATGACACAAAGGTACAAGCGCATAAAGAATCTAACCAACACTGGATCTGAGAAAGTAACAGATTCTAGCTCAACGGAACCTCAAGCACTCCGTCAGAAATCTACACTCAATGAAGACCACATTCTGATTTATCACCCTTAGTTCAGTCAACCTTGAAGGGGAACAATCACCTCTCCACCAATTAATTATACAAATTAAATTGCATCAAGGTTTTCCTACTGCTCAAACATTTCCAAGAAGAGCACAGCATGGCAGTGGAGAAAACAATCAACTTTGCTAGCTAATAGCTTTCTTCAAAATCTTTTATCTGCGTTTTCCAATAACAATGATTGAGGCTGTAGTTTTGTAACAGACATCATGATTTTCACAACCTCTAGCTCCAACCTAATTTTGTGAACAGTTCTAAAATAAGCTTCTTCTGTTGCATCCAAAGAATTAGAATTTGGGCAACGTGAGGAAATGTCTTTTTTTTAATCCAAAGAGGGGTTAGGACAGTTGACCTCGAGATGAGCTTCCAACGTGGTTGCAGGGTGGCCAAGACTGGGAATTAAACATACAGGGGTATCTGACAATTCGGAAAGATAGACAAGAAGGGAAAGGAGGTGGGGTAGCTCTGTTAATAAAGGATGATATCAGGGCAGTTGTGAGAGATGATATTGGCTCTAATGAACAAAATGTTGAATCATTGTGGGTGGAGATTAGAGATAGTAAGGGGAAAAAGTCACTGGTGGGCATAGTTTATAGGCCCCCAAATAATAACTTCACGGGAGGGCGGACAATAATCAAGGGAATAATGGAGGCATGTGAAAAAGGAACGGCAGTAATCATGGGGGATTTTAACCTACATATCGATTGGTCAAATCAAATCGCACGGGGTTGCCTTGAGGAGGAATTCATAGAATGTATACGGGATTGTTTCTTAGAACAGTATTTTACAGAACCTACAAGGGAGCAAGCTATCTTAGATCTGGTCCTGTATAATGAGACAGGAATAATAAACGATCCTCTCGGAATGAGTGATCACAGTATGGTTGAATTTGTAATACAGATTAAGGGTGAGGAAGTAGTGTCTCAAACGAGCGTACTATGCTTAAACAAAGGGGACTACAGTGGGATGAGGGCAGAGTTGGCTAAAGTAGACTGGGAACACAGACTAAACGGTGGCACAATTGAGGAACAGTGGAGGACTTTTAAGGAGCTCTTTCATATAGTGCTCAACAAAAATATATTCCAGTGAAAAAGATGGGCGGCAAGAGACGGGATAACCAGCCGTGGATAACCAAGGAAATAAAGGAGAGTATCAAATTAAAAACCAATGTGTATAAGGTGGCCAAGGTTAGTGGGAAACTTGAAGATTGGGAAAATTTTAAATGACAGCAAAGAATGACTAAAAAAGCAATAAAGAAAGGAAAGATAGATGATGAAAGTAAACTTGCGCAAAACATAAAAACATAGTAAAAGCTTATACCGATATATAAAATGGAAAAGAGTGACTAAAGTAAATGTTGGTCCCTTAGAAGATGAGAAGGGGGATTTAATAATGGGAAATGTGGAAATGGCTGTGATCTTAAACAATTATTTTGTTTCGGTCTTCACAGTGGAAGACATAAAAACCATGCCAAAAATTGCTGGTCACGGGAATGTGGGAAGGGAGGACCTCGAGATAATCACTATCACTAGGGGGGGTAGTGCTGGACAGGCTAATGGGACTCAAGGTAGACAAGTCCCCTGGTCCTGATGAAATGCATCCCAGGGTATTAAAAGAGATGGCGGAAGTTATAGCAGATGCATTCATTATAATCTACCAAAATTCTCTGGACTCTGGGGAGGTACCAGAGGATTGGAAAGCAGCTAATGTAACACCTCTGTTTAAAAAAGGGGGCAGACAAAAGGCAGGTAACTATAGGCCGGTTAGTTTAACATCTGTAGTGGGGAAAATGCTTGAAGCTATCATTAAGGAAGAAATAGCGGGACATCTAGATAGGAATAGTGCAATCAAGCAGACACAACATGGATTCATGAAGAGGAAATCATGTTTAACTAATTTAGTGGAATTCTTTGAGGATATAACGAGCATGGTGGATAGAGGTGTACCGATGGATGTGGTGTATTTAGATTTCCAAAAGGCATTCGATAAGGTGCCACACAAAAGGTTACTGCAGAAGATAAAGGTACGCGGAGTCAGAGGAAATGTATTAGCATGGATCGAGAATTGGCTGGCTAACAGAATGCAGAGAGTCGGGATAAATGGGTCCTTTTCGGGTTGGAAATCGGTGGTTAATGGTGTGCCACAGGGATCGGTGCTGGGACCACAACTGTTTACAATATACATAGATGACCTGGAAGAGGGGACAGAGTGTAGTGTAACAAAATTTGCAGATGACACAAAGATTAGTGGGAAAGCGGGTTGTGTAGAGGACACAGAGAGGCTGCAAAGAGATTTAGATTGGTTAAGCGAATGGGCTACGGTTTGGCAGATGGAATACAATGTTGGAAAATGTGAGGTCATCCACCTTGGGAAAAAAAAAACAGTAAAAGGGAATATTATTTGAATTGGGAGAAATTACAACATGCTGCGGTGCAGAGGGACCTGGGGGTCCTTGTGCATGAATCCCAAAAAGTTAGTTTGCAAGTGCAGCAGGTAATCAGGAAGGCGAATGGAATGTTGGCCTTCATTGCGAGAGGGATGGAGTACAAAAGCAGGGAGGTCCTGCTGCAACTGTACAGGGTATTGTTGAGGCCGCACCTGGAGTACTGCGTGCCGTTATGGTCACCTTACTTAAGGAAGGATATACTAGCTTTGGAGAGGGTACAGAGACGATTCACTCGGCTGATTCCGGAGATGAAGGGGTTACCTTATGATGATAGATTGAGTAGACTGGGTCTTTACTCGTTGGAGTTCAGAAGGATGAGGAGTGATCTTATAGAAACATTTAAAATAATGAAAGGGATAGACAAGATCGAGGCAGAAAGGTTGTTTCCACTGGTTGGGGAGACTAGAACTAGGGGGCACAGCCTCAAAATACGGGGGAGCCAATTTAAAACCGAGTTGAGAAGGAATTTCTTCTCACAGAGGGTTGTGAATCTGTGGAATTCTCTGCCCAAGGAAACAGTTGAGGCTAGCTCATTGAATGTATTCAAATCACCGAGAGATAGATTTTTAAACAATAAGGGAATTAAGGGTTATGGGGAACGGGCAGTTAAGTGGAGCTGAGTCCACAGCCAGATCAGCCATGATCTTGTTGAATGGCAGAGCAGCCTCTAGGGGCTAGATGGCCGACTCCTGTTCCTAATTCTTATGTTCTTACGTAACTACATATCCATGCCATTACCAAGACTGCCTATTTGCACCTCCGCTCCTGCCTCAGCTCATCTGGTGCTGAAACCCTCATCCATACCTTAACATCTTAGACTTGACTATTCCAACGCAGTCCTGGCCAACCTCCCATCTTCCATCCTCCATAAGCATAAGCTGCCCGTATCTTAACTCGCACCGAGTCTTGTTCACCCATTACCCCTGTACTCATTGATCTACATTGGCTCCGGTTAAGCAACACCTTGATTTTAAAATTCTCGGTTATTTTCAAATCCCTTCATGGCATCACCGCACCCCATCGCTATAATCTCCTCCAGTCCTACAACCCTCCGAGATATCTGCACTCCTCCAATTCTGGCTTCTTTTGACAAGGTCCCACACAAGAGATTGGTGTGAAAAATTAAAGCACATGGTATTGGGGGTAATGTACTGACGTGGATAAAGAACTTGTCGGCAGACAGGAAGCAGAGAGTCGGGATAAACGGGTCCTTTTCAGAACGGCAGGCAGTGACTAGTGGGGTGCCGCAGGTCTCAGTGCTGGGACCCCCAGCTATTTACAATATAAATCAATGATTTAGATGAAGGAATTGAATGCAATATCTCCAAGTTTGCAGATGACACTAAGCTGGGTGGCGGTGTGAGCTGTGAGGAGGATGCCAAGAGGCTGCAGGGTGACTTGGACAGGTGAGGTGAGTGGGCAAATGCATGGCAGATGCAGTATAATGTAGATAAATGTGAAGTTATCCACTTTGGTGGCAAAAACACGAAGGCAGATTATTATCTGAATGGCGGCAGATTAGGAAAAGGGGAGGTGCAACAAGACCTGGGTGTCATGGTACATCAGTCACTGAAGGTTGGCATGCAGGTACAGCAGGCGGTAAAGGTGGCAAATGGCATGTTGGCCTTCATAGCTAGGGGATGAGAGTATAGGAGCAGGGAGGTCTTGCTGCAGTTGTACAGGGCCTTGGTGAGGCCTCACCTGCAATATTGTATTCAGTTTTGGTCTCCTAATCTGAGGAAGGACGTTCATGCTATTGAGGGAGTGCAGCGAAGATTCACCAGACTGATTCCCGGGATGGTGGGACTGACCTATCAAGAAAGACTGGATCAACTGGGCTTGTATTCACTGGAGTTCAGAAGAGTGAGAGGGGACCTCATAGAAACGTTTAAAATTCTGACGGGTTTGGACAGGTTGGATGCAGGAAGAATGTTCCCAATGTTGGGGAAGTCCAGAACCAGGGGTCACAGTCTAAGGATAAGGGGTAAGCCATTTAGGACCGAGATAAGGAGAAACTTCTTCACCCAGAGAGTGGTGAACCTGTGGAATTCTCTACCACAGGAAGTAGTTGAGGCCAATTCACTAAATATATTCAAAAGGGAGTTAGATGAAGTCCTTACTACTCGGGGGATCAAGGGGTATGGCGTGAAAGCAGGAAGTGGGTACTGAAGTTTCATGTTCAGCCATGAACTCGTTGAATGGCGGTGCAGGCTAGAAGGGCTGAATGGCCTGCTCCTGCACCTATTTTCTATGTTTCTATGTTTCTATATGTCAGTTCTGCCATATGAGGAGAGACTGGATCGACTGGCCCTGTATTCACTGGAGTTTAGAAGAATGAGAGGGGATCTCATAGAAACATAAAATTCTGACGGGATTGGACAGGTTGGATGCAGGAAGAATGTTCCCGATGTTGGGGGAGTCCAGAACCAGGGGTCACAGTCTTAAGGATAAGGGGTAGGCCATTTAGGACTGAGATGAGGAGAAACTTCTTCACTCAGAGTTGTTAACCTGTAGAATTCTCTTCCGCAGAGAGTTGTTGATGCCAGTTCATTAGATATATTCAAGAGGGAGTTGGATATGGCCCTTACGGCTAAAAGGTATGGAGAGAAAGCAGGAAAGGGGTACTGAGGTGAATGATCAGCATCTTACTGAATGGTGGTGCAGGCTCGAAGGGCTGAATGGCCTACTTCTGCACCTATTTTCTATGTTTCTAGGTTTCTTTGTTTCTTGAGCATCCCTGATTTTAATTGCTCCACTACTGGCAGCCGTGCCTTCAGTTGCCATGGCCCGAAACTCTAATTCCCTCCCTAAACCCCTCTATCCTCCTTTATGACGTTCCTTAAAACCTACCTCTTTGACCAAGCTGTTGGTCATCTGTCCCAATATCTCGTGGTTCAGTGTTTAATTTAGTTTGCCAACATTGCTGTGAAGCACATGAGATGTTTTACTACGTTAAAGATGCTACATAAATATAAGCTGTTGTTGACATGGCATATCTAACTGTGATGGAAGCAGAAATGAAAATGGATAAATATTTGAAAAAGAAAAAATAAAGGAAATGCGAGGAGGTCAATGGCTCTTTCTGTGCTGTAGAATCCTTTGAATCTCTGAATATGGTGATTTACTCAAAGCATATTTGTCATTTGGATCTACTCAGAATTTCTGCCTTCAATCTTCTGAATCAGTAAGTGGTCAACTCACAAAATTCCATTGCAGATTCAATACTCGAAAAACAGCTCCCATGTTAGCTGAGATTTTGAGTGAAATTATTTTAGGCTGTGTCAAACTAGTGGTAATGTGATAATGGACCACACCTCAAAACTGCGCCTATCTTAGTGCTTAATCAGAAATCGTGGTCACTCTTCAGGATGGTTAATGTGGAAAATGAAAATGCCATACGAACTTAATTGGGGATCTTAAAAGTTGTGGCCGAGGCATATTTTTGGGGACGAGTGGAGGGAGCTTAGGTCTGCAATTAACTATGCTATACCTAACCTGGTATGTATGTCACCAACAATTGTGTTCCATTCCTCAGCATCAACATTTCTCATCTCAAAATAGATCGCAGTTACAACATGCAACAGGTCATTTAGCCCAACGAGTCCATGTCAGTATTTACCCTCCACGGCAGCAAATATTCTAATCACATTTACCCACCCTGTTCCCATATTCCTTCAAACCCTTTACTTTCATCCATCCAATTAAAAAAAGGCTCAATTTTTCCAAGTCGTTCTACGCATTTCTAAGGGAAAACTATTACAGAGTACCTTCAAGTTTACCTCCAAGACACATACCATCCTGAATTGGAAATATATCGCCATTCCTTAGTTGTTGTTAGGTCAAAATCCTGGAACTCCCGACCCAACTGTACTGTGGGAGTACCTTCATCACACGGACTGCAGCAGTTCAAGACGGCAGCTCACCATCACCTTTCTCAAGGATAATTAGGGATGGGCAATAAATGCTGGCCTTGCCAGCAATGTACACATCCCGTGAATGAATTTTTTGCTTGTTTTAATTCTCACACCAGGCATTATCCTAGTAAATCTGTGTTGTACCCTCTCAAATTTCAGTATCCTTGAAGATGAAAAAAAGTTAAGAAAAAATAATACAGTCTATGGGATTAAAGGGACAGTGGCAGTGTGGATACAAAATTGGCTATGGGATACACAACAAAAAGTGGTGAATGCTTGTCTTTCAGACTGGAGGGAGGTATACAGTGGTGTTCCCCAGGGGTCAGTATTCGGGCCACTGCTCTTTTTGATATATATTAATGACCTGGACTTGGGTATACAGGGCATAATTTCAAAGCTTGCAGATGATATGAAACTCAGAAATATAATAAACAATGAGAAGGATACTAACACAAGAGAATATAGACAGACTGGTGAAATGGGCAGACACATGGCAGTTGAAGTGTAACCCAGGGAAATGTGAACTGATTTTAGTGGGAAGAATGAGGAGAGGCAAAATGAACTAAATGGTACAATTTTAAAGGGGGTGCAGGAACAGAGACACCTGTAGGTGCATGTACACAAATCTTTGAAGGTGGCAGGACAAGTTGAGAAGGCCATTGAAAAAGTATACGGGATCCTGGGATTTATAAATAGAGGCATGGAGTGCAAAAGCAAGGAAGTTATGCTAAACCTTTATAAAACATGAGTTGTAGACCTTAGCTGGAACAATGCATTCAATTGTGGGCACCACACTTTAGGGAGGATATCAAGGCCTTGGAGAGGGTGCAGAAGACATTTACTAGAATGGTATCAGGGATGAAGGATTTCAGTTCTGTGGAGAGACTAGAGAAACTGAGGTTGTTCTCCTTGAAACAGAGATGGTAAGAGACAATTTGATAGAGGTGTTCAAAATCGAGCAAGACAGACGGACTTGCATTTATATGACTCACTTCACGACCTCAGGACATCCCAAAGCGATTTACAGCCAATTAATTACTTTTGAAGTGTAATCACTGCTGTAATGTAGGATACGGAGCAGGCAATTGTCGTACAGCAAACTCCCACAAACAGCAATGTGATAATGACCAGGTAATCTGGGGGTGATGGTTTAAGTGATGTTAGTTGAGGGTTAAATATTGCCAGTACACTGAGGATAACTCCCCTGCTCTTCTTTGAAATAGTGCCATGGGATCTTTTACATCCACCTGAGAGAGCAGACTATTTTAACGCCTCATCTGAAAGAGGGCACCTCCGACAGTGCAGCACTCCCTCAGTACTGCACTGGGAGCGTCAGCCGAGATATTTTGTGCTCAAGTCTCTGGAGTGGGACTTGAACCCATGACCCACACTGAATGCTAAGTTAACAAATATTGCAAGCCACGTTCGAGAAAGATGAAATTTTTAATATAAATTGTGGAGAGCAATCAAAAATTCAAATAATTAGGGGATAGCAATAGATTATTTTAAATATTTTGGCATATTTAATTTTATGAGCAATGCAATGGGAGATTAACAAAAATATAACTTTTGGATTATTAACAATGACACTAATACATTTAAAAATATATTTTTGGGGGCTTATATGATGAATCTGTTTTTAATCTGTCTGTCCTCGATTCTTTTCTCCTATTCAGTATTCGTGACCAATATAACAAGTGTACAGTAACAAGAGTAAATAAAGAGAAATTGTTTCCAGTGATAGAAGGGCTGGTAAACAGAGGATACAGATTTAAGGTAATTGGCAAAAGATCTAGAGGGGAGATGAGAATTTATTTTACGCAGCGAGTTATGACCTGGAACACACTATCAGAAAGGGGGAAGATGATTCGATAGTTGCATTCAAAAGAGTTGGATGAGTACAGGTTGAACCTCCATTATCCGGCACCCTCGGGGGACCTGATCTGTGCCGGATGAGGGATTTTGCCGGATGAGGGGAGGTCATCGGCCTGAGAGCGAAGGGGGTGGGGGGAGGAGGTCGCCCGAGGTTGGGCGGGGGAGGAGATCGGCGGCCCCAACGGGCCCCGAGGTGTCCTAGGTTGAGGGGACTTCTGCTACTGCTGATCACTTTCTTTCTAGTAAGCGTGTTGATTTTCTGTTTAGGTGAATGATTTAATTAAATCAAAGAAAAGGTATCACTGTTGTGCCTGAAAAGGGAATGGGAAACCTGGGGTGGGGGCGGCAGCGCGGAGTTCTGCGCATGCGCCACCCGGGAATGGTGCCGGATAAGGGAGACCCGGATAAGAGAGGTTCAACCTGTACTTGAAGGGAACAAAATTTCAGGGCTATGGGGAAAGAACAAGGGAGCGGGACTAATTGAATAGCTCTACCCAAAAGCCCTACTAAATGGCCTCTTTCTGTGTAGTATCATTCTATGATTCTATAAATACATACCAATGACAACCACAAAGTTTTATTTTTCAGAAAACAAAAGCAACTTGAGGTACAAACATGCTACTCAACCCAACATACTGTATACAAGGATGGGCAATAAATGTAACCTTGCCAGTGTCATACATATCCTGAGAATTAATAAAGAAAACTACATCTTAAATCAAACAGAATAGCCCTTATAAGATGTGAAAATTGTTGTTACTTGTTCAGTAGTCTCTTCAGATTAGTCAGATGTCCTGAAACCACAACACGTTAATTTGGTTGTCCCTAGTAACTCTACCAGAAGAAACAAGGAAAATACTAAAACTACAATCAAAAATTTGCAGAAAATCAAATGAGCAAACTTACAAATAAAATGTTGAAGACCTACTTTCAATTTTGAAATATCTTTTGAGTAGACTGCACTCAATCAATTTTCTTTATTACTATTGAACTTTTCAAATTAACAAACCAATGAAAATGCATTCCAGTCATTTGAAATGCACAAGCTGTCTTTATTTACCAAGAAGACACAATCCTTCCAGATCATGATCGGGTTTTTTCTTGGCATACCTGTATTTTTCCTTTGGATGCTCACATAATGGAATATGGGATAATAAATACATACTATAGTTATTCCTATACTTTAGTTATAGTGTCAGCTGTGGCTCAGTGGATAGCACTCTCGCCTCTGAGTTAAAAGGTTGTGGATTCAAGTTCCACGCCAAGGACTTGAGTACATAAATCGAGGCCGACACTCCAGTGGAGTGCTGAGGGAGTGCTGCACTGTCGGAGGTGCTGTCTTTCGGATGCAACGTTAAACCGAGGTACCGTCTGCTCTCTCAGGTGGACATCAAAGATCCCACGGTACTATTTCAAAGAAGAGCAGGGGAGTTATACCCGGTGTCCTGGCCAATATTTATCCCTCAGTCAACATAATAAAACAGATCATCTCGTTATTATCATATTGTTATTTGTGGGAGCTTGCATTTTCCATATTGCAACAGTGACTACACTTCAAAAGTACTTCATTGGCTATAAAGCGCGTCGAGACCTCCGGTAGTCATGAAAGGCGCTATATAAATGCAAGACTTTCTTTCTTTTTCCACTATTCTTTGTGAGCTCCAAAGCATCACTAGTCCAAGCATGCATTATTATTAGCTCGGTATGCCTAGTACTTTAGTTCAATTCCCATGAAAGCTTCTCGCACATGATTCTGGTTCACAACTCTTCTAATGTCCCAGTTTTAAAATCACTGCAACCTGCTAACGGGCTATTAATGGAACGCCATGACAAATTCACTCATGTCTGAGTTTTTTTATTCATTTCCCATATACAAAAGCTACAGAAAGTCTTGCACAGAATCTGGTAATCTGCAAAACTAAGCATCAACTAGATTTCTTGCGCATTATGATTTCAGAAGGATATCCCAATTTTACAAGTTAATTCTTTAATTACAACTCCAACAAATTGGCATTCCCAATTATGCAGTATTTCAGATTTGCTGCATTCACTATACAGGTACGATGGCTATTTACTCAGAAATACACTGATATTTCAAACTATTTAATTTGTTCACAACAATCTTCCATTCCTTAAAATGGGATTCGATGCTGTGGAGTTCATACATGAGGTTTCTTTTTTAATTCTGAATTATTTTGTGTTGATATTTAGTTTGGTTCTTTTCAATAAAGTTTATATTTCAGATTACGTCAGATTCAAATTCTGTGGCAGCTTGAATGTGATTGGTCATCCAGACAGTGTGCTAATGGATTGCCAGAGTGAAAGAAAATTAAACGTAGCATTGCAACAATTGAAACTGGAGACAGATGCAAAGAGTAAAGGGCACACATTGGCAAATGTAATTATGTTCATGCAAGTGATATCTCATGCTTTGAGACTCCAAGGGAATAATTGTACAAAAGGTGATTATGTGCTAATTCCACATATACCCAACAACAATCAAGTCAAACAACAGGTGAACTGTTGCCTACTTGTATTATATTATGAATCATCCAAGATAACTGTGTTGAGAAGAACCACATACAACAGCTGGACTGTCAGCTCGTCGTACAGCACTCACAACATAGGAATAGCAGTAGGCCATTCAGTCCTGAGCCTGTTTTGTCATTCAATGATTATGGTTGAACTTCAGCTAAAAAAATATAAAAATACAACAGCTCTACAGCCCACCAGGTCAACTACTGTTTTGGTGAATGTTGATCTTTCTGGTTATGAGTAACATATTAGATTTACAATGGAAGTGTATAAAATTGAATGGTAATTGCTACAATTGGACAAAACAGTCCTTAAGAAGAGCGGGACTCGAGGACAGCACGGACTTGGAAGGAGTCCGCATCAGAGGTGGCAATACAAATCCGGCAAATTCCAAATTAATAGCAAAAAAACAAGGAGTGATGCCACAGGATTGCATGTAGCTGATTGATGGGTGAATATTAGCGGGTTTTTTTCTCTCTAACTTGACTAGATCAATTAATTAATACAACCTGGCTCAAAAAAGGGCAGGATTGGGTACTAAATATTTCTGGATATAAGGTGTTTAGGAAAGATAGGTAAGGAAAGAAAGGAGGTGGGGTGGCAGTATTGGTTAAGGAGAATGTTGCAGTGCTGGAGAGAGAGGATGGCCTGGAAGGTTCAAGCACAGAATCTATTTGGTGAGAGTTGAGAAATAATAGAGGTGCTATTACACTACTCGGTGTATTCTATAGGCCACCAACTAGTGGGAAGGATCAATTGGTTGAGGGATAAATATTAGCCAGGACATCAGGGAGAACTCTCCTGTTCTTCAAAATAGTGTCTTGGGATCTTTTATGTCCACCTGAGGGGGCAAACCTGGCCTCTGTTTAATATCTCACCTGAAAGATGGCACTTCCAACAGCGCAGCATTCCCTCAATACTGCACTGGAGCATCAGCCTAGATTTTGTACACAAGCCTCTGGAGTGGGACTTGAATCACAATCTCCTGATTCACGAGGTGATAGCTCTATCACTGAGCCATGGATTTGCAGGGCAGTTCATTTTTCTGTACAATGTCAAGTACAATGTCACCTGTCCATATACTTCAGTTATTTAAGAGGAACTTTAAGTATTCACCTTAATGTATTTTTTTCTCTTCTTCAGTAATTCTGAGTGTATAAATTAGATTTATGCACAAAATGAGTAATGAGTAACAAAGGACATTTTAGAATTTCTGGATGTTGAAGGAGAATAACCTACCAATAAATAGAATTAGACAATGGCCAAATGAAAAGTTTTTTTTCAATTTGAATTCCTTTAGTATTTATTGAGAGAGATAGGGAGGGAGGAAATCACATCTGGAACAAACTGAGAAAAGAGCAAACTCATAGTTAAAGGACATCCTGGCTCAAAAAAGAGCAGGATTGGGTACTAAATATTTCTGGATATAAGGGAGCCAAGTTTCGGCCTGAGTTGCTCCTGTTTTTTTGGAGCAACTGGTTTAGAATGGAGTATCTTAGAAATTTGAATTCTCGGCATTTAGTTTGCTCCAGTTCTAGTCAGTTAGAACAGTTTCACTTTGGAACAGAATTTTTTTTTTTTTTTAAAAAGGGGGCGTGTCCGGCCACTTACGCCTGTTTTCAAAGATTAGGCAGTGAAAACTTACTCCAAATTAACTTAGAATGAAGTAAGTGAAGATTTTTGTACGTTCGAAAAAACCTTGTCAACACTTTAGAAAATCAGGCATAGGGAATGGGGGGGGGGGGGGGGTTTAAAAGGGAAGTTTACAAACATTAAACACTTCAGTTTTACAAATAAAGAGCCATCATCAATAATAAATGATAACTACATCAATAAATCAACCAATAAATCAATCAATAAAAATTAATAAAAAATTTTAAAAAATCAATAAATAATTAGAGGAGGAGGGGGGTAGGGGAGGAAGGGGGAAGGAGAGAGGAGGGAGGGAGGGAAGGAGAGAGGAGGGAGGGAGGGAAGGAGAGAGGAGGGGGGGAGGGAAGGAGAGAGGAGGGAGGGAGGGAGGGGAGGAGAGAGGGAGGGAAGGAGAGAGGGAGGGAGGGAGGGAAGGAGAGAGGGAGGGAAGAAGAGAGGAGGGAGGGAGGGAAGGAGAGAGGAGGGAAGAAGGGAGAGAAGGAGGCTGAACGGCCGGGCCCAAGACTTCGGGCTGGATTTACAGGTAGGTGGCGTCGGGTCTCGGGGGGGGGGGGGGGGGGGGGGGTCGCGGAGGTCGGGTCAGGTGGGGTGGGAGGAGCCTTATCCACGCAGCCCCAGTGAGGCCATTTGGCCAGGGCTAGGGGCTGCGTGCTTCGGGCCCCTCCCACAGTTTTGGGCCCACTGTAGCGCGCATGTGCAGATGTCCCGGCACGGTTTTCAGTGCAGGGACCTGGCTCCGCCCCCCACAGCTCGTGCTGCGCCGCGCCTAGCTCCAGAAGACCTGCAGGGAGCCGGAGAATAGGTAAGTTTTTTTTAGGCGCACTTTCTGGCGCGAAAAACGGGTGTCCAGGTCTGAGCTGCGCCGTTTTAGGCGCGGCCCGAAACTTGAGCCCAAGGTGTTTCGGAAAGATAGGTCAGGAAAGAAAGGAGGTGGGGTGGCAGTATTGGTTAATATTGATATGCTTGTTGACTGGGAAATAATTTTCTAACTGAGCTCCAACTCCCACTGATGCTCAAGTCTGAACTCATCTCAGAATTCTACTTCAAAAGAATTTGGTGTTCAAAATCAAATCTCAAATAGCATATGTATCACACAAATGACATGATGCACACTGCACTGATGCACTCTCACAACGTCTGCAATGTCAATAATGCATACGGATCTCAAGAGCTAAATTTCAGCCTGAAGACCAGGGAGAATTAGTCAACAGCAAAATCTGGACAGAATTATTTACCAATCTGTATTCTCAAATAATCTGGCAAATTATGGTGGAGACCAGTAAAAAATGACTTCAACAATGCGTAGTTATATAGAAGACTGCTAAATTGAATCATTCTGCTTACTGATTGACCAAACAAGGCATCAATTAAATTTGCACTAAATCTCCATTTTCCCAAAAAAAGGAAGAAGGATAAACCTGGCCAGTCAGTTGAACGTCAGTGATGAGGAAGCTTGTAGAAAGTGGGTACTGTTCCGTCATCTCGGGCTCCACTTAAACCGGGCTGAGACCAGCGTCCGGGCGAATCGAATAACTAGGGCTGTAGATAGGGCTTTAAAATTAAAAGGGGGGGGTGGGCGAGGGGAAATTTAGAAATCTGAAGAGAAAGGTCAAGGCAATAGAGCAATGTAGTGATTTGGGTAAAAATAAGCAGAGTGTGACAGGAAGGGACAGAGAGTTTAACAGTAGCAGTGCAGCAGCAAATAATATCAAAGCAGAGAATAACGGTAAAAAATTTAAATCTCCTTATCTGAATGCACAAAGAATTCGTAACAAGATGGGCGAACTAGTGGTACAAATAGAGATAAATGGGTTTGATCGAATAGCCATTACAGAGACGTGGTTGCAAGGTGACCAAGGTTGGGAACGAGATGTTCCATTTCGAACAGACAGGCAAAATGGAAAAATGGGAAGGGTGGTGGGGGGCAGGCCCTGATAATAAAGGATAACATAAATTCAGGAGAGAGAAATAATCTCGGCTCGGAAGATCAGAAAGTAGAATCAGAATGGATGGAGATAAGAAATTAAAGGGGCAGAACACGCTGGGGGGAGTAGTATAAAGGCCCCCGAACAGTAGTTATACTGTGGTTGGACAGAATATTAATCAAGAAATACAGGAGCTTGTAACAAAGGTAATGCAATAATCGTGGGGGACTTGAATCTTCATATAGACTGGACAAATCAAATTGGCAAAGGTAGTCTGGAGGACGAGTTCATGGAATGCATTCGAGAGTTTCCTAGAATAATACGTCATGGAACCAACCATGGAACAGACTATTTTAGATCTTGTATTGTGTAATTATCAATCTCATAGTAAAGGATCCTCTGAGGCAGAGTGATCATAATGTGATAATATTTCACGTTAAGTTTGAGAGCGACTTGCCCAAGTCAGAAACTAGAGTCTTAAACAGAGAGTCAGGATAAATGGGTCATTTTTCGGTTGGCAAACTAGTGGGGTGGCACAGGGATTGGTGCTGGGACCTCAACTATTTACAATCTATATTAATGACTTGTGTAATGTAGCCAAGTTTGCTGATGATACAAAGATGGGTGGGAAAGCAAATTGTGAGGAAGACACAAAAAATCTGCTAAGGGATCTGAACAGGCTAAGTGAGTGGGCAAAAATTTGGCAGATGGAGTATAATGTGAAAAAGTGTGAGGTTATCCACTTTGGCAGGAAAAATAAAAAAGCAATTATTCAAATGGAGATTACAAAATGCTGCAGTACAGAGGGACCTGGGGGTCCTTGTGCATGAAACACAAAAATGCAGGTACAGCAAGTAATAGAAACAAAGAAATTTACAGCGCAAAAGGAGGCCATTTCAGCCCGTGTCCATGCCGGCAGACAAAGAACCGCACGGCCCTTGGTCAGCAGCCCGAAAGGTTACATATAAACCCACGAACAAGGACAGAAGGGCAAAGAGCACCCAGCCCAACCAGTCAGCCTCACACAACTGCGACACCCCTTATACTGAAACATTCTGCACTCCACACCAACTGAAGCCATGTGATCTCCTGGGAGAGACAAAAACCAGATAAAAACCCAGGCCAATTTAGGAAAATTCCTCTCCGACCCATCCAGGTTGTCAAAACTACTCCAGGAGATCACCCTGACCGTATTCGATTCCTGCAGTACTTACCATTATATCTGCGCCGGCCAACAAAAGGTCATCCAGTCTAATCCCAATTACCTGCAGGTTATAGCACTAAGTGCCCATCCAACCATCTCTTAAAAGTGGTGAGGGTTTCTGCATCCACCACTCTTCCAGGTAGCGAGTTCCAGATCCCCACAACCCTCTGCATTAAGAAGCCCCCCCTCAAATCCCCTCTAAACCTTCCACCAACCACCTTAAAACTATGCCCCCTCATAATCGACCCCTCCACCAATGGAAATAGGCCCTTACTATCCACTATGTGCAGGCCCCTCAATATTTTGTTCACCTCAATGAGGTCTCCTCTCAACCTCCTCTGTTCCAGTGAGAACAATCCCAGCCTATCCAATCTGTCCTCATAACTAAGATTCTCCTTTCCAGACAGCATCCTCGTAAATCTACTCTGCACCCTCTCTAGTGCAATCATGTCCTTCCTATAATACGGCGACCAGAACTGCACGCAGTACTCCAGCAGTGGCCTAACAATTTAAGCATAATCCCCCCCCTTGCTCTTATATTCTATGCCTCGGCCAATAAAGGCAAGCATTCCGTATGCCTTCTTAACCACCTTATCCACCTGGCCTTTCAGGGATCTGTAGACAAGCACTCCAAGCTCCCTTTGTTCATTTACACTATTAAGTGGCCTACCGCTTAATGTGTATACTCTTTCCTTATTAGTCCTCCCAAAGTGCATCATCTCACACTTCTCTGAATTAAATTCCATTTGCCACTACTCTGCCCACCTGACCAGTAGATTGATATCCTCCTGCAGCCCATGACTTTCCTCTTCATTATCAATCACACAGCCAATTTTAGTGTTGTCTGCAAACTTCTTAATCATATTCCCTATATTCAAATCTAAATCGTTGATACATACCACAAAAAGCAAAGGACCCAGTACTGAGCCCTGCGGAACCCCACTGGAAACATCCTCCCAATCACAAAAACATCCATCAATCATTACCCTTTGCTTCCTTCCTCCAAGCCAATTTTGGATCCAACTTGCCACTTTACCCTGGATCCCATGGGCTTGAACCTTCATGATAAGTCTACCATGTGGGACCTTATCAAAAGCTTCGCACTACCCTCATTGACCCTCTTGGTTACCTCCTCAAAAAATTCAATGATGTTAGTCAAACACGATCTTCCCTTAACAAATCCGTGCTGACTGTCCCTAATTAATCCTTGCCTTTCCAAATGTAGATTTATCCTGTCTTTCAGGATTTTTTCCAATAATTTTCCCACCATTGAGGTTAGGCCTGTAATTACTCGGCCTATCCCTTTCTCCCTTCTTAAACAAAGCTACTACGCTAGCAGTCCTCCAATCCTCCGGCACCATGCCCAGATCCAAAGAAGACTGGAAAATGATGGTCAAGGTCTCTGTTATTTCCTCTTTTACTTCGCTCAACAGTCTGGGATGTATTTCATCCGGGCCTGGGGACTTAACTACTTTCAAAGCTGCTAAACCCCTTAATACTTCCTCTCTCACTGTATTTACTTCATCCAGAATATTACACTCCTCCTCGATAGCAGTATCTGCATTGCCCCTTTCTTTGGGAAAACACTTGCAAAGTATTCATTGAGAACCTTACCCACATTTTCCGCTTCCACACAAAGATTATCCTCATGGTCTCGAATAGGCTCTACCCTTTCTTCAGTTACCCTCTTACTCTGAATATATTTATAGAACATCTGAGGGTTTTCCTTAATTTTACTAGCCAAGAATAATCAGGAAGACAAATGGAATGTTGGCCTTTATTGCAAGTGGGATGGAGCATAAAAGCAAGGAAGTTCTGCTACAATGGTACAGGGTATTGGTGAGACCACAACCTAGAGTACTGTGTACAGTTTTGGTCTCCTTATTTAAAGGAGGGATATACATTCATTGGAGGCAGTTCAGAGAAGGTTCACTAGGTTGATTTCCAAGATGAAGGGGTTTGAAGAACGATTGAGCAGGTTGGACCTATACTCATTGGAGTTTAGAAGAATGAGAGGTGATCTGATTGAAACATACAAGATGCTGAAGGGGCTCAACAAGGTAGGTGCAGAGCGGATGTTTCCACTCATGGCAGAATCTAGAACTGGGGGCATAATTTCAGAATAAGGGGCCACCCATTTATAACTGGGATGAGAAGGAATTTCCTCAGAGTTGTAAATCTGTGGAATTCTCTGCCCCAGAGAGCCATGCAGGTTGGGTCATCGAATATATTTAAGGTGGAGATCGACAGATTTTTGAACGATAAGGGAGTGAAGGGTTATGGGGTGTGGGCAGGGAAGTGGAGCTGAGCCCAAGATCAAATGGCCTACTCCTATTTTTTATGTTCTTTTGTACAAACAAAAATCCAAGAGAAAATTAACTTGGACAAGCTTGAACTAATAAAGGAGAGTCAGCATGGATTTGTTAAGGGCAAATTGTGTTTGACTAAATTGACTGAGCTTTTTGATGAAGTAACAGAGAGGGTGGATGAGGGCAGTGCAGTTGATGATTTGTAGAAGGACCTTCTAAAGCATTTGATGAAGTACCACGTATTAGGTTTCTTAGAAAAATTGAAGCCCATGGGATAAAAGGGGCAGTCGCAGCTTGGACACAAAATTGGCTAAAGGATAGAAAACAGAATTGTGGTGAATTGCTGTTTTTCAGACTGGACAGTGGTATACAGTGGCATTCCCAAGCTTCAGTACTAAGACCACTGCTGTTTTTGAAGTGCATTAATCACTCAGACTTGGGGGTACAGGGCACAATTTCAAAATTTGCAGATGTCACCAACTTGGAAATGTAGTAAGCACAAATGAAGATAGCAATAGACTTCAATATGACAAACAGGCTATGGAATGGATGGATACATGACAATGAAATTCAACACAGAAGAATGAGGAGAGATAATACATGCTAAATGGTACAATTTTAAAGTGGATGCAAGAACAGAGACACCTGGGGGTGCTTATGCATAAATCTTTGCAATGGGCAAGACAGGTTAACAACACAGTTAATAAAGCATATGGGATCCTGGACTTTATCGATAGGAGGCATAGAGTACAGGAGCCAGGAAGCTATGCTAAATCGATGTAAAACACGAGTTCAGCCTCAGCCAATTCTGGAACCACACTTTATGAAGGACATGAAGGCTTTGGTGAGGGTACAGAAGATATTTACTGGAATGGTTCCAGGGATGAGGGAATACAGTTACATGGATAGACAGGAGAAGCTAGGGTTATTTGCATTAGAGCAAAGAAGGCTAAGAGGAGAATTGATAGGAGTTTGAAATCATGAAGGATTTAGATAGAGCAAATAAAGAGAAACTGTTTCCAATGGTTGAAGTGTCGATAACCAGAGGGTACAGATTTAAGGCGATTGGCAAAAGAACCAGATGCGACATGAGAAAAAGCTCCATTAAGCAACGAGTGGTTAGGATTTGGAAGGCGCTGCCTGATAGGGTAGTGGAAACAAACAGATTCAATACAAACCTTGTAAAGGGAATTGAAAAAATACTTGAATCATAGAATCATAGAAATTTACAGCACAGAAGGAAGCCATTTTGGCCCATCGTGTCCACGCCAGCCGACCAAGAGCTATCCAACCTAATCTCACCTTCCAGCTCTTGATCCGTAGCCTTGTAGTTTACAACACTCCAAGTGCATATCCAAGTATTTTTTAAATGTGGTGAGGCTTTCTGCCTCTACCACCCTTTCAGGCAGTGAGTTCCAGACCGCCATCACCCTTTGGGTGAAGAACTTTCCCCTCATATCTCCTCTAAACCTCCTCCCATTTATTTTAAATCTATGTCCCCCGATTGTTGACCCCTCCACCAAGCGAAACAGGTCCTTCCTATCTACTCTATCCAGGCCCCTCATAACGTTATACACCTCTAATACGTCCTTACTACACAGTATAAATGCACACGAGGCCCATGCTTGAGAGGTCAGTCTGTGACCTGTCCTTTATTCCTTAGCACGCAAGTGATGAAGGTGGGTGGAACTTCCCCTTTTATACCTGAAGGTCCAGGTTAGGAGTGTCTCCCACCTAGTAGTCAGTATTCTCACGGTGTACAACTTAGGTCAGTTTATACATGGGTTACAATGCTGGTTGAATACATGACATCACCTCCACCCCCCCAAAGTCTTATTGGGATCACAGGTTGAGATTCTCTGGTGGTTTACGCTCCCTTGTAGAGCGCCTGAGTTGGGGCTTGCCTGAGTGTCTGCTGTTTGCAGTGCCTCAGGCCTGTCCGGACTGCCCACAGTGACTGGGCTCTCCTCCCTTTGGTTCCGGTGTTCGGTCACCTGTGGTGGAGTGAACTCTATATCGTGTTCTTCCTCTGCTTCTTCTATGGGGTTGCTGAACCTCCTTTTTGTTTGATCCACATGTTTGCGGCAGACTTGTCCATTGGTAAGTTTAACTACCAGAATCCTATTTCCCTCTTTGGCAACCACAGTGCCTGCAAGCCATTTGAGGACAAATACAGGATCATTTACATCAATACATCGCGCCCTCGCATTCCTGTCATGGTAGTGATATTGTGACTGGCGCCTGCTCTCGACAATTTCTTTCATGGTGGGGTGTATAAGGGATAATCGGGTTTTGAGCGTCCTTTTCATTAGTAGCTCTGCGGGTGGAACCCCTGTGAGCGAGTGTGGTCGGGATCTATAGGCCAACAGGAGGCGTGATAAGCGGGTTTGTAGGGAACCCCCTTGGAATCTGAGCATCCCCTGTTTGATTATCTGCACTGCTCGTTCTGCCTGGCCATTTGAGGCCGGCTTGAACGGTGCCGTTCTAACATGGTTAATTTCATTGCCTGCCATGAAGTTCTGGAATTCAGTGCTTGTGAAGTACGGGCCATTGTCGCTGACCAAGATATCCGGTAGACCGTGGGCGGCGAACATTGCCCGTAGACTTTCTACCGTGGCAGAGGATGTGCTTGAATTTAAAATGTCACACTCGATCCATTTGGAGTAGGCGTCTACTACAACCAAAAACATTTTCCCCATGAAAGGACCTGCGTAGTCCACATGGATGCGTGACCAAGGCTTGGCGGGCCATGGCCAGGGACTAAGGGGGGCTTCCCTGGGCTCATGGCCCAGCTGGGCACACGTATTGCACCTGCGAACACAAAGTTCCAGATCTGCGTCTATCCCTGGCCACCAAACGTGTGACCTGGCAATTGCCTTCATCGTGACAATGCCCGGGTGCCCATTGTGGAGTTCTCTGATGAACACCTCTCTGCCCATCTGGGGCATGACTACGCGGTTTCCCCACAGCAGGCAATCGGCCTGAATCGAGAGTTCATCCTTGCGCCTGTGAAATGGTTTAAATTTCTCAGGGCATGCCCTGTACGTGGCTGCCCAGTCCCCATTCAGGACACATTTCTTGACTAGAGACAATAGCGGGTCTCTATTTGTCCAGACTTTAATCTGACGGGCTGTCACGGGTGAGCCTTCACTTCTGAAAGCTTCAACAGCCATGACCATCTCAGCACCATGCTCGGTAGCCCCCTCAGTGGTGGCTAGTGGGAACCTGCTGAGTGCATCGGCGCAGTTTTCGGTGCCCGGTCTGTGCCGAATTGTGTAGTCATAGGCAGCTAACGTGAGTGCCCACCTCTGTATGCGGGCCGATGCGTTTGCATTTATGGCCTTGTTGTCGGCCAAAAGGGACGTTAGGGGTTTGTGATCTGTCTCCAGCTCAAATTTCCTGCCAAACAGGTACTGGTGCATTTTCTTTACCGCACATATACATGCGAGCGCCTCCTTTTCTACCATCCCGTAGCCCCTTTCTGCCAGGGACAGACTCCTGGAGGCATAAGCTACCGGCTGTAACTGACCCTTGGCACTGACATGCTGCAACACACACCCGACACCATAGGACGACGCATCGCACATTAACACAAGTTTCTTACATGGGTCATATAACGTTAACAGATTGTTGGAACATAACAAATTGCATGCTCTATTAAAAGCCCTTTCCTGGCTGTCCCCCCAGACCCATTCGTGACCTTTGTGTAGGAGCATGTGTAGCGGCTCTAGCAGCGTGCTCAATTTGGGAAGAAAGTTACCAAAGTAGTTCAGGAGCCCCAGGAACGAACGCAGCTCCATCGTGTTACGGGGTCTGGGTGCTCTCTGGATCGCTTCCGTCTTGGATGCAGTAGGGCTGATCACGTCTGCTGCTACCCTCATCCCCAGGAATTCTACCTCTGGAGCTAGGAAGACGCACTTCGCCTTTTTCAATCGCAGACCTACCCGGTCCAGTCTGCATAGCACCTCCTCCAGCTTGTGGAGGTGTTCTTCAGTATCGTAACCCGTAATGAGGATGTCGTCCTGAAAAACCACCGTCCCTGGAATCGACTTGGAGGCTTTCCATATTTCGTTGGAAGATCGCGGCGGCCGAGCGAATCCCGAACAGACATCTGTTGTACTCAAACAACCCCTTGATGGTCAGCTTCTTCGACTCACTCGCCAGCTCCTGGGTCATGTAAGCTGAGGTCAGGTCCAATTTTGAAAAAAGTTTGCCACCGGATAGCGTCGCAAAGAGGTCCTCCGCTCTCGGTAGCGGGTACTGGTCTTGGAGTGACACCCGATTGATGGTGGCCTTGTAATCGCCACATATCCTGACCGACCCATCCGCCTTGAGTACCGGCACAATCGGGCTCGCCCAGTCACTGAATTCGACTGGCGAGATGATGCCTTCCCTCAACAGGCGGTCCAATTCGCCTTCTACCTTTTCCCGCATCACGTACGGCACCGCTCTGGCCTTGTGGTGTACTGGTCTGGCGTCCGGGTTTCTGTGAATCACTACCTTGGCCTCCATGAAAGTGCCAATGCCGGGTTGAAATAATGAGTCAAATTTGTCCAGGACCTGTGAGCATGATACTCGCTCCACAGAGGAAATTGCATTGTCCCTTGCAATGGCGTGAATCGCTGTTCAGCTTGCCATTGTCTCTGTCAAACTCCCCCTCTGGGTTCGACTACATGTTGGGGCATGCCTGACTGCCCTTGTCTGCCTGGAGAACTGTGTGCTGCTTTAACAATGTTGAATCTCTGTCCCAACCATTCCTTAACACAGTACCTCTCGTCTGTTCTGCTAGTGGCCATGCTCGCGTGGTTTAAATCCCAGTTTCTTGTCGCCATTGATACGTCCTTACTACACAGTATAAATGCACACGAGGCCCATGCTTGAGAGGTCAGTCTGTGACCTGTCCTTTATTCCTTAGCACGCAAGTGATGAAGGTGGGTGGAGCTTCCCCTTTTATACCTGAAGGTCCAGGTTAGGAGTGTCTCCCACCTAGTGGTCAGTGTTCTCACGGTGTAAAACTTAGGTCAGTTTATACATGGGTTACAATGCTGGTTGAATACATGACAACCTCAATCAGGTCTCCCCTCAGCCTCCTCTGTTCCAAAGAAAACAGCCCCAACATCTCCAATCATAGCCAAAATTCTCCAGTCCAGGCAACATTCTTGCAAATCTTCGCTGCACCCTTTCCAATGAAATCACATCTTTCCTGTCATGTGGTGACCAGAACTGCACACAGTACTCCAGCTGCGTTTTATGTAGTTCAAGCATAACGTCCTTGCTCTTGTATTCCATGCCTTTGAAGGAGAAAACGTTGCAGAGATATGGAGAGAGAGCAGGGGAGTGGGACGAACTGGATTGCTCTTCGAAAGGGTAGGTGCAGACACGATGGGCCAAATAGCCGCCTCCTATGCTGTACAACTCTATGAATCTATCAACATCCATGCCATATTATGTATTTGATTGGTGTTCTTACAATATTCCTGAACATTTACTGCTGTTGAAGCCAGTTAGTTTCTGTAAAATCTCAATTAGATTTCTTCCCCTTGCCCCATCTACCAAATCAATGCACAATACCTTGATCAAGATGGCATGCTAGTATTCTGCTCCTAAGCCTCTGAATACCATTGTTGATTTGACTATTGGGAGATCCACAGGTACTTACTGTACTTTATTAATTACGGTACTTTACGTCCTCGCCAAAACTTTTTCCTCAAATTTGATTTCTTGCACCAACATTTTAGAATAGAATGTTCCCAGTATCTGCTTTCACCAAAAATACAGTAGCGACAACTTTTTAAAAATGTTAATTTTGAAAAAAAAACATATTTTTTCCAAGATTTATTCTCCGAATTATCCTTTGTGCCTCAGTGTTATGCCTCTTTGTACATCGAACGCAGGAAACCAGCATGTATGTTTCACCAATACCACTATTTACTGAGTCGTTCGTGTGTTAAGTATTTATATAGCACCTTTAACACAGTAAAACGTCCCAGGCACTTATAGAAGTATTATGAGACAAAAGATTTGACACCGAGCCACACAAGGAGAAATTACGACAGGTGGCCAAAAGCTTGGTCAAAGAGGTAGGTTTTAAGGAGCATCTTAAAAGACAAAAGAGAGGTAGAGAGATGGAGAGGTTTAAACAGGGAATTCCAGAGCTTAGGGCCTAGACATCAGAAGGCACGGCCACCAATGGTTGAGCGATTATAATCAGGGATTATAATAGGGCACAATTAGAGGAGCGCAGATATCTCGGGGGATTGTGGGGCTCAAGAAGATGACAGAGATAGGAAAGGGCAATGCTATGGAGGGATTTGAAAACAATGATGAGATTTCTGATCGAGGCGTTGCTTCAGCGGCAGCCAATGTAGGTCAGCGAGCACAGGGCTGATGGATGAGCGAGACTTGGTGCGAGTTAGGACAGGGGCAACTGAGTTTTGGATCACCTCAAGTTTAGGGTAGAATATGGGTGACGAGCCAGGAGTACATTGGAATAATACATTGGAAAGTCTAGAGGTAACAACGGCATGGATGAGGTTTTCAGCAGGGGATGAGCTGAGGTAAGGGCAGAGACAGGCGATGTTATGGTGGTGTTAAGGCGGTCTTAGTTATGTTGCAGATATGTGGTTGAAAGCTCATTTCAGGGTCAAATACAACATCAAGGTTGCGAACAGTGTGGTTCAGCAGCAGACACAAGTTGAGTGACAGTGATAGCATTATTCATGATTCCCACTCCTGCAGCATCATGAGAATAAGCTCGGCTCCTGCTTGCATTCCATCTCGCAGTACACAGCATTGGAAAAACAGCAGAAAAAAAGGGATCAAAACTAAATTCCACCACATAATTCAGTTACAGGCTTGTACTGAAATTAACTGCGGTACTTAAAAACTCTTCAATTTTTTCCTTATATTTCACTACGCATCGATTTATCTAAAATGATCCATATTAAATATCTTTTTGCTCAACTATCTCTAACTTCTCTGAGAAACATGCAATTTCTCGTCAGTTATTTTACCCCTCAAATATAATTCATCTCTGTCCTCACCATGCCGCACTTCCAGCAACTTGCAGGGCAAAGATTTTGAACTGAAGGGTGCAGAGAAGGAAAATCAAACTAACTGGGCATGCTGCGAGATGCCCTGCTGCAGCAAATTCCAGCCCGCTGTTCATTAATTACAAAGTTAACTGGTGGTGTTCACCAGCGTTATCACTCAATATTCTGATTCATTGCAATAAAATCTGGTTGATCTGAAAGTCCCTCAGCTCTGAAGATAGTTGAATTTAACAACCTTTTAACAACCTAAGTTTTGTTCATTTTAGTTTTTTTATTGATCGCCAACTGTAAATTTTTTGCTGAGTAATACTGGCTCCAAAACAGTCAGTAATAATGTTAAGAAGGCAGGACATTTGGGAGCTTGATGAATGACAGGATATCCCCTTAATCAATGAAAGTTAAGCATTGAGAAATAAACAGAGGAAGAACTGAGAAAGAGGGTAAAGTAGAATGGGTAAATTCAATGTCAAATCAAGTACATAAAGATAAATAAAATGAGGGAAAGTGCATAAATCCCTAGGCCCAGATGAAATGTATCCCATGTATGCCAGGCTCTTGAGAAGCAAAGGAGGAAATAGCAGAGGCTCTGACCATCATTTTCCAATCCTCTCTGGCTACAGGTGCGGTGCCAGAGGACTGGAGGACTGCTAATGTTGTACCTTTGTTTAAAAAGGGAGAAAGGGATAGACCGAGTAAATACAGGCCAGTCAGCCTAACCTCAGTGGTGGGAAAATCATTGGAAAAAATCCTGAGGGACAGAATAAATCTTCATTTGGAAAGACATGCATTAATCAAGGATGTCAGGCGAAGGTCGTATCTGACTAATTTGATTGCATTTTTCAAGTTGGTAATTTAGAGGGTCGATGAGGGCAGTGTGCATGATGCAGTGTAATGGATTTTAACAAAGCTTTTTGTTATATATGTGGACTTGTATTTACTCTGTACCGCCACCAGAGGGCTCATCCCCTGGAGTCCCAAGGGATCCCATAATCCCTTGGGAGCACAGGTATTTAAGGAGGCTTCACAGGTTGGAGGGGCACTCTGGAGACCTGCAATAACAGACGACGGTCACACTTTACTTTGAGCTCACAGTGTTCAGTCTGACTCTTTCTCCATACACAACACTTTTCATAAGGTCCCACATGGCAGACTGGTCACGAAAGTAATAGCCCATGGGATCCAGGGCAAAGTAACACATTGGATCCAAAAGTGGCTCTGAGGCAGGAAGCAAAGGGTAGTGGTTGATGAGTGTTTTTGTGACTGGAAGGCTGTATCCAGCAGGGGTCCGCAAGGCTCAGTGCTAGGTCCCTTGCTTTTTGTAATATATATCAACGACTTGGACTTGAATGTTGGAGTATGATTTAAGAAGTTTGTAGATGTCACTTAAATAGATTGTGTGGTTGATAATGGAGAAGAAAGCTGCGGACTGCAGAAGATATAAATGCACTGGTCAGGTGGGCAGAACAGTGGCAAATGGAAGTCAATCCAGATAAGTGTGAGGGAATGCATTTGGGAGGTCTAACAAGGCACGGGAATACACATTAAATGGTTCGACACTGAAAAGTGTAGAGGAACAAAGAGACCTTGCAGTGTAGGTCCATAGATCCCTGAACGTAGCAGGCCAGGTAGATAAGGTGGTTAAGAAGGCATATGGAATGCTTACCCTTAATAGTCGAGGCATGGAATACAAGAGCAAGGAGATTATGTTTGAACTGTATAAAACACAGGTTAGGCCGCAGCTGGAGTACCTTGTGCAGTTCTGGTCATCATATTACAGGAAAGATATGATTGCACTGAAAAGGGTACAGAGGAGAATTACAAGAATGTTGCCTGGAGAATTTTGGCTATGAGGAAAGATTGGAGATGCTGGGTCAGTTTTCTTTGGAACAGAGGAGGCTGAGGGGTGACCTCATTGAGGTGTATAAAATTATGAGGGGCCTGGATAGAGTGGATAGCAAGGACCTGTTTCCCTTGACAGAGGGTCAACAACCAGGGGGCATAGATTTAAAGTAATTGGGTGAAGGTTTTGAGCAGATAGGAGGGGAAAGTTCTTCACCCGGAACTCACTGCCTGAAATGGTGGTAGAGGCAGAAATCCTCACCACATTTAAAAGATACTTGGATGTACACTTAAAGTGCCGTAACCTACAGAGCTACGGATAAAGAGTTGGAAAATGGGATTAGGTTGGATAGCTCTTGGTCGGCCGGCACGGACACGATGGGCCGAAATGGCCTCCTTCCATGCTGTAAGTTCCGATGATTCTATGAAAGAAAGACTGGATTAAGAGAGAAAATTAACAAAGGAAAAGTAAGGGAAAAAAACTGAATTTCAAATTTTGCATTTAAAAATCTCCAACAGCAATTCACTACCTGATGGAATGACACGCCACCGGTTAAATAGTTCACTTTCAGGGCCAGAGGTGTTGTTCAGCAGTCATTAATATAATCACATCATTAAAATGGTACTTGCAAGCGGGGGAGCTCCCTCAGGACCTACCGCCTCAGCGGCCATCTCACAGAAAACCCAAACCCTTACCCTAGTCCCAACCCTGCAAGTCCCACGAGTTTGGGCCACCTCAGGCTTCCCACCACATCACCCATTGTCAACCTCAGACGTCCTACGGAAGCAGCACCCTCGGCCTGGACCTGGCTACCGGGCCTCCACCCTACTCTCCAGCGGCGATCTGAACACCTCCAGCGGTGGCAGATGGGCTTCTCCTCCATGACAGAGTCTGGGCCTCCTCGACAACGGCTGGACCTCCCGTGGCGACAGACAACCTCCTCCTCAATGACGACCGGGTCCCCCGTCCCACGTCGGCCACTGTCCTCCCCTCCTCCTTCAACGTTGACTGAAGCTCTCCTCCAACCTGGCCTCTTCTCCACCTCCAACACGTGGTGAGTTCCATGGCTGTGAGCCCCCCCATGCCCCCCACCCTGAACCCCTGTGGGCCACTGACCCTCCCAATGTCTGCCCCCAACCAGGCCTCAGACCACCTACCACCAAGGGCGCTACCCAGCGCCGAGCCTGCGATCAACATCTCGCCATAGGCAACTAGGCCCATATAGCAGTGCCTGGTCACCAGTCATCTTGGACCCCTTTGCCTCTGTATCAAGACCTTGCTCAGCTAAGCCCGTGTGGTAGCCGGTGTGCAACGGCCACCCCACGTTAAAAGAACTCACGCACAGGCATCTTCCAATCCGTTTACATGAAGTTCAGGACCTGGAACGTCACACCGCCATAGTTGCCCGGGAACTTAAGACGCTCCGATATCGACATCACCGCCCTAAGCGAGACCTGGCAGGCAGGGGAAGGCCAGCTCAACGAACAAGGTGGAGGTTACACCTTCTTCTGGAAAGGGAAACCAGAGGAAGAATGCTGCCACCACGTAGTCGGCTTCGCCATCAAAAACAAGCTGGTTGACCACCTCAAAGCCTCCCCACTGCGGGGCTAACGAACAGCTCATGACTCTTCGACTCACCCTATCCCGGAACTAGTGCTCCACAGTCATCAGTGTGTACGCCCCAACACTTGATGCAACTGATGAGGCCAAAGAGGGGTTTTACACCAACCTCGAAAAATCCCTGTCCTGCATCCCCGCGGGCGACAAGCTGATCCTCCTCGGTGACTTCAATGCCCGGGTTGGCAAGGACAGAGAGCTCTGGAGGGGCGTGATTGGCAGATGGGGTAGGGAAAGCCAACTCCAGTGGTACTCTACTCCTGACAAAATGTCAAGAGCACGAACTTATCATCACCAACACCTTGTTCTGCCAGAGGAACAAATACAAGGCATCATGGCAACACCCTCGCTCCAAGCACTAGCACCTGCTCGACTATGTCATCGTCCGAGCCAGGGATCGCAAGGATGTGCACATCACCCGTGCCATGACAGGAGCAGACAACTGCTGGATGGACCACCACCTAATCCAATCCATCATCGACATCAACATAGCCCCAAAGCGGAGAGGGCAGAAGCAGTGCCGCAAAAAAGTCAATGCCGAAGCACTCAAGGACCCAGCTAAGAGCCCTATACAGCCAACGCCTCACAGCTAACCTGGCATGCCTTGACAACCCCGAGACGCAGAATGCCCACAGCGATTGGTCTGCCCTCCAGGTCTCCATAACCAGTGCCTGAAAAGAGTCGCTCATTACTCAACCAGGTATCACCAGGACTGGTTTGATGAGAATGATCAGGAGATCCAAGAGCTAATAGATCGCAAGCACAGAGTATTTCTGAGCCTTAAACAACAATCCAACGCGGGAGCAGCAAAGCAGCATTACAGACGGCTCAAGGCTGAGATCCAACAAAAAACCCGGGACCTAAAGAACAGGTGGTGGATGGAGAAAACACAGGAGATACAGCAGATGGCCGACAACCATGATGTGCAAGGATTCTTCATTGCAGTCAAGGCCACCTACGGGCCAAAAACCCAAGGCCCACCCCACTGCTGGCCAAGAACAAGGAAACACTTATCAAGAACACCGAGGCAGTCAGGTACCGCTGGAAGGAGCACTTCGAAGATGTCATGTTACTGTTTGTACTATTACAAGGTGTGCCACCAGGGGATACCTCAGTGGGAGACTTGTAAGTTGCCTGTTCTGGTGTACCAGGCCTAGTATAAAAGGCAGGCCACCAGGTGTGATCCTCACTCTGGAATTATCAATAAAGGACTACGGATACTACAGTTCAAGTACAACACATTGCCTTGTGGAGTCATTATCAGAGCATCTAAAGACATGACAGAAGATCTCCTCAATCGAGACTCTGCCTTTGACTCATGTGTTCTCGACTCCATCCCGCAGCATGCTACCCGCCACCACCTCAGTGAGACCCCAACACTGCACAAGGTAGAAAAAGCCGTAAGACAGCTTAAAAACAACAAGGCTACGGGTGCAGACGGAATCCCTGCTGAGGCATTGAAGTATGGTGGAGAGGCACTGCTGGCGCGAATACACGACCTCATCTCTCTCATCTGGAGGGAGGCGAGCATGCCGGGGGATCTCAGAGATGCAGTAATCGTGAACATCTTTAAAAAAGGGGACAAGTCCAACTGCGGCAACTACAGAGGAATCTCCCAGCTATCAGCCACTGGGAAAGTCGTCACTCGAGTCCTCCTCAACCGTCTTCTTCCCGTGACCGAGGAGCTCCTCCCGGAGTCACAGTGCAGATTTCGTCCCCTACGGGGCACAACGGACATGATTTTTGCAGCGCGACAGCTACAGGAGCTACAGTATGCGGACGACGCCTGCGTCTGTGCAGATAGAGGCTGAACTTCAGGACTCAGTCGACGTATTTACTGAGGTGTACGAAAGCATGGGCCTTACGCTAAACATCCGTAAGACAAAGGTCCTCCACCAATCTGTCCTCACCGCACAGCACTGCCCCCAGTCATCAAGATCCACGGCGCGACCCTGGACACCATGGGCCACTTCCCATATCTCGGGAGCCTCCTATCAACAAGAGCAGGCATCGACGACGAGATCCAACACCGCATCCAATGTGCCAGTGCAGCCTTCGGCCGCCTGAGGAAAAGTGTGTTTGAAGACCAGGCCCTCAAAACTGCCACCAAACTCATGATCTACAGGGCTGTAGTAATACCTGCCCTCCTGTATGGCTCAGAGACATGGACCATGTACAGCAGACATCTCAAGTTGCTGGAGAAATATCACCAACGATATCTCCGCAAGATCCTACAAATTTCCTGGGAGGACAGGCGCACCAACATCAGCTTCCTCATCCAGGCTAACATCCCCAGCACTGAAGCACTGACTACACTCGATCAGCTCCGCTGGGCAGGCCACATAGTTCGCATGCCAGACACGTGACTCCCAAAGCAAGTGTTCGACTCGGAACTCATTCACGGCAAACGAGCCAAAGGTGGGCAGTGGAAACGCTACAAGGACACCCTCAAAGCCTCCCTGATAAAGTGCGACATCCTCACTGACACCTGGAAGTTCCTGGCCCAAAACCGACCTAAGTGGAGGAAGTGCATCCGAGAGGGCGCTGAGCACCTCGAGTCTCAACACCGAGAGCATGCAGAAATCAAGCGCAGGCAGCGGAAAGAGCGTGCGGCAAACCAGTCCCACCCACCCCTTCCCTCAACGACTATCTGTCCCACCTGTGACAGAGGCTGTGGCGCTCGTATTGGACTGTTCAGCCACCAAAGAACTCACTTCAGGAGTGGAAGCAAGTCTTTCTCGATTCCGAGGGACTACCTATGATGATGATTTTAATTGTGATTTTAATTACTGGAACTTAACTTTCTGTGGCCCGTTTCATGGGCAATTAATATGCAAATGCAGGAACTTCATGAAACTCATGAGGAGGTTAAGTACGAGATGTCATTTTTGGTGCAAATCATCCAGCAACTTGTGGCGATTCGCAATTCACGGGATATCCTCACCACAAGTTAGTGACTGATTTGCACATCAATAATAGGTTGCATCATTCACACATCATTATTTTGTCCGCAAATTCTGGCCAATTGTTCTTCAACTTAAATGACTGAACAAAATAAATAAAAACCACACATTATTTTCTTTCCATATTGCTGTTAGGAAAGCATGCATAAATTAGTTTAGCTGCTGAAAACCAGTGACAGTAGTTCTGTGTAGAGTTTAATTCGTCAATCTCCTGCGGTGTTCAACACGGGCAGTGAAGGTCAATTTGAATTTTTCACGTCAAGTAGAGTTCGAGGGTGGGATGATAATGGAACCAATGAGAAGGAAGGAAGGGAGAGAGAAAGGAAGGGAGAGAGCAAGCGAGAGAGGAAGGGAGAGAGAAAGAAAGGAAGAGTGAGGGGCAGAGGAAGGAAGATGAGGGACAGAGGAAGGGCAATAAAGAGGGTGAGAGAGGGGAGAGAGAGAGCGCGAGAGAGAGAGAAAGGGCAAGAGAAGGGGAAGAAGGGAAGAGGAAGGGAAGAGAAGAGAAGAAGGAAAGGAGGGATATCAGAGAGGTAAGGAGGGATATCAGAGAGGTAAGGAGAGAGGAGGAGGAGGCGAGGAAGGGAATGCGGAGAAAGAATTCAGATCAGCAGAGATTGGGGCTTGAGGCACGGGGAGGAGAAATAGAGCCAGTGCAGAGACGGAGTTTGCTGTGGAGGGGGCAACTGCAGCAATTAGGTTTTTTTGAAGAAATGGATAAGTTGAAATGCACCAAGAGGACAGGTTTAAATTGTATTCATCAGGGGAGGTGGCAGTCAAAATCTTGCTCAGTATGAGGGACTGGCCTATTTTCTGCATCTGTATTTTTCCAACAGCGTTCATTTCTTGCTCAGCTGTAAGTGAGGCTGTTGACAGACAAAATCTTCCTCAGCAGCAGTCGTAGTTGGGAAATACAAACAAAATTTGCCTCAACAGGATGGAAAAGGGTGGAGCAATATTAGCTCTGGGATGGAATGGTTGAGGACCTAAATTGTGCTTAGCTGACAGGCACTGAGTTGCACACTTGGAGAGTTCAAGACCTCCCAATAGTATATTTTTAAGACAAATTGGCTGAGGACCGCCAACAGATGTCAGGCTCAGCAATCTGTAATTTCCAGGAGAGGCCTTTTGCCTCCTTTTTATAGAAAGATAGATGTTCTGGTCCTTTTTGACATGTTTTGACTATTACTCAGGTTTCTTTAAAATGATTGACTGACTGAAACAAAAGGGTGAAAATAAGTTGCAGCTCAGATGGAAGCTTATTTGTCATGCCACAGTGTTACAAATGATACGTACATCTAGCAAAAGGGAATTCAAACAGTTTTGTGCAACAATTATTATCGCTAGCTCACTCAGGAATCCATAGTAAAATGGAAAAGCAGATAACGTGGATAGAATTGCAAATGCAAACCTAGAAAAATCATAAATCCAGCCCAGATCCTTGCCTCACTCTTCTTGACTGGTAAAATACACAAGTGACATACTGGACAGCTAACCAGCTAAAAGTCAACTGGACAGATAAACCAAAACACTTCTCTGCAGGCCAACTTGAGTAAATGACATAGAAGAGAAATTATGCCTCAGATCAGCTAAATAGACCCAATTCTACAATAATGACAAAAAAGAACTTAACCAAGAGAAGTTGTCAGAATTAAGCTGACTGGAAATGAGATGTAGATGGCAGTACATACAATAGCAAGTGATTATCAGATCCCTCAATGCAAGAATTGAAGATGGAAGGGTGTGTAAAAAAAATCTGGAGACAACTCTGAGAGAGGGGGCACGCGAGAGACGGGGGGGGGGGGGGGGGGGGAGAAGAGAGAGAGAGACACACACACGGGGAACCCACGAGGCGTGTGACAGTGCAAAATGGATGGGGAACAGAGAGAGAGCACATTAACACGAGGTAATTAATATATGCACCAGAGTGATGTTATTTTTTAATTAATTACTGCAGTATTTTTTGTTACTGACAATAAAGCTTATATATGATTATTTAAAAAACACACAAAATTAACAAAAAATCATATCCCTCAATTTTGTTGTTTTTAAATATGAAGTACCTAGAAATACATGGACGTTACAACACAGAAACAGGTAATTTGGCCCTTATGAAATAAAAATAGTAATTTCTTCAACTGAGTTTGTTCCTTCCACTATGTATACTTTGCATGCCTTGGACTTTCTCCAATTTACGCAATCTCCTATGGGAGGTGAGCTGGAGTAAACTTTCAGCTTTTAAAACATTTTTCTGTCTCCTGAAAGTAATCCAGCAAAAAAAAGACAAGTCTTAATCTGTATTTTTCAACACTGACTAATTGTGCTCTACAGATGTAATTGCTCTGATCCCAACAAGATTGGTTCCACATGATCCACAGTTTTTGATCATCTCCCTCCATACTTCCTAACCAAATAGACTGATCCTTCATAAAACATTTAAAAGACAGAAAATTAAATGTATTTTGCAATCAATACTTGCCGCTTTTGTTGTTTTTGTTCGACCATTATAAGTTAACTAACTAGCTTGTTACTATAATAGCCCATAATTTGCGATCAGCATCGAAGCAAAGGTGCTCGCTGCTGATCCCAATGAAAGCTACCCAGAGATCTCGGGTTCTCTATGGCAAGAAGTTTGTCTTTCTCAATGTGCAATTCATTGTAGCACAGTGTAATGGGAATTACAAAAGTCCAAACTATTTTATAAAATAATAACATAAGAAATAGGAGCAGTAGTAGACCATTAGGCCCCCTCAAGTCTGCTCCGCCATTTAATAAGATCATGGCTGATCTGATCATGGATTCCGCTCCAGATCCTTGCCTGCTCCCCATAACCCTTTATTCCCTTCTCTCTCAAAAATCTGTCTATCTCTGCCGTAAATATATTCAATGACCAAGCCTCCACAGCTCTCTGGGGCAAGAATTCCATAGATTTACAATCCTCAGAAGAAATTCCTCCTCAGCTCAGTTTTAAATGGGCAGCCCCTTATTCTGAGACTATGTCCCCTAATTTTAGTTTCCCCCATGAGTGGAAATATCCTCTCTGCATCCACCTTGTCGAGCCCTCTCATTGTCTTATGTTTCAATAAGATCACCGCTCATTCTTCTGAATTCCAATGAGTATAGGCCCAAGCTACTCAACCTATCTTCATAAGTCAAGCCCCTCATCTCCAGAATCATCCTAGTGAACCTTCTCTGAACAGCCTCCAATGCAAGCACATCCTTTCTTAAATACGGAGACCAAAACTGTACGCAGTACTCTAGGTGTGGCCTCACCAATAACCTGTACAATTGCGCAGGACTTACCTGCTTTTATACTGTATCTCCCTTGCAATAAATGCCAACATTCCATTTGTCTCCCTGTTGTACCCGCATACTAACTTTTTGTGTTTCATGCACAAGGACCCCAGGTCCCTCTGTACTGCAGCACATTGCAATTTTTCTCCATTTAAATTGATTTGCTTTTCTATTTATACTGCCAAAGTGGATAACCTCACATTTTCACACATGATACTCCATCTGCCACATTTTTGCCCACTCACTTAGCCTGTCTATAGGCTCAAGTTTTGGCCTGAGTTGCTCCTATTTTTTTTGGAGCAACTAGTTTAGAATGGTGGCATCTTAGAAATTGCAATTCTCGGCATTTAGTTTGCTCCAGTTCTAGTGAGTTAGAATAGTTTCATTTTAGAACAGATTTTTTTTTCAAAAGGTGACGTGTCCATCCACTTACGCCTGTTTTGCAAGTTTAGGCAGTGAAAGCTTACACCAAACTAACTTAGAATGGAGTAAGTATAAATTTTTGTTCGTTGAGAAAAACCTTGCCTACACTTATAAATCAGGCATCGGGAACGAGAGATGGGGAGGCGGGGGGGGGGGGGGGGAGGGAAGTTTACAAACATTAAACACTTCACTTTTACAAATAAAGAGCCATCAATAATAAATGATAAATAAATCAAAAATAAATCAATAAATCAACCAATAAAAAAAAAATTAAGACATTAAGTTTCTACTCACCTACTGCAGCACCGGGAGCCTTCCAACAGCATGCTGGAACGGGCCCCGCCCCCCAGTATCTCTCACTTTCTGTCAGTGTCTCTGTGATTCTGACAGCGAGGGGAGGGGGGGAAAGAGCGGGGGGAGGGGAGGGGAGAGGGAGAGCGGGGGTAGGGGAGGGGAGAGCAGGGGTAGGGGAGGGGAGGGGAGAGGGAGAGGGAGAGCGAGAGGGAGAGCGGGGGAGGGGAGAGGGAGAGCGGGGGAGGGGAGAGGGAGAGCAGGGGAGAGGGAGAGGGAGAGGGAGAGAGGGGAGGGGCGGGCAGGAAGAGGGAGAGCGGGGGGCGCAGGGAGAGGGAGAGCCGGGGGGGGGGGGGCGGCCGCAGGGAGCGGGAGAGCCGGTGGGGGGGGGGGGGGGGGGGAAGAGAGCGGGGAGAGGGAGAGCTGGGGGGGGAGGGGGGAAAAGAGAGCGGGGAGGGGGAGAGAGGGGGTAAGGAGGGTGAAGGGAGGAAGAGGGTGGCTGAACGGTTGGGGGGCGGGGGGGGGGGGGGAGGCTGAATGGGTCCGGCCACCGCCGAAGATGCCTGGCCGCCGCTGCCAACACTTTGGGCGGGGCCCACCCCCACAGTGAGATGCCGGCCGGGCCCCGCCGCCGACATGGAGTGGGGTGTGGGGGGCGGGCGAAGAGAGGAGGGGGAAGGGCTGAACGGGAGGGACGGAGCTGAACGGAAGTGAGGGACGCCCAAGTCCCGGTCTTCGCCCGGGGAGTCTATTCGGCCAGAGCTAGGGCCGGCGTACTTTGGGCCCCTCCCAAGCAACCTCGGGGGCCTGGAGCTACTGAGGTCCTGGCACTGTTTTCAGCGCTGGGACCTGGCTCCGCCCCCGACCCCTTGTGCTGCGCCACGCCGAGCACAGACGTCCTGAGGAGACCGGAGAATCACAAGGTAAGTTTTTGGCACCCTTTTTATTCCAGAAAGTCGGGGCACCTTATGGAGGTGCGCCATTTTTACAGATGGTGGAAACTTGGGCCCAAAATCCCTTTGCAGATTTTGTGTCCCCTTCTCACAATTTGCTTTCCCACCCATCTTTGTATCATCAGCAAACCTGGCTACATTACACTCGGTCCCTTCATCCAAGTCATTAACATAGATTGTAAATAGTGGCAGCCCCAACACCAATCCCTGCGGCACCCCACTAGTCACTGTTTGCCAAATGGAAAATGACATTTATCCCGACTCTGTTTTCTGCTCGTTAACCAATCCTCTATCCATGTTAATATATTACCCCCAACCCTGTGAACTTTTATCTTGTGCAGTAAGCTTTTATGTGGCACCTTAGCAAATGCTTTCTGGAAATCCAAATACACCACATCCACTTGCTCCCCCTTATCCACCCTGCTCGTTACATCCTCAAAGAACTACAGCAAATTTGTCAAACATGATTTCCCTTTCATAAAACCATGCTGACTCTGCTTGATTGAATTATGCTTTTCCAAATGTCCTGTTACTGCTTCCTTAATAATGGACTCTAGCACTTTCCCAATGACAGATGTTAGGCTAATTGGTCTAGTTTCCTGTCTTTTGTCTGCCTCCTTTTTTTAAATAGGGCCGTTACATTTGCGGTTTTCCAATCCACTGGGACCGCCCCTGAATCCAGGGAATTTTGGAAGATTACAACCAATGCATCCACTATCTCTGCAGCCACTTCTTTTGAGACCCTTGGATGTAAGCCAACAGGTCCAGGGGACTTGTCTGCCTTTAGTCCCATTATTTTACCGAGTACTACTTCATTAGTGATAATGATTGTATTCAGTTCCTCCCTCCCTTTAACCCCATGATTATCCACTATTGGGATGCTTTTAGTGTCTTCTACCGTGAAGACCGGCAACGTCTCTGCCATTTCCCTGTTCCTCATTATTAATTCCACAGTCTCATCCTCTAAGGGACCAATATTTACTTCAGCCATTCTTTTCCTTTTTATATGCCTATAGAAACTCTTACTATATCTGTTTTTATATTTCATGCAAGTTTACTTTCATAATCTATCATAATAACAACAATGATTCTTGGGGAACACACTAGTTATATCCCTTCAGTCCAAAAAGACATCCATTAACCACTACTCTGTTTTCTATCCTTCAGCCAGTTGGCTATTGACTTTGCCACATTCCCTTATAATACCATGCGCTTAATTTTATCAACAATTCTCCAACACAGCACCTTAATAATCAACTTTTGAAAATCCATACACACACCAGAGGTGTTACATTGGCAACCGACCAGTCCTCTGATACAAATTCCATCTGCAAGCATGTTTGAAAGATTGTGGTTGGAGTCCCTGCTCTTTCCCGCCTGACTTCCTTCAGCAGGTGTCTTTATTATTTTGAGTTCCAAAAAGTTTTTCAGCAATAATTTCTGATCTCGAGTTATCCATTCAATTGTTCCATTTTATTCCAACAATCACACATTTCTGCGAAAGCTACAAGTTCTAATTTTGTATCTGCCATTCCCTCATCTTTTGTAAGCTTGTCTGTAGATGAATGAGGAACGGTATTTATATTATCAGCTGCATTTATTGAGTTTTGTATGGCACTCATCCCACCAGTTTCCAATTTGCGAGTCTGACAAGCCTAGCAGCATCCCCAGATTGCTGAACTTGCAGAAGTTCTACTCCTCTCTTTGACATAGTATCAGTTTACCCATTTTATTAAAAACAGAAGTAAACCAGGAAACATTCCTCCCACCGCCACCCCCCCCCCCCCCCCCACCCCTCTCCCATTATCCCTCTGGAACAGTCAAAAAAGTAATAGAAGTTTAAATTTCAACATATGCTACTGGAGAACATGACTAGACTTATGGTCATTTCCTTCTCCTGTGTTTGGTCCTGATTTGATTTGTCATCCCTACCCATACTCTATTACTAATGTACAAAGAAAGGTGTATTAAATTACTCTTTATATTTATATTTTAAATCTAGCTTGTTTAGTTAAAGTATCTAAGCTACATACCACTATTCAAGTACTGCTCACTTCTGTCAGTTTCCTCTCTGGTATTCCATGCAGTTCAAATGGTTTTCCCCTCTACAGAGAATAGCAAGGCTACTAAAAACATTAATAAAACTTGAATTTCCTCTGTAGCATATCCTTCATCCTGCAAAACGATGACTTCACCATTGCTCATATGAAGTTTACATCCTTTATGAACTTCCTTCATTTATTCCATTAGGTAATTATGTTAGAGACTGGCTTCATGATTGTGGATTCTGCATTTAATTATCTAGTATGAAGCGCTATGGCATTTTCTCTTTTAGCGCACTCATCCAAATAATGTAACCTTTTTTTGCTCCAATGCATTAATATTTCACCAAAGCAGCAGTGTGAATGATTTGCTTTACTAGTCTTCATACAGCGAATACATTAATTCGTGTACAATAGCAGTACCATAGAGGTTTACAGCACAAGAGATCATTTTGCCCAGTGCTTTCGTGCCAGTACTTTCCTAGATTCAAGATTGAGGCGTAAACTCAGATCGAGCGCATTGTGAGACGAGTGGGAAGTTTAGAATTTGGAGAGAGTAGGAATTCGATGCAAAGGGGGGAAAGGAGGTTCTTCTTTTTGCCTTTAGCACTTGTTGTGGTTTGTGTAAACTTGAGGCAGTAAGTAGAGCAGCAGATTTAAACAGCGTGCAAGAACCGGGAGCAGCAGAGCCCATTGTGAAAAGCAGGGCGGCAGACAATAGATAGAGGAAAAACTCAAAGTGATGTCATAGTCAGCACCAAATGCGGAACGGCACGGGTAAGTATTAAATTCATTAGTTAGTGGTTTTAGTGGTTAGTGTCTTTTATTTAGTGGTTTGAGTTTGCATTTTGGTGTTAGCTAAACAGCTAATCAGCCATAAAGCTAAAAAGAATCTAAGTAAATATAGACTCAGATATGAGAGCAGCTTGTGTGTCTGGTCTGCACTATGTGGAAGTTTGTGGACAACGCGACTGTCCCAAGTGAACATGTCTGCAGTAAATATCTCAGCCTCGAATCCCTCTGGCCCAGTCACTGAGTTAGATTGCAAGTTGGAGACACTTCAACACAGAAGGGTGGCAGGGGGGGAAAGAGAGGAGTATCTGGACAGTTTGCTCCAGACCTCAGTCACACCTCAGAAGTGCAGGAACTAAACGGGGTTGATGTGACTGATAGCATTCAGAGTAAGGGGAACCTAGATGAGAGAGAACAAGGATCCTGATCCTATCCAACAGGTACAATGTGCTTGCAACCTGTGAAGATAGAGATGAAGATTATCGGAAGGACAGACAGAATACTAACCATGGCACCTTGGAGCAGGAGGCTGTACAAAGGGGGGAGTAGGGAAGCATAATGTCGTAGTTGTAGGGGATTCTATAATTAGGGGGACAGATTGCATCCTTTGTAAGCAAGATTGAAATTCCCAATGGTATGTTCCACACCCGTGTCGGGATGATGAACATCTCGAACCAGCTTGAAAGGATATTGGAGAGGGAGTGGATCATCATCATCATCATAGGCAGTCCCTTGAAATCGAGGAAGACTTGCTTCCATTCTAAAAATGAGTTCTTAGGTGACTGAACAGTCCAATACGGGAATTACAGTCTCTGTCACAGGTGGGACAGACAGTCATTGAAGGAAAGGGTGGGTGGGGAGTTTGGCTTGCCGCATGCTCCTTCTGCTGCCTGCGCTTGCTTTCTGCATGCTCTCAGCGACGAGACTCGAGGTGCTCAGCGCTCTCCTGGATGCTCTTCATCCACTTAGGGCGGTCATTGGCCAGGAACTCCCAGGTGTCGGTGAGGATGTTGCATTTTATCAAGGATGCTTTGAGGGTGTCCTTGAAACGTTTCCTCTGCCCACTTGGGGCTCGCTTGCCGTGTTCGAGTTCCAAGTAGAGCGCTTGCTTTGGGAGTCTCGTATCAGGCATGCAAACAATGTGGCCCGCCCAACAGAGCTGGTCAAGTGTGGTCAATACTTCGATGCTAGGGATGTTGGCCTGATCAAGCTCACTAACGTTGTTGCGTCTGTCCTCCCAGGGTATTTGCAGGTTCACGCGGAGACATCTTTGGTGGTATTTATCCAGCGATTTGAGGTGTCTACTGTATATGGTCCACGTCTCAGCCATACAGGAGGGCGGATATCACTACAGCCCTGTAGACCATGAGCTTGGTGACAGATTTGAGGGCCTGATCTTCGAACACTCTCTTCCTCAGGCAGCCGAAGACTGCGCTGGCGCACTGGAGGCGGTGTTGAACCTTGTCGTCGATGTCTGCCCTTGCTGATAATATGCTCCCGAGGTATGGAAAGTGGTCCACGTTGTCCAGGGCCGCGCCGTGGATCTTGATGACTGGGGGGCAGTGCTGTGTGGCGGGATCGGGTTGGTGGAGGGCCTTTGTCTTATGGATGTTTTGTGTCAGGCCCATGCTTTCGTACGCCTCGGTGAAGATGTTGACTATGACTTGGAGTTCAGTCTTAATGTGCGCAGACGCAAGCGCCATCCATGTGTTGTAGCTCGACGACAGAGGATGGGACGGCCGTGGATCCGGCCTGGAGACAACGAAGGTTGAACTGGTTCCCACTGGTTCTGTAGTTTAGTTCCACTCCAGCGGGGAGCTTGTTGACTGTGACGTGGAGCAGTGCAGCCGGGAAGATCGAGAAGAGGGTTGGCGCAATGACGCAGCCCTGCCTGACCCCGCTCCAGACGTGGATTGGGTCTACGGTGGATCCGTTAGTCAGGATCACGGCATGTCATCGTGGAGCAGGTGGAGGATGGTGACAAACTTTTGGGGGGGGGGGGGTGGCAGCCGAAACGGAGGACGCTCCATAGTCCCTCGCGGTTAACAGTTCAAAGGCCTTTGTTAGGTCGAAGGCGGCCATGTACAAGAGTTGGTGCTGTTCCATGCATTTCTCTTGCAGTTGTCACGCCGTAAAGATCATGTCCGTTGTACCCCGTAGTGGATGGAATCTGCACTGTGACTCCAAGAGGAGCTCCTCAGCCACAGGGAGAAAATGGTTGAGGAGGATTCTAGCAATGACCTTCCCAGTGGCTGATAACAGGGACATTCCTCTGTAGTTGCCGCAGTCGGACTTGACCCCTTTTTTTTTAAAAAAGGTGGTCACGATTACTGCATCTCTGAGATCTCCCGGCATGCTCTCCTCCTTCCAGATGAGAGAGAGATGAGGTCATGCATTCGTGCCAATAGTGCCTCTCCGCCATACTTTAGTGCCTCAGCGGAGATTGCATCCGCTCCCGTTGCCTTGTTGTTCTTGAGCTGACGAATGGCCTTTTCTACCTCGTGCAGGGCTGGGGTAGGTTTTGCCGAGATGGTGGTGGGTAGCATGCTGCGGGATGGAGTAGAGGACACGCAACTCAAAGGCAAAGTCTCGGTTAAGTAGTTCTTTTCCAGCGGGTGTTGACTGCCTCGGTGTCCTTGATGAGTGTCTTCCCGTTCTTGGCCAGCAGTGGGGTGGGGCCTTGGGTCGTAGGTGGACTTGACTGCGGTGAAGAATTCTCGCACATTATGGCTGTCGGCCAGCTGCTGAATCTCCTGTGCTTTCTCCACCCATAATCTATTCTTTAGGTCGTGGGTTTTTTGTTGGACCTCGGCCTTAAGCCGTCTGTAAAGCTGTTTTGCTGCTCCTGAGTTGGGTTGTTATTTTAGGTTCAGAAATGCCCTGCGCTTGCGATTTATTAACACTTGGATCTCCTGCTCATTCTCATCAAACTAGTCCTGATGTTTCCTGGTTGAGTGACCAAGCGTCTCTTCGCAGGCACTGGTTATGGTGGCCTGGAGGGCAGACCAAGGGATGGGATATCCAGTCGTTGTGGTCCATGTTGGGTCAAGCAACATAGAAAAAAGTAGGCAAGAGGTCCTATTCAGAGAGTATCAGGAGCAAGGAGCCAAATTAAAAAACATAACCTCAAGGGTTATTAATCTGTAGATTATTACCAGAAATTGGCGGCCACAAGCAATACTCCCTTTAAGCTGCAGAGCTGCGCAACTTAAAGGGAGTATTGCTTGTGACCACCCATGCTCCCGCAAAAATAAGCAAAACCGTGTATGCATGGTATTTTGAATGGGCCGTGCAGCTCCTTAAAGGGGCCACGCACCAAAAAGGAAATTAAAGGGAACATGGGTCACAAGAACTTTAAACTAGTCAATGGAAAGGGGGGGGGGGTCTCAGGTGGAAACGGTAAGACAAGTAATAATTCTAAAATAAATGAAAAGGAAGAGGAATAGTCAGAAATTGTGCATTAGACACTACAGGTAAAGGGAAAATTAAAAGATATAAAGTCATTAAATCAGGAGAGAGAAATAAGAAATGTGTAAGAAAAGCATTCGGGCAAAAGGACAGATTAGAGTCTGTGGCCCAAATGAGTATTTTTTATATAAAAACATGAAGGATAAGGAATAAATTGAATGAATTGCAGGCGCAAGTTCAACTTAGAGGGTATGATATGCATAACTGAGACATGGCTGCAAGACGGTCAGGACTGGGTACTGTATATACCAGTTTATAGGACCCAAGTTTCCACATGATTTGCGCCTGATTTTTAGGAGCAACTGGTGGAGAACGGACTATCTTAGAAATCGCAATTCTCCACATTTTTTTTTCTGCAGTTCTAGTCAGGTGGAACAGTTCTACTTTGGAACAGAATTTTTTCTTCAAAAGGGGGCGTGTCCGGCCACTGACGCCTGATTTCAAAGTTTCCACAGTGAAAACGTACTCCAAACTAAGTTAGAATGGAGCAAGTGAAGATTTTTGTAAAACTGAAAAAACCTGTTCTACACATTAAAAAATCAGGCGCAGGTAACAAATTAGGCGTCCGGAACGAGGTGGGGGGGGAGGAGAAGGGAAGTCATTAAATTCTACAATAAATCCTTATTTATACTTCTACAAATATTATACAAATAAATCCAACCTGAATAAACATTTATAAGCAAAGAAAAGATTAAATAAACCATCTTCCTACCTGTGTGAAAGTGCTTCAGCCACGGAGAATGCTGCAGTCAGCCTCACAAGTTGAAGCAGCCGTTCGTTCCCGCGGGGGGGGGGGGGGGGGGGGTGAGGGGAGGAGGCACCCGTTCGTTCCCACGGGGGGGGGGGGGGGGAGGAGGAGGAGGCGCCGCCCGTTCATTCCCGCGGGGGGGGGGGGGGGGAGGAGAGAGGAGGAGGCGCCGCCCGTTCATTCCCGCGGGGGGGGGGGGGGGGGGGGAAGAGGAGGAGGCACCCATTCGTTCCCGCGGAGGGGGGGGGGGAAAGGAGACAGTGAGAAGGCTGCAAGAAGCCTCAGTGCTGATAGCAATGTGCCAATGTGCTTTTATTAAAAAATGTTCAAAAATTAAACAGCTACAAAGAACTACAAAAATGGCCGAGTGACAATGTTTCCTTCACACTGCGCATGCGCGAACGCGCCAATGTGCACCGTTGCCGGCAGGAAAAAAACTAATTTAAATGGTACCCGCCCCCTCCCACTTACAAAATCGGCGCAAGTGTAGGCTCCGCCCCCCCCGGGCACCGCGCCAAACAGACAAGGAGCTGCAAAGCGCTCCAGAATCGCGCGTTTTTTTTCCGGCGCCGTTTTAGGTGCGAAAAACGGGCGCCCAGCTCGGAGGGGCGCCCGTTTTTTTATCGTGTGGAAACTTGGGCCCATAATATCTACAGGAAGCATAGACAGAGGAGTAACATTATTGGTTAAGGATGAAATTACTCTATGATAAGAGAAGCTATAACAAAAGGTAAGCAAGCACTGGAGACTTTATGGGTAGAATTAAGAAATAGAAAAGGATTTAAGACTGTAGTGAGAGTTGTGTATAGGCCCCTTGGTAGTAGCTATGAAGTGGAAGAATGTATTAATGCAGAGATTAGACACATATGTAGTAAAGGCAGAGTGGTTTTAATAGGGGATCTTAACTTCCACAGATTGGGATAAGTAGATGACCTCATGTCAGAAAGATGATGAATTTCTTGTGCGTTCAGGATAGTTTTCTGCAACAACACATCTTAGAAACAACAAGGGGCAGGCTATATTCGATTTAATAATGATTAATGAGCCAGATTTATATTAACAGCCGAATGGTGCATGAACATTTATCTAATAGCGACCATCATATGATTGAGTTCAATATTGTGTTTGAAAGGGAGAAATGTGAAACAGCTGCTAAGATTCTAGATTTAGGTAAGCTTGACTTCAATGGGATGCGAGAGACTGTCCACAATCAACTGGGCAAATCTGATAATGAGTAAAACGACAGATGATCAGTGAGTGGTGTTCAAAAAATAATTTTACATGATACAGAACCAGAACAACAGGGGCAAGAACTCGACTTGCTTAAAAAAAAAGCAGCCATGGACAACTAAAGAGGCAAGGGGCAACATAAAACTAAAAAACATACCAAAATGTAAAAAAATAGCACAGATCCTGGCTAATAGGACAGATGCAAAGAACAGCAATGGGTGAAAAAACAGATAAAAATGGTGTATGAAAAGAAACGTGCAAGGGATATCAAAATCAACACAAAATATTTTTACAACTATATTAGAAAAAAAGAGGATGGCCCCTTAAAAACTGACAATGGTGATATTATAAATGAAAGTAAGGAAATGGCAGACACATTAAATAACTTTTGTCAGTAGAGGAAGAGGATAGCATGCCGGACATTACAACAAAACTAATATTGAAACAGGGACGGGGACTCACTGAAATTAACGTAAGCAAAATAACAGTAATGAATAAAATAATGCCACTAAAGTGAGACAAATTCCCAGGGCCAGATGGTTTTCATGCCAGAGATTTAAAGGAAGTAGGTGAGAACATTGCAGATGCCCTAACCATGATCTTCCAAAGTACTCTCGATTCAGGAATCGTTCCTTTAAATTGGAAAATTGCACAGGTCACTCTGCTATTTAAGAAAGGTGAGAGGGGGAAACCAGGGAATCCAGACAAGTTAGTCTGTTTTCGGGAAATTACTAGCGACTATAATTAAAGATTGAGTGAATGAACACCATGAAAATTTTCAGTTGATCAGAGAGAGCTCGCATGGACTTGTAAAGAGGTCATGCCTTATGAACCCGGTCGAATTTTTGAAAAGGTGACTAAATCAGTGGACAGGGGAATATCAATTGATGTGATTTATATGGACTTCTAGACGGCATTCGATAAAGTCTCTCATAAGAGACTGCTAGTAAGTTGAAGCTTGTGGAACTGAGGGCAATGTATTGACATGGTTAGGATATTGGCTCAGCAACTATCTCATAGGCAGTCCCTTGAACAAGGATGACTTGCTTCCACGAGAGTTCACAGATGTTTAAATGAAGAACCCGATGTTCCAGTCCTGAACTCCAGCTGAGGGGGGTTGAAGATGCCTGTGCATGAATTTTTTTAACGTGTGGTGACCACTGCACATCAGCCACCACACGGGATTGACAGAGCAAGGCCTTTATCCAGTGGCAAGGATTAACCAGGACGACTGGAGACCTGCTCCAAGGACCTAGTGCGCACACATATTGCAGTACGGGCTGGTCAACGACTATGTCCCACCTGTGACAGGGACTGTGGTTCTTGAATTGGACTGTTCAGCCACCTAAGGATTCATTTTAAGAGTGGAAGCAAGTCTTCCTCGATTCCGAGGAACTGCCTACGATGATGACGATGATGATGATGATGATTGGCTGAATGGCAGGAAACAGAGTAGGGACAATGGGCAGATACACCAATTGGCACGATGTGAGTAGTGGCGTCTCAGATGGATCCGTTCTGGGGCTTCAACTATTCACTGTATTTATTAACGACTTAGATGACGGGATTGAGAGCCACATATTGTAAGCAGTGCAGATGGAAGCATAAAATTACAGAGAGATATTAATAGATTAAGTGAATGGGCATACCTGGCAAACAGATTTCAATATTGGCAAGTATTAGGTCATCCACTTTGGGCCTTAAAGTAAAGGATAGATCAAAAAAACTTTTGAAATGGTGAAATGCTAAAAGTAGTGAAGTCCAAAGAGACTCAAGGGTCCATATACAAAGATTATTAAAATGTCATGGACAGGTACAAAAAAATATTCAAAAAGGCCAGCCAACAAGAGGCTATCTAGCCTAATCCAACTTTCCAGCTCTGTCTGTAACCTGGCAAGTTACAGCACTTCAAGTGCACATCCAAGTACTTATTAAATGTGGCAAGGGTTTCTGCCTCTACTACCCTGTCAGGCAGAGAGTTCCAGATCCCCATAAACCCTCTGCGTGAAGAAATTTCCCCTCTAAATCTTCTACCAATTACTTTAAATTTATGCCCCCTGGTTGTTGATTCCTCTGCTAAGGGAAATAGGTCCTTTCTATCCACTATATCGAGGTCCCTCAATTTTATACACCTCAATGAGGTCTCCCCTCAGCCTCCTCTGTTCCAAGGAAAACAAATCCAGCCTATCCAATCTGTCCTCACAGCGAAGATTTTCCACTCCTGGCGATATCCTCATAAATCTCCTCTGTACCTCTCCAGTGCAATCTGTAATGCAGTGACCAGAACTGTACACAGAACTCCAATTGTGGCCAAACCAGTGTTTTATACAGTTCAAGCATACCCCCCTGCTCTTGTATTCGCATGCCTTCTTAACCACCCTATCTACCTGGCCTGCTACTTTCAGGGATCAGTGGATATGCGCTCCAAGGTCCCTTTGTTCCTCTACACTTCTCAGTGTCCTACCATTTAATGTGTATTCCCTTTCCTTGTTAGCCCTCCCCAAATGCATTACCACACACTTCTCTGGATTAAATTCAGTTTGCCACTGTTCTGCCCACCTGACCAGTTGATTGATATCTTCCTGCAGACCGCAGCTTTCTTCATCATCATCAACCACACAGTCCATTTTAGTATCAGCTGTAAACTTCTTAATCATACTCCCTATATTCAAGTCGAGATCATTGATGTAGATCACAAAAAGCAAGGGACCTGCGGAACCCCACTGGAAACATCCTTCCAGTCACAAAAACATCCATCAACACCTTTTGCTTCTTGCCTCCGAGCCAATTTTGGATCTAACTTGCCACTTTCCCTGGATCCCATGGGCTTTTACTTTCATGACCAGTCTGCCATGTGGGACCTTATCAAAAGCTGTGCTAAAATCCATGGGCTCAATTTTGGCGAGGAGTTGCTCAGTTTTTTTGGGGAGTAACTTGGTTTTTCTGGCGTAACTTAAAAATCTCCATTTTCCACAATCAAGTTGCACCAGTGTAAGTGAGTTGGTTACGATTTTTTTTAAGTTTCATTTTTTTTCTCAAAAGGGGGTGTTACCAGCCACCTACGCCAGTTCTGCCCATTTAGGCAACTTTGGCCAGCTAATAGTTACTCTAAATCTACTTAGGCCAGCATATGTGGCCACTTCTGAAAACCCTTGCGGAGAGTTAAATAAATCGCGCAGGTAGGTACATCGGAGGCCATTTGGCCTGGGATAGGGGGATGAAGGGAAGTGGAGAGGACCTGCACCTAAAGCACCATGCCTTACAAACCACAAAACCTTGGAAACAAAAAGTTCTAAGAATTCAATAACAAATAAGTCCTACCTTCATCTTAAAACTCAGCCCGGGAAGGCAGCGGGCCGGCCGGTGTTGGAGGCCACTCGGCCTGGGCTGGGGCGGGCAGCAGAACTGACAGAAATCATCTAGGCAGGAACACTATCAGTTCTGCTGTCCGCCCCTAGCCCAGGCCAAGTGGCTTCCCGTTGCAATTTCTCAGATTAAAGTGATTAAAGCTTCAAATCGATGCATTTACCAAAGTAGGGTTCAGGCTTTTCAACATGGGTATTTAAAGAAACATGCTATTTAAACTTAATGCACACATAGCTCCCCAATAAGCAATGTATTTTCCAATTTAAGTCCATAAATAGGCACTTTCCAAACAAATGGAACTAAGCAGTCCGTGCAATTGCCACTCCACACCCCTACTCACAACCCGGCATCGGGTCCAACACAGCGGCTTCAGCAAGCACACGGAGAGGCTGGGGGCAAGGAGCTACTGCGCATGTGTAGACGCTCCATTGCGCATGTGCAGATGTCCCGGCACTGTTTGTGGCGCAGGATGCTGGCTCCACCCCCGACTCGACTGGTCACACTGCGCGACCACAGCGAGGAGGTCGGACAGCGGCCAAAGTGGGAAGGAAATTTTTCGTGCACTTCTGAACGGAGAAAAGCGGCGCATCTCCGGTAAGTGCGCTGAAAAACGGGCTGGGCCAAAATTGAGCCCCATAACACTATATCATATGCACTGCCCTCATTGACCCTCATGGTTACCTCCTCAAAAAATTCAATCAAGTTAGTCAGATGCGACCTTCCCTTAACAAATCCAGGCTCATTGTCTTTGATTAATTTATGTCTTTCTAAGTGAAGATTTATCCTGTCCTTCAGGATTTTTTCCAATCATTTTCCCACCACTGAGGTTAGGCTGACTGGCCTGCAATTACTCGGTCTATCCCTTTCTCCCTTCTTAAACAAAGGTACCACATTAGCAGTCCTCCAGTTCTCTGGCACGACACCTGAAGCCAGAGAGGATTGGAAAATGATGGTCAAAGCCTCTGCTGTTTCTTCTTTTGCTTCGCTTAACAGCCTGGGATAGATTTCATCCGGGCCTGCGGACTTATCCACTTTCAAAGCTGCTAAACCCCTGAATACCTCCTCTCTCACAATGTTTATTTCATCTAATATTTTACACTCCTCCTCCTCCTCCTCGATAGCAGTGCCTGCATCGCCCCTCTCTTTTGTGAAAACAGACGTAAAGTATTCATTAAGAACTATACCCACATCATCCGCCTCCACACACAGATTACCCTCGTGGTCTCCAATAGGCCCTACCCTTTCTTTAGTTATCCTCTTGCTCTTAATACATTTATCGAACATCTTTGGGTTTTCCTTGATTTTGCTTGACAAGAATTTTTCATGCTCTCTCTTTGCTTTTCGAATAACCTTTTTAAGTTCATCCCTGGACTTTCGAGATGCGAGATTCTGCAGTATTTAGCCTTTGGTATCTGTCATAAGCCTCCCTATTTTTCCTTTATCCTACCCTGTATGTCTCTCGACATCCAGGGGGCTCTAGATTTGTTAGTCCCACCTTTTTCTTTAAGGGCACATATTTAAGAACATAAGAAATAGGAGCAGAAGTAGGCCACCTGGCTCCTCGAGCCTGCTCCGCCATTTAATAAGATCATGGCTGATCTGATCATGGATTCAGCTCCACTTCCCTGTCCGCTCCCCATAACCCCTCATCACTCAAAAATCTGTCTATCTCCACCTTAAATATATTCAATGACCCAGTCTCCACAGCTCTCTGGAGCAGAGAATTCCATAGATTTACAACTCTCCGGATCTCCTCCTTGAATGCCTCTCACTGCTCTGATGCCGATTTACCTTCAAGTAGCTGTTTCCAGTCCACTCTGGCCAAATCACCACTCAGCTTAGCAAAGTTGGCTTTTCCCCAATTTAGAACTTTTATTTTTGGTCTATCTTTGTCCTTTTCCATAACTACCTTAAATCTAACTGAATTATGGGCACTAGCACCTAAATGCTCTCCCACTGATACCCCTTCCACCTGCCCAGCTTCATTCTCTAAAAATAAGTCCAGAACCGCCCCCTCCAGTGTTGGGCTTGCTGCATACTGGCTAAAAAAGTTCTCGAATACATTTGAATAATTCCGCACCCTCCATACCCTTCACATTAATTTTGTCTCAGTTAATATTAGGATAGTTGAAATCCCCTACTATTACTGCCCTATAGTTTTTACACTTCAGAAATTTGCCGACATATTTTCTCTTGTATCCCCTCCTCACTGTTTGGGGGTCTACAGTGCACTCCCAGCAGTGTGATCGCCCCTTTTTTTGTTTTTCAGTTTGACCCATGACCTCGTTTGATGATCCCTCTAACATATCATCCCTCCTCATAGTTGAAATTGTTTCTTTAATCAATACTGCAAACTCCCCTTCCTATCCTGGCTGAAGATCCTGTAACCAGGAATGTTGAGCTGCCATACCTGCCCCTCTTTTAGCCATGTCTCTGTAATAGCTATAATATCATACGTCCAAATGTCTACCTGTGCTTTCAGCTCATCTGCCTTATTCGCTATACTTCTTGCATGGAAGTATATACCATTTAGTACAGCTAGACCTCCTTGCTGACTACTTTCTAATCTTGTTTTCTCTGTCCTTCAAAGTCACTTTCTGCATTTTTGCTTTCCAATTCCAGCTTTACTCCCCTCCTTACTGAATCTGTTCTCAGATTCCCATCCCTCTGCCAAGCTCGTTTACACCCTCACAAACAGCACTAGCAAATCCCTCCGCGAGGATATTGGTCCTGGCTCTGTTGAGGTGCAACCTGTCCGGCTTGTACAGGTCCCACCTTCCCCAGAAGCGGTCCCAATGCCTCAGGAATCTAAAACCCTCCCTCCTGCACCTCTCCAGCCACGCATTCATCGTCTCTATCCTCCTATTTCTGTACTCACTAGCTTGTGGCACCAGGAGTAATCTGGAGATTACTACCTTTGAGGTCCTACATTTTAACCTCTCTCCTAGTTCCCTAAACTCTGCCTGCAGGACCTCTCCTACCTCTTTCTACCTATGTCATTGGTATTGATATGGACCACGACCGCTGGCTGTTCACCCTCTTCCCCCAAAATGCCCTGCATTCTTTTTACCAAAGTGAATATCATATTTCCCCACTTTATAATCCATCTGCCACCTTATTGCCCATTCACTAAACCTGACTATATCCCTTTGCAGACTTACTTTCCCACCTAGCTTTGTATCATGAGCAAACTTGGTACATTGCACTTGACCCCTTCATCTATTATTTCCACTGGTTGAGGAGCCTTGGACTAGGGAACATAGCCTGAGAATTAGAGCCAGTCCTTTTCAGGAGTGAAATTAGGAAACACTTGCACATGCAAAGGGTAGTCGAAGTTTGGAGCCATCTTCCGCAAACTGCAGTTGATGCTGGGCCAACTGTTCATTTTAAATTTGAGATTGATAGATTTGTGTTAACCAAAGGTATTAAGGAATATGGAATAAAGGCGGGAATATGGCATTGGGTCACAGATCAGCCATGATCTCATTGAACATGCTCAAGGGGCTAAAAGGTCAACTCTTATTCCTATGTTCCTAAAATTTCTGATCATCTTCAATAATTGATGTTTACATTTTATCAAGTTTTTTTAATATTCATTCATGGGATGTGGGCATGGCTGGCAAGGCCAGCATTTATTGCCCATTCCTAATTGCCCTTGAAACGATGGTGGTGAGCCGCTACCTTGAACCACTGCAGTCAGTGTGGTGAAGGTACACCCACAGTGCTGTTAGGGAGGGAGTTCCAGGATGTCAGGATGGTGCGTGTCTTGGAGGGGAACGTGGAGGTGGTGTTGTTGCAATGCGCCTGCTGCCCTTGTTCTTCTAGGTGGTAGAGGTCGTGGGTTTGGTAAGTGCTGCCGAAGAAGCCTTGGCGAGTTGCTGCAGTGCATCTTGCAGATGGTACACACTGCAGCCACTATACGTCGGTGATGGAGGGAGTGAATGGGATGCCAATCAAGCGGGCGGCTTTGTCCTGGATGATGTCGAGCTTGGAGTGTTGTTGGAGCTGCACTCATCCAGGCAAGTAGTGAGTATTCCATCACACTTCTGACTTGTGCCTTGTCGATGGCGGAAAGGCTTTGGGGAGTCATGAGGTGAGACACTCGCCGCAGAATACCCAGCCTCTAACCTGCTCTTGTTGCCACAGTATTTATGTGGTTGCTCCAGTTAAGTTTCTGGTCAATGGTGTGCTCCAGGATGATGATGGTGGGGGATTCGGCGATGGTAATGCCGTTGAATGTCATGGGGCGGTGGTTAAACTCTCGCTTATTGGAGATGGTCATTGCCTGCCACTTGTGTGGTGCGAATGTTACTTGCTACTTAATAGCCCAAGCCTGACTGTTGTCCAGGTCTTGCTGCATGCAGGCATGGACTGCTCCATTATCTGGAGTTGCGAATGGCACTGAACACTGAAGTAGGATTGAAGAAGGAAAGTCTATGGGAACGTTTTATGTTCTCAATATTCTATCTCTTTATAGAAGAAATGATAGATGCTTGAAATTTCTGTTTTAGTAAAATTATCAATTTTCTCATTGCTCTGGAAAAGTTCAAGTTTGATCAATTTCTGCCAAGAAGCATTTCAAAATGACCATACTAAACAACTGGGTCCCAATTCCTACTTCAGCAAAAATCATGATACTGCTATGCGACTCTATATATTTATTATTCTTACTTGCTCCATAAGTATCACTGTGACATCTGTCTGTTGCAACAAATACAGCTAAGACATTGCGGGGTAGAAATTCAGGCCCGCCGGAAACCTGGTGCACCTAGTTTTTAAAGTGTTTTTTCCTCTACGCTGGATGAGGTAGCCTCTTTTGTGAAATTTAGCTCAGTCATTTTTGTTTCAGGCAGACCATAAATCAGTCATAATGGGGGTGAAAGTGGGGCGGTAAGCAGAAGATCGGCAACAAGATGGCGGAAGTAGAGGCGGGAGGGAGTCACTGCCACTATCAATCAGCAGAGCAGTGATGACGTCATGACGAGTGTGCTTCACCATGGCTATCCCCTTCACTTAAAGGGGAGAGCCTTCGCCATTTTAAAACTTCGGTCCACTGGGCCACCAGGGAGGTTTTCGGCAAGGCCAGTGGCCTGGCACCCAAGAGTTGGTGCCAGGCTGCCTGTTGGCAGCCTGGCCAAACCATGGGGCATAAGTGTTGGCCCGACTACAAAAGAAACATGGCAGCTGCGGCAGTGCACCCTCCCCTTGAATAACCTCCACGCTGCCAAGGTGCACCGACAGAAAAGATTTTTCACGGTGAATTTGGCTGGAGGTGCAGGAGATCGGCAATGCACACTCTGATTACGCACTTAGGACGGGTCAGCAGCTGCGGGGCAGAAGTGGGGACCATCAGAAAACCTCAGGTGAATTTCGCTGGCGGCGGGCATTCGACCCCAAATCAGCAGCTATTCTATTCCGCTGCATGGCCTCCACTTTCCGATGAGTGGCTGATTTCGGCCCCAGCATTTCCTCCAATTAATCATAAGTAGATTGCCCACTATCTCTCTCGTCTCAAATTATTTACCAGTACTCACCTGTCTTGTAACCTTATGCACATGACAATGTCCGACAATGTGTACAGGACTCCTTTCTAACCCAATATGTAAAAAAGCCCAACAAGGGATGATTCGCTATTGGATCTAGTAATGGGGAATGAACCAGAGCAGATAAGAAAAGTAAAAGTAGTGGAACATCTAGGCAATAGTGACTCATAATATAATAAGTTTTAAAATAATAATTGAGAAGTATGACTAAGACCAGGGTAATAGATTGGAGAAAAGCTGATTTTGAGGGGCTGAGAATAGAACTTGGGAAAATAAAACAGACAACAATATTGGTAAACAATGACGTAGAACAGCAATAGGAAATATTGAAAACAGTGTTCAACAGAGTCCAGGAAAAATATATTCCACTAAAAAACGAGAACAAGCTAAACACTAATGAGACACCATGGATGAATAAAGCCATTAGGGAAAAATTGAGGGTAAGGAAAGAGGCATATATTAACTACATGAACAGCAGGCGATAGCATAAGGGAAAACACAGAGATTAGGAAAGAAGTCAAAAAACAATTAGGAAGCAAAGGGGAACTATGAAATTCAATTATCAAGGAACATAAAACAAAATAGTAAAATATTTTACTGGCACAGCAATAAAAAGAGAAAGGTCGGGATGGGAATCGGGCCACTAAAGATGGATAGGATAATACCACAGGCAGTGATTGAGAGATGGCAGAAATATAAAATAATTACTTTGCCTCAGTATTTACCAGGGAGAGAAAACAGGTGGACATTACATTTGATCATGAGATGTCCCAGGAATTTGATCGTGAGATTAGTAATTAAATAAATGCATTTAAAATAAAATAAACTATATTAAATAAACTAATCAAACCCCCCTGGATTGCATCCGCACATTTTAAAAGAATGTAGGGAAGAGAGATAGCAGAGGCATTACTACACATATTTAATAATTCATTAGAAAAAGATGCTGTGCCAGAGGACTGGTGGATAGCTAATGTAATACCTATATTTAAGAAAGGGGATAGAACAAGTCCAAGGAACTATAGTCCAGTCAGCTTAACATCGGTGCCAGGGTCAAATATGTCAATGAACTGCTGCGCACATTCTAAGGGGGGAGGGTGAACAGCCAGAGGCAGTGGTCCATATCGACACCAATGACATAGGTAGAGAGAGGGATGAGGTCCTGCAGGCAGAGTTTAGGGAGCTAGGAAAGAGATTAAACAGCAGGAACTCAAAAGGTAATAATCTCTGGATTACTCCCGGTGCCACATGCTAATGAGTACAGAAATAGGAGGATAGAATGGATTTAATGGTGTTGCTGGAGAAATGGTGCAAGAGGGAGAGCTTTAGATTACTGAGGCATTGGGATCATTTCTGGGCGAGGTGGGACCAGTACAAGTCGAATGGGTTGCACCTCATCAGGGTCGGGACCAATATACTCGTGGGGAGGGGGGGGGGGGGGGAAAGAGTTGTTAGTGCTGTTAGGGAGGGTTTAAACTAGCTTTGCTGGGGGATGGAAATCTGAAAGTAGCTTCAGAAGCAAGAGAAGAAAAGCTGGAAATGGAAAGCAGAAAATTAATAAGTGAGTTTGGAAGGCAGAGGAAACAAAGGCTAGAAAATAAACAAGGGAGTTTGGCAATGCTGAATGCGACATTCTTCAATGCAAGGAGTCTATGGAATGAGGGCACAGATAAAGCATGGGAGTATGATATTATAGCTATTACCGAGACATGTCTAAAAGGGCAGCTCAACATTCCTGGTTACAGGGTTTTCAGACAAGAGAGAGAGAGAGAGGATAAAAAGGAGGGGTGTTGCAATATTGATTAAAGAAATAATTACAGCTGTGAGGAGGGATGATGCGTTAGAAGGATCATCAAATGAGGCCATATGGGTTGAACTGAAGAACAAAAAAGGGGCAATCACACTGCTGGCAGTGTACAATAGACCCCTAAACAGTCAGAGGAAGATAGAAGAGCATATATTTAGGCAAAGTTCTGAGAAGTGCAAAAACAATAGGGCAGTAATAGTTGAGGATTTCAACTCCCCTAATATTAACTGAGAAAGGATTAGTGAGAAGGGTATAGAGGGAGCAGAATTCTTAAAATACATTCAGGAGAACATTTTTAGCTAATATGTAGCAAGCCCAACAAGAGAGGGGATGGTTTTGGACTTACTTTTAGGGAATGAAGTTGGGCAGGTGGAAGGGGTATCAGTGGGAGAGCATTTTGGTGGTGGTGATCATAATTCAGTCAGATTTCGGGTAGTTATGGAAAAAAACAAAGATAGACCAGGAATAAAAGTTCTCAATTAGGAAAAAGCTAATTTTACTGAGCTGAGATTCAGCCGAAGTGGACTGGAAACAGCTACTTGAAGGTAATTCAGTGTCAGAGCAGTGGGAGGCATTCAAGGAGAATATATTGAGGGTGCAGAGTGAGTATGTCCCCTTAAAGAAAAAAGGTGGGGCAAACAAATCTAGAGCCCACTGGATGTCAAGGGGCATATAGGGGAGGAGAGAGAAAAAAAAAGGGAAGCTAATGACAGATACAGAGAGCTCAATACTGCAGAAATCTAGGGGAGTATAGAAAGTGCAGGGGTGAAATTAAAAAGGAAATTAGGAAAGCAGAGAGTGTAAGAAAAAAATATCGGCAAGTAAAATCAAGGAAAGCTCAAAGATGTTTTCTAAATACATTAAGAGCAAGAGGATAACTAAAGAAAGAGTAGGGCCTATTAAGGACCATAAAGATAACCTGTGTGGAGGTAGAAGATGTGGGCATGGTTCTTAATGAATACTTTACTTCTGTTTTCAATCAGGGAGAAGGAATGTGAAATATTAGATGAAATAAACAGTGAGAGAGGGAGTATCAAGGGGTTTAGCATCTTTGAAAGTGGATAAATCCCCAGGCCCGGATGAAATGTATCCCAGGTTGTTAAGAGAAGCGAGAGAGGAAATAGTAGAGGCTGTGACCATCATTTTCCAATCCTCTCTGGCTGCAGGTGTGGTGCCAGAGGACTGGAGGACTGCTAACGTTGTACCATTGTTTAAAAAGGGAAACGGGGTAGACCGAGTAATTACAGGCCAGTCAGCCTAACCCCGGTGGTGGGGAAATTAGTGAAAAAAATCCTGAGGGACAGGATAAATCTTCATTTAGAAAGACACGGATTAATCACTGACATTCAGCATGGATTTGTTAAGGAAAGGTCGCATCTGATTAACTTGATTGAATTTTCTGAGGAGGTATCAAGGAGGGTCGATGAGGGTAGCGCATTTGAAGTAGTCTACATTGATTTTGGCCAGGCTTTTTATAAGGTCCTGCATGGCAGACTAGTCACGAAAGTAAAAGCCCATGGGATACAAGGCAAAGTGGCAAGTTGGATCTAAAATTGGCTCAGAGGCAGGAAGTAAAGGGCAATGGTCAATGGGTGTTTTTGTAACTGGAAGGCTGTTTCCAGTTGGATTCTGCAGGGCTCAGTACTAGGTCCCTTGCTGTTTGTGCTATATATCAATGATTTGGAATTGAATAGGGTATGATTAAGAAAGCTGTGTGGTTGAAAATGAAGAAGAAAGCTGTAAACTGCAGGAAAATATCAATGGACGAGTCAGATAGGCAGAACAGTGGCAAACGAAATTCAATCCAGAGTTATGCATTTCAGGAGGGCTAACAAGGCAAGAGAATACACAATAAATGGTAGGTCACTGAAGTGTAGAGGAACAAAGGGACCTTTGAGTGCATGTCCACAGATCCCTAAAAGGTAGGCCAAGTAGATAAGGTGGTTAAAAAGACATACGGGATAGTGAAACGTAGAAAATAGGTGCAGGAGTAGGCCATTCGGCCCTTCGAGCCTGTACCACCATTCAATATGATCATGGCTGATCATGCAATTTCAGTATCCCATTCCTGCTTTCTCTCCATACCTTTTGATCCCTTTAGCCGTAAGGGCCACATCCAACTCCCTTTTGAATATATCTAACAAACTGGCCTCAAACCTTCTGTTGCAGAGAATTCCACAGGTTCACAATTCTCTGAGTGAAGAAGTTTCTCCTCATCTCGGTCCGAAATGGCTTACCCCTTATCCTTAGACTGTGACCCCTGGTTCTGGACTTCCCCAACATCAGGAACATTCTTCCTGCATCTAACCTGTCCAATACCATCAGAATTTTATATGTTTCTATGAGATCCCCTCTCATTCTTCTAAGTTCCAGTGAATATAAGCCTAGTCGATCCAGTCTTTCTTCATATGTCAGTCCTGCCATCCCGGGAATCAGTCTGGTGAACCTTCGCTGCACTCCCTCAATAGCAAGAATGTCCTTCCTCAGATTAGGAGACCAAAACTGTACACAATATTCAAGGTGTGGCCTCACCAAGGCCCTGTACAACTGCAGTAAGACCTCCCTGCTCCTATACTCAATTCCTCTAGCTATGAAGGCCAACATGCCATTTGTCTTTATTAGCCGAGGCATAGAATATAAGAGCAGGGAGGTTATGCTTGAACTGTATAAAACACGAGTTAGGCCACAGCTAGAATACTGCGTGCAGTTCTGGTCACTACATTACAGGAAGGATGTGATCGCTTTAGAGAGGGTACAGAGGAGATTTACGAGGATGTTGCCTGGACTGGAGAATTTTAGCTATGAGGAAAGATTGGATAGGCTGGGTTTGTTTTCTTTGGAACAGAGGAGACTGAGGGGAGACCTAATTGAGATGTTTAAAATTATGAGGGGTCTGGATAGAATGGAGAGGAAGGAGCTATTCCCTTAGCAGAGGCATCAATAACCAGGGGGCATAGATTTAAAAGAAGTGGTAGGAGGTTTAGAGGGGATTTGAGGAGAACTGTTTTTACCCAGAGGGTGGGTGGGGGTCTGGAGCTCCGCCTGGAAGGGTGGTAGAGGCAGAAACCCTCATAGCAGTTAAAAAAATACCGGATATGCACTTGAAGTGCCACATCCTACAAGGCTAAGACCAATGGCTAGAAAATGGGAATAGGCAGGATAGCTCTGTTGGCCGGCATGGACACAATGGGCTGAATGGCCTCCTTCTGTGCTGTAAATTTCTATGATTCTAGGATACTGAGAAGTGTCATTAGACTATTGCATTAAATTCAATGTTGTGCAAATATGCTTTCATGAGTGATCGTCTTAATCACCACACATTCCTTCCAGCAATACCACCAACAGTACTTTACCCACTTGTTAAATAGCACCCGCATCAATAAGCTTTACTGAAATCCCAGTAACGACACTGAATCTAAAACTTGTATCCAAAGGTAAAATAATGCACACTCACCTGTCGGATGATATGTACTGGAAAAGTCTGCAAGAAAACACGAAATGTTTAACTTTATCATGTGTGCTTTATATTGGTGCTCTGCAGCATTGCAGGGCTTCTTTCTAACACATTAAACAGGAATTGCATAATTACCAATAAAGTATTGAAGGGGAGGTAATTAGAGCGTGGAATCTTTTACCACAAGCAATTGTTCAAGCTAAATCCATAATTCTTTTTAAGTAAAATGGAATAGTTGGTTAGAGAGAGGAATATTAAAGAATTTGGGAATGAGCAGATGTGGCTCACAAAGAACAACACCGGGGTGGATCTGCTGGTTTCTGTGCTCTCATCATCATCATCATAGGCAGTCCCTCGGAGTCCAGGGTGACTTGCTTCCACTCTAAAAATGAGTTCCCAGGTGACTGAGGAGTCCAATGCGGGACCTACAGTCTCTGTCACAGGTGGGGCAGACAGTGGTCGAAGGAAAAGGTGGTTGGGGAACCTGTGTTGATGCACGCTCTTTCTGCTGGTTCTGTGCTCTAATATTCTATTCAAACTACAAAATTAATGTTCAGTGACACATCTGCACATTCCATTTCAAAACACAGATTGTAAGTAATGCTTTGAACCAAAGTTCTGCAGAAACAAAGACATCACTCAAAACTACATTAAGGACATAAGAACATAAGAACATAAGAACATATGAATTAGGAACAGGAGTAGGCCGTCCGGCCCCACAAGCCTGCTCCTCCATTCACTAAGACCATGGCTGATCTTCTACTTCAACTCCACTTTCCTGCACTATTCCCATATCCAAAAATCTATCGATCTCTGTCTTGAAAATACTCAACGACTGAACCGCCACAGCCCTTTGGGGTAGAGAATTCCAAAGATTCACCACACTCAGTGAAGAAATTTCTCCTCGTCTCAGTCCTAAATGGCCGATCCTTTATTCTGAGACTGTAACCCCTGGTTCTCAACTCCACAGCCAGGGGAAACATCCTCCCTGCATCTACCCTGTCAAGCCCTGTAAAAATTGTTGTATGTTTCAATGAGATCACCTCTTATTCTTCGAAACTCGAGAGAATATAGGTCTGGTCTAATCAATAGGTCAGGACAATACCACCATTCTAGGAATCAGTCTGGTGAACCTTCATTGCACTCCTCTATGGCAAGTATATCCCTTCCTTCGGCAAGGACACTAAAATGGTACACAATACTCCAGCTGCAGTCTCACCAGGGCAGATATAATTGCAGTAAGATGTCTTTATTCTTACACTCAAATCCTCTTGTAATAAAGGCCAACATACCTTTTGCTTTCTTAATTGCTTGCTGTACCTGCATGTTAACTTTCAGTGATGCGTGTACAAGGACTCCAAGTCCCTCTGAATACCAAGATTTCCCAATCTCTCACCCTTTAAAAAATACTGCTTTTCTTTTTCCCTACCAAAGTGGATAACTTCACATTTCTCCACATTATATTCCATTTGCCATGTTCTTGTACATTCCCTTGAAGCCTCTCTGCATCCTCCTCACAACTTACATTCCCACCAGCTTTGTATCAGCAGCAAACTTGGATATATTACATGGAAACATAGAAAATAGGTGCAGGAGTTGGCCCATTCGGCCCTTCAAGCCTGCACCACCATTCAATAAGATCATGGCTGATCATTCCCTCAGTACCCCTTTCCTGCTTTCTCTCCATACCCCTTGACCCCTTTAGCTGTAAGGGCGATATCTAACGCCCTCTTGAATATATCCATTGAACTGGCATCAACTACTCTCTGCGGTAGGGAATTCCACAGGTTAACAACTCTGAGTGAAGAAGTTTCTCCTCATTTCAGTCCTAAATGGCTTACCCCTTATCCTTAGACTGTGTCCCCTGGTTCTGGACTTCCCCATCATTGGGAACATTCTTCCCACATCTAACCTGTCCAGTCCTGTCAGAATCTTGTAAGATCCTATGAGATCCCTTCTCATCCTTCTAAACTCCAGTGTATAAAGGCCCAGTTAGTCCAGTCTCTCCTCATGTCAGTCCCGCCATCCCAGGAATCAGTCTGGTGAACCTTCGCTGCACTCCCTCAATAGCAAGAATGTCCTTCCTCAGATTTGGAGACCAAAACTGAACACAATATTCCAGGTGAGGCCTCACCAAGGCCCTGTACAACTGCAGTAAGACGTCCCTGCTCCTATACTCAAATCCGCTAACAATGAAGGCCAACATACCATTTGCCTTCTTCACCGCCTGCTGTACCTGCATGCTAACTTTCAATGACTGATGAACCATAACACCCATATCTCGTTGCACCTCCCCCTTTCCTAATCTGCCGCCATTCAGATAATATTCTGCCTTCGTGTTTTTGCTCCAAAAGTGGATAACCTCACATTTATCCACATTATACTGCATCTGCCATGCATTTGCCCACTCACCTAACCTGTCCAAGTCACTCTGCAGCCTTTTAGCGTCCTCTTCACAGCTCACACCGCCACCCAGCTTAGTGTCGTCTGCAAACGTGGAGATATTACACTCAATTACTTCATCTGAATCATTAATGTATATTGTAAAGAGCTGGGGTCCCAGCACTGAGCCCTGCGGTACTCCACTAGTCACTGCCTGCCATTCTGAAAAGGACCCGTTTATCCTGACTCTCTGCTTCCTGTCTGCCAACCAGTTCTCTATCCACGTCAGCACATTACCCCCAATACCATGTGCTTTGATTTTGCACACCAATCTCATGTGTGGGACCTTGTCAAAAGCCTTTTGAAAGGCCAAATATACCACATCCACTGGTTCTCCACTCTACGAGTTACATCCTCAAAGAATTCTAGAAGATTTCATAAATCCATGCTGACTTGGACTGATCCTGTCGCTACTTTCCAAATGCGCTGCTATTTCATCTTTAATAATTGATTCCAACATTTTCCCGACTACTGATGTCGGGCTAACCGGTCTATAATTACCTGTTTTCTCTCTCCCTCCTTTTTTATAAAGTTATATTAGTTACCTTCCAGTCCATAGGAACTGATCCAGACGATAGACTGTTGGAAAATGATCACCACTGCATCCACTATTTCTAGGGCCGCTTCCTTCAGTACTCTGGGATGCAGACTATCAGGCCCTGGGGATTTATCGGCTTTCAATCCCATCAATTTCCCAAACACAATTTCCTGACCAATAAGGATTTCCTTCAGTTCCTCCTTCTCGCTCGACCCTCGGTCCCCTAGAATTTCCGGAAGGTTATTTGTGTCTTCCTTAGTGAAGACAGAACCAAAGTATTTGTTCAATTGGTCTGCCATTTCTTTGTTCCCCATTATAAATTCACCTGAATCTGACTGCAAGGGACCTACGTTTGTCTTAATTAATCTTTTTCTCTTCACTTATCTATAGAAGCTTTTGCAGTCAGTTTTTATGTTCCCAGCAAGCTTCCTCTCATATTCTATTCCAACCCCCCTAATTAAACACTTTGTCCTCCTCTGCTGGATTCTGAATTTCTTCCAGTCCTCAGGTTTTCTGCTTTTTCTGGCCATTTATTTGCCTCTTCCTTGGATTTAACATTATCCTTAATTTCCCTTGTTAGCCACCTTCCTCTTTTATTTTTACTCCAGACAGGGATGTACAATTGTTGAAGTTCATCCATTTGATCTTTAAATGTTTGCCATTCCTATCCACCGTCAACCCTTAAAGTATCATTCGCCAGTTTATTCTAGTCAATTCACGTCTCATACCATCAAAGTTACCTTTCCTTAAGTTCAGGACCCTCGTCTCTTAATTAACTGTGTCACTCTCCATCTTAATAAAGAATTCTACCACATTGTGGTCACTCTTCTCCAAGGGGCCTCGCACAACAAGATTGCTAATTAATCCTTTCCCATTACACATCACCCAGTCTCGGATGGCCAGCCCTCCAGTTGGTTCCTCGACATATTGGTCTAGAAAACCATCCCTGATACACTCCAGGAAATCCTCCTCCACCGTATTGCTACCAGTTTGGTTAGCCCAGTCTATATGTAGATTCAAGTCGCCCATAATAACTGCTGTACCTTTATTACACGCATTCCTAATTTCTTGTTTGATGCTGTCCCCAACCTCACTACTACTGTTTGGTGGTCTGTACACAACTCCCACTAGCGTTTTCTGCCCTTTGGTATTCCGCAGCCCCACCCATACAGATTCCACATCATCCAAGCTAATGTCCTTCCTTACTATTGCGTTAATTTCCTCTTTAACCAGCATCGCTACACCACCTCCTTTTCCTTTCTGTCAATCCTTCCTGAATGTTGAATACCCCTGGATGTCGAGTTCCTAGCCTTGGTCACACTGGAGCCATGTCTCCGTGATGCCAATTATATTATATTCGTTAATAGCTGCCTGCGCAGTTAATTCCTCCACCTTATTCCGAATACTCCTCGCATGGAGGCACAGAGCCTTCAGGCTTGTCTTTTTAACAGACTTGGCTCCTTTAGAATTTTGCTGTAATGTGGCCCTTTTTGATTTTTGCCTTGGGTTTCTCTGCCCTCCATTTTTACTTTTATTCTTTCTTTCTTTTGCTTCTGCCCCCATTCTACTTCCCTCTGTCTCCCTGCATAGGTTCCCATCCCCCTGCCATATTGTAAGAACAGAACATTTGCGTAAAACATTGTTTATTAATTAGCTTTTAAAACCCAGGTGGAGGCATCCTGAAATGGTACAGAATGAAAGACACACCTATAATTGCAAGTTTCACTTGGCAGAATATCAATTGTAGGTAAGAGAAATGTGCAACTTGATAACTAAATAGGGAGCTATACTGACCTCTTGAACTCAATGTAAAATGAGATCACTGAGAAAATCAGCTTATAAACTTAGTTATTGGTGGTATCTTATAAGGAGTTGTTTCTAACTTTTTGTCACATACTAAGGATTAGAGAATAGTACAAAAAGTGGTGAAATGTTATGAGAATTCGGATTTGAAGGTTCAATCAATCCAAATATTGAGCTCAGAACTATAACACGAACTAGAACATGAATTCCCCAATCATCAGGTATGATTGCAAGTACAATATGTTTGTATAAGCTCAAGTACTATTGCATAAATGTATGAACGCTTGACCGATACATTCCTGTCCCATGTTTGAGAGAACTGTAGCACTGAGATAATTGCAAGAACAGAATATCTGTGTAAATATCCTCACATGGATCCATTTGGACATAGGAAATGTCTTCTACTCAACTTTTGAGTAAAACTTTTATTTTCTCCACCAATATGTAACTTCAAGAAAATGAGTTAACCAGTAAGGCAAAAAACTAACAAATTACGCAGATCCCACATATTTAGAATTTTTATTTATGTGGTATGAATCTTGAAAATCTATACAGTAATTTCACACAAAAGATGAACAGTTAAAACCAAGCAGAAATGAAAACAGCAAGGTGGTGGGGGTAATGAAGGTATGGTTAAAGTAAAGGAGTTTGCAGTATTTCACTGAGCTTTCAGTCATGAAATCATTCAGAATTCAATTTATTTCAGGTAATGTTGCAGTTTATACCACTTTGGACCACTATACACAAATACAATGCAGAATTTTTAATTAATTTTTCTTTTTCTTTTAGTTTTTGAGACCTGCCAGATGAACTGCATTCTTTTCCAGTCCTGGACTCCCTCATGATTTCTGTGTTCCAAAACACTATCACATAGACGAGGCCATTTTCAAACTTAAATGGTAGCAGTTAGACAAGGACAGGAAGCGCAATTTTGCACAATGCCCAATAAAAATACAAATAGTTAGAAGACCCCAAGCAACAAATTAATCCCCTTGATTATGCCACACCTTTCAAGGATACAAACACCCGATGAATTCTTAATGAATAAAAGATCCTATGACCAACATCGATAGTGTTTATATATACTGTGCATTCGTAACCACATCTGCCAACTCTCACTTTTGAGTGTGGAATTCTGAATTGTGTCTTCAGGTACTCGATCCTCAGATATCCTTCAGGGATATCTGTGATTTTACAAAATTCCATGGCATTCGGCTGCTAAAGTTCAAATACAATTTGAAGAATGAGATCAAATTAGTTTTTAAAATAAAATACTAAATGCAAGTACACGTATCATACACATCAACCGTCACAATGGGGGGAAAAAACCACAAACCTTGACAATAGGCATTCCTACAGAAAATGTTACTTGCCCCAACATCAATATGCAAACATCTGGAAATCTGTGACATCTGTAGGATCAATGAAGGAATGACTTCAATACATATGCAGGCAACACTCAGCTTAACCCTTCTCTTGAACTGTGGCAGCAGACTGCCAACCTGATACCCACATGGATGAGTCAGAATTTCCTCCAATTATACATGGGAAGACCAACGCCATCCTTTCTGGCTGTTGTAAAAAACGTTATTCCCTTGCCACCTACTCAATCACCTCTCCCTGGGTGCGTACACAGACTGAATAAAGATGCACAACATGGTCTTGTTTGAGCTAGAACTGAACATCAAACTCCATATCCATCCAAAACCAAGACTACTTACCCCATTAAAAACTTCTTTCACTTCTTTGTTGCCTCCAGACTCTGTTTCTGCAATACCTGGTTTGCCAGCTCCTACTTCCACTCCCATAAATTTAAAATCCACATCTTCACAAATAAATCCCTCCATGGCCTCATCTAACATTGCAACTTTTTCCAGCTTTAAATTTCTCCTGTTCCCATCGTGCTCTGACTGTGATCCACCGGCCCTTTCATTCCACCAATGATGGCTGAGATTTCAACCATATCAGGCCGACTCTCTGGAATTTCCTAAAAATCCTTGGTCTCGACTTCTCTTCTTTCCCGTTAAAAGCCATCTCTTGTGAAGTCTTAGGTTACCTCACTCCCCCACAAAGAGTTCATACTCTGTCTTTTCTTCCTCTTTAAAACGCCTTGGGATATTTTTCTACCTTACAAAATAGGATATAAAATGTAAGTTGGAAACTCAACCAGCATAGGTTAAAAATGCTTCCTAGTGGGTAGAGGCACAACTCACTGCAACACCAAGCCACAGGTTCAATTCGTATCAGCATATCAACAGTTGGTGTACTATCAATTAGGATCAGTAGCCCTAGCATTATACAATTTAAGAGCACATTACGTCATTCAGCCATTTCCCCCTTCTCTGAAAGCCCTTCCCCAAAGTCTTATAATTTGTTTCCTTTTCAAATATTTATCCACTTACCTTTTGAAAGTTATTATGGATTCTGCTTCCAGCACTATTTCTGGTACAACATTTTATATCCTAATAACCCTCTGCGTAAAAACAATGCTCTTTATCTCTTCCTTCAGTCTTTTGGTAATGATCTTAAATATATGCCCTCTGGTGGAAATAGCTTTTCCCGATTCATCTTAGCTAACCTCGAAGCGAAGAAAAACGGCGAAAAATCAGCCAGGGTTTCTGCTCTTAAATGGTAGCCAGTGATTCTTTTGGGAAAATATACGTTGGTGGATATCAGACACAAACAGGATCAGGCTGGGATGTGATGCCTTCACTTATGAAATAGCCAACCATTAATCAGGTCTCACAATCACTAAACCAGATGCAAGTCATCGAAAATCAACGCCTCAACAAAAGGAGGAAGGAAAAGTGAGTAAATTGGATAAAAACAAGAGTCAGTTGCAGGAACCTGCTCATTAAATTTGGAAGTTTTTAATAAATAGTCAGCCATAAAATCATATCAGCAATTCTACAAGCAGTTAAATGGAAAGTAAAGTCTGGGAAAGGTGTGCAAATTTCTTTTCATTTTTGAAGATAATCTTATGAACATAAAACTGTAATATTTTTCCCCATTGTTAAGAGTCACATTTCCCTTTATTCTGGTTGTTCCAGTGATGGCGATGGCGAGTACATCTCCACAGTATACTACTGTGTAGTTTCTAGTTAGTCAGACAGCCACCCTGGATAATTGGCAATCAGCTGGAGTTAGGCTTTCAGACCAGTAAAAGCCAAGTTTCTATTAAAGGGTCAAAAAATAATCTTTATGTTTTCTACTTTAAAATAGAGCAAGTACATTAAACAGTAAGTACCTCTTCCATCCTTTGTTTCCCTTTTAACGAGTGATAATAGGGGTAAAATTGCTAATATCATGTTTACTATCCATTATTTGCTAACTTAAAAATTGTTCCAAACTTTCAGATAGGCGTGAAAGTATATTTTTTTCAGCCACCTGTCTCCAATTTCCACTCTCTGGCATTTGGAACATGCAGTCTTGCGATGTCATTGCTGCATACTAGGTTCAGATCCTTATCTATGCTTTTGTTACCCCTGACACACTCCTGGCTGGCCTCCCACTTTCTAACCTCCATAAACTTGAGGTAATCCAAACTCTGCTGCCCATGTCCTAACTTGCACCAAGTCTCGTCCACCCATCACCCCTGTGCTTGCTGACCTGCATCGCCTAGATTTCAAAATTCTTATCCTTGTTTTTAAATCCTTCCAGGGCCTCGCCCCTCCCTATCTCTAATCTCCTCCAGCCCCACAACCTCCCCCACCCAATGCCGAGATATCTGCGCTATTTAATTCTGGCCTCGAGCATCGCTGATTTTAATCGCTCCACCACTGGCGGCTGTGCTTACAGCTGCCATGGCACTAAGTTCTGGAATTCCCTCGCTAAACCTCTCCGCCTCTCTATCCTCCTGTAAGATGCTCTTTAAAATCTACCTCTACCCCAATATCTCATGTACCTCGGCCTCAAATTTTATAATGCTCCTGTGAAGCACCTTGGGATGTTTTACTACATTGAAGGCGCTACATAAATACAAGTTGTTGTTGTTGGTAGTAGTATTATGAAAAACTGAGATCAAAATGGTCCAAGAGAGATTCTTCACCAAACGTGGTGACAATCAGCCTCAAATGCAGAAACATTGCTTACCCTTTTATTCACTGGAAAAATCTTCCAATCAATTTCTTCAAAAGCTTAACTACAATGTATATAATTTTCTGGTTAGGGCTACAATCTCCCTTATGTTTCCAAGGCTAGGCACCTGGCCTCAGCTCCAAACATTGCCTGTTTTGTTGCTCATTGCTTCAAGTGAAACAGAAGGGACTGTTGAGGTTGTGAAGTAACCTTGTATTTCCTCATTCAGGATTTGAAATGGTCTGGATTTATATTTTTGGCAAATACTCAATAAGACAGTCTTGGTACCACTTTATTCTGGAAATATTTGAAGTTAATGGTGCAGCCCAAACCAAGTAAAAAGTGACTATATATAATAGTTATTTTTCTTTTCCAGATTTAATTCTACTTTTCAGAAGACACATTATGGCTTTCTGAATCTTTTGCTGCAAAATCTAGTAAAAATCAAAATGTTTATTGAAATACCACTTTATCTGAATTCACAATAAAAATAGCAACTATTGTGGTCGGGAAAATTTGGAAGTGTAAATTGTCTATCTGTCTTTAATAAAAATACTTCCATCTGCACAGCTCTCACTGTACAAACTAAATGGTCAGCAGTGTCACTGGCAGCAGCTGGCTTCCCTTTTTGCTTCTGAAATGGAAACACACACTCGCCTCATTATTTCTCTCTGGGTTACCTATTCAGTTTCATATCACCTGATACTTGACATTTAAAGGTAAAATATTTTGACAAATCAACCTCTGTCCAAAACTCGCCTTAAATACACTATGAAAAATCTGTTTCCCCCATGCTTCTTCCGTCTCTGTATCACACCTAAAGTGATTCAAACTTCTACTTTGGCCATCTTGAATGCCTGTTTTATGAACAGGGAATTTGGTACCAGGCGGCTGAAACATAAAATTTCTGCTCATACTGTGGAAATACAAACTGTTCATCAAATGTTTAAAAATTAAACATCGTTCCTCAACATATTCACAAAGGAAAACATAAACTGAACTGTCTAAAAGGCCAATAGCCAAACAGGATCGAAGAAGCTGCAGACAAAAACTACAATGAGAAAATTTCAAGCATAACCCATATGCAAATCAGCAGGCAACAGATTTCAGGACTAAACATTGCTGTTTGATTGGATCTGTCAAAATGGGTTTATTTTAGAAATGCCATCACTTCAAGTAGTGATACATTTTACAAGGCAAGGAGTAATGTGTGTGTTACCGTTAATTGCTACAGAAAGTTAACTTATTATCTTAAATAAATGATCCATTCCAAGGTTAATAAATAATTAAGACACGCATTTCATTTTAAACAGCAGAAAAGGCAAATTATATTAAAAATTCCAGAAACAACTGTGACATAAGCAAAGCCCTGTTTCACTTCAAACTGTAAAATCTCTAATATATCTATTTCAGTTTAAATTTTTAGAGGGACCAATGCAGTGAATTTTAAATGAAATTAGCTGCTTTCCAAAGAAATTCTGTTGTGTTTGCATGGTGAAAAAGTAGTTGAAGTAACATATTTTCTGTTAGATATATATTCCTGGATTTTTTTTTATTCGCAAGGCCAGCATTTATTGTCCATCCCAAATTGCCCTTGAGAAGGTGGTGGTGAGCCGCCTTCTTGAACCGTTGCAGTCCGTGTGGTGAAGGTACTCCCACAGTGCTGTTCGAGAGTGAGTTCCAGGATTTTGAACTAGCGACGATGAAGGAATAGCGATAAATTTCCAAGTCAGGATGGTGTGTGACTTAGAAGGGAACTTGGAGGTGATGGCGTTCCCATGCGCCTGCTGCCCATGTCCTTCTAGATGGTAGTAGTTGTGGGTTTGGGACATGCTGTCGAAGGAGCCTTGGCGAATTGCTGCGGCATCTTGCAGATGGTACACACTGCAGTCATGGTATGAGGGAGTGAATGTTTATGGTGGTGGATGAGATCCCAATCAAGCAGGCTGTTTTGTCCTGGATGGTGTCAAGCATCTCGAGTGTTCTGCACTTATCCAGGCAAGTGGATAGTATTCAATCACATTCCGACTTGTGCCTTGCAGATGGTGGAAAGGCTTTGGGGAGTCAGGAGGTGAGACACTCGCCGCAGAATACCCAGCCTCTGACCAGCTCTTGTGGCCACATTATTTATGTTTCTGGTCAATGGTGACCCCCAAAGATGTTGATGGTTGGGGATTTGGCGATAGTAATGCTGTTGAATGTCGCTTATTGGTGATAGTCATTGCCTGGCATTTGTGCGGTGCGAATGTTACTTGACACTTATCAGCCCAAGCCTGAATGTCGTCCAGGTCTTGCTGCATGTGGGCATGGACTGCTTCATTATCTGAGGTGTTGCGAATGGAACTGTGCAATCATCAGCGAACATTCCCACTTCTGACCTTATGATGGAGGGAAGGTCATTGATGAAGCAGCTGAAAACGGTTGGGCCTCAGACACTGCCCTGAGGAACTCCTGCAGCAATGTCCTGGAGCTGGGATGATTGACCAACAACTGCAACCATCTTCCTTTGTGCTAGGTATTACTCCAGTCAGTGGAGAGTTTTCCCCGATTCCCACTGACTTCATCAAGTAGGGCTCCTTGATGTCACACTCGATCAAATGTTGTCTTGATGTCAAGGGCAGTAACTCTCACCTCACCTCTGTCGGTGCTATGTAGCCAACTAGTGTTCTGAGACAAGTTACTTAAATTAGGATTACTCTTCTTTGAAATATTAGCTGTACACAAAGCTTATTGATGCATAATGGTCAATAAATGCTTTTTCTCAGAAGAAAACTATTTGAAATGCTCATCCAGTGTCAAAAGCAAAAGCAAACTGAAATTCATATCTTTCAACCTAAAATGTGAACTTAAGGAAAAACTAATGGCTTGACAAGTGGAAGAGGCCTCTGTATGTGTTGTGTGTTATGGATTAGAAAGAGATAAATAGGATAACAGCTGCAAATGTATCAATTGCCCATGTTTCAACTGATAAGTTTCATCTTCACTGTAGTGACATTAAGTACAAAGGACAGAAGTGCATCCATTCCAAGATCTTCAATGGCTCAGTTAAATCATTCAGAAAAAGATTAACATATAACAAATAGGAGGAGTAGGCCATTTGGCCCATAGATTTTAGACATTTTGTTCTTTGAAACAGCTGATAGTAGTGAGTAAATTCATTATTATGCTTGATACCTTTTGCTTCTGTTTAACTAAACAGGATGTAAATAAATTTGAATAGTTTCACCTGAACGATGAGACCTGTCAGCATGGTGTGTTTCACAGCACAAGGTCACCTGTGGCTCACTGGGTAGCACACTTGCCTCTGAGTCAAAAGGTTGTGGGTTCAAATCCCACTCCAGGGGCTTGAGCACATAAATCTAGGCTGACACTCCAGTGCAATGCTGAGGGAGTACTGCACTGTTAGAGGTGTCGTCTTTCAGATGAGACATTAAACAGAGGTCCTCTTAGGTGGGCGTAAAAGATTCAATAGCACTATTTTGAAGAAGAGTAACATAGAAATATAGAAAATAGGTGCAGGAGTAGGCCCTTCGAGCCGACACCGCCATTCGATGAGTTCATGGCTGAACATGCAACCTCAGTACCCCATTCGTGATTTCTCGCCATACCCCTTCATCCCCCGAGTAGTAAGGACTATATCTAACTCCTTTTTGAATATATTTAGTGAATTGGCCTCAACTACTTTCTGTGGTAGAGAATTCCACAGGTTCACCACTCTCTGGGTGAAGAAGTTTCTCCTCATCTCAGTCCTAAATGGCTTACCCCTTATCTTTAGACTGTGACCCCTGGTTCTGGACTTCCCCAACATTGGGAACATTCTTCCTGCATCTAACCTGTCTCAACCCGTCAGAATTTTAAACGTTTCGATGAGATCCCCTCTCATTCTTCTGAACTCCAGTGAATACAAGCCCAGTTGACCAGTTTTTCTTGATATGTCCGTCCCGCCATCCCGGGAATCAGTCTGGTGAACCTTCGCTGCATTCCCTCAAGAGCAAGAATGTCCTTCCTCAAGTTAGGAGACCAAAACTGTACACAATACTCCAGGTGTGGCCTTACCGAGGCCCTGCACAACTGTAGCAATACCTCCCTGGCCCTGTACTCAAATCCCCTCGCTATGAAGGCCAACATGCCATTTGCTTTCTTAACCGCCTGCTGCACCTGCATGCCAACCTTCAATGACTGATGTACCATGACACCCAGGTCTCGTTGCACCTCCCCTTTTCCTAATCTGTCACCATTCAGATAATAGTCTGTCTCTCTGTTTTTACCACCAAAGTGGATAACCTCACATTTATCCACATTATACTTCATCTGCCATGCATTTGCCCACTCACCTAACCTATCCAAGTCACTCTGCAGCCTCATAGCATCCTCCTCGCAGCTCACACTGCCACCCAACTTAGTGTCATCCGCAAATTTGGAGATACTACATTTAATACCCTCATCTAAATCATTAATGTACAATGTAAACAGCTGGGGCCCCAGCACAGAACCTTGCGGTACCCCACTAATCACTGCCTGACATTATGAAAAGTACCCATTTACTCCTACTCTTTGATTCCTGTCTGACAACCAGTTCTCAATCCACGTCAGCACACTACCCCCAATCCCATGTGCTTTAACTTTGCACATTAATCTCTTGTGTGGGACCTTGTCGAAAGCCTTCTGAAAGTCCAAATATACCACCTCAACTGGTTCTCCCTTGTCCACTCTACTGGAAACATCCTCAAAAAATTCCAGAAGATTTGTCAAGCATGATTTCTCTTTCACAAATCCATGCTGACTTGGACCTATCATGTCACCTCTTTCCAAATGTGCTGCTATGACATCCTTAATAATTGAATCCATCATTTTACCTACTACTGATGTCAGGCTGACCGGTCTATAAGTCCCTGTTTTCTCTCTCCCTCCTTTTTTAAAAAGTGGGGTTACATTGGCTTCCCGCCACTCGACAGGAACTGATCCAGAGTCTATGGAATGTTGGAAAATGACTGTCAATGCATCCGCTATTTCCAAGGCCACCTCCTTAAGTATTCTGGGATGCAGTCCATCAGGCCCTGGGGATTTATCAGCCTTCAATCCCATCAATTTCCCCAACACAATTTCCCAACTAATAAGGATTTCCCTCAGTTCCTCCTTCTTACTAGACCCTCTGACCCTTCTCATGTCCGGAAGGTTGTTTGTGTCCTCCTTAGTGAATACCGAACCAAAGTACTTGTTCAATTGGTCTGCCATTTCTTTGTTCCCCATTATGACTTCCCCTGATTCTGACTGCAGGGGACCTACGTTTGTCTTTACTAACCTTTTTCTCTTTACATATCTATAGAAACTTTTGCAGTCCATCTTAATGTTCCCTGCAAGCTTCCTCTCGTACTCTATTTTCCCTGCCCTAATCAAACCCTTTGTCCTCCTCTGCTGAGTTCTAAATTTCTCCCAGTCCCCAGGTTCACTGCTATTTCTGGCCAATTTGTATGCCACTTCCTTGGCTTTAATACTATCCCTGATTTCCCTTGATAGCCACGGTTGAGCCATCTTCCCTTTTTTATTTTTATGCCAGACAGGGATGTACAATTGTTGTAGTTCATCCATGCGATCTCTAAATGTCTGCCATTGCCCATCCACTGTCAACCCCTTAAGTATCATTCGCCAATCTATCCTAGCCAATTCACGCCTCATACCTTCAGAGTTACCCTTCTTTAAGTTCTGGACCATGGTCTCTGAATTAACTGTTTCATTCTCCATCCTAATGCAGAATTCCACCATATTATTGTCACTCTGCCCCAAGAGGCCTCGCACGAGATTACTAATTAATCCTCTCTCATTACACAGCACCCAGTCTAAGATGGCCTCTCCCCTAGTTGGTTCTTCGACATATTGGTCTAGAAAACCATCCCTTATGCACTCCAGGAAATCCTCCTCCACCGTATTGCTTCCAGTTTGGTTAGCCCAATCTATATGCATATTAAAGTCACCCATGATAACTGCTGCACCTTTACTGCATGCACCCCTGATTTCCTGTTTGATTCCCTCCCCAACATCACTACTACTGTTTGGAGGTCTGTACACAACTCCCACTAACGTTTCTTGCCCTTTGGTGTTCTGCAGCTCTACCCATATAGATTCCACATCATCCAAGCTAATGTCCTTCCTAACTATTGCATTAATCGCCTCTTTAACCAACAATGCTACCACACCTCCTTTTCCTTTTATTCTATCCTTCCTGAATGTTGAATACCCATGGATGTTGAGTTCCCAGCCCTGATCATTCTGGAGCCACGTCTCCGTAATCCCAATCACATCATATCCGTTAACATCTATTTGCACAGTTAATTCATCCACCTTATTACGGATACTCCTTGCATTAATACACAAAGCCTTCAGGCTTGTTTTTTTTAAACACCCTTTGTCCTTTTAGAATTATGATGTAGTGTGGCCCTTTTTGTTTCTCGTCTTTGTTTACTCGGCTTTCCACTATTGCTTTTTACCTTTCTACCATCTGTTTCTGACTCCATATTACTTCGCCCTATCTCGCAGCATAGGTTCCCATCCCCCTGCCATATTAGTTTAAACACTAATGGGGAGTTATCCCTGGTGTCCTGGCCAATATTTATCCCTCAACCAAAATAACAAAAACTGTTTATCTGGTCATTATCACATTGCAGTTTGTGGGAGTTGCTGTGTGCAGTTTCTCACATTACAACAGTGACTACCCTCCAAAAGTACTTAATGAGCTGTAAAGCGCTGTGAGATGACTGGTGTCCATGAAAGGCGCGACATGTAAATGTAAATCGTTCTTTCCAATGAGCAGGAGTGTGGGCAACCAGTGGTACAAAATATCTCAGTAAAAGTGTAATTGTTTATTCTGTGTCACATTACCCCAATTCAGGACATGTGCAAGCTACAGATCACAGAGGATTGTCTACAGAAAAAGCATTTTGTTCCCGCCACAAAAAACTGTGTTGGAGAAGTGTCTTAATTGCAACAGAACAATTTTGTAATCAGTCAAATTTTTGAACACTATTTTGATCTGGTATTACACAGCAACAATTAAACAGAAAAGATCAAAATACCTAATTTCATAAAGGAGGGGGGGGGGGGGGGCAGTGACACCTTATGATGTCTACAAATTTAGTGCATGAAGTTAATCTTTGAGAAGAATAATTCATTGCTATTAAAAGATCCAGGTATAAAATTATCTTCTGTACCAAATAGGTCAATTTTTCCTTTTAAACATAAATGATTTTCTTGCATATAGATTTATCCTCATATTGACCGTTAGAAATATGCATCTGTGGTTTTTGTTTGTACAGATACAAAGTCCGGAATCCGGAATTCCGAAAACCGGAATTGTCCGAAAACCGGACATTTTACTTAGAAAAGCGCATTGTAGATGGAGTCATCCGGCATCATCGTCTGAAAACCGGCCTTTTTTTTTCCAAGAAAAGCGCTTTGTAGATGGAGTAGTCTGTAATCATTGTCTGAAATCAGGACATTTTTTTTTCGTAAAGTGTATTACAGATGGAGTCATCCGACGTCGTGTGATCGGTCCAAGCCTTGCCAAATGACCCTCGAAGGATATACTTGCTTTGGAGGCAGTTCAGAGAAGGTTCACTTGGTTGATTCCGGGGATGAGGGGGTTGACTTACGAGGAAAGGTTGAGTAGGTTGGGCCTCTACTCATTGGAATTCAGAAGAATGAGCGGTGATCTTATCGAAATGTGTAAGATTATGAGGGGGCTTGACAAGGTGGATGCAGAGATGATGTTTCCACTGATGGAGGAGACTAGAACTAGAGGGCATGATCTTAGAATAAGGAGTCGCCCATTTAAAACAGAGATAAGGAGAAATTTCTTCTGAGGGTTGTAAATCTGTGGAATTCGCTGCCTCGGAGAGCTGTGGAAGCTGGGACATTGAATAAATTTAAGACAGAAATAGACAGTTTCTTAAACGATAAGGGGATAAGAGGTTATGGGGTGTGGGCGGGGAAGTGGAGCTGAGTCCATGATCAGATCAGCCATGATCTTATTGAATGGCGGAGCAGGCTCAAGGGGCCATATTGCCTACTCCTATTTCTTATGTTCTTATGACCCCGACCCACCCGTGACCCGACCTGACTCACATGTTCCCCTCGACCCAACCCGACCTGACTCACGCGCTATTTGAATGTTTGACCCGAAATCTGGAAAAATGCAAAAACTGCAACGGCCTCGGTCCCGAGGTTGCTGGATTCGAGACGTTGTACCTGTATTTGTTCTTTGCTGTAATTGAACCACAGTGATAAAAGACGACGCAGCTCAGCAGTAGAGAGCACTAACTTCTAACTACGACACAGAAACATCAGAAAATAGGCAAGTAGAAGAGTAGTAAAGAATCAGCAGTCCATCTGGTTTATCTCAAAAACTAACACCTCTCACAATTGCCCCCTCCCTTAAATATTTATCCAATTTTTCCAGAAATGTTCCCAAACCATCTGCCTCCCTGGGCCGCCCCCTCTGTAAAGTTGATAAACCTAAACCATATGCACGTTCCCTCTTCTAATCTTGAGCCTGTGTCCCATTATTCTAAGATTGTTAGAATATACTATTGGCACTCAATGTATTTATTCCCTTATGAATGTTCTCTATCTTAATATTCTCCAGATTCTTCAACCTCCTTACACATTGGACGTTTTAACGTACAGGTTTAGTTGTTCTTTCCTGCATTGGTTCCAAGGCCTGGATATCCTTGCTGCAATACGGCAACCAGTACTCCAGAAGTAGCTAAACCAGTGCTTTCTCTGACTGCATCCTGATTCCTAGATTTGTGCTCTATTTCTCCAGCTACAAATCCTAAAATCAGAATATCTTTTTATCCTGCCACTGCATATTACACTGTTGGTTTCAGTGAGCAATACCCTCAGATCCCTCTCCTGTATTGTGCTCTACAGCCATTTAATTTATATTCTCACTGTTTACTTCCCTTCCCTAGTTTGAATATTTGGTATAGAATCATAGAACCTTGGAGCACATCATGCTTATGCCTGCTCTTTGAAAGAGCTTTCCAATTAGTCCCACTCCCCTGCTCTTTCCCCAATTATCTTAAATTGTATCCTCTGGTTATCAACCTTCCTAGTTTATCCCTTTCCATTCCACATAAACCCTTACCTTCCTTGAACTGCTACAACCTGCCAGTGACCACTTTATCTGTAACTTCTATTTATTTCAGAAATTCTTATGCTCCCGCCACAAATTTCCACTAGCTTTTCTGTGAAAAAGAGCTTCCTGGTATCACAGCTTCTGGTCACCTGTCCCAACATTTCTTTATGTAGCTCGGTGTCAAATTTTGTTTGGTAACACGCCTGTGATGCACCTTTTACTATATTAAAGACGCTATGTAAAAGCAAGTTGTCATTGTTGAATGACTTGGTTCTAATTTTAAGATTATGCCCCTTTGTTCTGGATACCCCCACCAGAGGTAATACTTTCTCTGTGTCTACCCTACCAAATCCTTTTATCATTTTAAACACCCCTTAATCTTCTATGCTCAAAGAATACAAGCCAAGTTTATGCAATCTTTTCTCATAATTTAAGCATTTTAGTCCCGGTATCATTATAGCGAATCGGCGCTGAATCTGAGCCAAGGCCAATATATCCTTCCTGAGATGAGGTGCCCAGAATTGAACTCAGTACTCCAGATGGAGTCTGACCAAGGCTATGTCCAACTGTAGCATAACTTCCTCCTCTTTGTATTTCAGCCCCCTTGAGATAAAGGCCAACATTCCATTAGCTGTTTGATTGTTTTTTGTTCCAGTCCACAAGCTTTTAGTTATTTGTGTGCATGGATACCCAGGTCTGTTTGCTCCTAGTTTCTCACCCTTTAGAAAATACTCTGATTTGTCTTTCTTGGATCCAAGTGGATAACCTCACACTTCCCCACATTGGACTCCACGTGCCAGTTTAGCCCACTTATTTAATCTTTGGCCCTGAATTCGCGGCCCCTATGGGCGCGCACGCGCCAGTAGGGGCCCCACAAGTTCCAGGTTGAGACATGCACTGTGCATGCACCAAAATTCAGAACTTGCGATCTGTCAAAAATCCTCTTGACAGATTGCCTGCATCCGTAAAGGGCCTCCGCGGGCATAGAGTTTGGCTATTTGCCCAACTTCTGCCCAGCGAATGCCCTTGGAATTTTTACGATTGATAAAAGCACACGTAAGGCCTGCTTTTATCAGCGCAAGACATTTGAAGGACAGAAAAATAATTTTTTTTCAATAATTTAAACTTTTAAAAACCTGAGAAATAAGGCAAGATTATTTTTAAACCCTTTAAAATATGAACATTTATTTTTCAAATAATTTTTTTGTTTTAAATAATTAAATTTCATTTGGATTAATTTTAAATGTCATTTAAAAAAAATATTTTAAGTGTGTGTATTTTGGGGGGTATTCCCATTCATACTTATGGCGATGAACTCACCACAAGTATGAATGGGAATATCCCTACTTTGATTGGTTGGGCCGGCCCACGTGATCCCAGGGACGCGTGCGAAGCACCGACATCCCTGGGATACGTGGGCCTCTATGCAGGCCTTCGCGTAGATACCAGGACCGTAAGTCTCCAAACCTCCCGGACCACCAGCTAAGTTTGTAGAAATCTTTCCTCCGACCACAATTTCTGCACATCTTTTTGTAACTTCCTGCTCCGATCTGCACTACTTTGCGTGCCTCCCAACTTACTGTCATGTGCAAACTTTGATAAACAACTCTCTACTCCTTCATCCAAGTGATTCAGAAATTTGGTGAACAGCTGAGGCCCCAGTACAGACCCCTGAGGAACACTACTTTTCATATTCTGGCAATCAGAGTACGTGCCCTTTATAATCTGTCTTCCACCTCCCAACCAATTTCCAACCTTGCCCCAAAGTTGTCTCCTGTTCCGTGCGCTTTCATTTTTGCAAGTAATCTCTTGTGCTGCACCTTATCAAATGCCTTTGTGGAAGTCCATATCGATAACATCCACAGACACTCCCTTCAATTTTCATCTTGGTTCTCCTGATCAGATTCTTAACATCATTTATCCTATTTTATATTTATCTCAATCCAGTCTTATCTGTAGCTTTACACTTTAAGAACAACTGCCTTTTTTGCCACTAATTCCATTGATGCCCATGCTGATCTGTTACCTACGTTATACTTCTTCACTCGCGAGATATATATTTGTTCAGTGCTCTGTCCAGCGTCCTTGTAAATATAATCCATATTGCGTCGATGATCATGTTTCATTTCTATTTTATAAATTGCACCCTTTATAGATTTCCCAATCTATCATTGATAAACTGAAGTCACTCGTAACAACTGAATCTATCCATTTAACAAGTTCCTCTTATTTGACTACAAGGTCTTGGGCCAATCCCTCCTTCTGCCCAACTGGTCTATAAAAGAGCCTCACAGGTAATTTCCTACACCGCATGTGTCGGATTTCTATCGACAGGGTTTCCACCTTATCCACACCCTGACAATAAAACGTCTATCTCTGTTGTAATCAAATTATCTCCTTGTGAACACAACAACAACTTGTATTTATATTGTGCCTTTAACATAGAAACATAGAAAATAGGTGCAGGAGTAGGCCATTCGGCCCTTCTAGCCTGCACCGCCATTCAATGAGTTCATGGCTGAACATGCAACTTCAGTACCTCATTCCTGCTTTCTCACCATACCCCTTGATTCCCCTAGAAGTAAGGACTTCATCTAACTCCTTTTTGAATATATTTAGTGAATTGGCCTCAACAACTTTCTGTGGTAGAGATTTCCACAGGTTCACCACTCTCTGGGTGAAGAAATTCCTCCTCATCTCGGTCCTAAATGGCTTCCCCCTTATCCTTAGACTGTGTCCCCTGAATCTGGACTTCCCCAACATTGGGAACATTCTTCCTGCATTTAACTTGTCTAACCCCGGCAAAATTTTAAACGTTTCTATGAGGTCCCCTCTCATTCTTCTGAACTCCAGTGAATACAAGCCCAGTTGATCCAGTCTTTCTTGATAGGTCAGTCCCGCCATCCCGGGAATCAGTCTGGTGAACCTTCGCTGCACTCCCTCAATAGCAAGAATGTCCTTCCTCAGGTTAGGAGACCAAAACTGTACACAATACTCCAGGTGTGGCCTCACCAAGGCCCTGTACAATTGTAGCAACACCTCCCTGCCCCTGTACTCAAATCCCCTCGCTATGAAGGCCAACATGCCATTTGCTTTCTTAACCGCCTGCTGTACCTGCATGCCAACCTTCAATGACTGATGTACCATGACACCCAGGTCTCTTTGCACCTCCCCTTTTCCTAATCTGTCACCATTCAGATAATAGTCTCTCTCTCTGTTTTTACCACCAAAATGGATAACCTCACATTTATCCACATTATACTTCATCTGCCATGCATTTGCCCACTCACCTAACCTATCCAAGTCGCTCTGCAGCCTCATAGCATCCTCCTCGCAGCTCACACTGCCACCCAACTTAGTGTCATCCGCAAATTTGGAGATACTACATTTAATCCCCTCGTCTAAATCATTAATGTACAGTGTAAACAGCTGGGGCCCCAGCACAGAACCTTGCGGTACCCCACTAGTCACTGCCTGCCATTCTGAAAAGTCCCCATTTACTCCTACTCTTTGCTTCCTGTCTGACAACCAGTTCTCAATCCATGTCAGCACACTACCCCCAATCCCATGTGCTTTAATTTTGCACATTAATCTCTTGTGTGGGACCTTGTCGAAAGCCTTCTGAAAGTCCAAATATACCACATCAACTGGTTCTCCCTTGTCCACTCTACGGGAAACATCCACAAAAAATTCCAGAAGATTTGTCAAGCATGATTTCCCTTTCACAAATCCATGCTGACTTGGACCTATCATATTACTTCTTTCCAAATGCACTGCTATGACATCCTTAATAATTGATTCCATCATTTTACCCACTACCGATGTCAGGCTGACCGGTCTATAATGCCCTGTTTTCTCTCTCCCTCCTTTTTTTAAAAAGTGGGGTTACATTGGCTACCCTCCACTCCATAGGAACTGATCCAGAGTCAATGGAATGTTGGAAAATGACTGTCAATGCATCCACTATTTCCAAGGCCACCTCCTTAAGTACTCTGGGATGCAGCCCTGGGGATTTATCGGCCTTCAATCCCATCAATTTCCCAACTAATAAGGATTTCCCTCAGTTCCTTCTCCTTACTAGACCCTCCGACTCCTTTTATATCCGGAAGGTTGTTTGTGTCCTCCTCAGTGAATACCGAACCAAAGTACTTGTTCAATTGGTCCGCCATTTCTTTGTTCCCCGTTATGACTTCCCCTGATTCTGACTGCAGGCGACCTACGTTTGTCTTTACTAACCTTTTTCTCTTTACATATCTATAGAAACTTTTGCAATCCGTCTTAATGTTCCTTGCAAGCTTCTTCTCGTACTCCATTTTCCCTGCCCTAATCAAACCCTTTGTCCTCCTCTGCTGAGTTCTAAATTTCTCCCAGTCCCCGGGTTCGCTGCTATTTCTGGCCAATTTGTATGCCACTTCCTTGGCTTTAATGCTATCCCTGATTTCCCTTGATAGCCACGGTTGAGCCACCTTCCCTTTTTTATTTTTACGCTAGACAGGAATGTACAATTGTTGTAGTTCATCCATGCAGTCTCTAAATGTCTGCCATTGCCCATCCACAGTCAACCCCTTCAGTATCATTCGCCAATCTATCCTAGCCAATTCACGCCTCATACCTTCAAAGTTACCCTTCTTTAAGTTCTGGACCATGGTCTCTGAATTAACTGTTTCATTCTCCATCCTAATGCAGAATTCCACCATATTATGGTCACTCTTCCCCAAGGGGCCTCGCACAACGAGATTGCTAATTAATCCTCTCTCATTACACAACACCCAGTCAAAGATGGTCTCCCCCCTAGTTGGTTCCTCGACATATTGGTCTAAAAAACCACCCCTTATGCACTCCAGGAAATCCTCCTCCACCGTATTGCTTCCAGTTTGGTTAACCCAATCTATGTGCATATTAAAGTCACCCATGATAACTGCTGCACCTTTATTACACGCACCCCTAATTTCATGTTTGATGCCCTCCCCAACATCACTACTACTGTTTGGAGGTCTGTACACAACTCCCACTAACGTTTTTTGCCCTTTGGTATTCTGCAGCTCTACCCATATAGATTCCACATCATCCAAGCTAATGTTCTTCCGAACTATTGCCTTAATTTGCTCCTTAACAAGCAATGCTACCCCACCTCCTTTTCCTTTTATTCTATCTTTCCTGAATGTTGAATACCCCTGGATGTTGAGTTCCCAGCCCTGATCATTCTGGAGCCACGTCTCCGTAATCCCAATCACATCATTTTTGTTAACATCTATTTGCACAGTTAATTCATCCACCTTATTGTGGATACTCCTTGCATTAAGACACAAAGCCTTCAGGCTTGTTTTTTTAACACCCTTTGTCCTTTTAGAATTTTGCTGTACAGTGGCCCTTTTTGTTCTTTGCCTTGGGTTTCTCTGCCCTCCACTTTTCCTCATCTCCTTTCTGTCTTTTGCTTTTGCCTCCTTTTTGTTTCCCTCTGTCTCCCTGCATTGGTTCCCATCCCCCTGCCATATTAGTTTAAATCCTCCCCAACAGCACTAGCAAACACTCCCCTAGGACATTGGTTCCGGTCCTGCCCAGGTGCAGACCGTCCGGTTTGTACTGGTCCCACCTCCCCCAGAACCGGTTCCAATGCCCCAGGAATTTGAATCCCTCCCTGCTGCACCACTGCTCAAGCCACGTATTCATCTGCGCTATCCTGCGATTCCTACTCTGACTATCACGTGGCACTGGTAGCAATCCCGAGATTACTACTTTTGAGGTCCTACTTTTTAATTTAGCTCCTAGCTCCTTAAATTCGTTTCGTAGGACCTCATCCCTTTTTTTACCTATGTCGTTTTTTTACCTACATAGTAAGACATCCCAACACACTTCACAGAAACATTATGAAACAAAATTTGACACTAAGCCACAGAGATATTAGGGCAGATGAGGTGGTTTTTAAGGAGCACCTTAAAAGGAGAGAGGTGTAGAGAGGAGGAGAGGTTTAGGGAGGGAATTCCAAAGCTTAGGGCCTTGGCATAAGAATTAGGAACAGGAGTAGGCCATCTCTAGCCCCTCGAGCCTGCTCCGCCATTCAACAAGATCATGGCTGATCTGGCCGTGGACTCAGCTCCACTTACCCGCCCGCTCCCTGTAACCCTTAATTCTCTTATTGGTTAAAAATCTATCGATCTGTGATTTGAATACATTCAATGAGCTAGCCTCAACTGCTTCCTTAGGCAGAGAATTCCACAGATTCACAACCCTCTGGGAGAAGAAATTCCTTCTCAACTCGGTTTTAAATTGGCTCCCCCGTATTTTGAGGCTGTGCCCCCTAGTTCTAGTCTCCCCGGCCAGTGGAAACAACCTCTCTGCCTCTATCTTGTCTATCCCTTTCATTATTTTAAATGTTTCTATAAGATCACCCCTCATCCTTCTGAACTCCAACGAGTAAAGACCCAGTCTACTCAATCTATCATCATAAGGTAACCCCCTCATCTCCGGAATCAGCCTAGTGAATCGTCTCTGTACCCCCTCCAAGGCTAGTATATCCTTCCTTAAGTTGAAGATTCAGCCACCAATGTTGAATGATTAAAATCAGGAATGCTCAAGAGACCAAGATTAGAGGAGTGCAGAGATCTCAGACGGTTTTGGGGCTGAAGATTGAAGAGATAGGAAGGGGCGAGGCCATGGAGGGATTTGAAAACATGGGTGAAAATTTTAACATTTGGGACTACTGGTTACTAGGCTGTTTATACCCCTAATTATCGAGTTCACCATAAGATTACCAAACTCCTATTCTCATGATTGGGGTCTGTCCTGTCCCAGTGGTTAACCCCTTACTCCGAGGTGTTACTTATGATTAACCTCCCTGTGCCTCGGTTCTCATCACTGATGTCAAAAATACACATATTAATTACAATGAATCATTACTTGCCTGGAAATCATTTCAGCTTTTATTGTATTGGCTTCGAAGAGGCAAAGAAGAGCCATCACAGCCTCCACTGACAGGTCCAAATCCCACCAGTCAGCCAGACTGACTGCTCAATCATCAACACAAATAACTTTATTGCAGACATCCTGACTGGGGCTGAAGTGATTTATACTGTATTTACTTTACTGCAAACAGTCAAAGCACCAGTGGAACTGGCCCTATAATAATTTCATATTGGTTAACGACTGTGACCTGTGCTTAAAACGAGAGCGCAAATTTGAAAAATGGCAGTTTGCTTTTAAAATTGGTTGATGTTTTTGGTTGATGTAAAGATAGAAAAAAAACTTGCATTTATATTCCGCTTTTCACATTCTTAAGCAACGCCTCGATTTCAAAATTCTCATCCTTGCATTCAAATCCCTCTATATGGCCTTGCCCCTCCCTATCTCTAATCTCCTTTAGCCCCACCCAGAGATATCTGCACTCCTCTAAATCTGCTTTTTTGAGCATCCCTGGTTATAAATCGCTCAACCATTGGTGGCCACGCCTTCAGTTGCCAAAGCTCCAAGCTCTGGAATTCCCTGCCTAAACCTCTCCGCCTCTCTTTCCTCCTTAAAATCTACCTCTTTGACCAATCTTTTGCTCACCTGCCCTAATGTGGCTCGGTGTCAAATTTTTTCGTCTCATAATACTCCTGTGAAGCGTCTTGGGATGTTTGATTACGTTAAAGGTGCTATATAAATACAATTTGTTGCTGTTATCCCAAAGTGTTTCAGAATCAATAAATTATATTTTAACTACAGCCAGTCATGCAGACAAACATGGTAGTCTATTTGCTCACAGAAAGGTGCCACAAACAAATGAGCTGAATGATAAATTAATACATACTTCAGTGGTGCTGGTTGAAGGAAAAATGTTGGCCAGAACACTCTACTGTTCTTTGAATCATGACACAGGCGTCTTTTATGATCACCTGAACAGGCAGACACGGACCACAGTTTAACATCTCAACTAGCAGATGGCACCTCCAACAATGCAATAGTCTCTCAGTACAATTCTTAATTGTCAAATTACATTGTGATCAAGTCCTAGAGTAGGGCATGAAGCCACAAACTTGTGACTGGAAGGCAAGAACACAAGTAACAAAAATAAACTATACTGGATCAGTTCCTATCGAGTGGAGGGTAGCCAATGTAACCCCACTTTTTAAAAAAGGAGGGAGAGAGAAAACAGGGAATTATAGACCGGTCAGCCTGACCTCAGTAGTGGGTAAAATGATGGAATCAATTATTAAGGATGTCATAGCAGCGCATTTGGAAAGAGGTGACATGATAGGTCCAAGTCAGCATGGATTTGTGAAAGGGAAATCATGCTTGACAAATCTTCTGGAATTTTTTGAGGATGTTTCCAGTAGAGTGGACAAGGGAGAACCAGTTGTTGTGGTGTATTTGGACTTTCAGAAGGCTTTCGACAAGGTCCCACACAAGAGATTAATGTGCAAAGTTAAAGCACATGGGATTGGGGGTAGTGTGCTGACATGGATTGAGAACTGGTTGTCAGACAGGAAGCAAAGAGTAGGAGTAAATGGGGACTTTTCAGAATGGCAGGTAGTGACTAGTGAGGTACAGCAAGGTTCTGTGCTGGGCCCCAGCTGTTTACACTGTACATTAATGATTTAGACGAGGGGATTAAATGTAGTATCTCCAAATTTGCGGATGACACTAAGTTGATAGCAGTGTGAGCTGCGAGGAGGATGCTATGAGGCTGCAGAGTGACTTGGATATATTAGGTGAGTGGACAAATGCATGGCAGATGAAGTATAATGTGGATAAATGTGAGGTTATCCACTTTGGTGGTAAAAACAGAGAGACAGACTATTATCTGAATGGTGACAGATTAGGAAAGGGGAGGTGCAACGAGACCTGGTGTCATGGTACATCAGTCATTGAAGGTTGGCATGCAGATACAGCAGGCGGTTAAGAAAGTAAATGGCATGTTGGCCTTCATAGCGAGGGGATTTGAGTACAGGGGCAGGGAGGTGTTGCTACGGTTGTACAGGGCCTTGGTGAGGCCACACCTGGAGTATTGTGTACAGTTTTGGTCTCCTAACTTGAGGAAGGACATTCTTGCTATTGAGGGAGTGCAGCGAAGGTTCACCAGACTGGTTCCCGGGATGGTGGGACTGACCTATCAAGAAAGACTGGATCAACTGGGCTTGTATTCACTGGAGTTCAGAAGAATGAGAGGGGACCTCATAGAAACGTTTAAAATTCTGACGGGTTTAGACAGGTCAGATGCAGGAAGAATGTTCCCAATGTTGGGGAAGTCCAGAACCAGGGGTCACAGTCGAAGGATAAGAGATAAGCCATTTAGGACCGAGATGAGGAGAAACTTCTTCACCCAGAGTGGTGAACCTGTGGAATTCTCTACCTCAAAGTAGTTGAGGCCAATTCACTAAATATATTCAAAAGGGAGTTAGATGAAGTCCTTACTACTAGGGGGATCAAGGGGTATGGCCAGAAAGCAGGAATGGGGTACTGAAGTTGCATGTTCAGCCATGAACTCATTGAATGGCGGTGCAGGCTTGAAGGGCCGAATGGCCTACACCTGCACCTATTTTCTATGTTTCTATACTCCAGTTATCAATTCTATTCCATCTAACTGGTAATTACCTGCATGATCCTGCAACTGGCTGCTCGTGTTTCATTAATTTAAGACGTGATAAAGGATGATGAGCTTATTTCATTAAGACGTGCTCATGGAGGGGGATCCTTTTCCTTTTTTTTTTTGGAAGAAACACTTGGGCCTGGAGTATCCGCTCAATTACGCTTTTTTTCAGCGCAATTCTCCCAATATTGGCATATGCAGCGCAAAGGATTCCGGATTTTTAAGCGCAAATTGCATTCATCGCAACTCAAGTTTCTGCAACCTTTTGCACTAGTTTTAAAAACATCGCGCTCGAAGCATTAATAGATGGATAATGTTGCTGAATTCTGGGAGTCTGACATTAAATGGCGGTCTGCTTTTGAGAATGTAAACTGGCTGGAAGTTAACAAGCAATGGCTGAAGAAAGTCTTGGTTATTGTTTAACGTCGAGCATTAAAAACTGCATCTGTGGTGCTGATGGAAGAAAATTGCTCCGATCTATGTTGTCTAATATAGTTAGTCTGGTCCAGGTGATTATTGACTCCTATTTTAGGACAATATCTACTTTCCAGAATTTAATTCACAAGTGCAAGATGCTGAGCAGCCATTATAATGCCCACAAAACTGGCCACGTCCCCAGGGTGAATTAATCACCATTGTGAGTTTTGCTAATTTCACTCATTTGTGGGCCTTTTATTTTATTTTTTAAAATTGTTAATGGGATGTGACCATCGCTGGCCAGGCCAGTATTTATTACCAATCCCCAATTGCCTTTGAGATGGTTGTGAGCTGCCTTCTTCAACCGCTGCAGTCAGTGTGGTGAAAGTACTCCCACAATTCTGTTGGGGAGGCAGTTCCACGATTTTGACCCAGCGACAATGAAGGAACATCGATATATTTCCAAGTCAGGATGGTGTGTGACTTGGAGGGGAATGTGGAGGTGGTGGTGTCCCCATGTACATGCTACCCTTGTCCTTCTAGGTGGTCGAGGTCGCAGGTTCGGGAGGTGCTGCTGAAGATTTGTAGAGGTGCTGCTGTGCATCATGTAGATGGTATAAACTGCACCCACGGTGCGCCGATGGTCGAGGGACTGAATGTTTAAGGTGGTGGATGGGGTGCCAATCAAGCGGGCTGCTTTGTCCTGGATGGTGTCAAATTTCTTGAGTGCTGTTGGAGCTGCACTCATCCAGGCAAATCGAGAGCATTCCATCATACTCCTGACTTGTGCCTTATTGATGGTGGAAAGGCTTTGAGGGATGAGGAGGTGAGACACTCGCCATAAAATACCCAGCACCTGACCTGCTCTTGCTGTCACAGCGTTTATATGACTGGTCCAGTTAAGTTTCTGATCAATGGTGACCCCCCGTATTTTGATGGCGGGGGATTCGGCAATGGTAATACTGTTGAATGTCATGAGGAGGTGGTTTGACTCTCGCTTGTTACAGATGGTCATTGCCCGGCACTTGTGTGGCACCAATGTTACTTGACCTAATGTTATTAGGCCAAGCCTGAATATCGTCCAGGTCTTGCTGCGTGAGGAGTTGCGAATGGAACTGAACACTGCAGCCATCAGCGAACATCCACATTTCTGACCTTATGATGGAAGGAAGGTCATTGATGAAGATGGTTGGGCCCAGGACATTGCCCTGAGGAAGTCCTGCAGCGATATCCTGGGGCTGTGATGATTGACCTCCAACCACCACAACCATCTTCCTTTGTGCTTGGTAGACTCCAGCCAGTGTAGGGTTTTCCTTGATTCCCGTTGACTTCAATTTAACCAGGGCTTCTTGATCCCACACTCAAGGGCAGTCACTCTCACCTCACTTCTGGAATGTCGCTATTTTGTCCATGTTTGGACCAAGGCTGTAATGAGGTCTGGAGCCGAGTGGTCCTGGCGGAACCCAAACTGAGCATCGGTGAGCAGGTTATTGGTGTGTAAATGCTGCTTGATCGCACTGTTGACGACACCTTCCATCACTTTGCTGATGATTCAGAATAGACTGATGGGGCGCTAATTGGCCGGATTGGATTTGGCCTGCTTTTTGTGGACAGGACATACCTGGGTAGTTTTCCACATTGTCAGATAGATGCCAGTGTTGTAGCTGTACTGGAACCGCTTGGCTAGAAGCAGGGTTAGATTTGGAGTTAAGTCAACTGGGCCCATAACCTTTGCTGTGTTCAGTGTGCTCAGCCATTTATTGATATCACATGAAGTGAATCGAATTGGCTAAAGACTGGCTTCTGTGATGGTGGGGACTTCAGGAGGATGCCAATACGGATTATCCACTCGGTACTTCTGGTTGAAGATGGTTGCAATTGCTTCAGCCTTGTCTTTTGCTGGGCTCTGCCATCATTGAGGATGGGGATATTCATGGAACCTCCTCTCTTGCTAGTTGTTTAATTGTCCATCACCATTCATGACTGGATGTGGCAGTACTTCAGAGCTTTCATCTGATTCGTTGATTGTGGAATCACTTACCCCTGCCTTTGGCATGCTGCTTCCGCTTTTTAGCAAGCATGTAGACCTGTGTTGCAACTTCCCCAGGTTGGCACCTCATTTTTAGGTACGTCTGGTGCTGCTCCTGGCAGGCTCTTCTACACTTTTCATTGAACCAGGGTTGGTCCCTGGCTTGATGGTAATAGTAAAGTAAGAGATATGCCGGGACATGACGTTACAGATTGTGGTGGAATTTAATTGTGCTGGCTCACAGCACCTCATGGATGCCCAGTTTCGAGCTGCTAGATCTGTGCTGAATCTATCCTATTTAGCACAGTTGTAGTGCCACTCAACATGATTAAGGGCGTCCTCAGTGTGAAGACGGGACTTCGTCTCCACAATGACTGTGCGGTGGTCACTGGTACCAATGCTGTCATGTCATGGATCGATGCATCATGCGACAGTCGATTGGTGAGGACGAGGTCAAGTAGGTTTTTCGCTCGTATTGGTTCTCTCACCACCTGTCGCAGGCCCACTCTGGCAGCTGTGTCATTTAGGCCTCAGCCAGCTCGGTCAGTAGTGGTGCTACCGAGCAACACTTGGTGTTGGACATTGAAGTCCCCCACCCAGAGTACATTCTGTGCCCTTGCTACTCTCAGTGCTTCTTCCAAGTGGTGTTCAGCTCCAAAAATTAAGCTGGAACTTTTGGTCGCAAGTTCACAAATAGGTATGTTTCGATTTTTAAAAAATGTATGTAGGAACCGATTACTGCAACCCAATCTATCTGGAAATTGTTCTGTATATTTATTTTTTTTAAAGTAATTTTCAGTAATTTAAAATCAGATTACCCACAGGTGCTGGTACAGATGCAGCATCGAAAATCCAGAGTTCTGGAATACAGGATGTTCTGGAATCCGGACTCCTGGACGATCGGTGGCAGGATCATCTGGAATCCGTAAAATGGTCTGGAATCTCGACCTGCTGACGCTGCCGACCTCGGGACCCCGCCACCACTTGCCTCGCCACTGCTGCCCTTACCTCGGAGTCTCCTAGCCAGCCCGCCCGAACCACGACCTCGGCGGGGCCCGCCCAACCAAACATCTTCTCGGCGGGGGGGGGCAGCCAGCCCCTCGGTGGGGACCAATCCCCCAACCCGCTTTCTGACATTCCGAAATCCGGAAATACCAGAACCTGGGCTTGGGTGTTTCCGGATTCGTGACGTCAGAAAGACAATCGAAAGCCCGGAATCCACAACAGCCTCGGTCCTGAGGCTTCCGGATTCTCGACACTGCACCGATATAACAATATGATTTAAAATGCTTATTTTTTCAGATGAATACTGCTGAAAATGTATCAAACTTTACACGTTATCATTCTTAAATATATCAAGGAACACTTTTTAAAGCAACTAAAAAAAATTACACTGGTTCATGGCAGATTTTGCATTCATCGATATAGAAACATAGAAAGCAGGTGCAGGAGTAGGCCATTCGGCCCTTCGAGCCTGCACCAACATTCAATATGATCATGGCTGATCATGCAACTTCAGTACCCCATTCCTGCTTTTTCTCCATACCGCTTGATCCCTTTAGCCATAAGGGCCACATCTAACTCCCTTCTGAATACATCTAACGAACTGGCCTCAACAACTTTCTGTGGTAGAGAATTCCACAGGTTCACAATTCCGAGTGAAGAAGTTTCTCCTCATCTCGGTCCTAAATGGCTTACCCCTTATCCTTAGACTGTGACCCCAGATTCCAGACTTCCCCAACATCAGGAACATTCTTCCTGCATCTAACCTTTTAAAAAAGGAAGGAGAGAGATAACAGGGAATTATAGACCGGTCAGCCTGACCTCAGTAGTGGGTAAAATGATGGAATCAATTATTAAGGATGTCATAGCAGCGCATTTGGAAAGAGGTGACATGATAGGTCCAAGTCAGCATGGATTTGTGAAAGGGAAATCATGCTTGACAAATCTTCTGGAATTTTTTGAGGATGTTTCCAGTAGAGTGGACAAGGGAGAACCAGTTGTTGTGGTGTATTTGGACTTTCAGAAGGCTTTCGACAAGGTCCCACACAAGAGATTAATGTGCAAAGTTAAAGCACATGGGATTGGGGGTAGTGTACTGATGTGGATTGAGAACTGGTTGGCAGACAGGAAGCAAAGAGTAGAAGTAAATGGGTACTTTTCAGAATGGCAGGTAGTGACTAGTGGGGTACCACAAGGTTCTGTGCTGGGGTCCCAGCTGTTTACATTGTACATTAATGATTTAGACGAGGGGATTAAATGTAGTATCTCCAAATTTGCGGATGACACTAAGTTGGGTGGCAGCGTGAGCTGCGAGGAGGATGCTATGAGGCTGCAGAGTGACTTGGATAGGTTAGGTGAGTGGGCAAATGCATGGCAGATGAAGTATAATGTGGATAAATGTGAGGTTATCCACTTTGGTGGTAAAAACAGAGAGACAGACTACTATCTGAATGGTGACAGATTAGGAAAAGGGGAGGTACAACAAGACCTGGGTGTCATGATACATCAGTCGTTGAAGGTTGGCATGCAGGTACAGCAGGCGGTGAAGGTGGCAAATGGCATGTTGGCCTTCACAGCAAGGGGATTTGAGTATAGGAGCAGGGAAGTCTTACTGCAGTTGTACAGGGCCTTGGTGAGGCCCCACCTGGAATACTGTGTCCAGTTTTGGTCTCTTAATCTGAGGAAGGACGTTCTTGCTATTGAGGGGTTCACCAGACTGATTCCTGGGATGGCAGGACTGACATATGAGAAGAGACTGGATCGACTGGGCCTGTATTCACTGGCGTTTAGAAGGATGAGAGGGGATCTCAGAAACACAAAATTCTGACGGAACGGGACAGGTTAGATGCAGGAAGAATGTTCCCGATGTTGGGGAAGTCCAGAACCAAGGGACATAGTCTTAGGATAAGGGGTAAGCCATTTAGGACTGAGATGAGGAGAAACTTCTTCACTCAGAGTTGTTAATCTGTGGAATTCCCCACCGCAGAGAGTTGTTGATACCAGTTCATTGGATATATTCAAGAGGGAGTTAGATATGGCCCTTGCGGCTAAAGGGATCAAGGGGTATGGAGAGAAAGCAGGAACGGGGTACTGAAGGAATGATCAGCCATGATCTTATTGAATGATGGTGCAGGCTCGAAGGGCTGGATGGCCTACTCCTGCACCTATTTTCTATGTTTCACTCACACACACACACACACACACACACACACAAAGTCAGAGCCAGAAACTTAGGACTAGTCGAGGTTGCAGAGATTATGGTGGTCGAGCGAGACCCTGGAAATGAGTAACTTTGAAATCAGGATGATGAGTGAGCATGACTGAGCAAGGCAGGAATGGGGTGGTAGAGATTTGGATGAAATGGAGCAACAATAACACATTAATATAGCACCTTACCAAGGCGCATAGCACCTGTGAAGCACCATGGGACGTTAAATTATGAAGACCGGTTGGATAGACAAAAGCTTGTATTCACTTGAGTACAGAAGATTTCTCAGAGTTCTCAGAGGATTGTGGGGCTGGAGGAAGTTACAGTGATAGGGAGAGGCATTGAGGGTTACGAATGCGAGGATGAGAATTCTAAATTTGAGATGCTGGTGGACCAGGAGCCAATGTCAGTCTGTGAGCACAGGAGTGATGGGTGAGCAAGACATGATGTGGGTTAGAATACAGGTAATGGAGATTTAGACAAGTTCAGGTTTATGGATGGTGGAAGGTGGGAGGCCGGCCAAGAGAACACTGAAATCGGCGCGTCTGGAAGTAACAAGGGCACGGATGAGGGTTTCAGCAGCAGATGGGCTAAGACAGGGGTGATGAGGCAGTCTTTGAGATGGAGAATATATGGGGCCAGCTCAAGGCCAAATAGGATGTCCCAGACAGTGTATGGGGAGGGAGATATAACCAGTGGCGAGGAACTTTGTGGCAGGGTTGGATGACAATGGCTTGTGTGTTCCCAATGTTTAATATTAGGAAATTGTGGCTCATCCAGGACTGCACATTGAACAACCCATCAACACAGAGGCATTGGAAGGGTTGAGAGGGGTGGTGGTGGCGAAGAGCCGAATGTTGTCAACATACATGTGGAACCTGACACCTTGTCTTTGGATAAAGTCATTGCGGGGCAGCATGCAGGAGAAAAATTAGTTTGTGGTAGCACTAGGGAGAGGGCATCAGTATAATAGAAGTCAGGCATATTGGTGAGGAACACCACTTGGGGTGGAAAGTGTCCAAAAGCACCAAAGGGGTCTGGGGTGGAGGCGAGTCGGAGCTAATCAGGAAAAGTGGATTATGAGAGACAGCAAAGGCCAATGCACAGGCTGACTTGCGCAAAGATGCTGAGGTATCAATCATAGATTAGTAAATTAGCATGGATAGGAAAGGAGCGATGAAGGAAAAAAAATTACATTTGAATAGCTTTACCTTACAATTTTAAATTTTAGAATACTAGCCCTTATGTTAATTTGATCTCTGCATCCTAACTGTTCAAAAACCACTTTCCTAAAGTTCTCCTGCATCGCAAAAAGTCTGACATTACTACAAAGCATGGAAATTCATTATAGTTTGATAATCAGTGAGAAACGGTGTCATGTCCAAGCTGTGTCAAAATTACCACCTGCATGAAAAAAGAGCAATTCCTATTTATTACTTTGAGTTAGTATTTTATTTCATAACCATGACCAAGAGCAGTCAAACTTCCATACATTAATTTGAAGCAAACTTCCTCAATACTGATTTAAAAGGGATTTTTTTTTCTGGACGTAGAGAAACATAATTAAGATGAGAATATTTATTTTTGTATGATGACGTGTATCGGTCTTATTTGGGGAAATTAATTCCAAGTAGCGAAGAGAAGACAGCTTGCTAGGCTATAAAACCTATGTTCCAAGGCAGCACAAAGGCCCATGTCTGTTCACCTGGCACGAGTCCCAACACCTGCTAGATAAGCTGCTTTGTGCAAGCACTCTGAATTAATTTTAGATTGAATGGGCGGGGAAGAGTGAGCAGTTTTATAAAGCGTGCCACATTTCAAATCGTTTTTCTTCATCAAGATCAGGCCGAATACACAGGCCAGCCTGTAATTCCCCATTTATAGTTGGAAATTAAGACGACAGAATTATTGAACTAATATCATTTCACAAAGCATTCTAGGAACATCTTACACGGCACTTGAAATAAGATTATAAGCAAAGAAGTGTGTCTAATGACCAGTAATTTGAAACTATAAATATTAAAATAGCAAGAAAATGGAAAAATTCAGACAGTGAAGCACAAAAATGTTGAGGCTGCAGTTGGACCTTGCCCCTAATGGCCAACAAGCTACCACATGATCTCAGTTCGGATGGTCAGCTGTTCATAAGATCACATGACATTTACGTAGGAAAAAGGATAACTGGTACATCTTTGTTCTTCTCCCTTTGCAGAAAAGGTTTTCACTTCAACTAATCTATAAATTCATTTCTTCCAGGTGACCAGAAGTGTCCACATTACACAAGGTGTGAACACAAACGTCTACTGAAACAGCCAAACACTGCAACAGTCCTTTAGACTATAGTTTAAAATCTTTGATGTTGTGACAAATACATCACATTTGTAGAGTCAAGAAACTCTTGTGAAAAGGTATTATTGAAAATCAAGTTGTATACAGATAACCAAGATGGACGGATACAATTAAACCTTTCTGGCCACAAGGAAATTTTGTAAAGTGGCATGAGTCAACATGTTCTGATTGTAGGTCTCCAAACACATCCGCCCGAGAGGGCAGACAAGTCCTCGGTTTAATGTCAGCATAGAGTGATTAAATTTCTGAATTTACTACTCAAAAGTCTTCTAGTACAACAGTAATCAGACTTCTCATCGACCTCCTGTGATGAAACAATGTTTTAGAATAATGTAACAACACGACTACGGTCGCGTAGAGGTTATATTACTGGATGAGTAATCCAGAGGCCTGGACTAATGATCTGGGGACAAATCCCATCATGGCAGCTGGGGAATTTAAATTGTTAATTAAATAAAAGAAAAACAAATCTGGAATAAAAAGCTAGTATCATGAGTAATGACCATGAAAGTACCAGATTGTAGTAAAAACCCATCTGGTTCACTAATGTCCTCCAGGTAAGGAAATCTGCCGCCCTTACCTGGTCTGGCCTATAAGTAACTCTAGAGCCACAGTAATGTGTTTGACTCTTAACTGCCCTCTGAGGGCAATTAGAGATGGACAGCGACATCCACATCCCAAGAATGCATAAATAAAAATGTAATCTGTATCTGATGGAAAGGAATAACATTCTGGCACTAAATTGATTTGTGGCAGTTCAAAGACTGAAATTTGAATTTTAAGGCTAACTGTGTTGCTGCAGTAATATGCTACATTTGTATTTGGTGTTTTCTCCATGGTTTCCAACAGTGAGTTCCTTATTTATAATTTTTGAATTTTGAAAGCAAACAAAGCCTCTAATTATAACTCGTTTAGTTGATATAAAATGTCAATATTCTAATTATAACACCCTTGAAGCAGAAACAGACAGCATATTAAACCCCATATTTCACCCCTCCTGGTTTTGCTAAACTTCAGGTTCCCATCCACAGTAATGACAAGCCAAAAGAACCCACCCCCAATTCAAAACCCCAGCAGCCCCACAGCAGTGCTGTAAAACTCCAAGACCCCCAACTCAGTACTGCCATTTCCCAGGACCATCCGCTTTGGCTCCAAAAGCTCAAGACTAAGCCCAGTGCAGCGAAATCCCACTCTGATACCCAGTACAGCTAAATATTGGGACAGAATTTTTGCAAAAGGCAGGAGATTGGGTCCCCACAAAATTTACTGACACCGATATTTAACTCCAATTGGTGCATTTTTCATACCATCTTGCTGGATTTCTCAGCTGTAATATTGGTAAGAAATTTTTAAAAAACAGTAAAAGAATTGACATACAAGATAAAGGCCACTCGTTTATGATTTTCACAGAATAACAGTTGGAGAATTCAGTGCTTAAAGCATCAGCAAAAATCCCAGAATACTATTTAATAGAAATAGCACTTAATCAGTGGCTGTTTTATTCCTGTAATGCATAAAACACCCTTATTCTTGTAAAACAGATTAAAAGTAACAACATGGAAGATTGTTAATTATTTTAAATAAACACAAATATGGAGTCCAGAGTTATCATTTAATTGAGGGTTGACTGTTTTAAAGTGGCTACGTTTCACAATTATGGTTCAGGTCGTCATATGAATTTCTTGATTAGGTTGTAAACTGGTAACTCACTTTTCTGAAAGCACAATATTGTTTAAGAGCAGCACTGAGGAGGCCTTTGCACCATTAAAACAACTGTTTTCTAAGGTAATTAATCTTCTTCTTCTTTTAGGCAGTCCCTCAGAGTCGAGGATGACTTGCTTCCACACTAAAAATTAGTTCTCGGGTGACTGAAGAGTCCAATGCAGGACCTACAGTCTCTGTCACAGGTGGGGCAGACGGTGATTGAAGGAACGGGTGGGTAGGGAGCCTAGGTTGTCACGTGCTCCTTCCGCTGTCTACGCTTGACTTCAGCTTGCTCTCAGGTTTGGCCTATACTCATTGGAGTTCAGAAGAATGAGAGGTTATTTTATCGAAACATATAAGATAATGAGGGGGCTCGACAAGGTGGATGCAGAGAGGATATTTCCACTCATAGGGGAAACTAAAACTAGGGGACATAGTCTCAGAATAAGGGACGCCCATTTAAAACTGAGATGAGGAGGAATTTCTTCTCAGATGCTTGTAAATCTGTGGAATTCTCAGCCCCAGGGAGCTGAGGAGGCTGGGTCATTGATATATTTAAGGCGGAGATACAGATTTTTGAACGATGAGAATAAAAGGTTATGGAGAGCTGTCAGGAAGTGGAGCTGAGTCCATGATCAAATCACCATAATCTTATGAAATGGCAGTACAGGCTCGAGGGGTCGAATGGCCGACTCCTGCTCCTATTTCTCATAAGAAATAGGAGCAAGAGTAGGCCATACGGCCTCTCGAGCCTGCACCGCTATTTAATACGATCATGGCTGATATCCGATCATGGACTCAGGTCCACCTCCCTGCCTGCTCCCCATAACCCCTTGTCGTTCAAGAAACTGTCTATTTCTGTCTTAAATTTATTCAATGTCCCAGCTTCCACAGCTCTCTGAGTCAATGAGTTCCACAGATCTACAACCCTCAGTGAAGAAATTTCTCCTCATCTCGGTTTTAAATCAGCGACCCCTTATTCTAAGATGTTGCCCTCAAGTTCTAATCTTCCCGGTCAGTGGAAGCATCCTCTCTGCATCCACCTTGTCAAGCCCCCTCATAATTTTATACGTTTCGATAAGATCACCTCTCATTCTTCTGAATTCCAATGAGTAGAGGCCCAACCTACTCAATCTTTCCTCATAAGACAACCCCCTCATCTCCGAAATCAAATGCGTGAATCTTCTCGGAACTGCCTCCAAAGCAATATATCCTTTCGTAAATATGGAAACCAAAACTGCACGCAGTATTCCAGATGTGGCCTCACCAATACCCTGTATAGCTGCAGCAAGACTTACCTGCTTTTATACTCCATCCCCTTTGCGATAAAGGCCAAGATTTCATTGGCCTTCCTGATCACTTGCTGTACCTGCATACTAACCTTTTGTGTTTCTTGCACAAGTACCCCCAGATCCCGCTGTACTGCAGCACTTTGCAATCTCTCTTCATTTAAATAATAACCTGCTCTTTGTTTTTTTTCTGCCAAAGTGCATGACCTCACTCACTTCCAATATTATACTCCATCTGCCAAATTTTTGCCCACTCACTTGGCCTGTCTATGTCCTTTTGCAGATTTTTTGTGTCCTCCTCACACATTGCTTTTCCTCCCAACTTTGTATCGTCAGCAAACTTGGCTACGTTAAACTCAGTCCCTTCTTCCAAGTCGTTTATATAGATTGTAAATAGTTGGGGTCCCACCACTGATCCCTGCGTCACATCACTAGTTACTGATTGCCAACCCGAGAATGAACCATTTATCCCGACTCTCTGTTTTCTATTTGTTAGCCAATCCTTCATTCATGCTAATATATTGCCCCCAACCCAGTGAACTTTTAGCTTGTGCAGTAACCTTTTATGTGGCACCTTGTTAAATGCCTTCTGGAAGTCCAAATATACCACATCCACTGGTTCCCCTTTATCCACATTGCTCGTTACATTCTCAAAGAATTCCAGCAAATTTGTCAACATGACTTCCCCTTCATAAATTCATGCTGACTCTGCCTGACCGAATTTTGCTTTTCCAAATGTCCTGCTACTGCTTCTTTAATAATGGACTCCAACATTTTCCCAACCACAGGTGTTAGGCTAACTGGTCTATAGTTTCTTGCTTGTTGTCTGCCTCCTTTTTTTTTTAAAAAGAGACGTTACATTTGCAGTTTTCCAATCTGCTGGGACCACCCCAGAATCCAGTGAATTTTGGTAAATTACAACCAATGCATTCACAATCCCTGCCTGCACTTCTCTTAAGACCCTAGGTCATCAGGTCCAGGGGATTTATCTGCCTTTAGTCCCATTATCTTACTGAGTACCATCTCCTTCGTGATTGTGATTGTGTTAAGTTCCTGCCCCCCCCATAGCCCCTCATGTTCTCTCAGTGAAGAGACTCGAGCTGTCCAGCACCTTCCTGAATGCTTTTCCTCCACTTTGAGCGGTCTTGGGCCAGGGATTCCCAGGTGTCGGTGGGGATGTTGCACTTTCTGAGGGAGGCTTTGAGGGTGTCCTTGAAATGTTTCTTCTGCTCACCTGGGGCTCGCTTGCCTTGTCGAAGCTCCGAGTAGAGCACATGTTTTGGGAGTCTCGTGTCAAGCATGCGGACGATGTGGCCCGTCCAACGGAGCTGGTCGAGTGTGGTCAATGCTTCGACGCTGGAGATGTTGGCCTGCGCCTATTCTGCCAATGTGTTTTCAGGATCTTGCGGAGGCAGCGTTGGTGGTACTTCTCCAGTGTTTTGAGGTGCCTGCTGTATATAGTCCATTTCTCAGCCATATAGGAGGTCTGTAGACCATGAGCTTGGTGCCGGGTTTGAGGTCCTGGTCTTCAAACACAGTCTTCCTCAGGCGACCGAAGGCTGCACTGGCATACTGAAGGCGGTGTTGGATCTCGAGGTCGATGTCTGCCCTTGTTGACAGTAGGCTCCCGAGGTATGGAAAATGGTCCACCTTGTCCAAAGCCTCGTCGTGGATTTTGATAACCAGGGGGCAGTGCTGTGTGGCGGGGGCAGGTTGGTAGAGGACCTTTGTCTTACAGATGTTTAGTGTAAGGCCCATGCTCTCATACGCCTCGGTGAAGGTGTTGACGATGGCTTGGAGTTCGGCCTCCGAGTGCGCGCCGTCTGCGTATTGTAATTCAATACAGCTTAACCTCAAAAGTTGTGGATATGTGAACTGGATATATGAAAATAAAGACAGTGAAGTGAACTGAATATATGAAAATGTATAAGCCATGGAAAAATAACAGAGAATGTCAGATTGCAAATATTACAACATCAGCACAATTAGCAGAATTGCAAGGTCTCAGTTACTAGTCACGCCAGTAAAATTGTAACATTTAGAAACAATGCCTGAGCTTTAGTAAAAACAGCTCATACAGATGTCGGCTCATGAGTGGACAAAGGAAAGGAGGGATCAAAAGGGATAGGCTGAACTAGGATGTCACTCTAATTGTATCTTGTACCAAAAAAATGTATAACTGTGTGCCTTCACAATGTAAACTTACTTGTCCGTAGGAAGTGTGTACGCTCGATTGAGAGTATTCCTTCTGTCTGATAAGTCTCAGCCGGTGAGAGAAATTAATAAAGACTGCTTTGTTATAAGCTCCTTTGGTGTTCGCTTCAGTGTATTCACTGAAACAGATTGAAGGAAAAGAATCCAGAAATCAACAAAGGAACAAATAAAATTGAAGTTGCTGTTGGAGATGCTTCATTTTTCTGGTAGGTTGAAGCAGTTGGCCTATATGAAATTTCCCAGCCCTTGGAAGCAGATACACAGTCCCAAAATATGTTAAACATTAGAGCATAGGCATATATCAGATTTGTCTTGCATATGATATGTGCAGGTATCAATTCTAGCTCACTGCTTTAAAACCAGCATGAGTTGAGTTTATGACAGATGCTACCAATTTGATTTATTCAAACAATTGCCAACAGGAATTTAATAGGATCTGACAACTTGTCTATTTAAAGTTGTACTTAATACCTATAAAAGTTTTTTCTTCCGGAAGGAAGAGCGAAATGACAGTGGAGCAGTGCGCTATTTTCATTCAGACGGCAAGTTTAGGTAACATAATTCTAACAGACAGTGCAGCCTTGAAGTATAACATTTTGACAAACCAAATACCCCATAAATGGTACATATCTTCAATAGAACAGTATGGAATAATACTCAAATATATGCACGTATGACTTCATCCAGCTGTTCAGACTCACCTGTTCCTGGTCCACTCCCACTTAACAGGCACACTATGCAAAAACAAATTAGTGTTCTAATGAGGCTTGACAGATTCCATGCCACTGCCCCCAGTGACATTGGGAGCAAGAGCACCAAAAATCTAGACCTGTGGCCTGTCTCAAGACAGACCAGCATATTCGCTCACCAGCACAAGACAGTCAGGATTGGGAGGGGCTGAGCATAGCCATACCACATATCCCCAAAACAGTCAGGCCAGTTTTCAAAAGTACAGATACATCAGTGGTAACAGATTGGGAAAGTGAAAAGAGACGAGAGACTGAATTGTTATCTTCATATATATTGGAAATTTCGGCCAGTTCCTTCAATTTCAATTCACGGACCTTCGACTGTACTACATCATATCATGCTTACAAAGTTTTGCCAAATAAAAGTTTGATGCAATAGCATATTCAATCCACTAGTCATAATCTCTACTTATTTCATTAAGGGTTATGGTGCATTTACATTGCACAAGACTCACTTTTCTGTGGTTAGCTACTGAAATGCAATTATGCAGCACTATCTGCAAACTGAATATAAAACTGCCAGGAAAAAAATAGCCCAAAAGTCCTGTGGCCCAGAAGACTCACCTCTGAACTGTACTGAACACTTACGCCTCCTACTCCCAGGCAGGGGTTAGAACACACATCAGACGCATCAAAGATTCCATAAAGTGAAAGTAAATGTGGGTCCATTAGAAACAGAGACAGGAGAAATTATAATGGGCAATAAGGAAATGGCAGAGACATTAAACAAATACTGTGACTTCACGGTAGATGTTACAAAAAATATTCCAGCATAGAGAATGAGGAAATTAAAGAAGTCAGTATAATTAAAGACTTGGTCCTGGAGAAATTAACGGGACTAAGTGACGACAAATCCCCTGGACCCGATGACCTGCATCCTAGGGTTTCCATAGAATCATAGAAATTTACAGCATGGAAGGACGACATTTCGGCCCATCGTGTCCGCGCCGGTCAACCAAGAGCGATCCGGCCTAATCCCACCTTCCAGCTCTTGGTTCGTAGCCCTATAGGTTGCAGCACTTCAAGTGCACATCCAAGTATTTTTTTAAATTATGGTGAGGGTTCCTGCCTCTACCATCCTTTCAGGCAGTGAGTTCCAGACCTGCGCCACACTCTGGGTGAAGAAATGTGCCCTTATATCTCCTCTAAACCTCCCCCAATTACTTTAAATCTATGCCCCCTGGTTGTTGACCCTTCTGCCAAGGTCCTCCCTATCCAGGCCCCTCATAATTTTATACACCTCAATCAGGTCTCCCCTCAGTTCCAAAGCATCTCCAATCTTTCCTCATAGCCAAAATTCTCCAGTTCAGACAACATTCTTGTAAATCTCCTCTGCATCCTTTCCAGCGCAATCACATCTTTCCTGTAATTTACAATCTATATTAATGACTTGGAAGAAGGGACTGAGTTTAACGTAGCCAGGTTTGCTGATGATACAAAGTTGGGAGGAAAAGCAATGTGTGAGGAGGACACAAAAAATTTGCAAAAGGACATAGACAGGCTAAGTGAGTGGGCATAAAATTGGCTGATGGAGTATAATGTTGGAAAGTGTGAGGTCATGCACTTTGGCAGAAAACAAAACAAAAAGCAGGTTATTATTTAAATGACGAGAGATTGCAAAGTGCTGCAGTACAGCAGGATCTGTGGGTACTTGTGCATGAAACACAAAAGGATAGTATGCAGGTACAGCAAGTGATCAGGAAGTCCAATGGTATCTTGGTCTTTATTGCAAAGGGGATGGAGTATAAAAGCAAGGAAGTCTTGCTACAGCTACACAAGGTATTGGTGAGGCCACACCAGGAATACTGCGTGCAGTTTTGGTTTCCATATTTATGAAAGGATATACTTGCTTTGGAGGCAGTTCAGAGAAGGTTCACTAGGTTGATTCCGGGTTGACTTATGAGGAAAGGTTGAGCAGGTTGGGTCTCTACTCATTAGAATTCAGAAGAATGAGAGGTGATCTTATCGAAACGTATAAGATTATGAGGGGGCTTGACAAGATGGATGCAGAGAGGATGTTTCCACTGATGGGGGAAGACTAGAACTCGAGGGCATGATCTTAGAATAAGGGGTCGCCCATTTAAAATGGAAGAATTTCTTCTCTCAGAAGGTCCTGAATCTTTGGAATTCTCTACCCCAGAGAGCTGTGGAGGCTGGATCATTGAATATATTTAAGGTGGAGATACAGATTTTTGAAGGATAAGGGAGTCAAGGGTTATGGGGAAAGAAAGCAAAGTGGAGTTGAGGCCAAGATCAGGTCAGTCATGATGTTATTGAATGGCAAGCAGGCTCGAGGGGCTAAATGGCCTATTCCTGCTCCTATTTCTCGTTATGTTATGTAAATCTTGTTTGACAAATCTGTTAGTTTTTTTGAAGATGTAATTAGTAGGATGAATAAGGTGAAACCAGTGGATGTAGTGTATTTCGATTTTGAAAACATTCAATAAGGTGCCACACGAGTTTATTATGCAAAATTAGGACTCATGAGATTTGGGAGCAATATATTGGAATGGATTGAGGATTGGTTAATGGACAGAAAAAAGAATAAGAACAAATGGGATTTTTTGGAGTTGGAAGGCTGTAACTGGCAGGGTACCTCAAAAATCAATGCGTGGGCCTCAGCTATATACAATCTATATTAATGACTTAGGTGAAGGGACTGAATGTAACGCATCCAAGTTTGCTGATGATAAAAAGTTAGGTGGGAAAGAGGCTGCAGAGAGATATAGACAGGTTGACTGAGTGGGAAAGAACATGGCAAATGGAATATAATGTGGGGAAGTGTGAAGTTATCCACTTTGGTTGGAGAAACAAAAAGGCAGAATATTTTTGGAAGACTAGGAAATGTTTGCATTCAGAGGGACCTGGATGTCCTTGTACATGAATCACAAAGTTAACATGCAGGTTCAGCAAGTAATCAGGAAAGCAAATGGTATGTTAGCTTTTGTTACAAAGGGATTAGAGTATAAGAATAAAGAAGTCTGACTGCAATTGTGCAGGGCACTGATGAGGCCACACCTGGAGTACTGTGTACTGTTCTGGTCTCCTTACCCAAGGAAAGACATACTTGCCTTAAAGGGAGTGCAAAAAGGTTCGCTAGGCTGGTTGCTGGGATGAGGGTGAGAATGCACACTGAACATGGATATTAAATGTATACAGACATTTAAGTCGAGAAGTTTAGAACGTGGGAATTATATATGGACAGTATAAGCTAACAAAGAATTCATGGAGGAATAGCCATTCCATCTCAGACTCGAGACTGCAAAATGTTACAATACTAACACAGCTTGAAAAAAAACCCACAGCTTGCAAAAAACCTCAAGGTCGTATTAGCTCACATCGCTAACCTGAAACATTAACAGTAGGGGAATAATGGGCCTTTGTGTAAAATCAGACCATTCTTAGATCGACTTATGAGTGGACAAAAGGAAAGAGGGATCAAAGAGGATAGGCTGAACTAGGATGTCACTCTAATTGTATCTTGTTATCTTTTGCCGAAAATGTATAACCGTCGTCCCTTTACAATGTAACGTCACTTTGTCCGTAGGAAGTGGGTGCGATCGATCAGAGGGCATTCCTTCTGTCTGATAAAGTCCCCGATCGGGATTTACTTTGAAATAAAAGCTTGCTTTGTTTAAAGCAGAAACGGTATTCGACTCAGTAATTTCGCTGAACCAGATTGAGGGAAAAGAATCCACATTTATCATTGGGAGTGTCCTATAAGGAGAGATTGAGTAGACTAGACCTATATTTTCTAGAGTTTAGAAGAATGAGAGGTGATCTAATTGAAACATATAAAACCTTAAGGGGCTTGACAGGGTTAACGCTGAGATAATGTTTCCCCCGGCTGGAGAATCTGGAACACGGGGTCACAGTCTCAAAATAAAGGGTCAGTCATTAAGGATTTCCTGGAGTGCATAAGGGATGGTTTTCTAGACCAATATGTCAAGGAACCAACTAGGGGAGAGGCCATCTTAGACTGGGTGTTGTGTAATGAGAGAGGATTAATTAGCAATCTTGTTGTGCGAGGCCCCTTGGGGAAGAGTGACCATAATATGGTGGAATTCTGCATTAGGATGGAGAATGAAACAGTTAATTCAGAGACCATGGTCCAGAACTTAAAGAAGGGTAACTTTGAAGGTATGAGGCGTGAATTGGCTAGGATTGATTGGCGAATGATACTTGAGGGGTTGACTGTGGATGGGCAATGGCAGACATTTAGAGACCGCATGGATGAACTGCAACAATTGTACATTCCTGTCTGGCATAAAAATAAAAAAGCGAAGGTGGCTCAACCGTGGCTATCAAGGGAAATCAGGGATAGTATTAAAGCCAAGGAAGTGGCATACAAATTGGCCAGAAATAGCAGCGAACCCGGAGATTGGGAGAAATTTAGAACTCAGCAGAGGAGGACAAAGGGTTTGATTCGGGCAGGGAAAGGGAAAATGGAGTACGAGAAGAAGCTTGCAAGGAACATTAAGACGGATTGCAAAAGTTTCTATAGATATGTAAAGAGAAAAAGGTTAGTAAAGATAAATGTAGGTCCCCTGCAGTCAGAATCAGGGGAAGTCATAACGGGGAACAAAGAAATGGCGGACCAATTGAACAAGTACTTTGGTTTGGTATTCACTAAGGAGGACACTAACAACATTCCGGATATAAGAAGGGTCAGAGGGTCTAGTAAGGAGGAGGAACTGAGGGAAATCCTTATTAGTCGGGAAATTGTGTTGGGGAAATTGATGGGATTGAATGTCCGATAAATCTCCAGGGCCTGATGGACTGCATCCCAGAGTACTTAAGGAGGTGGCCTTGGAAATAGCGGATGCATTGACAGTCAGTTTCCAACATTCCATTGACTCTGGATCAGTTCCTATCGAGTGGAGGGTAGCCAATGTAACCCCACTTTTTAAAAAAGGAGGGAGAGAGAAAACACGGAATTATAGACCGGTTAGCCTGACATCGGTAGTGGGTAAGATGATGGAATCAATTATTAAGGATGTCATAGCAGCGCATTTGGAAAGAGGTGACATGATAGGTCCAAGTCAGCATGGATTTGTGAAAGGGAAATCATGCTCGACAAATCTTCTGGAATTTTTTGGGGATGTTTCCAGTGGAGTGGACAAGGGAGAACCAGTTGTTGTGGTATATTTGGACTTTCAGAAGGCTTTCGACAAGGTTCCACACAAGAGATTAATGTGCAAAGTTAAAGCACATGGGATTGGGGGTAGTGTGCTGACATGGATTGAGAAATGGTCGTCACACAGGAAGCAAAGAATAGGAGTAAATGGGTACTTTTCAGAATGGCAGGCGGTGAGTAGTGGGGTACCGCAAGGTTCTGTGCTGGGGCCCCAGCTGTTTACACTGTATATTAATGATTTAGACGAGGGGATTAAATGTAGTATCTCCAAATTTGCGGATGACACTAAGTTAAGTGGCAGTGTGAGCTGCGAGGAGGATGCTATGAGGTTGCAGAGCGACTTGGATAGGTTAGGTGAATGGGCAAATGCATGGCAGATGAAGTATAATGTGGATAAATGTGAGGTTGTCCACTTTGGTGGTAAAAACAGAGAGACAAACTATTATCTGAATGGTGACAGATTAGGAAAAGGGGAGGTGCAACGAGACCTGGGTGTCATGGTACATCAGTCATTGAAGGTTGGCATGCAGGTACAGCAGGCAGTTAAAAAAGCAAATGGCATGTTGGCCTTCATAGCGAGGGGATTTGAGTACAGGGGCAGGGAGGTGTTGCTACAGTTGTACAGGGCCTTGGTGAGGCCACACCTGGAGTATTGGTCTCCTAACCTGAGGAAGGACATGCTTGTTATTGAGGGAGTGCAGCGAAGGTTCACCAGACTGATTCCCGGGATGGCGGGACTGACCCATCAAGAAAGACTAAATCAACTGGGCTTGGATTCACTGGAGTTCAGAAGAATGAGAGGGGACCTCATAGAAACGTTTAAAATTCTGATGGGTTCAGACAGGTTAGATGCAGGAAGAATGTTCCCAATGTTGGGGAAGTCCAGAACCAGGGGTCACAGTCTAAGGATAAGGGGTAAGCCATTTAGGACCGAGATGAGGAGAAACTTCTTCACCCAGACAGTGGTGAACCTGTGGAATTCTCTACCACAGAAAGTTGTTGAGGCCAATTCACTAAATATATTCAAAAAGGAGTTAGATGTAGTCCTTACTACTAGGGGGGATCAAGGGGTATGGCAAGAAAGCAGGAATGGGGTACTGAAGTTGCATGTTCAGCCATGAACTCATTGAATAGCGGTGCAGGCTAGAAGGGCCGAATGGCCTACTCCTGCACCTATTTTCTATGTTTCTATGATTGAGAAGACGAGAAATTTCTTCACTCGAAGCGTTGTGAATCTTTGAAATTCTCCAGCCCTGAGAGCTGTGGATGCGCAGTCTTTGAGTATATTCAAGACAGAGGTCGATAGATTTTCCGGAACTAAAGGAATAAAGGGATATGGCCAAAGTGCGGGAAGGTGGAGTTGAGGTAGAAGATGCGCCATGATCTTGCGGAATGGTGGAGCAGCTCAAAGGGCCAAATGGCCCACTTTAGCTCCTATTTCTTATGTTCTTATTAATTCCAATTATTTCATCAGGTTAAAGTATTCAATGAGTGCTAACGGAGGTGGTTGCTCGATCAGGCAGGACAAGACTATCCAGGATCTATCTGCTGGCATACATACAGATAAGAAAGTGGAAGCTGATGGGTCTGGCTGGGATGAGATGCGAGGGCAAGAACTATGTTTGGGTGTAATTTTAGTTCGAGGGTGGGGGTGATGATCTGGAAACTCGAAGAACGAGCAGCAGTATGTTGGGGTGGAATAAGAAATAGGGGAAGAAAGCAAGCTTGGGTTTGAGGACTTGGTCGCTGGGGTTTAAATTCTCAGAAACACACAGGATCACTTCAGTGGGCCTACTGCTGCAAAAACTTAAACGGCATTAAGAAACAATAACCTAATCAATGAATAGAATTGCAAAAATTACTGTGGTTAAGGCCCAAGTAATAAAATAAATACAGCTCTCGGAACAGAGCAATAGAGAAGACTGAGAATTACTGAAAGACTCGTTGGCTTGTAATGGGAAAAGTTGATGCAAGGATTTACAACATGGAACAGGAATGTTTAGAAGGTATGCTTTTTCACAATTGTTTAAATTTTGTATGTTTCAGATGTTACTAATTTTAGTTTGGGATGGGGGCTCATACATTTTGTAAAGTTACCCTAGATCCAATCATACAGAAAGAGAAGGTTATTTCAAGCCAGTATTTGGTTTAGTTCAAAAAGCACACCACTAATCTCCAATAGCAACAAAACATGTTCAGATATGACTAAATGACAAAAAGTTGCATACATTACACATATTGTGGTTCCCTTCCCCATCAAATCAACCAGCCTAAATTACAAGCTGCTTTATCATTGCAGACGCATTGTTGCCATATCTCTCCCACACACAAGGATACAACCATTTAAAAACCTTTTTCACATTTCAATTCTAAAAGCCTGCATCCAGCTATCCCTGCTGGTGTCGTTTTAACACAAACCTCATGCCTCTTTTACAGCCACCAGTACATTGCATTCTTCTAAATTTGATTCAAAATAATACGGTTTTATATAGATATTAAATTAAATACTAGGGTCTGAAAAACATGCCTACGACAATCACTAAAAAATTGCTCTGCAAATAATATTTATTCTACAGTGCTATAGCAAACAATTGCTCATAACCTGTACAGTCAAAAGGATAATTTTTTTGAAAATAAAAACAGTAGAAACTTTCCAAATTTTCCTCCATATAACTGGTAAACTCGGAAATTAATCCAACAATGTAGCTAGAAAGCACAGGATGACTTAACTCACCATAATATTTAATATTCAGCTTCCAATTAAGAAAATCTTCCATATAAACAAAGAAGTCTGCCCAACTACAACTCTACGATACTTATGATGCAATTTCTGTAATGACTGTCTCAGAATAGCAGCAAATCAGCAGCACATAAGCAATTCAACTGAACACAGGGGGAAAGAAGGGGAAAATGGCTCTAGCCCCGCATTAAATCACCGAGGTTGTCTGCACTGTGCTATACAATGACGCGAATCTTTTGTTGTTGCACAGCACCCAGAAGCCGCACATCAGAAACAATATACATCAATCACTGCAGCCCACAAGCTCCAGCAGACTAGACAATTTTGTCTCGCATATGGGTACAATCCTTATAATTTAATCTGCAGTAGAAAATTAAGCAGCAGTTGTGTTGGTAATGATTAGTTCAATTGTCTAGACTCAAATACAATTTCAGTCAAAGATGTGATTACTGCACTGAAATTCAATATTAGGACCACATTCCTTTTTATAAAAGGCTGTATTTATATTCTTGGTATTTGTAATGCAATAGATTTAACTATCCAAAAAATTCTATATATACATGAGCAGATTTTCTCTCTCAATTTAGTTCAAAGCAATTCATTTAGTGTTAACTGCTGATATTGGAGGTGCTTTTGAAACCTGAAAATGTCTCGATAAAATATTTATTTTTTTGAACACGCGGCACAAACAAGATTAGAACATTTCACGGTTATCACTGGAATATAATCGGGCTAATAAATTAGGAAAATGCATACTTAAAAGGAACCCTTTACAGAGTGTCCTTTGTCTCGATGATCTTCTTCAAAGTCATAATCGTGTTGTCACCGCCTCACTGTTTATGGTTCATGTATTTTTGTAACTTTCCCTCTGGCCCAAGTATCCCAGGGGTCTATATAGTAATGCACCAGCTGAGCCCCGCATAAACAGCCTCTCCGACATTGTAGTACATAACAAATTATACCATGAACACAAAGTTCAGACAAAGGCATCCCAATGAAGATGCATCTCTCATTTGAAGCCTGCACTGGCCTCAAAACACTAATTTGTCAAAATATTACAATACATTTACTTGATTGTGAAATATATAAATATATAATCAATCATAATGCAAACACTGAACTTATTTTTATAATTACTGAAATATTCAAATCTGATATTTGTTCACCATGTCAGAATACAGCAGTGAACATAGCACATGCAGCATGCAAACAGCTAAATTTGGATTGTAAATTTCTGCCAGAATGCACTAACCTCACATATAATAATCTAGACTAAAAATACATTTTACTGTTGATATGATGATGACATGTCATCCTTTGTACAACAGGATCTAAACAAGTGGATTAAAACATATAAATTAGGACTTTCCAATGCACATTTGATATTTCTACCTTTTGAGATCTCCTGGTGTCCAGCATCAACTCAATGGCAGAGAGGTTTATCCAATATTCTCAGCAGAACCCTCAAACAGCAATTAGGTGATGCACATGTGGACATGCATTTCCAGTTCTTTCCTACTCCACTGAAATTGAACTTGGGCAAATATCAAAGTTTGGCTTATCTCGTGAGGGGAGATGCTGCCCCAAAGCTGAAGATATCAGTGGGAGATGGATACACGTCACTTTTTTCAAGAAAAAAAAAGCAGGGGATAGAAGAGAATGAAGACTAGTGATTTTGGCCCAGCCCAATTTTGGGCGCAGTTACCGGAGATGCGCCGAAAAGGTTTCTTGCCACTTTGGCCGCTGTCCGGCCTCTTCCCTGTAGTCGCGCAGCGTGGCCAGTTTAGTCAGGGGTGGAGCCAGCGTTCTGCGCTGAAAACTGCGCCAGGACATCTGCACATGCACAGTGGAGTCCACTGGTAATGTCCGCGCATGCACAGTAGCTTCTCACCCCCACAGTAGCTTCTCACCCCCAGCCTCTCCATTTGCTTGCTGAGTCTCTACTGTGATTTGCTTGCTGCAGCCGCTCTTTGGGCCCCGATGCCGGCCAGTTGAATTGCTCCTGCCCCTTGCCCAGGCCGAGTGGCCTCCCAGTGCGTTGTTGTCCCGCCCCAGCCCAGGCCGAGTGGCCTCCCAATGCTATTTCTAAGAGATCGATCGCACCTGGAGGCTACTTGGCCTGGGCTAGGGCGGGCAGGAGTACTGATAGAAATCATCGACAGGCAGGAGCACTATCAATACTCCTGCCCACCCCTAGCCCAGGCCGAGTAGCCTCTCACAGCAGCTGGCCCGCTGCCTCCTGTGCCAAGTTTAAAGATGAAGGTAGAACTTACTTAAATTTTTTATTTCTCATTGAATTCTTATTACTTTTTGGCTGTAAGGTTTGGTGGTTGAGGTGAAGGCAGGTCCTCTCCGCTTCCTGCCCCTATCCCAGGCCGAATGGCTTCCGATGTATCGACCTGCGCCGATTTCTTTAACTCTCAGCAAGGGTTTTCTGAAGTGGCCACATAAGCTGGCCTAAGTAGATCTGGAGTAACTATTAGCTGGTCAAAGTTGCCTAAATGGGCAAAACTGGCGTAGGTGGCTGGTAACGCCCCCTTTGGAGAAAAAAAAGCGGAACTAAAAAAAAATCGGGACTAACTCAGTTACACTGGTGCAAATTGATTGGGGGAAATGGGGATTAAGTTACTCCAGAAAAACCAGGTTACTTCAAAAAAAAACAGAGCAACTCCTGGCCAAAGTTGAGCCTAATAACTCTGCCATTCATAATCATAAGCTCTACAAATGCCACATCGTCTCCTATTTCACATTGTGAAATAAAACCTGCAGTACCATACAATAGTCAGTTCAGATCATGGAGGTCGCTTGAAAAAATAGCTAAAAATGGAATTCAACTTCTCCCCACAAGTTACACTTCTAAATATTATTAAAAAAAACAAAGCTAGCCATGCCGCTCTTTAAGAATCAACACATTCTGCAATAAAACGTACCTATGTTTTGTCTTGTATCAAATGTTCGTTGTATATGCTACATGATGTCCAATCACCAGAGAATTACACCAATATTCAAGTTCCAATCTCGCTGTTTATATCATATCACCCCTATATTGTCGAAGTGTGCTATCAAACAAATTATGTTGAATCTATTTCTTGCAAAGATAAAACATTTCAATTTCTTGGCTTGGAGATGAGAAACTTTCAAATTCCTGTTAAACAAACTTCAATAGAATTGTTTTGTTGAAGTTATCCCTTCCATTGTTCTCCTTGATCCCCACCTGGAGAGATGGTGCAGTTGGCAAAGTCTAATCTTCAACTGCCGTTAACACAATATTACCAACCAGTAGGAGGTGCATCTGGGCAGGAGTAAGTTGATAGTGAATTTCTGTTTCTTTGCTTGTTCAACTACTGCCCGTAATGCAAAAAGATCTCACTTTAAAGTTATTTGCCATAAACAGAGATAGAAAAAACATGTTAAGCAAAAAATAAACAGATAGTAAGAGCTTCTTCAGGTATATAAAAAGGAAAACAGTGGCTAAAGTAAATGTTGGTCCCCTAAAGGATGAGACTGGTGAATTAATAATGGACAACAGGGAAGTGGCAGAGACATTTAACAAATATTTTATAGCGGTCTTCACGGTGGAAGACACTAAAAACATCGCAATAGTGGATAATCAAGGGGTTATAGGGAGGGAGGAACTTCATACAATCACTATCATGAAAGCAGTAGTACTTGGTAAAATAATGGGACCGAAGGCGGACAAGTCCCCTGGACCGGATGGCTTACATCCTAGGATCTTAAAAGAAGTGGCTGCATTTTTACACAAAATTGTATGTGAAGTGAGACATGTCTAATGAGTTAATACTAGTTCTTTGGCAAGTATGAATAAAGTCTTAACTCACAAGGACTACAGGTAGAAAGGAATTATAAGTATATATATATTTTATTTAACAACTTGTATTTATATAGTGCCTTTCAAGTCATAAAATGTCCCAAGGTGCTTCACAGGAGTGTTACAAGCCAAAAATTTGACACCAAGCCACATAAGAAATTAGGGCAGATAAGAAGTAGGTTTTAAGGAGTGTTTTAAAGGAGGAAAGAGAGGTAGAGAGGTTGAAGGAGGGAATTCCAGAGCTTAGGCCCTAGGCAGCTGAAGGCACGGCCACCAATGGTTGAATGATTATAATCAGGGCTGCTCAAGGGGACAGAGTTTGAGGAGCGCAGATATCTCGGGGGTTGTGGGGCTGAAAGAGATTACCGAGCTCAGGAGGGGCACAGTCATGGAGGGATTTGAAAACAAAGATGATCATTTTGAAATCGAGGCGTTGCTGAACCGGGAGCCAATGTTGGTCAGTGAGCACAGGGGTGAACGGGACTTAGTGTGAGTTAGGATAAGGGCTGCCGAGTTTTGGATGACCTCAAGTTTACTTAGGGTAGAATGTGGGAGGCTAGCCAGGAGTTCGTTGGAATAGTCAAGTCTTGAGGTAACAAAGGCATGGATGAGGGCTTCAGCAGCAGATGAGCTGAGGCAAGGGCGGAGACGGGCAGTGTTACGGAGGCGGAAATAGGCGGTCTTAGATATGCTGCGGATATGTGGTCGAGAGTTAATTTCAGGGTCAATTATGACAGCAACGTTGCAAAGTCTGGTTCAGCCTCAGACAGAAGTTTGAGAGAAGGATGGAGTCAGTGGCTAGGGAACGGAGATTGTGGCGGGGACCGAAAACAATGGCTTCGAGCTTCCCAATTGGAGAAAATGTCTGCTCATCCAGAACTGGATGTCGGACAAGCAGTCTGACAATTTAGAGACCATGGAGGGGTCGAGAAAAGTGGCATTGAGGTAGAGCTGGGTGTCCTCAGTGTACATGTGGAAACTGATGCTGTATTTTTGGATGATGTCGCCAAGGGGCAACATGTCGATGAGAAATAGGATGGGACCAATAATAGATCCTTGGGGGGGGACACCAGAAGTAACGATGCGGGGGTGGGAATAGAAGCCATTGCAGGTGGTTCTCTGGCTATGATTAGATAGGTAAGAATGGGACCAGGGCAAGTGCAGTCCCACCCAGCTGGATGACGGTGGAGAAGTGTTGCAGAAGGATAGAGTGGTCAACCGTGGTAAAGGCTGCAGACAAGTCAAGAATATAAGAAATAGGAGAAGTAGGCCATTTGGCTTCTCGAGCCTGCTCAGAGAAGGATGAGGATGGATAGTTTACCTTTGTCACAGTCACAAAGTAATTTGTGACTTTGATGAACCATTTCAGTACTGTGGCAGGCATGGAAACCAGATTGGAGGAAATCAAACATGGAATTGCAGGAAAGATGGGCACGGATTTTGGAGGTGACAACACGTTCAAGGACTATGAAGAGAGAAGGAAGGTTGGAGATGGGGCGGTTGTTTGCAACGATGATCGGGTCGAGGGTTCGTTTTTTTGAGGAGGGGGGGGGGTGACGGCAGATTTGAGGGAACGGGGGACAGTACTTCAAGAGCGAGAACCATTAACAATGTCAGCTATTATGGGAGCCAGAAAAGGAAGTTGGGTGGTCAGCAGTTTAGTGGGAATAGGGTCAAGGGAGCAGGAAGTGGGTGTCATGGACAGGATGAGCTCAGAAAAGTCACGAGGGGAGATCAAAGAGAAGCTGGAGAGAGATTTGAGATCAGGGCTAGTGCAGGGGGGATCAAAGAGGAATTTGACCCGGTGGGTTCGGGGAAGGAAGGGAAGAGACACGGGCGGGCGAACGGATGGTCTCAATCTTAGAGACAAAGTCGTCCATTAGCTTGCTCACACTTCTTGTCGAAGGTGAGGGTGGAGACTGGGGAGAGGGGTTTAAAAGGGCAGTTTGCAGTGGAGAATAGATGCTGGGGTTTATCTTTACAGTTGTCCGCCATATCAGTTCAAGTCTGCGTCCCTTGGACTTGAGGGAGAAAAGATCAGGGCTGTACCAGGGATAACGACCAGGGTGAGGGAGCAATTGTTTGAACAGGGACGAGGGCATCAAAGGTGGTGGTGAGGGTGTGATTGAGCAGATCGGTAGCTGCAGAAATGTCATGGTGAAGGAGGGCTAAAGGCTAGACAGTTGGGAGTTCAAAAGTGCAGTTGTAAGAGACTTGGGAGAGTTTTCTCCAAGGGCAGACACAGGAGGAGGTAAAGTTGAGGGGTGGAGTGGAAGGGGAATGTGGATGGCGAGCTATATGAGGATGTCAAGGGTGACAATGTAACTCCAGTCAATCAAAATTTCAGAAATTTCTTTACCAACATCTGCTGAGGAGCAAAACTAGCAAGTATAGTACAATGCAAGCCATCAAATACACCATGTCATTTAAAAAATGAAACTGCATTCAACTCTATTTGGCCACGGTTAGACTTTTACTTAGCCTTAGTTCGGGTCCGATCTGAAGCACTCTGCCCAGTTTGGGCACTGCATTTCAAGAAGGATATATTGGCATTGTACATATTTCTATACAACCAGATATAAATTATACTTTATCTTGTACATTCAGAACTGGGTTTGTTTAATAAACAGGTAGCCAAGTTATTTTGTACACAGGCAACTGCAAATAGTACAATTGTTAATTATACAAGATATCATCAACTTCTGTGAAACTGCTCAGAGAAATAGATGGATAAAATACTCAAAATAAGCCAGGAAGGGAAGGATCCCCAAGTGAAAGAAAGGGATTTTTCCAAGGAAAGTTACCCTTTTTTGCTGTTGCACATAGAAATAAATTGCTAAATACCGGTCAGAAAATTGATAGGAGGGTATTCTAGCTTATGCTTGGAGGGTATTCTAGCTTATGCTTGGAGTGTCCGCCATGGTAACAATGCATGTAGGCCATGAAGAAAGAGTGCCATTTTCACAACTATAATTTAACTTTAAAAGTCGAATTACGTGCATATGTTCCTTAGTTTACCTCAGTTTTTTTTGAATCTGTAAAGTTCACAATCGCATTCATGTTTTATACTACGTTTGGGATGCTTTGCTGAAACATGCAAAATTTTACCTTTGTCTTGAAAGCTCCACTCACTCAGTACAAGAGTGTGACCACATCACATACTATTATTAGTTACAGAAACCACAACATGTGGCTGTCCTCCAAAGGCAATAAGCAAACAGAAGTGAGACACATGTATGCATCTGCTTACTTTACATCTGCATTTAAAAATAATATCCCACATGTATAGATGCCTTAACACAAAGGTGCCATTTAATAGGTTCTCCCTTGTGGCTTTTCTGGTAGATTGCTAAAGCAGCTAAACTATATGGTGCTTTTCACTCTCCCCAAAGGGAAAATCCTGATCTATACACAGTGGCTAGATCAAGCAGCGCTGACTCAGCCTTGCAAACCCGGAGGTACTCTGCCCTCCAGGTTCAAGAATTTGAGAGCAGAGAGCTGGTCCACCTGAAGAGGAGAAATTTGGTTTACAAAAATATACACGAATAGATTTATAAACTGATGCTGTTGTAATGCTTCTGCACCTGTTGCCGACTTATTCTCCAATGAATTGTTTATTTCCCCAAGTGAGGAAGACTAGACCTTGACCATTGTAATCCTTGCTGCTATGAATTGCAGGAAGGGAATAATTAGCACAGGCTACATTTACGTCATGTACTGACTGCTCTCTGCAAGGTTGAGGAGGTGTGATACTTTGCTTATACGTGATTAATTTCCGTTTACTTATATGGACGGGGTATGGAAGTCTGACTTAATTGCTCTTTTTAAAACCTGGTTTTATTCGGGATGTGCAAAATATGTAGAAGTTAATTCAGTACATGAAGATATTTGCCTCAACATAGTTAGATTTTAGTTTCCAATACCCAAAAGGATTTGACAATAGGATGAATTTGTATTCAAGTTTTTTTTTTAAACCTTAATAGGGTCAATGAGAACACACACAATAAAAGATTAAAACAAACAGCACTCAGTTTCAACACGGAGTTTGGTAATGACAACAGCACCCTAAGAAGAGAGAAATTAAACATTGTGAGGAAATCTATAACTTTACATAGATGTATCCAAAGGAAACCAGAAAGTTAACTGGGTACATGCAGCCATTTTGAACATATTGCAGCTTTATCAAATTTCAGGAGGTCTCGGCAGCTGCATAAACATTGCAGAGTTCCACAATCCTGATTTCATGCATTATTGTCAGCTTCAGGATAGTCAAGCTGACAACAGATAGAAGCTCTTTCAAGTATCTCCATAAATCAGATTGAGAACTGGTGAATGGGTAGACAAAACGTGCTCTAAACAGAGATAAGTAAACTGGTCTCTGGTTGAACTCACTTCAGCATCACATTGCTTACCTAACTCTCTCATTCACACAACAAAGACATCCAATATGGTCTTCAAAGAGGTTTAACAGTGACATGTCCATTAATTTAATTAATATAGTGAGTTCATGTATTAATCTTTTTAATCTTGAAAATTACAAATAAGCAACATTATGAGCACATACAAAGCTTTCTGTAATTACACACAAAAAAAACCTGTTTACCATAAAATAATAGAAATTTTGGTTGATTAAATAAACTGTTTCAATTTTGCTGTGAAGTTGGGAGGATTAAAGGCACCGTGGAAGTCACATCCCCAACATGTTGTTGAAAGCCCTGCAATGTGCTGTACCTGAATTTTCAAAAAGTATACCAAGTTACATACAAAAGAATAAATCACAACAGCTAGCTGGATTCAGAAACTCTTATGGTCAAATTTGCAGCTGTTACCAAAATAAAATGGACAGTTGATTCGGAGGAGCTTGGAAAATACAAGACTAGCTGGGACAAAATATTTAAATTGGTGCAACAATCGCAGACTAAATTTAATACACACAAATGTGAAGTAATGCACAAAGTTTAAAAAAATGCTGAACATGCATACTTCCATGAATGATAGCAAAATAGCTAAGGATTCAATTGAAAACAATTTTGAATCTTGGTCGACTCCATGCTCAACATATCCAACCACTGTGGAGCACTAATCCACAAAACATCATCATCATAGGCGGTCCCTCGTATCGAGGATAACTTGCTTCCACGCCAAAAGGGGATGAGTTCACAGGTGTTTCAATGAAGGACCGAATATTCCCGGTCCCGAACTACATGTTGAAGGGTGGAAGATACCTGTGCGTGGATTTTTTTAACGTGTACCCCACACTCCCCACCCATCTATTCTCCAGTCTTGCTGCTGTTCCTGTGGCCTCGGTGCTTTACGTGGAGCCTGCGAATGAACCGGGTTTGCCTGCTCCGGTGGAATTGAATGATCCCGTGTTACTAGTTAAAGTAAAGCAAGGGATTCTGGGCCTCCTGCCACAACACAAGTTGGCAGCTCGGTCACCTTGCTGGTGTTTGTGTGATCTTGCTGGCAGAGTGGCCCATCAATCAGGCACTGTACTGCAAGAGTACGCACGAAGTGTTTGAGATGTTTGGTGACATATAATTACAAATAGTATCAGTTTCAGTATGAGAATCAGTGTCGCTAGGACGGCAGGAATGTACCTGTTGTGTCCAGGAATGAGCAGGCAATCTAACAGTGAAGAGTCATCACCATGAAGTAGGGAGGAGGTCAGAAACAGATCATCACTTGCGAAAGATGTCAGGAATCATAGAAGCTTACAGCAGGGAAGGAAGCCATTCAGCCCATCGAGCCTGTGCCGGCTCTTTGAAAGAGCGATCCAATTAGTCCCACTCCCCTGCACTTTCCCACAACCCTGGGAGGACACCCTTGCTTGTGTTCAAAAAGTGTCAAGATCTTTTACATCCACCTGAGGGGGCAGACAGGGCCTCGGCTTAATGTCTCATCTGAAAGACGACACCTCCGACAGTGCAGCGCTCCCTCAATACTGCTCCTCCGACAGTGCAGCTCTCCCTCAGTACTGCCCCTCCGACAGTGCAGCGCTCCCTCAGTACTGCCCCTCCGACAGTGCGACGCTCCCTCCGTACTGCCCTTCCAACAGTGCGGCACTCCCTCAGTACTGCCCCTCCAACAGTGAGGCACTCCCTCCACAAAACAAAGAGCGGTGAACTTCCAATAGCATGATAAAGGATGAGGGGGTTGAGTAATTCGATAGGATAAAAATAGATGAGAGAGAAGATATTTAAAAAGTGGACAGCGCTCAAAATAAAAAAGTAACTTGGCCTGGATGGGATGCATCCAAGGTTGCTGAGAAAAGTCAGGATGGAAATAGCAGAGGCTCTGGCCACAATCTTTCAATCCTCCTTGGATATGGGAGCAATGTCAGATAACTGAAAGGTTGCAAATGTTACACTCTCGTTTAAAAAAGCAGAGAGGAATAAACACAGTAACTATAGGCCAATCAGACTAACGTCAATGGCGAGGAAACTTCTAGAGACCATAATCCGGGACAAAATTAATTGTCACTTGAAGAACATGGGTTAACAAACGTTGGCCAACACTGATTTGTTAAAAGCAAAACGTGTCTTACAAACTTGACAGTTCTTCGATGAAATAATAGAGGGTTGATGAAGGTAGTGTAGTTGATGTGTATATGGACTTTCAGAAGGCATTTGAAAACAAGCCATATAATAGGCTTTTTAGCAAAATTTACGCCATGGGTTTAAAGTGGCAGCATGGTACGAAATTGGCTGCTTGACAGAAAGAGGAGAAAGCATTGGAGAACATTTATTTATCAAACTGGAAATAAGTATACAGTAGTGTGTCCCCAGGGGTCGATATTAGGGCATATTGCTGACCTGGACAAAATTTCAAAGCTTCCAGACACAAAATTTGAAAATGTAGTCAAGTCGAGGGATAGCAGTAGATTTCAGGAGAACCTAGACAGACTGGTGAAATGGGCAAACACATGAAATTGAACGCAGAGAAGCGTGAAATTATGCATTTTGGAAGGAAGAATCAGGTGATGCAATATAAACTACATTATACAATTTTAAAAGTGACTACAGGAACTTAGAGACCTGGGGATTCACATATACAAATCTTTGAAGATGGCAATACAAGTCAACAAAACTGTTAAAAAGGCATATGGGATCCTGTGATTGATAAATAGCGGCATACGGTACAAAAGTAAGGAAGTTATGCTAAACCTTTATAAAATCACTGGTAAGGCCTCAGCTGCAGTATTCTGGGCACCACACTTTAGGAAGAATGTCAAGGCCTTGGAGAGAGTGCATATGAGATTTACTAGAATGATACTAGGGATAAGGGACTTCAGGAATGTAGAAAGGCTAGAGAAGCTGGGATTATTCTTAGAGTAGAGCAGAAATGGTTCAGGGAAGTTATACAAAGTTCTGGTTGGACCACATCCAGAGTACTGTGTTTAGTTCCGGGCACCACACCTTAGGAAGGTTACATTGGCCTTGGAGGAAGTACAGCGTAGTTTAAAAAAAAATATTCATTCATGGGATTTAGGAGTCGCTGGCAAAGCCAGCATTTATTGCCCTTCCCAAATTGCCCTTGAGAAGATGATGGTAAACAGCCTTCTTGAACAACTGTGGTGAAGGTACTCCCACATTGCTGTTAGGGATTTCCAGGATTTTGACCCACATTATAGCAAAATTCTAAAGGGGCAAAGTGTGTTAAAAAGATAAGCCTGAAGGCTCTGTGCCTCAATGCGAGGAGTATTCGTAATAACGTGGACGAATTAACTGCGCAGGCAGCAATTAACGAGTATGATGTAATTGGCATCATGGAGACATGGCTCCAGGGTGACCAAGGCTGGAAACTCAACATCCAGGGGTATCGAACATTCAGGAAGGATAGACAGAAAGGAAAAGGAGGTGGGGTAGCGTTGCTGGTTAAAGAGGAAATTAATGCAATAGTAAGAAAGGACATTAGCTTGGATGATGTGGAATCTGTATGGGTGGAGCTGCGGAATACCAAAGGGCAGAAAACGCTAGTGGAAGTTGTGTACAGACCACCAAACAGTAATAGTGAGGTTGGGGAGAGCATCAAACAAGAAATTAGGGATGCGTGCAATAAAGTAACAGCAGTTGTCATGGGTGACTTTAATCTGCATATAGATTGGGCTAACCAAACTGGTCGCAATACGGTGGAGGAGGATTTCCTGGAGTGTATTAGGGATGGTTTTCGAGACCAATATGTCGAGGAACCAACTAGAGGACTGGCCATCCTAGACTGGGTGATATGTAATAAGAAAGGACTAATTAGCAATCTTGTTGTGCGAGGCCCCTTGGGGAAGAGCGATCATTATATGGTAGAATTCTTTATTAAGATGGAGAGTGACAGTTAATTCAGAGACTAGGATCCTGAACTTAAGGAAAGGTAACTTCGATGGTATGAATTGGCTAGAATAGACTGGCGAATGATACTTGAAGGACTGACGGTGGACAGGCAATGGCAAACATTTAAAGATCACATGGATGAACTTCAACAATTGTACATCCCTGTCTGGAATAAAAATAAACAGGGAAGGTGGATCAATCGCGGCTAACAAGAGAAATTAAGGATAGTGTTAATCCAAGAGGCATATAAATTGGCCAGAAAAAGCAGCAAACCTGAGGACTGGGAGAAATTTAGAATTCAGCAGAGGAGGACCAAGGGTTTAATTAGGAGGGGGAAAATAGAGTATGAGAGGAAGCTTGCTGGGAACATTAAAAACTGACTGCAAAAGCTTCTATAGGTATGTGAAGAGAAAAAGATTAGTGAAGACAAACGTAGGTCCCTTGCAGTCAGAGTCAGGTGAATTTATAATGGGGAACAAAGAAATGGCAGACCAGTTGAACAAATACTTCGGTTCTGTCTTCACGAAGGAAGACACAATAAACCTTCCGGAAATACTAGGGGACCGAGGGTCTAAAGAGGAGGAGGAACTGAAGGAAATCCTTTAGGCAGGAAATTATGTTAGAGGAAATTGATGGGATTGAAGGCCGATAAATCCCCGGGGCCTGATAGTCTGCATCCCAGAGTACTTAAGGAAGTGGCCCTAGAAATAGTGGATGCATTGGTGATCATTTTCCAACAGTCTAGCGACTCTGCATCAGTTCCTATGGACTTGAGGGTAGCTAATGTAACACCACTTTTTAAGAAAGGAGGGAGAGAGAAAACGGGTAATTATAGACTGGTTAGCCTGACATTAGTAGTGGAGAAAATGTTGGAATCAATTATTAAAAATAAAATAGCAGCGCATTTGGAAAGCAATGATAGGATCGGTCCTAGTCAGCATGGATTTATGAAAAGGAAATCACGCTTGATAAATCTTCTCAAATTTTTTGAGGATATAACTAGTAGAGTGGACAAGTGAGAACCAGTGGATGTGATGTATTTAGACTTTCAAAAGGTCCCGCATAAGATATTGGTGTGCAAAATTAAAGCACATGGCATTGGGGGTAATATACTGACGTGGATAGAGAACTGGTTGGCAGACAGGAAGCAGAGAGTCGGGATAAACGGGTCCTTTTTGGAATGGCAGGCAGTGACTAGTGTGGTGCCGCAGGGCTCAGTGCTGGGACCCCAGCTATTTACAATATACATCAATGATTTAGATGAAGGAATTGAGTGTAATGTCTCCAAGTTTGCAGATGACACTAAGCTGGGTGACGGTGTGAGCTGTGAGGAGGATGCTAAGTGGCTGCAGGGTGACTTGGACAGGTTTGGTGAGTGGGCAAATGCATGGCTGATGCAGTATAATGTGGATAAATGAGAGGTTATCCACTTTGGTGGCAAAAACACAAAGGCAGAATATTATCTGAATGGCGACAGATTAGGAAAAGGGGAGGTGCAACGAGACCTGGATGTCATGGTACATCAGTCATTGAAAGTTGGCATGCAGGTACAGCAGGCAGTGAAGAAGTCAAATGGTATGCTGGCCTTCATAGCTAGGAGATTTGAGTATAGGAGCAGGGAGATCTTACTGCAGTTGTACAGGGCCTTGGCGAGGCCTCACCTGGAATATTGTGTTCTGTTTTGGTCTCCTAATCTGAGGAAGGACACTCTTGCTATTGAGGGAGTGCAGCAAAGGTTCACCAGACTGATTCCCGGGATGGCAGGACTGACATATGAGGAGAGACTGGATCGACTGGGCTTGTATTCACTGGAGTTTAGAAGGATGAGGGGGGATCTCATAGAAACACACAAAATTCTGACGGGACTGGACAGGTTAGATGCAGGAAGAATGTTCCCGACGTTGGGGAAGTCCAGAACCAGGGGATACAGTCTAAGGATAAGGGGTAAGCCATTTAGGACTGAGATGAGGAGAAACTTCTTCACTCAGAGAGTTGTTAATCTATGGAATTCCCTACTGCAGAGAGTTGTTGATGCCAGTTCATTGGATATATTCAAGAGGCAGTTGGATATGGCCCTTACGGCTAAAGGGATCAAGGGCTATGGAGAGAAAGCAGGAATGAGGTGAATGATCAGCCATGATCTTATTGAATGGTGGCGCAGGCTCGAAGGGCTGAATGGTCTACTTCTGCATCTATTTTCTATGATGAATGAACAATGATATATTTTCAAGTCAGGATGGTGTGCGATTTGGAGTGGAACTTGTAGGTGGTGGTGTTCCCATGTACCTGTTGCCCTTGTCGTCCTATGTGGTACAGGTCGCGTGTTTGGGAGGTGCTGTCAAAGAAGCCTTGGTGAGTTGCTGCAGTGCACCTTGTAGACATTGTGCGCCGGTGAATTAATGTTCAAGGTGGTAGCTGAAGGGGCCAATCATGCGGGCTGCTTTGTCATGGATGATGCTGAGCTTCTTAAGTGTTGTTGGAGCTGCACTCATCCAGGCAAGTGGAGAGTATTCCATTACACTCCTGATTTATGCCTTGCAGGTGGTGGAAAGGTTTTCGGAGTTAGGTGGTGAGACACTCGCCGCAGAATATCCAGACTCTGACCAGCTCTTGTAGCCACAGTATTTATGTGGCATGTCCAGTTAAAGTTACGATCAACGGTGACCCCGCCCCCCCAGGATATTGATTTGATGGTGGGGTATTTGACAATATGATGCTTGATAGGACTGTCAACGACCCCTTCCATCACTTGGCTGATGATTGAGAGTAAGCTGATGGGATGGGAATTGGCCAGATTGGATTTGTACTGCTTTTTGTGGACAGGACATACCAAGGCAGTTTTCCACACTGTTGGGTAGATGCCAGTTTTGTAGCTGTACTGGAACAGTTAGTTCTGGAGCACAAGTCATCAGCACTACAGCCGGGTTGTTGTCGGGACCAAGAGGCTTTGCTGTATCCAGTGCGCTCAGCCATTTGTTGATATAACATGGAGTGAATCGAATTGGCTGAAGACTTGCTTCTGTGATGGTTGGGACCTCAGGAAGAAGCCGAGATGGATCATCCACTCTGCTCTTCTGGCTGATGATGGTTGCAAATGCTTCAGCCTTCTCTTCTGCACTCGAGTGCTGGGCTCCACCATCACTGAGGATCAGAATGTTCATGGATGATTCTCCTCCAATTAGTTGTTTAATGATCCACCACCATTCACTACTGGATGTGGCAAGCCTGCAGAGCTTTGATCCTCTCTGTTAGTTGTGGGATCGCTTAGCTCGGCCTATAGTATGCTGCCCTTTAGCATGCATGTAGTCCTGTGTTGTAGCTTCACCAGGTTGGCACCTCATTTTTAGGAATGCCTACCGCTGTTCCTGGCAAGCTCTTCTACTCTGTTCACTGAACCAGGGTAGGTCCTGTAGCTTGATGGTAATGTTAGAATGAGGGATATGCTGGGTTATTAGGTTACAGATTGTGGTGGAATACAATTCTACTGCAGCTGATGGCCCACAGCGCCTCATGGTTGCCCAGTTTTAGCTGTTAGATCTGTTCTCAATCTATCCCATTTAGCACGGAGAGTGTCTTCAGTGTGAAGACGGGACTTTGTCTCAAAAGGACTGCGCAGTGGTTATACCTACCAATACGGTCATGGACAGATGCTGGATTCCAAGGGTTACATTAGGATTGTAGTCCCTGGAAATTAGAAGATCAAGGGATGATTTGATCAAAGTTTGCAAGATATTACGGGGAACTGATAGGATAGATGGAGAGAAACCATTTCTGCTGGCTGGGAACTTTAAGGCCAGGGGACATGGTCTGAAAATTAGAGTCTTGCCTTACAGGAGTGAAGTTAGGAAACACTTCTACAAGCAAAGGGTAGTAGAAGTTTTGAACTTTCTTCCGTAAAAGGCAATTAATGCTGGGTCAATTGTTACATTGAAAACTGAGATTGATTGATTTCTGTTAACCAAAGATATTAAGGGATGTGGGGCAAATGCAGGTATATGGAGTTATGTCACAGACCAGCCATAATCTCGTTGCATGGCGAAACAGGCTCGACGGGCTAAATGGTCTACTCCTGTTCCTGTGTTCCTAAGACTTAATACAGGTGTTCAAAATTATGAAGATTTTGATAGGGTAGATAGTGACAAACTGTTTCCACTGGCAGGACAATCAGTAACCAGAGGATGCAGATTTAGAAACACATAGTAACATAGAAAATAGGTGCAGGAGTAGGCCATTCGAGCCTGCACCGCCATTCAATGAGTTCATGGCTGAACATGCAACCTCAGTACCCAATTCCTGCTTTCTCACCATACCCCTTGAGCCCCCTAATAGTAAGGACTATATCTAACTCTTATTTAAGATAATTAGCAAGAGAACCCGGGGGGGGGGGGGGGGGGAGAGGGAGGGGGGTTTATAAATGGAGCGAGTTGTGATCTGGAATGCACTCTCTGAAAGGGTGGTGGAAGCAACAGCAACTTGCATATATGTACCTCTTTTAGTGTAGTAAAACATCCCAAGGCACTTCACAGGAGTGTTATCAAACAAAATTTGACACAAGTCACATAAGGAGATATTAGGACAGATGACAAAAAGCTTAGCCAAATAAGTAGGTTTTAAAGGAATGTCTCAAAAGGTAGAGGGGTTTAAGAATAAATGCTGGAGCTTAAAAAACAGATTTAATAGATCTTTCAAAAATTGGACAAAAATACTTGAAAAGTCAAAGTTTGCAGTGCAATGGTGAAAGGGGAGTTGGCCGAAATGGATAGCTCTTTCTGTGTTGTATAATTCTATGGACTACATAGCTAAACCAATAGGGTACACACTAGAGGAAGTCATGCTCAAATGATGTAGTACATTAATCAGACCCCACCTCGAGGATAGTGTCTTGTTCTGGTCACAGAAACACAAAGGAGATGTTCCAAGTGTTGGAAGCAGTGCAGAGAATAACCACAAGGCTGATCCCTTGGGTCACGGGTGAGTATAAAGCAAGATAGAAAACACTTCGATTTTTCAGTTTTGAAAAAATAGATTGAGATATGATAGGAATTTAAAATAGAAAATGGAATGGAAAACATACACACAGAATATTATCTCAAACTAAGTTGAGAGTAAGACTAGCGGAAATAAGTTCAAACTGGTCAAAAATCAATTTAAGACATGTGTCAGGAGGTTCTTCAGAAAAATTGACTAATATATGGAATGACCTTTGGGATAATAAACTGGAGACAAACGCCCTGGAATCATTTAAGATTTATTTTAAATTAGATGGTGTGTTCCCAGATGGTTTGTTCCCAGATGGTTGAACAAAAATGGCTGAATGGCCTTTTTATCCATTGTTATCTTGTCGTAATGCAGTTTCTTGTGACACCAACATAGCAATCTGTTCCACTGTCTGTAAATTGTATGGACAACAGCAACATTTTACAATCTTCAATCAACCATTTTCAATTGTTTTGAATGTAAATAGGAACATTATTGCTTGCAAATTAATTTCTTTGATTTTTAGCGGGTATGTGTTCAATAGCTAGCTTTAAAATGGGAGAGACGGACAGTTCAAACACACCAACATTACTAATCTCACTAGCCAAGGCCATGCCAATTTGACAGGCGTACTCTGCCAAAAGATTTACTATGTTAGTGATCCGCAATGTGATGGGAGGGGAGAATTTTGCTTTATCAGCACCTAGTTAATATTTCCCACTGAGTAGATTTGGTGAACATTTTGAATAAATGTCATGAAATACATATAGATGCATTATAAATAATTTTTCACACATAAACTTCAGTTCCCCCCCCCAATACCTGTAACCTAAAATTCCCATCCTTTTGTTTAAACCCCTCCATGGCCTTGCATCTGCCGATCTCTGTAATCTCATCCAGACCGACAGACAACCCTATAACTCGATTCCTCAGACTCCAGCAACGCTACACTTCACTACTGACAGCCACCCTTTATTCACTTCAATCCCATGAAATACACTCCCCAACTTCCCTCCATCGCATGCTTTAAACCCTCCCTAAAGCCCAAATTTCAGACTAAGCGTTTTGTCACCTCTACTTTGGCGCAACATCTATTTTTTTTTTAAATGCCCCTGTGAAGCACCTTGAGATCATTTTGCACATTCAAGTCACTAAGTCACAGATTGTTATCTGGGCCTTCATTATATTAAGGGTCAAATCCATCACTGGAATTTCTGTACTCTTTTTTTTTTGTTCACAACAGCGTCCTTACGTGACACCAGAATGAGTGGTTTCATTGACATTTTACTCGATACTGCTGTGTAGTATCCCTGCCATCTGGTGCCACCTTAATCTGCTATTATAGTCTCTTGCGTCCCAGATGAATTGGATATCACCCAAAGCCCTAGAGCAGGGGTTGCCCACAGCTCCCTAGGTGTCCGTGATAAGGTTTTAAGGGGTCCGCAGATCTCCCCAGCAAGTACACAAAGCAAGCATCACTTCAGACCCCAGCCCCGCACAGAACATGAGGAACCGGAAACCACCGCTTGGCCACTCAGGCTCATGGTCATCCGTCCGTCTGTTGTTCAGGAGACGGCATCCAGTCTCAGCGGGCAGGCTCCACTCGGCTCATTAGTACTGGACAGGAGGAGAGAGAGCTGGTTCGGCAGTCAACACCATCGGTCTCATCTGTGTTCTATCAGCTCCACTGACACTTTACCAAGCTTAGTGATAATCTACTAACTTCAGTATGAAGATCAGCCGTGATCTTATTTAATGGTGGAGCAGGCTCCCGGGGCCAAATGGCCTGCATCTGTTCCTATTTCTTATGTTCTTATCAACCTCAGCAATAAGATTGGAGAACTCTACCAACCTTAGAGACAGTCTCAACTTAATGCACCAGCAACAAGTTTCACATTGGGTAAGTAAAACAAAAATAATAATAAATATATGTTTAACTGTATAACTAATTCTTATTCAGAAAAAAAACTTGGTGTGTTACAGGTGATCATTGGAATTGTTAACACGGGAGCAAGGTTTCAGAAGCAAAAAGGTAGACAACCTCTGCCCTCGAGTATACGACAGCTGAGTAATCGGTCATACATCATAAATCATCCCTGTTGTCTTGACGAACTCAGTGAGTTCCACATGAAAAAAAGAAAACATTTTAATTTGTAAATTGGATTTTAGCAAAGCTTTTGATGAGGTCCCACATGGCAGACTGGTCACGAAAATAAAAGCACATGGGAGCCAGGGCAAAGTGGCAAGTTGGATCTAAAATTGGCTCAGAGGCAGGAAGCAAAGGGTAACGGTTGATGGGTGTTTTTGTGACTGGAAGGCTGTATCCAGTGGAGTTCCGCAGGGCTCAGTGCTGGATCCATTGCTGTTTGTGTTATATGTATGAAAGATTTGGACTTGAATGTTGGGAGTATGATTAAGAAGTTTGCAGATGACACTAAAATAGGCTGTGTGGTTGATAATGAACAAGAAAGCTACGGATTGCAGGAAGTATCAATGTAAGTGTGATAAATGAGTGTACATGGATTGAGTAAAAATATTTTGACCTGTACACTACGTAGGGCTCCAATATGGCATATTTGATGTGTTGCTGTACCCATTCACTACAATACCTACTGAGAAGCTATACAAGGTAGACAACAATTTAAGACATTCGGATTCTTAAGACTGGATGCTCTCTGTCAGACATGAACATAATTCTCAATTTCCTGGATGCATACTGAACCACTGAGCACAAATGCTCCAGTGCCCAAAAATAAGTTCATGCACTGGGCCAAATCATTACAACAGAATGCACTTTCTGAAATGACTTATATCTTCCACAGGCTTTTTCAGGATAAACCCAGCAGCCAAACTGGCCTAAGGATCAAATAAAAATATTAAAACAAAACTAAAGTGTTTTATTAAATTTAAAGAAAGGCTAAACAGTATTTTATTGATCTAATTCAGTTGTCTAAAAAGCAAATAATGTGCATGATCTTTTAAAGTTATTATATAAATATAATCACTTGTTAATTATAACAAAAGTAGCTCCATTTAGCATTTTACTCGTGTTGTTAAACTTACTACACTTTTCCAAAAACAAATTGCTTCAAGCAGTGCAGTCCAAAGTAAACTAGCTATTAAAATAAAGCATTTTTGGGTACAGTAGTGTAGTGTTATGGTCATGAATACAAATCCACATTGGAAAGTGAAAGTGAATTGAATAAATCTACAGGACGATATCAGAAAAATAACCAAGAAAACTGCCAGACTTAAAATCCAACTGGTTCACAAATGTGCTTCAGGAAACGGAACCTGCTGCTGCCCCTATATGGTTTGACCATGACTCCAATCAAGCACTACATGGTTGACACTTGATGTCCTTGAATTGGCCAAGCAAGCCACTCAATCGTAAACAATCACAGCAACACCTTGCATTGATATAGCGCATTCACACAATAAAACATCTCAATCTCAGTAATAAGGAAAATATTGGATGGACCAATTGGCAACAACACAAGCACTGCATCAGGCCAGTCAACCCAGTAAAGTTCTCCTCACTATCAACTGGGGAGTTGTGCCAAAGTTGGAAGAGTTATCACACATGCTAGTTCTCGAAATGCCACACTTACCAGTCAACATCTCAGACTCCTCCATCATTTTCCCTGATTATATCCTGTCCCATCATATCCTATTCTAAGAGGGGACATGGTGTGTGCAATCAAATGGGTATAGCCCAGGGAGTCCTCAACATTGTCACCAGTCCCTGTAAAATTTCTAACTTTAGGTCAAGTGGGGTCAAGAAAACCTCCAGCTGATGGTCAACTTTCTCTTCTCTAACACCACTGACAAATCAGTACTCTATGTTAAACATCAATACGAGCAGTAGTGGGCAAAATACAGCCCGCGGGCCATATCCGACCTGCCATGTCCACTGGATGGGACAGAAATAGAACGCAAGCCGGAGCTTGAGCTTCACCTTTAATAAGAACATAAGAAATAGGAACAGGAGTAGGCTATACGGCCCCTCGAGTCTGCTCCGCCATTTAATACAATCATGGCTGATCTGATCATGGACTCAGCTCCACTTCCCCGCCCGGTCCCCATAACCCTTTATCACCTTATCGTTTAAGAAACTGTCTATTACTGTCTTACATTTATGCAATGTCCCAGCTTCCACAGCTCTCTGAGGCAGCGAATTCCACAGATTTACAACCATCAGAAGAAATGTCTCCTCATCGCAGTTTTAAATGGGCGGCCCCTTATTCTAAGATCATGCCCTCTAGTTCGAGTCTCCCCCATCAGTGGAAACATCCTCTCTGCATCCACCTTGTCAAGCCCCTTCAATCTTATATGTTTCGATAAGATCACCTTTGACTTCTTGTGGGTCAGAGACAGACCAGAGCTGCAGCCAAGGAAAAAATAAAGTAATACTTCATTCAAATTAATAATTCGCAAAAGCAATTCTCCCTGGCCTGATCTTAAAAAGGATCCATTCCATAATTCTGGGTCCCAATGGCGAACGTCCATACCCAGAATGACATCATCATAGGTAGTCCGTCGAAACGTGGATGACTTGCTTCTACGCCAAAAAAAAAGGATGAGTTCACAGGTGTTTCGAATGAAGAACCTGAACCACATCCTCAAGGATGGAAGCTGCCTGTGCGTGGATTTTCCTAACGTGTGGTGGCCGTTGCACACCAGCCACCACACAGGCTTGACAGAGATAGGTCTTGGTCCAGTGGCAAGGAATCCCAAGACAACTGGTGACCTGCTCTGCTGCACGGACCTAGTGCGCACACATATCGCAGTGTGGGCTGGCCCGTGCTGCCCCTGGGCCCCTGGCCCCGAACTCACGCCTCCTCTGGGCCCCGATCACATCCCTCCAGTCTCTCACAGCTTCTTCGCCCCTCTTGCCGCTCCTGCTGCATCTGCCCGCACTCCAATCACCTGGATCTTGCTGACATCACTCTTCGCTTCCATTGCCCTCCTGCACCAGCTTGCGCTGTGCCTTGTAGTGGCCTGCCTCCACGCTGCCCATGGCCTCCGCTCGCCGCCTTTTATGGCCCCGCCTGCCGCTGATGGTCTCTTGCAGATCGGGGCCTCCATGCTGCTCCCTGGGCCGCATGCCGCTTGCCGCTCCTTTTATGGCCCCGACCTGCCGCTGATGGTTTCTTGCAGGTCAGGGCCACCCAGAATGCACTGCATACTCGAATATGCCCTATACATTTTAGAGTGGAGTCATGGCTGCTCATCTCCGCAAATCTTTTATCAAAGAAAGCGCTGCATCTTTCCCCTCCTATCCAGAGTATGATGGCAGAGGAGTCCTCATCTAGCACCAATTTAGATGCATTAGTAATCTTTGCAGAGGAACATAAGGATGACTGAGGTGGGAAATTGATGCTGACACAGGCTCTAAAGAGAGAACAGTTCTATTTCACAGCAATGATTTTGAGAGAGCAGTAGACACCACAACATTTTCAACTTTTATCTTTGATTCATTTCTAAGCAGTACTGAATATATGTATGTATGTAAGATAGCATCTGACTACTTTCTGAATTTACGTTTATGCAATGTTTACGTTTATGCAATGTTCCCTTGAATTTTTTCACGCGCAGTCCCTTTAAATTTGCTGCGCGGCCAGCCATTATGCAGCCACGCATGCGCAGTTTCTCTTCCAGCAGCAGGAGCTGGGGAGCGGCCTGCGCAGGTGGAACATTGGTGGGCGGCCCTCAATAGCTCACCACAACTTGTTAAGTGGCCCTCCAGCCCAGATAATTGCCTGCCTCTGACTTAAAAGCATTGTGGAGAGCAGATGCACAGAATGTTCTCAGTGAGGGACCCCAAAGTCCACCACCACGAGTTGCTCAGGAGTACCACCACTGACCAAGGCTTGAAGGGTGTGCATCAGATGGTCAGGAAATCAACACGAGAGTAACCTACTTCACCCCATCCTTACCAACCTACAGTGGCTTCTTTCCGCGTGGACCATGAAAGAAAATACCTCTTGCAGGCAATAGGATCCTGCCTATGCTCACTGCCATGATGTCAGAGAATGATAGTTAATCACTACTCAGCACTGCAGCTTTTGAGGCTAATTCAGGATTACCACCAGCACTTTCACTATGTTTGCTGGTATCTTTTAAAATACCTACAGAATGATGAAGAAAATGCATAAAAGAAACCTGCGTGTCCAATAAAAGGAAACTATGTCCAGCCTGGAGACCAACATGGCCTCTGCTCTTAAGCAGAACCACAAGAAATGATGGCTGCTCCTCACAGATAACAAGTCTATTTCTTCACACTAAAGCTCTCTCAGAAGCTATGCTAAATAGAATCATTTCAGTGCGCAGAATTACATACAAAATGTATTGAACATGCTGCTTTGTCCAAGGCACTGACTGCTGGTTCCTGACTCATCAGGGGAGGGCAGCAGCAGCCAAGTTCATGGCACCGTGGCTGGCTCTGTTGCACAGGAGTGGAGGAAAAAGAGAGGGAGAGCGATAGTGATAGGGGATTCAATTGTTAGGGGAATAGATAGGCGTTTCTGCGGCCGCAACCGAGACTCCAGAATAGTATGTTGCCTCCCTGGTGCAAGAGTCAAGGATGTCTCAGAGCGGGTGCAGGACATTCTAAAAAGGGAGGGAGAACAGCCAGTTGTCGTGGTGCACATTGGTACCAACGACATAGGTAAAAAAAAGGAATGAGGTCCTACGAAACGGATTTAAGGAGCTAGGAGCTAAATTAAAAAGTAGGACCTCAAAAGTAGTAATCTCGGGATTGCTACCAGTACCACGTGCTAGTCAGAGTAGGAATCGCAGGATAGCACAGATGAATATGTGGCTTGAGCAGTAGTGCGGCAGGGAGGGATTCAAATTCCTGGGGCATTGGAACCGGTTCTGGGGGAGGTGGGACCAGTACAAACCGGACGGTCTGCACCTGGGCAGGACCGGAACCAATGTCCTCGGGGGATTGTTTGCTAGTACTGTTGGGGAGGAGTTAAACTAATATGGCAGGGGGATGGGAACTAATGGAGGGAGACAGAGGGAAACAAAAAGGAGATAAAAGCAAAAAACAGAAAGGAGATGAGAAAAAGTGGAGGGCAGAGAAACGCAAGACAAAGAACAAAAAGGGCCACTGTACAACAAAATTCTAAAAGGACAAAGGGTGTTAAAAAAACAAGCCTGAAGGCTTTGTGTCTTAATGCAAGGAGTATCCGTAATAAGGTGGATGAATTAACTGTGCAAATAGATGTTAACAAATATGATGTGATTGGAATTACGGAGACGTGGATCCAGGATGATCAGGGCTGGGAACACAACATCCAGGGGTATTCAACATTCAGGAAGGATAGAATAAAAGGAAAAGGAGGTGGGATAGCATTGCTGGTTAAAGAGGAGATTAATACAATAATTAGGAATGACATTAGCTTGAATGATGTGGAATCTATATTGGTAGAGCTGCAGAACACCAAAGGGCAAAAAATATTAGTGGGAGTTGTGTACAGACCTCCAAACAGTAGTAGTGATGTTGGGGAGGGCATCAAACAGGAAATTATGGGTGCATGCAATAAGGGTGCAGCAGTTATAATGGGTAACTTTAATATGCACATAGATTAGGCTAACCAAACTGGAAGCAATACGGTGGAAGAGGATTTCCTGGAGTGCATAAGGGATGGTTTTCTAGACCAATATGTCGAGGAACCAACTAGGGGAGAGGCCATCTTAGACTGGGTGTTGTGTAATGAGAGAGGATTAATTAGCAATCTTGTTGTGCAAGGCCCCTTGGGGAAGAGTGACCATAATATCGTGGAATTCTGCATTAGGATGGAGAATGAAACAGTTAATTCAGAGACCATGGTCCAGAACTTAAAGAAGGGTAACTTTGAAGGTATGAGACGTGAATTGGCTAGGATTGATTGGCGAATGATACTTGAGGGGTTGACTGTGGATGGGCAATGGCAGACATTTAGAGACCGCATTATTAACTACAATAATTGTACATTCCTGTCTGGCATAAAAATAAAAAAGCGAAGGTGGCTCAACCGTGATTATCAAGGGAAATCAGGGATAGTATTAAAGCCAAGGAAATGGCATACAAATTGGCCAGAAATAGCAGCGAACCCGGAAACTGGGAGAAATTTAGAACTCAGCAAAGGAGGACAAAGGGTTTGATTAGGGCAGGGAAAATGGAGTACGAGAAGAAGCTTGCAGGGAACATTAAGACGGATTGCAAAAGTTTCTATAGATATGTAAAGAGAAAAAGGTTAGTAAAGACAAATGTAGGTCCCCTGCAGTCAGAATCAGGGGAAGTCATAACGGGGAACAAAGAAATGGCGGACCAATTGAACAAGTACTTTGGTTCAGTATTCACTAAGGAGGATACTAACAACATTCCGGACATAAGAAGGGTTACAGGGTCTAGTAAGGAGGAGGAACTGAGTGAAATCCTTATTAGTCGGGAAATTGTGTTGGGGAAATTGATGGGATTGAAGGCCGATAAATCTCCAGGGCCTGATGGACTGCATCCCAGAGTACTTAAGGAGATGGCCGCGGATGCATTGACAGTCATTTTCCAACATTCCATTGACTCTGGATCAGTTCCTATGCAGTGGAGGGTAGCCAATGTAACCCCACTTTTTAAAAAAGGAGGGAGAGAGAAAACAGGGCATTATAGACCGGTCAGCCTGACCTCAGTAGTGGGTAAAATGATGGAATCAATTATTAAGGATGTCATAGCAGCGCATTTGGAAAGAGGTGACATGATAGGTCCAAGTCAGCATGGATTTGTGAAAGGGAAATCATGCTTGACAAATCTTCTGGAACTTTGAGGATGTTTCCAGTAGAGTGGACAAGGGAGAACCATTTAATGTGGTATATTTGGACTTTCAGAAGGCTTTCGACAAGGTTCCACACAAGAGATTAATGTGCAAAGTTAAAGCACATGGGATTGGGGTTAGTGTGCTGACATGGATTGAGAAATGGTTGTCAGACAGGAAGCAAAGAGTAGGAGTAAATGGGTACTTTTCAGAATGGCAGGCGGTGACTAGTGGGGTACCGCAAGGTTCTGTGCTGGGGCCCCAGCTGTTTACATTGTACATTAATGATTTAGACGAGGGGATTAAATGTAGTATCTCCAAATTTGCGGATGACACTAAGTTAGGTGACAGTGTGAGCTGCAAGGAGGATGCTATGAGACTGCAGAGCGACTTGGATAGGTTAGGTGAGTGGGCAAATGCATGGCAGATGAAGTATAATGTAGATAAATGTGAGGTTGTCCACTTTGGTGGTAAAAACAGAGAGACAGACTATTATCTGAATGGTGACAGATTAGGAAAAGGGGAGGTGCAACGAGACCTGGGTGTCATGGTACATCAGTCATTGAAGGTTGGCATGCAGGTACAGCAGGTGGTTAAGAAAGCAAATGGCATGTTGGCCTTCATAGCGAGGGGATTTGAGTACAGGGGCAGGGAGGTGTTGCGAAAGTTGTACAGGACCTTGGTGAGGCCACACCTGGAGTATTGTGCACAGTTTTGGTCTCCAAACCTGAGGAAGGATATCCTTGTTATTGAGGGAGTGCAGCGAAGGTTCACCAGACTGATTCCCAGGATGGCGGGACTGACCTATCAAGAAAGACTGAATCAACTGGGCTTGTATTCACTGGAGTTCAGAAGATTGAGAGGGGACCTTATAGAAACGTTTAAAATTCTGATGGGTTCAGACAGGTTAGATGCAGGAAGAATGTTCACAATGTTGGGGAAGTCCAGAACCAGGTGTCACAGTCTAAGGATAAGGGGTAAGCCATTTAGGACCGAGATGAGGAGAAACTTCTTCACCCAGAGAGTGGTGAACCTGTGGAATTCTCTACCACAGAAAGTTGTTGAGGCCAATTCACTAAATATATTCAAAAAGGAGTTAGATGTAGTCCTTACTACTAGGGGGATCAAGGGGTATGGCAAGAAAGCAGGAATGGGGTACTGAAGTTGCATGTTCAGCCATGAACTCATTGAATGGCGGTGCAGGCTCGAAGGGCCGAATGGCCTACTCCTGCACCTATTTTCTATGTTTCTATGTTTTTCTTTGCAACGCTGCTGCCTGCATTTGGTCTTTGTTAAAAGGCATGAATTGAGTTTGGAAAATGTCCCACTCCGTTTTAGAAGTTGTTTACGCTTTGGCAATCAAATCCTTCACAATGGGCTTAATGAAATGCCACCCGAATCTGATTTGACCCTTATTGGAAATTTGTTAGCCAGTTGCATTCTTTCAGTCCGACTTTCATTCAGAGGAACGTGTCATTATTCTCATGCATGGTCCATTTCCATGGAGATAAAGGACCTGAAGTACAGCTCGAGAGTCTATTGCTGCTTGTTACACAAGTGTCTTGCTCAATCTCAGTCGGTGCCATATTCTCTATTTGAAGCTATGGATTTTAACAACTTTTGTTGAATAAAATGAAGAATTCTCACTATTTTGTCACAATACATAAATTATATTCTACAAGAAAGGAAAGAAGGGAAGAGGAAAGAATTAATTTGGAGTTATATAGCAAATTTCATGACCTCAGGATATCCCACAGTGCTTCACAACCAATGTCGTAATTTTTGGCAGCCAATTTGCACACACATCAAGTCCAACAAACAGCAATGAGATAAATTACCACATAATACTTCATTGCTCCTGTTTGAATGGTGTTGTGGGATCTTTTATGCCCAACCAAGGGCAGCTCGGGCCTCGGTTTAACGTCCCATCTGAAACATAGCCCCTCCGACTGTACAGCACTTCCCAAGTAAGGTATATAGGGCTCAAATTTGGCCCACCCCTTTTTTTGGCGCAATCACCAGAGATGCGCTGACTTTGCGGGCAAAAAAGAGTAGCAAAAAAAGGTCCCCCGATTCTGGCTGCTGTGTTGCCTCTCCCGGGGCTTGGCGCGGCGTGGCCAGTCGATTGGGGCGCGGAGCTAGGGCCCTGTCCCAGAAACAGTGCAAGCAGCTCTCCACATGCGTGTTGGAGTGCACGCGCATGCGCAGTAGCTCCTGCCCCCAGCTTCTGTGTGCATGCTGCAGCATGGGACCCGATACGTCCCACCCCTATCCCAGACGAAGTGACCTCCCGCACAGGCCGGCCCACTGCCTTCCTGGGCTAGAAGGCCATAAGCAGCAGGTTGGTGCAGAGCACAAGCCGGCAAGGGGGGTGGGGGGGGCGTGGAATTCCGAACCGCAGGGTAGGTTCGATCACCAACCGCATGGGGATAGGGGGTTCTGATCCTGTGGGCGGACCGATCCACGACCTCTGGGGAAGATGTGATCCCCAGACGTGTCCGATCTCTGACCCCAGTTGCTGTTCTGATCCTGGAGGGTCTGATCCCTGACCCCAGGAGATAGGGAGGTAGGGTTATTTGTAAGGGGCGGGCTGATGGTGGGTGAGCTTAGGCAGCTGAGAGAACAGAAGAACATAAAAATTACGAGCAGGAGGTACTTCTATTTTTTATTTGGATATTTTGAAAAAAATCTTGTAAATATGTTCTGTTTCTACTTTTTATTTTTGTAGTTTAAGCTTCCATGAATGCTTCTGTTGTACAGTAAACTAAATTTGCAAAGTTTGTCATATGATGTCCTGTATCGTTGTTTGATCCTATTCACATTCTTTAGTCAAGTCATTAAGTTCTGCTGGCCTGCGCTGATTTCTTAACTCTCCGCAAGAGTTTTCCGTGCGGCCACATACGCTGGCCTAAGTTAGTTTGGAGTAACTATTAGCTGTCCAAAGTGGCCTAAATGGCCAAAACGGGCATAGGTGGCTGGTAATGCCCCCTTTTGAACAAAACTAAACTAAACTAAAAAAATCCTAACTAACTCACTTACACTGGCATAAATTGAATGTGCAAAATGGAGATTTTTTAAGAGACTCCAAAAAAATCAAGTCACACAAAAAAAAAGAGCAACTCCTGGCCAATTTTGAGTCCCGTCAGCCTAGATTATGTCTCTGACATAGAGTTTGAAAGCACAACCTTCTAACTCAGGCGAGCATGCTACCACTGACCAGCTCCATTGGGCGGGCCACATTGTCTCAAAGCAAGATTCCCAAAGCAAGCACTCTACTCGGAACTCCTACACGGCAAGCAAGTCCCAGGTGGACAGAGGAAACGTTTCAAGGACACCCTCAAAGCCTCCTTGATAAAATGCGACATCCCCACCGACACCTGGGAGTCCCGGGCCAAAGACCGCCTTAAATGGAGGAGGAGCATCCGGGAGGGTGCTGAGCACCTCGAGTCTTGTCGCCAAGAGCATGCAGAAAACAAGCGCAGGCAGCGGAAGGAGCTTGCGGCAAACCAAACTCCCCACCCACCTTTTCCTCCAACGACTGTCTGTCCTACCTGTGACAGAGACTGTAATTCCCGAATTAGACTGTTCAGTCACTTGAAGTGGAAGCAAGTCTTCCTTGATTTTGTGGGACTGCCTATGATGATGATGACTGAGTCAAGGCTGATCCCTGAAACTCAGAGGCAAATAATCTGGAAGAAACTGCGCAAAAGCTTTACTCGTTTAAATTTCCCTCCTTCAGGAGATTAAATTTGTGAATGAGTAGATAAGTTAAGTGCACTTCCCAAACTTTTTTTTTTAAGTTTGTGTTCTCGGCTGCCATAGTGGTGGGAAGCAGTTGAAGCTGAGAAGAAAGCACCAATCTGTCATTACCTTGTAATTTGCCTTGTCCTAGACTTTATAACGAGGAACAAAAGAGTACACAAGCGAAAGGAAATGCTAACCTAAAAAAATATATAATTGGTGACGGCATAATTAGAAAACTGCTTGGTTTTGTGTGCCCTACTTTAGGCAGAATACCAAACCATGGAGAGGAAACAAAAGATTTTCAAGATGATAGCAAGGATGACAGGTTTTAATTATGATGAAAAACTGGAGATTCTAGGACTCTTTACTAGAACAGAGAAGGATTTTTAAAAAAATGTTCAAAATTGAGGGGTTTTGAAAAGGTAAATGGAATAAAACTACTTGCATTGATCGGTCGGTTGGTAACTAGGGAACAATAGCATGATCTGATGGGAATCTCTTATATGCGTTGGATCAGGATATGCTAAATTGCCAAGACCCTAATCACTTGCTTTTATTTATTGTGTGGAAATATGCAGGCTATGGCAATATAAAATGGAAAGACCCCCGAGAGTAAGGTTAAGATGCCTTGAACATAAAATGAATTCGCAATTGAAATTTGATTAATCATGCTTCCTTAGCATCGCCAGTAACTAGAATATACTAATCAACAGGGTACAGACAAAATGTAATCAATGGGACAGAATACATTAATCAACAGGGTCCAGACAAAATGTAATCAAGGAAATGGGACAGATTGTAACTGGAATAACCCAATCACCAGGGCACAGATAAATGTGTAGTCAAAGGAGATGGGGACAGATTATAGAATAGTATAAACCAGGAGGGGAAACTCCACCGAGTCGAGGACCTGGGAACAACACTCGATAGAAGTAGGGACCAGGGAAGAGACCCTTGACAGAACAGAGTTAGGACGGGACTGATCATCCAGGTAACTATAAAGTTTAAGTGGTGAGTCTTGTACTTCTTCTGTGTTAAACGAACATTAACGGTACTGCCATTGTCGAGTGTGCCATTTGGTATTTAACTCAAGAACTGTCGCAGGCAACTACTAGTCACACGACAAGCGAAATTGCCATTCGAGCAACATATTGCACTTGCGTGTAGCAAATTAAATGATTTCCCATCAGTTTCCGTCATATCTGTTCGAGTACTTGCGACAGAAGCCGAGCAGTCTTCACTTCAAAACGATTAAATTCCAGGAACTCTTTGAAGCTAACAACATGTCCACAAAATGAATTTTTCGAGGAGGTAACCAGGAGGGTCGATGAGGGAAGTGTGTATGATGTAGTGTATATGGATTTTAGCAAAGCTTATGATAAGGTCCCACATGGCAGACTGGTCACGAAAGTAATAGCCCATGGGATCCAGGACAAAGTGACAAGTTGGATCCAAAATTGGCTCAGAGGCAGGAAGCAAAGGGTAATGGTTGATGGTGTTTTTGTGACTGGGAGGCTGTATCCATGGGGTTCCGCAGGGCTCAGTGCTGGGTCCCTTGCTTTTTGTGGTATATATCAATGACTTGGACTTGAATGTTGGGAGTATGATTAAGAATTTTGCAGATGACACTAAAATAGGCTGTGTAGTTGATAATTAAAAAGAAAGCTGCAGACTGCAGGAAGATATCATTGTTCTGGTCAGGTGAGCAGAACAGTGGCAAATGGAATTCAATCCGGCTAACTGTGAGGTCTTTGGTGAGGTCTAACAAGGCAAGGGAATACACATTAAATGGTACATCACTGAAAAGTGCAGATGAACAAAGGGACCTTGGAGTGCAGGTCCACAGATCCCTGAAGGTAGCAGGCCAGGTAGATTAGTGGCAAGTGGTAGAAAGAAGGTATATGGAATACTTGCCTTTATTAGTCGTGGCATGGAATACAAGAGCAAGGACGTTATGCTGTAGCTGGAGTACTGTGCGCAGTTCTGGTCACTACATTACAGGAAAGATGTGATTACACTGGAAAGGGTGCAGAGGAGATTTACAAGAATGTTGCCTGGACTGGAGAATTTTGGTGTGAGGAAAGATGGGAGATGCTGGGTCGGTTTTCCTTGGAACAGAGGAGACTAAGGAGAGACGTGATTGAGGTGTATAAAATTATGAGGAGGCTGGATAGAGTGGATAGGAAGATTCAGTTTCCCTTGGCAGAGGGGTCAACAATTAGAGGGCATAGATTTAAAGTAATTGGCCGAAAGTTTAGAGGAGATACGAGGGTAAATTTCTTCACCCAGAGGGTGGTGGGGGTCCGGAACTCACTGTCTGAAAGGATGGTAGTGGCAGGAACTCTCACCACATTATAACAAATACTTGAATGTGCACTTAAAGTGCCGTAACCTACAGGGCTATGGATCAACAACTGGAAAGTAGGATTAGGCTGGATAGCTCTTGGTCAGCCGGCGGGGGCATGATGGGCCGAAATGGCCTCCTTCCGTGCTATAAATTTTTTTGATTCTGACTTAAGAGGCAAGACAATGAGCATCAGCAGGCATCAATTATAAAATGACAACACACGACAAAAAGGGTCACTGAATGTTGATCAGCAGTGACAATTTTTGTTAACTTTTACCCCACTCAACAAGGGAGATTGAGGCCAATTACAGTGCTTCAATTATTTCTCTTTGAGCCCACTCACTCAAAAAATAGAAATTAAACCAGAGGCCCATTAAACTATCAGCAGAACTCCAAATGAGGAGTTCATAAAAAGGAAGTTAAGCATTGTTAATTTACTTGTAGGCACTTCTGGCATGTTTTTTATGTTTTAAAGCAAGTGTTGATGAAATGTGCCAATGAGTGTGAAAAGGCATCGTAAAAGATCACATCAATTGGTAAATACCAAGTGAAGTTAACTGAAACCCAACGGTAGAGGAATAATCTTTTCACTATTCAAAATACATCATGTTCCACACGTATGCCAATGACACCCAGCGCTATACCTCACCACCACCTCTTTCGACCCCTCTACTGTCTCTGATTTGTCTGACATCCAGCACAGGATGAACCGTTTCCTCCAACTAAATATTGGGAAGATTGAAACCATTGGCCCCAAAATTCACGGTCCCGGGAAGAACCATTATTGCCCGTTTGTGGTGGCCATTCATCAAAATCGAATGGCCGCTGTTTTGGGCTCAACTGGCCGCCCCGACGCAAATTCGGCCCGGGAGGTTTTGCAGCATTGTTGGACACCGCATGACCGACCGACTCTCATGGCAGTGTGGGGCTTGCAGCAGTAGTGATGCGGTAAAAGTGTGCACCACTGCCACTCTGCCCCCGGACCTTTAAGAAGCTTTTAGGGCTGGTGCACAGTGGCAGAGATTTCAGAACCGGTTTCGCTCGACGACAGCAGCTGAGTCAGCAGCAGGAAAGTCCAGTAAGAGATCATCTAGGGGAGATCAGTGAGCTCCAGACAGGGCGAGATCCCGGAGCCAGCTCCGTATTACTCAGTCGAGGAGCCTCTTCAACGGACTGGAGTTCAGTACAGAATCCACACTCTCAAGGGGAGGGAAAGAGAAAGGGAGAGGGAGAGAGAGAAAGAGGGTGAGAGAGGGTGAGAGAGAGAGAGAAAGAGGGCGAGAGGGGGGGAAAAGAGGGGGGGAGCAAATGAGAAAGGAGAAAGAGATAGAAGTGAGGAAAGGGAATGAGAAACAAAGAAAATTTGATAGAGAGAGAGTAGGAACAGAGAAAGAGAAAAGGGGAAAAATAACGAGGGATAAATAGAGATCCCAAGATTCACAGAGAGGAAGCGGAAATCTCAATCCAAGGGGTCAGACTGGAAACATTGCCCCAGCTCAGCATTCTATGCGGTAACAAATGGGAATCTGTTCAACTTCTGCCGCCTCCAGGTTAGATCCAAGGTCGTCCCATCTTCTGTCATTGAACTACAGTACACAGACGGCGCACACTCGGAGGCCAAACTTCAAGCCATCATCAATACCTTCACCTCGGCGTATGAAAGCATAGGCCTTACACTAAACACCCGTAAGACAAAGGTCCTCGACCAACCTGACCCTGCCACACAGCACTGCCCCCGTCATCAAAATCCACGGTGAGGCCTTGGACTACGTGGACCATTTTCCATACCACGGGAGCCGACTGTCAAGGGCAGGCATCGATGACGAGGTCCAATGACTTCAGTGTGCCAGCGCAGCCTTCGGTCACCTGAGGAAGAGTGTGCTTGAAGACCAGGACCTCAAATCTGGCACCAAGCTTATGGGCTACAGGGCAGTAGTGATACCCGCCCTCCTATATGGCTCAGAGACACCTGAGGCACCTGAAAGCACTGGAGAAGTACCACCAATGCTGCCTCCGCAAGATCCTGTAAATCCATTGGGAGGACAAACGCACCAATGTCAGTGTTCTCGCCCAGGCCAACATCCCCAGCATCGAAGCACTGACCATGCTCGATCAGCTCCATTGGGCAGGCCACATCGTCTGCATGCCCGACGTGAGACTCCCAAAGCAAGCTCAGAGCCTTGACACGGCAAGCGAGCCTCAGGTGGGCAGAGGAAACGCTTTAAGGATATCCTCAAAGTCTCCTTGATAAAGTGCAACACCCCAACCAGGCACCTGGGAGTCCCTGGCCCAAGACCACCCAAAGTGGAGGAAGAGCATGTGGGAGGGCGCGTAACACCGAGTTTCATCACCGAGAGAAACCAGAAACCATGCGCAGACAGCGGAAGGAGCATGTGTCAACCCAAGCTCCTCACCCACTCTTTCCTTCAACCACTGTTTGTCCCACTTGTGACAGAGACTGTAGGTCCTGCATTGGATGAAGTCACCTGAGAATTCACTTTTCGCGTGGAAGCAAGTCATCCTCGACTCTGAAGGACTGCCTCTGATGATGATGCTCACCTCACATATTACAGCAGCCCAGATAGAGGTGCGAAAAATAAAGATTTAATACATAATCAATATAGCTACAATCAACTACCAGAACAATAAACAGTGCAGAAAAATAAAATATAAACATCATTTGCCATCCTTATAATCCCTCTTACGCGTGCCTAACCTGCGACTTCACCTCAGTGTCTCCCCTGTGGCTGACTCATTGGTCTGGGAAGGCTGCTGTCTTCTGTGTGTCGAAGCTGCAGATGTCCTTCTCGGATGCCCTCGGCCAGCGTTGCACCTGGAAGGGCCAGCTGGAGATTGGCCAATACCCGCCTGGGACGGTTCAGTCTAGCTTGGCTCGGGCGAGGCCATGTGTGGAGACACCGGCGGAGTGACAGGTCTGGGGCCAGGAATGCTGTGAACTGGAGGGAGTCCGAGTAACTCACCAGGGGCGGCACAATACCACCACCACCAATCTGAGGGAGCTCAGGTCGGTGCTGTGGTACCACACTTGAAGGTCCACCACCAGCCGCAAAAGCAACACTGAGGTCTCACAGGGGGCATCCAGCTGAGACTGCATGCGAGCAGCCAGTCTGAAAGCCATCAGATATCACAGCAGTTAGACACTCAGTCGACTCTTGCAGAGTCGCAGCCATCCTCTCCAAAGCAGTACCGATATGGTCGTTCCATTGCACCAGTGCTGCCCTGCCACAGCACTCTAAGGGTGAATTTCCCGTGGGAATAACACTCCAATTAAGACTGCAAATTTCAGCTCTGCAAGGTTAATCAGACTAGAACATTTTTTTGTGGTCAAAAAGCTGAATTTGGAAAAAAGGCCCCAACACCACCAGCTTTCTGGCTGCACTGAATTTCGTCCCCATTTATCTTCGGTCCCCACCACAAATTCCATTCCCTAGTCACCAACTCCATTCCACTCCCTGGCAACTGTCGAAGGCTGACTCAGACTGTCCACAACCTTGGTGGCCTATTTCACACAGAGATGCTTAAGATCCACATATAAACTTTATGAACAAGGCCACCTACTTCCACATTGCCCGATTCTGCCACTGCCTTAGCTCATCTGCTGCTGAAACCCTCATCTATGTCTTTATTACCTCGAGACTTGACGATTCCAATGTTCTCCTGGCCAGCCTCTCATCTTCCACCCTACATAAACTTGAACTCATCCGAAACTCTGCTGCCCGTATTCTAATCCGGGCCACGTCCTGTTCACCCATCGCCCCTGTGCTTGCTGCCTACATTGTCTCGAGTCCAACAACGCCTCAATTTTTAAATTCTCATCCTTGTTTTCAAATGCAAGGAGTATCCGCAATAAGGTGGATGAATTAACTGTGCAAATAGATGTTAACAAATATGATGTGATTGGGATTACAGAGACGTGGCTCCAGGATGATCAGGGCTGGGAACTCAACATCCAGGGGTATTCAACATTCAGGAAGGATAGAATAAAAGGAAAAGGAGGTGGAGTATCATTGCTGGTTAAAGAGGAGATTAATGCAATAGTTAGGAAAGACATTATAAGCTTCGATGATGTGGAATCTATATGGTTAGAGCTGCAGAACACCAAAGGGCAAAAAACGTTAGTGGGAGTTGTGTACAGACCTCCAAACAGTAGTAGTGATGTTGGGGAGGGCATCAAACAGGAAATTAGGGGTGCATGCAACAAAAGGTGCAGCAGTTATAATGGGTGACTTTAATATGCACATAGATTGGGCTAGCCAAACTGGAAGCAATACGGTGGAGGAGGATTTCCTGGAGTGCATAAGGGATGGTTTTGTAGACCAATATATTGAGGAACCAACTAGGGGGGAGGCCATCTTAGACTGGGTGTTGTGTAATGAGAGAGGATTAATTAGCAATCTCATTGTGCGAGGCCCCTTGGGGAAGAGTGACCATAATATGGTGGAATTCTGCATTAGGATGGAGAATGAAACAGTAAATTCAGAGACCATGGTCCAGAACTTAAAGAAGGGCAACTTTGAAGGTATGAGGCGTGAATTGGCTAGGATAGATTGGCGAATGATACTTAGGGGGTTGACTGTGGATGGGCAATGGCAGACATTTAGAGACCGCATGGATGAATTACAACAATTGTACATTCCTGTCTGACGTAAAAATAAAAAAGGGAAGCTGGCTCAACCGTGGCTATCAAGGGAAATCAGGGATAGTATTAAAGCCAAGGAAGTGGCATACAAATTGGCCAGAAATAGCAGCGAACCCGGGGACTGGGAGAAATTTAGAACTCAGCAGAGGAGGACAAAGGGTTTGATTAGGGCAGGAAAAATGGAGTACGAGAAGAAGCTTGCAGGGAACATTAAGGCGGATTGCAAAAGTTTCTATCAGTATGTAAAGAGAAAAAGGTTAGTAAAGACAAACGTAGGTCCCCTGCAGTCAGAATCAGGGGAAGTCATAACGGGGAACAAAGAAATGGCAGACCAATTGAACAAGTACTTTGGTTCGGTATTCACCAAGGAGGACACAAACAACCTTCCGGATATAAAAGGGGTCAGAGGGTCTAGTAAGGAGGAGGAACTGAGGGAAATCTTTATTAGTCAGGAAATTGTGTTGGGGAAATTGATGGGATTGAAGGCCGATAAATCCCCAGGGCCTGATGGACTGCATCCCAGAGTACTTAAGGAGGTGGCCTTGGAAATAGCGGATGCATTGACAGTCATTTTCCAACATTCCATTGACTCTGGATCAGTTCCTATCGAGTGGAGGGTAGCCAATGTAACCCCACTTTTTAAAAAAGGAGAGAGAGAAAACAGAGAATTATAGACCGGTCAGCCTGACCTCAGTAGTGGGTAAAATGATGGAATCAATTATTAAGGATGTCATAGCAGCGCATTTGGAAAATGGTGACATGATAGGTCCAAGTCAGCATGGATATGTGAAAGGGAAATCATGCTTGACAAATCTTCTGGAATTTTTTGAGGATGTTTCCAGTAGAGTGGACAAAGGAGAACCAGTTGTTGTGGTATATTTGGACTTTCAGAAGGCTTTCGACAAGGTCCCACACAAGAGATTAATGTGAAAAGTTAAAGCACATGGGATTGGGGGTAGTGTGCTGACGTGGATTGAGAACTGGTTGTCAGACAGGAAGCAAAGAGTAGGAGTAAATGGGTACTTTTCAGAATGGCAGGCAGTGACTAGTGGGGTACCGCAAGGTTCTGTACTGGGACCCCAGCTGGTTACATTGTACATTAATGATTTAGACGAGAGGATTAAATGTAGTATCTCCAAATTTGCGGATGACACTAAGTTGGGTGGCAGTGTGAGCTGCGAGGAGGATGCTATGAGGCTGCAGAGTGACTTGGATAGGTTAGGTGAGTGGGCAAATGCATGGCAGATGAAGTATAATGTGGATAAATGTGAGGTTATCCACTTTGGTGGTAAAAACAGAGAGACAGACTATTATCTGAATGGTGACAGATTAGGAAAAGGGAAGGTGCAACGAGACCTGGGTGTCATGGTACATCAGTCATTGAAGGTTGGCATGCAGGTACAGCAGGCGGTTAAGAAAGCAAATGGCATGTTGGCCTTCATAGCGAGGGGATTTGAGTACAGGGGCAGGGAGGTGTTGCTACAGTTGTACAGGGCCTTGGTGAGGCCACACCTGGAGTATTGTGTACAGTTTTGGTCTCCTAACCTGAGGAAGGACATTCTTGCTATTGAGGGAGTGCAGCGAAGATTCACCAGACTGATTCCCGGGATGGTGGGACTGACCTATCAAGAAAGACTGGATCAACTGGGCTTGCATTCACTGGAGTTCAGAAGAATGAGAGGGGACCTCATAGAAACTTTTAAAATTCTGACGGGTTTAGACAGGTTAGATGTAGGAAGAATGTTCTCAATGTTGGGGAAGTCCAGAACCAGGGGTCACAGTCTAAGGATAAGGGGTAAGCCATTTAGGACCGAGATGAGGCGAAACTTCTTCACCCAGAGAGTGGTGAACTTGTGGAATTCTCTACCACAGAAAGTAGTTGAGGCCAATTCACTAAATATATTCAAAAGGGAGTTAGATGAAGTCCTTGCTACTCGGGGGATCAAGGGGTATGGCGAGAAAGCAGGAAGGGGGTACTGAAGTTTCATGTTCAGCCATGAACTCATTGAATGGCGGTGCAGGCTAGAAGGGCTGAATGGCCTGCTCCTGCACCTATTTTCTATGTTTCTATCCCTCCATGACTTCACTCCTCCCTTTGTCTCTATAACCCCCTCCAGGCCATTGAGATCTCTGCGCTTGTCCAATTCTAGCCTCTTGTGCATCCCTGATTTTAAGTGATAACCATTGGTGCTTTCAGCTGCCTAGGCCCTTGGCTCTGTAATTCCTTCCCTGAACTTCAAAAGTACTTAATTGGTTGTAAAGCGCTTTGGGACGCCAGAGGTCATGGAAAATGCTACATAAATACCAGTCTCTCTTTAGAATTCATCAGAGGAGGACAAAGGGTTTAATTAGGAGGGGGGTAATAGAGTATGAGAGGAAGCTTGCTGGGAACAATAAAACTGACTGCAAAAGCTTCTATAGGTATGTGAAGAGAAAAAGATTAGTGAAGACAAACTTAGGTCCCTTGCAGTCAGATTCAGGTGAATTTCTAATGGGGAACAAAGAAACGGCAGACCAATTGAACAAATACTTGGGTTCTGTCTTCACGAAGGAAGACACAATTAACCTTCCGGAAATACCAGGGGACCAAAGGTCTAGCGAGGAGGAGGAACTGAAGGAAATCCTTATTAGTCAGGAAATTGTGTTATGGAAATTGATGGGATTAAAGGCCAATAAATCCCCAGGGCCTGATAGTCTGCATTCCAGAGTACTTAAGGAAGTGGCCCTAGAAATAGCAGATGCATTGGTGATCATTTTCCAACAGTCTATCGACTCTGGATCAGTTCCTATGGACTGGAGGGCAGCTAATGTAACATCACTTTTTAAAAAGGGAGGCAGAGAGAAAACGGGGAATTATAGACCGGTTAGCTTGACATCAGTAGTGGGGGAAAAAATGTTGGAATCAATTATTAACGATGTAATAGCAGCGCATTTGGAAAGAAGTGACAGGATCGGTTCAAGTCAGCATGGATTTATGAAAGGGAAATCATGCTTGGCAAATCTTCTAAAAAATTTTTGAGGATGTAACCAGTAGAGTGGACAAGGGAGAACCAGTGGATGTGGTGTATTTGAACTTTCAAAAGGCTTTTGACAAGGTCCCACACAAGAGATTAGTGTGCAAAATTAAAGCACATGGTATTGGGGGTAATGTATTGATGTGGATCGAGAACTGGTTGGCAGACAGGAAGCAGAGAGTAGGGATAACCGGGTCCTTCTCAGAATGGCAGGCAGTGACTCGTGGGGTGCCGCAAGGCTCAATGCTGGGACCCCAGCTATTTACAATATACATCAATGAATTAGATGAAGGAATTGAATGTAATATCTCCAAGTTTGCAGATGACACTAAAGCTGGGTGGCAGTGTGAGCTGTGAGGAGGATGCTAAGAGGCTGCAGGGTGACTTGGACAGGTTAGGTGAGTGGGCAAATGCATGGCAGATGCAGTGTAATGTGGATAAATGTGAGGTTATCCACTTTGGTGGCAAAAACATTAAGGCAGAATTATCTGAATGGCGGCAGATTAGGAAAAGGGGAGGTGCAACGAGACCTGGGTGTCATGGTACATCAGTCAATGAAAGGTGGCATGCAGGTACAGCAGGCGGTGAAGGCGGCAAATGGCATGTTGGCCTTCATAGCTAGGGGATTTGAGTATAGCAGCAGGGAGATCTTAATGCAGTTGTACAGGACCTTGGTGAGACCTCACCTGAAATAGTGTGTTCAGTTTTGGTCTCCGAATCTGAGGAAGGACGTTCTTGCTATTGAGGGAGTGCAGCAAAGGTTCACCAGACTGATTCCCGGGATGGCGAGACGGACATATGAGGAGAGACTGGATCGACTGGGCCCGTATTCACTGGAGTTTAGAAGGATGAGAGGGGATCTCAGAAACATAAAATTCTGACAGGACTGGATAGGTTAGATGCAGGAAGAATGCTCCCGATGTTGGGGAAGTCCAGAACCAGGGGTCACATTCTAAGGATAAGGGGTAAGCCATTTAGGACCGAGATAAGGAGAAACTTCTTCACTCAGAGTTGTTAACCTGTGGAGTTCTCTACCGCAGAGTTGTTGAAGCCAGTTCGTTAGATATATTCAAGAGCGAGTTAGATATGGCCCTGACGGCTAAAGGGATCAAGGGGTATGGAGAGAAAGCAGGAAAGGTTTACTGAGGTGAATGATCAGCCATGATCTTATTGAATGGTGGTGCAGGCTCGAAGGGCCGAATGGCCTATTCCTGCACCTATTTTCTATGTTTCTATGTTAAACCACTCCACCTCGCTAAGGGCTCAAAATTGGCCTCTGCCGATTTGCGGCGCAGTCACCAGAGGTGCGCCGACTTCCTAGGATAAAAACTGCGCCAAAAAGTTGTCCCCGCATTCTGGACTCTCCCATGGCTTGGCGCAGCTTTGGAGCTAGGGCCCTGCGCTCAAAAAGAGTGCCGGCAGCTCAACACATGCACACTAGAGGTTTCGCGCATGCGCAGTGGCTCCTCTACAGCGTGGGACCCGATGTCCCGTCCTTATCCCAGGCAGAGTGGCCTCACGACGCGCACCGGGCTGCTGCACGCCATAGAAAGAGTCCCGCACCTATCCCAAGCCGAGTGGCCACCCGCAGCGGCCAACAGGCTCGCTGACTTCCCTGGCCAAGGTAGCACTTGAGTTTTATTTTTTATTTATTGATGGTTGTGCTTTGTTTAGTGAGGAGCGTTTTGATGTGTGGCGGGGGGGGCAGGTGATAACTGTTTTTATTTGGATATTTTGAAAAAATTATGTAAATGTGTTTTGTCTCTACTTCTTTTATTTGTAGTTTAAGGTTCCATGAATGCTTCTGTTGTATAGTAAATTAACTTTGTGAAGTTTGTCATTTGTCCTGTATCGCTGTTGGATCCTATTCACAGTCTTCAATCAAGTCATTAAGTACCTACCTGCGCTGATTTCTTAACTCTCCGCAAGGGTTTTCTGTGCGACAGCAAGTGGCCACATTCGCTGGCCTAAGTTAGTTTGGAGCAACTATTAGCTGTGCAAAGTGACTTAAATGGCCAAAATGGGAGTAGGTGGCTGGTAACGCCCCTTTTTGAAAAAAAAACTAAACTAAAAAAAACCTAACCTCACTTACACTGGCGCAGATTGAATGTGCAGAATGGGGATTTTTAAGATACTCCAGAAAAATCAAGTTGCTCCAAAAAAAAAAAACGGAGCAACTCCTGGTCAAATTTGGGCCATATGAGACGCTCCTTAAAACCTACCTCTTTACCCAAGCTTTTATTTCCCTCCTAATATTTCCCTCTGTGGCTCGGTGTCAAAGTTTGTTTGATAATAGGGTTATGGGGAGTGGGCGGGGAATTGGAGTTGAGGTCAGGATCAGATCACTCATGATCTTTTTGAATGGCAGGGGATAAATGGCCTTCTGCTCCTATTTCTTATGTTCTTTTGATAACTCTCTTGTTAAGTACCTTGGGACGTTTTACTCTGTTGAAGATGCTATATATTTGCAAGTTGTTCTTGTCTTCCATCATTGAACTGAAAGATTTTGCAGCCATTTCTTATGCTCTCACCAAAACTGTTTTGCCTGTTGAAAATTACTATCAAATGAAGTCACTCCATTTCCCTGTTTAAAAGCCATCCCCTTGACATTCTTCTTCTTAGACAATAAAATTGTCATGGGACTAGGTGGAGCTTTATGCAGAAAATAATGATTTCCCAATTGAGTCACTGCTCAGGCACAATTACCAGCAGCAGAAAAATGTCTACAACAACAGAGGGCTAAAGTATGTCGCAAATACTCTAAGCAGAGGAACATTTTAGTTAAGGAACATTCGGAAATGAAACTGAGATTTCTGAAACTCAGAAATAACGTAATTTTATTTAATTTACCCTCCAACTCAATGTTAAAAAAGTATAAAAATTAGAGATTTATGTTCTATTTCTGAATGCTTTGTTGGGTGGACAAAAAAATGTAGATGGAACTTTCAATCAACATCGAACTGTTAATCGGGAAAATTCCAATAAATATATTTACTGTTGAATATAGCTCCGCCATTCAATGAGATCATGGCTGATCTGCGACCTAACTCCATATACCCGCCGTTGGCCCATATCCCTTAATGCTTTTGGGTAACGGGCATCAATCTCAGATTTAAAATTAACAATTGATTTAGTATCAATTGTCATTTGGGAAGCGGGTTCCAAACTTCTACCACCCCTTTGTGTGCAGAAGTGATTCCAAATTTCACTCCCGAAAGACCTGGCTCTAATTTTTAGACTATGCTCCCCTCGTACTAGACTCCATAGCCAGCAGAAATAGTTTCTCTCTATCTACCCTATCTGTCCCCTTTATAACTTTGATCAGATCACTTCTTAACCTTCTAAATTCTAGGGAATACAACCCCAGCTTGTGTAATCTCTCCTTGTAATCTAACCCTTGGAGTCCGGATATCATTCTGGTAAACCTACGCTGCACCCCCTTGCAAGGCCGATATATCCTTCCCGAAGGTGTGGTACCCAGAACTGTTCACAGTACTCCAGGTATGATATACCAAGGGCTTTTAAAATCTTCAAATCTTAAACTACGATTTTCATTTATTCAACTGCTCTTACAAGATCACAAAATCTTAAAAAGGAAGGCCATTCAGCCAATCTTAACTGATCCATCCAGAACAATCCTGCACTCCATCTAGTGCTGCACCTAATTGTTTCTTAAATGAAGAACCTTCTGATACCAATTAAAGTTGCCTTTTATTAGTTTGAACCCATGTCCCCATGTCCTATTCAGACAGTTTAATTTAAAAGTGACTCTGGACTATTTACTACCTTATATGCCCACTATAAAATCACCACTCAGACACTTCGTAGGAAAAAGAATTTACATGCAAACAGCAACTTTATAACCTCAACGTGTCCCAAAGCACTTCACAGCCAATTAACTTCAGTCATTGCTTCCATGGGCAAAGTGGCAGTTAAGTTGCACAAGGCAAGGTTCCACAGCAATGAGACCAGTGGTCAGATAACCTGATTTTAGTGGTGCTGATTGAGGGATAAATATTAGCCAGGATACCAAAACTCCCCTGCTCTTTCGAACAGTGCCATGGGCTCCTCAGGCCTCAGTTTATGTATTATTGGCAAGTCGGCACCTCCACCAATGCAGCACTTCCTCAGTAGTAACTGAAGTGTCAGCCTCGATTATGTGCTCTGTTCGCAGGGCTTCAATTCCTGGCCATGTGTCTCAGAGGCGGGTGTTCTACCTCTGGGATAAGACAAACACCTAGGCTGAACAACGCAAGTCTTTTCAGTCTTCGCTCGGAACTCAAGACTCCTGATCAGTCCCATGGCTTCTTTGGCATCATCTCGAACACTTCAATGTCTTCCCCATTTTGTGACGACCATATCTGCACACTGTCATCAAAGTGTGGGCTCAGCAGAGCTCTATTTCGTCGCATCACTAATTCCTCCAACTTGTATTCTATTGTTTTGGCTATGTAGTTCAAAATTCTAATGGCTTTGCTGCTCTGTATTTGTTTCACATGCAGAGCCTTGAATCTATGAGGTCCCTTTCCACTTCACCCAAACTTAATTCAACCCCACTTATGAAGTATGTATGTTGCATATTGGTTCTTCTCATGTGCAGTGCTTCACATCTGTCGACATTAAGTATCACTTGCCATTCTTCAGCCCACTCACATTTTGTTTATTTCATTCTGTAGTTTCTGGGCTGCCACCTTTGATTTCATTGTTCATCCTACTTTGATATCATCTGCAAATGTAACCAATTTACATTGTTTCCAGATCCACGTCAATGATTTAGATTAGAAACCGTAGTGGCCCTAACACTTGGTCCTGAGACATCTCACTCAATGCTTTATTTTACCTCTGTAACTAGTACCCTTCAACCAATTTCTTCCCCATACCAAAGTTTTGGAATAATCTCTACAGCTTGGGCTTAATTAGTAATCTTTCTTGTGCAATTTAATCAAATGCCTTCTGGAAGTCTAGTTACACAATCTTGTACAATTTACCATAGTCAATCACAGTTGTCAAGAAATCAAGCAAGTTATTCAGGCAGGATCGTCCCCATATAAAGCCATGTTGATTGCTATTTGAGGTAGTTGTACCGATAATCCTTAAGTTTAATAATGATAATCAATTCCATTATATTACAGTTAATTGCAAGTAAGGCGAATGGGTCTGTTGATGCCAGTGTGAATTTTGTCATTCATTATAGCTATGGGGTGGAAATTTGGTACTGCCCATTTTGAGGCATTAATCTAAGCAGAGCGGTAAGTATAGCGCTTTAAAAAAATTTGCGCCTCCCGCCGAGAAATTTGATTGAAAATAGCAATGCACCTTCTTCTTGCCTTCCTGCGCCCCTCCCACCCCCAAACTGCTACCCACACTTCTGTTGCTTTGTGCTTATTGTAATGGTTGGCTCTTCTTGACTGACTGTGGCCACGATAGCGGTTATGATGGGTGGCATTTTCCGACTGGACACAGACAGGCAAAGAGAGAGAGAGAGAGAGAGAGAGAGAGAGAGAGAGAGAGAATGGTCTGCCTCCATTTTAGCTAGAACTATATGTAACTTTTGTTAATCAGAAATGAATCATCTGTAGTAGCAAACCTTCCCACAAGTACAGTTATGCAAGTAACTTCTTATCCAATCGTTCTGGAATTATTGTATTTTATCTTTGATGTACAGTAAAAGATAAGTAACTTCTCTTTGTTGCTGTTTTTATTCGATTGTTACTGTTGTATTAAAGAATAAAAATAGATCTAGAATTCTTGTAACAGTTTCACACAGCAATTATTGAAGGATTTGGATTCCAGAGCTCTGACCTTCAGCCATATTTCTTGGTGTAGTGTTTAAGCTAGCTGGAGAATCAGTGTTATCGCTCGCCGTACACTACACTCTTGACAGAAACAGTACAGTTAAAGATAATGAGCCGCAGCCTTCCCGTCAGCCATCTTTGTCACACGACAGGGAAGATGAGGAAGAACTGGAGATAAATGTGGCCACAGAGCAGGACCCGTCCTCAGTGCCAGCGAGTGGGGAGACCAGCTCGGTGGAGGAGCCCGCCTTCTTGGGGTATCCAGGATGCTCCTGGCCTGCAGCAACGCCCAGCACGAGGGGAAGCTCGGGCGCCAGCTCTCCTGAGGGCAAGTCGGCTGAGCGTGGCTGCACCTGCTGAGTGTGTGGCGGAGGCCGCCTGAAGCATTGACCATGCCTCTCAGCAGTCCAGAGCCCAGCTAAACTGAGAAGTGGGCTCAACGAGCGATAATGGGGTCCAATAGATGATGGCACATGCCTTGGTTGATGTGGCAGCAGCCATCACATCACAGGCCAAAGCCACACAAGGTCTTCATGATGTCATGCAGTCACTGGTTGATGGCATGCACTCAAGACTGCTGCGTTTCAAGCTCCCTTTCCCAGAGCAGCCAGCCTCGACATTCCTGTGGTGGCTGAAAAAGTCGTGGCACAGTGCTCTTCCGCAGGATGTGTGCTTCCAGGATAGCGAGTATTGACTGCGAGGATGCGCTTCGTGTGGTCGCATACCAGCTGCACATTTAGGGAGTGGTATCCGTTTCAGTTTCTGAATACGACTGGATTCTCGAATGCACCACGTGGCCTTGCGAGCACCATTCAATTGCTCCTTGAACGCTCGGGAAGTCCGCTATCCTGACAAACCCACAGGCGCGCTCATTCTGTTTCTCCCAGTCATTGGGAAGTTAATCAAATCCATTCTGCGTTTGTAGAGAGCCTGTATGAAGTCGCAGATGCAGCGATGTGCTGCAAATTGAGAGACGTTGCATATGTCCCCTGATGCATCCTGGAAGGAACCGGAGGCATAGAAGACGAGTGCCACCGTGACCTTCACTGCAACGGGCAGTGCAGTCCTGGTGCCGATGTGAGGCTGCATATCTGCCTGTAGGAGATGGCATATCTCCGTAACTACCTTTCTTTTGGAAGCACTGCTTTTTAACACACTGCTCCTCGAAAAAGGTCCAGGTATGAGCATTGCTGCCGGTAAAGCCGTGGGGGGGGGGGGGGGGGGGTAAGGCCTCCTGCCCCGACGTCTGGGGGCTCACCTCCTTCGGCCGCCAACTTGGCCAACAGCCCTTTGCTCGACACCGCCTTACTAGAGCATGTAGAATGCGAGGCTGGCGGCATAGTAATGCACCTATTAACATTTTCAATGGTTTCACAATTAATGTTAAACCTTTGTTAATAAACCTTTGTTAATAGCAATGTGTTGCTATGAAATCTTAAGCAAAGAATCCATGAAGCAAATACATTACAACCAGGATACTCGAGAAATCACCTACTTTTACTATCATGAGATCTTCAACATCCACCTAAGAGTAGACAGGGCCTCGGTTCAACGCCTCATCTGAAAGATGCACTTCCACCAGTGTAGCACAGCGAGGCTCCAACCTGCGAGGAACCGTAGGTGTCAGATCGGGGCCATAAAAGGAGCATGCCACCGCAAGGTACAGCGCGAGCCGGTCCAGGAGAGCAACGGCTGTGAAGAGGGTGACTGGATTGGATGTCACCAAAATACGGGTCCCTGATTGGAGCATGGGCTGGTACAGCAAGGTCGGGGCAAAGGAGCAGCGAGAGATCGTCGAGCGATGTGATCAGAGCCCGGGAGAGGAGAGAGCCAGGGGCAGCACGGGCTAGCCCACACTGCGATGTGTGCGCGCACGAGGTCCATGCAGCAGAGCTAGTCTAGTCATCTTGGTTAATCCTTGCCACTGGACCAAGACTTAGCTCTATCAAGCCCATGTGGTGGCTGGTGTGCAATGGCCACTAGTCAAAAAAATCCACGCACAGGCATCTTCAACATGTAGTTTGGGACCTGGAATATTAGTTCTTTCATTGAAACACCTGTGAACTCATCCCTTTTTGGCGTGGAAGCAAGTCATCCTCGATACAAGGGACCACCTTTGATGAAGTTTTCAAATTCACTTATCAAGCTGTACAGTCTGCTGCTGCAAACTCGTAGGCTCACGTACCATGTTGGCTCCAGACCCCATTACAGCCTTGGTCCAAACATGGACAAAAGAGCTGAGTGCCAAAGGTAAGGTAAGAGTGACTGCCCTTGACATCAAGGCAGCATTTGACTGAGTGTGGCATCAAGGAGCCCTAGTAAAATTTAACTCAATGGGAATCAGGGGAAAACTCTCCATTGGCTGGAGTTATACCTAGCAGAGAGGAAGATGGTTGTGGTTGTTGGAGATCAATCATCCCAGCCCCAAGACATCGCTACATGAGTTACTCAGGGCAGTGTCCTCGGCCCACCATCTTCAGCTGCTCCATCATAAGGTCAGACGTGGCGATGTTCGCTGAAGAACCAAAGGCGACATGAGGAAAAACATTTTTACGCAGCGAGTGGTTAGGATCTGGAATGCACGTCCTGAACGGGCGGTGGAGGCAGATTCAATCGAACCTTTCAAAAAGGAATTGGATAAATATCTGAAGGGAAAAGATTTTGCAGGGCTGCGGGGAAAGGGTAGGGGAGTGGGACTCGAAGAAATGCTCTTGCAGAGAGCTGGCACGGGCTAGACAGGCCAAATGGCCTCCTTCTGTGCTGTAACCATTCTATGATTCATCAATGACCTTCCCTCCATCATAAAGGTCAGAAGTGGGGATGTTCGCTGATTACAATGTTCAGTTCCATTTGCAACTACTCAGAAAATGAAGCAATCCATGCCCGCATGCAGTAAGACCTGGATGACATTCAGGCTTGGGCTGATAGGTGGCGCGAATGTAACTTGCTACTTAAGTGCCATGCAATGACCATATTCACCAAGCGGGAGTCTAACTACCTCCTCTTGATATTCAACAGCATTACCATCGCTGAATTCCCCATCAACATGATGGGTGTCACCATTGACCAGAAACTTAACTTGTCCAGCACATAAATACTGTGACAACAGCAGCAAGTCAGAGGCTGGGTATTCTGCGGTGAGTGCCTCACCTCCTGACTCCCCAAAGCCTTTCCACCATCTACAAGGCACAAGTCAGAAGTGTGATGGAATACTCTCCACTGGATGAGTGCAGCTCCAACACTCAAGAAGCTCGACACCATCCAGGACAAGTAGCCCGCTTGATTGGCACCCCATCCACCACCGGCGCACTGTGGCTGCAGTGTGTACCATCTATGAGATGCACTGCAGCAACTCGCCACAGCTTCTTCGGTAGCACTTCCCAAAGACACAACCTTTACCACCTAGAAGGACAAAGGCAACAGGTGCATGGGAGCATCATGACCTGCAAGTTCCCCTCCAAGTTACACATCATCCTGAGTTGGAAATATATTGCTGTTCCGTCAGGGTCGCTGGGTGAAATCCTGGAACAGCACTGCGGGAGTGCCTTCACCACAAGGACTGCAGCGGTTCAAGAAGGCAGCTCACCACCACCTTCTCAAGGGCAATTAGGGATGGGCAATAAATGCTGGCCTTACCAGCAACACCCACATCGAATTTTTTAAAACATTTAAAATTTATCAATTGAAATCAATAAATCAATTTCAACGGTGTCCTTTAGAAATGTCTACAATCATGCTTTGAGATCAAATGTTAGTAAAGGGCTTTCAAGGAATTCCAGTATAAAACACACTCATGACAACAGCTGCCTTCCTTTATTAAGTTATACTAGATACTTCTGGATAGTATTAATCTGCATGCTGCATATCACTATGTTAGGAGCATGATTCAAGAACTGCCTGTGGAAAAAAAAGAGTACAAGTATGGGTCATGCAAACCAATCAAAAAAAAAGTTCCCCGACATAAACAGCGGAAATTGATTTGTTCATCCATTGAGTCAGCCAGATTGGCATCACTCCAGACTGTAAGCATTACACTCTCACCAAAGTTTACAACCGTACTTGCAAGTAAAATCTTTATAAACTTAATTTCTAAAACTTCCAAAATGGTTGTCTTTTCAGAGGCAAATTTCAACGGTAAACTGCTGGCTATAAACAGTACCTAAAATCAACACCCATGAGCCATCATAATTATAGCTATCTGAACTAACTCCCAGCAGAAATACAATTACTCGCTTGGACAATCACAACAGGCTTCAAAACTGCCTGATTTGATTAAAAAGCATAGTCATAGACTTAGCAAAATATATGAAAGTTTATCACCACATACTTCACACTCCAAAAATGCAAATACAGGATTTTCAAGCAGGAGACAAAGTCATTAAGGGGGAGCTACCGGGAAGGATCAAGGGCATGATAGAAGAGGATAAGATGCCAAAACACTTTTGAAGAAGAGAAAGGTAGCATGGTAAAGTGCTTTTAGGAAAGACTTCCAAGGATTCGGGTCATAATGGTTGAAAATTCAGGCTCAGTGGAACAGGGGCAGCTAGAGACCAACAATAATTTGGAGGCAATACAGTGACCAGCTAAAAAAAAATCTTGGAGAAATAAAGCAAAATCATGGGAATATTTTGGAAAAATTATAAACCTTAAAATAATTCACTCTGGGACAAGGACCATGTGCTCAAGATTGGTGCGAAGGGTAGGCAGGATTTGTGCGAGAGCGGAATGGGCTGCAAAATTCATGTTGAACTCAAGGTTCTGAAGAATGCAGCCATGAGAGAAATAAATCTTTGAGGTGATGAAGGCATAGGTTAGGGAAAAAAGGAGGATGCAAATTATCATGTTGCAACTAACCAGATTGGGGTATGGAGGACAACTCAGAAGCTCAAGCAGATTGCAGATGTTGCACACCACATGGTTCAACTTGAAAAGACAGTTGAGGATGTCTTCGGTTCTACTAACAATAAGCTGAAGAAATTTTGGTTCATGCAGAATGTCATATTGGAATACCAGCTGTATAGTATGGCCTTCAGAGTTGATGGTGGTGTTACAGGGGCAGAAGCGACTATCACCAGTAAACATGTGCAAGCTAACACTGTGTATGTGGATAATGTCACTGAGGAGTAGAATGTCAAGACACTGAAAAATTGTACTGACTGGGCATTGCAGCAAGACATTTCAAAATTTCAACCAGCTTTAAATTAAAGGAGGAATAAACAATAGATGGCAAGCAGGAGGAAGATTTATTATGTAGATGATGAATAAAAGATGGTGCCTCAGAACACATTTCAAAAGACTGTGTAGCCATAAGATATTAAGCCGGTTGAGTAGATATAATAGCTGTAACAGGATGGGTAAAAATAAAACTGAGCATTCCAACATTAAGACAGACGACAGCAAAGGGGAATTGGAGGAACACACAGTAGTTGACAATGCTGAATGGAGTAGATAAGTCAAGGAGGAGAAGAGGGCACCATCCTGCAGTATTGCTAATTTTGACCAAACCATTTGACATTGTGGGTGGGACAGAAGCCAGGTTGGAAGGGCTAATACATGCACTGAAATCACAACCTTCTGACAGACATCATGATGATGTAACCCTCAAGAAGTTTGAAAACAGTAGCATGGTCAAAGCTTCGTTCAATAAAACAATTTTTTTAATTTGTAAAAATGTCTTATTAAATCCTAGACTTTTGCCACGTTGTGTTTAGAAACCTTAAGATTGCTGTAACTTTTCAAACCTTAGGATGAGTTTTGCTTCCAATGTGGGAATACAGATCTCTTTTTTTTTTTCTTGGCACAAAGCCACAGCCGAGAAGGCAGATGACCTCTCAGGATTATCTCAATCCCATTCTGAAGCCAGCCAATGACAGACAGCACTCTGGTTCCAATACAAGTGCAACATAGAAAAAGCAAAATGCTGGAAATCTGGAATGAAAACAGAAACAGCTAATAACACTCAGTGGCATCCGTGTAGAGAGGAAGATAGGGTTCACAGTTCAGGTGTTATGACCTTTCATCAAAACCAAAAGCACAGTAAAGAGCATCAGCATGCAATTGCAAAGTGAAAGATCATGTTGGAAGTTTTTTCCAAAAATTTATTTCTAACATGAACAACGGTAACGCAGTCGATAATATTCAGGAAACCTTTGCAAATGTGGACAATAGAATATAGGTGCAATGCCCGGAATCCGGAAACCTCAGGACTGAGGCCGTTCAGGATTTTGCGTTTTGTCGGATTTTGGAACATCTTTCTGACATCACAAATCCGGAAACACCCGAGCCCAGGTTCCACCGCCGAGGGGCTGGTCGGGTGGGGCCCGCCGAAGAGCTGGTCAGGCGGGCCCATCGCAGAGGTGGTGTTTGGGCGGGCTGGCGAGGAGGCTTCGAGATAAGAGCAGTGGCGAGGCCTGAGGTCAGGCAGCGGCAAAGCAAGGAGCGGTGAGGCAAGGCCGGAGGTCGGACAGCAGCGGGGCCCCGAGGTTAAGGGCAAGTGACGGCGAGTGGGTGAGGCGAGTTGAGGAGAGGCCAGAGGTCGGGCCCAGAGGTCAGCAGGTTCGGATTCCGGAACATTTTACAGATTCCGGTCGGGCCTGCCACCAATCGGTCCAGAGTCCGGAACTCCGGATTTTGGACACTCAATCTGTAGTAAGTTATGTAACGGGGTACAGTATGGCATGGTTTTATTAGCTCAAAAATAAATAGGGTAGTCAAAAATTTCACGGTGTAAATAGATGAACCCTCCTTAAGCTTCAATGTAATGATAACCCAGATAGAGAGAAATAAATAAAAAAAAGAGCATTTTTAAAAATCTGTTCCTGTAGTGTGGGCAACACTGGCAAGGCAGCATTTATTGCGCATCCTAGTTGTCCTGAGGGCATTGAGTCAATCAAGTTGTGTGGGACTTTAGTCACAGGTAGGCCCAGCAGATTGGAATTCAGAAGAATGCGAGATGATCTTATTGAAGCAGAAAGATTATGAGGGGGCTTGACAAGGTGGATACAGAGAGGACGTTTCCACTGATGGGGGAGACTAGAACTGGAGGGCATAATCTTAGAATAAAGGGGCCGCCCATTTAAAACAGAGATGAGGCGACATTTTTTTCTCTGAGGTTGTGGATCTGTGGAATTCATTGCCTCAGAGTTGTGGAAGCTGAGACATTGAATAAATTTAAGACAGAAATAAACAGTTTCTTGAATGATATGGGAATAGGGGTTATGGAGAGCGGGTAGGGAAGTGGACCCGAGTCCATGATCAGATCAGCCATGATCGTATTAAATGGCGGAGCAGGCTCGAGGGGCCGTATGGCATTCTCCTGCTCCTATTTCTTATGTTCTTAGAGGGTGAGAGGATCCCTTTCTTGTCTGACATTAATGAACTAGTTACTACAATCAGGCAGCTTTCATGGTCATTTTCTGGTGCTCGCACACAAATGATCACTTTATTTTAATTTCACAAATTGCCATGTGGGATTGAACTCTCAATCTCTGCATTGCTCGTCAAGTACCATAGCCACTAAACTACTCTACCCCATGAACAACCTCTGGTTATACAAATATATAATTTGGAAAAGTGCATCATGAGACCAATTATTTTAATCAAATGATACCAAAATAGGAAAGAAACTAAATAAGTAAATGTGGGCAAAATCACTAGTATTTGCTTTTAATGGATAGAAACATAGAAAATAGGTGCAGGAGCAGGGCATTCGGCCCTTCAAGCCTGCACCACCATTCAATATGATCATAGCTGATCATGCAACTTCTGTACCCCATTCCTGCTTTCTCTCCGTACTCCTTGATCCCTTTAGCCGTAAGGGCCACATCTAACTCCCTTATGAATATATCCAACGAACTGGACTCAACAACTTTGTGACAGAGAAATCCACAGGTTCACCACTATCTGGGTGAAGAAGTTTCTCCTCGTCTCGGTCCTAAATGGCTTACCCCTTATCCTTAGACTGTGACCCCTGGTTCTGGACTTCCCCAACATTGGGAACATTCTTCCTGCATCTAATCTGTCCAATCCTGTCAGAATTTTATATGTTTCTATGAGATCTACTCTCATTCTTCTAAATTCCAGTAAATATAAGCCTAGTCGATCCAGTCTTTCTTCATATGTCAGTCCTGCCATCCCAGGAATCAGTCTGGTGAACATTCGCTGCACTCCCTCAATAGCAAGAATGTCCTTCCTCAGATTAGGAGACCAAAACTGTACACAATATTCAAGGTGTGGCCTCACCAAGGCCCTGTACAACTGCAGTAAGACTTCCCTATACTCAAATCCTCTCGCTATGAAGGCCAACATGCCATTTGCCTTCTTCACCACCTGCTGTACCTGCATGCCAACTTTCATAGAAACATAGAAAATAGGTGCCGGAGGTGGCCATTCGGCCCTTCGAGCCTGCACCGCCATTCAATGAGTTCATGGCTGAACATGCAACTTCAGTACCCCATTCCTGCTTTCTCACCATACCCCTTGATCCCCCTAATAGTAAGGACCACATCTAACTCCTTTTTGAATATATTTAGTGAATTAGCCTCAACAATTTTCTGTGGTAGAGAATTCCACAGGTTCACCACTATCTGGGTGAAGATGTTTCTCCTCATCTCGGTCCTAAATGGCTTACCCCTTAGCCTTAGACTGTGACCCCCGGTTCTGGGCTTCCCCAACATTGGGAACATTCTTCCTGCATCTAACCTGTCTAAACCCTCAGAATTTTAAACATTTCTATAAGGTCCCCTCTCAATCTTCTGAACTCCAGTGAATACAAGCCCAGTTGATCCAGTCTTTATTGATATGTCAGTCTCGCCATCCCAGGAATCAGTCTGGTGAACCTTCGCTGCACTCTCTCAATAGCAAGAATGTCCTTCCTCAAGTTAGGAGACCAAAACTGTGCACAATACTCCAGGTGTGGCCTCACCAAGGCCCTGTACAACTGTAGTAACATCTCCCTGCCCCTGTACTCAAATCCCATCGCTATGAAGGCCAACATGCCATTTGCTTTCTTAACCGCCTGCTGTACCTGCATGCCAACCTTCAATGACTGATGTACCATGACACCCAGGTCTCACTGCACCTCCCCTTTTCCTAATCGGTCACCATTCAAATAATAGTCTGTCTCTCTGTATTTACCACCAAAGTGGATAACCTCACATTTATCCACATTATACTTCATCTGCCATGCATTTGCCCACTCACCTAACCTATCCAAGTCACTCTGCAGCCTCATAGCATCCTCCTCGCAGCTCACACTGCCACTCAACTTAGTGTCATCCGCAAATTTGGAGATACTACATTTAATCCCCTCGTCTAAATCATTAATGTACAATGTAAACAGCTGGGGCCCCAGCACAGAACCTTGCGGTACCCCACTAGTCACTGCCTGCCATTCTGAAAAGTACCCATTTACTCCTACTCTTTGCTTCCGGTCTGCCAACCAGTTCTCAATCCATGTCAGCACACTACCCCCAATCCCATGTGCTTTAACTTTGCACATTAATCTCTTGTGTGGGACCTTGTCGAAAGCCTTCTGAAAGTCGAAATACACCACATCAACTGGTTCTCCCTTGTCCACTCGACTGGAAACATCCTCAAAAAGTTCCAGAAGATTTGTCAAGCATGATTTCCCTTTCACAAATCCATGCTGACTTGGACCTATCATGTCACCTCTTTCCAAATGCTCTGCTATGACATCCTTAATAATTGAATCCATCATTTTACCTACTACTGATGTCAGGCTGACCGGTCTATAAGTCCCTGTTTTCTCTCTCCCTCCTTTTTTAAAAAGTGGGGTTACATTGGCTACCCTCTACTCCATAGGAACTGATCCAGAGTCAATGGAATGTTGGAAAATGACTGTCAATGCATCCGCTATTTCCAAGGCCACCTCCTTAAGTACTCTGGGATGCAGTCCATCAGGCCCTGGGGATTTATCGGCCTTCATCCCATCAATTTCCCCAACACAATTTCCCGACTAATAAGGATTTCTCTCAGTTCCTCCTTCTTACTAGACCCTCTGACCCCTTTTATATCCGGAAGATTGTTTGTGTCCTCCTTAGTGAATACTGAACCAAAGTACTTGTTCAATTGGTCTGCCATTTCTTTGTTCCCCGTTATGACTTCCCCTGATTCTGACTGCAGGGGACCTAAGTTTGTCTTTACTAACCTTTTTCTCTTCACATATCTATAGAAGCTTTTGCAGTCCGTCTTAATGTTCCCTGCAAGCTTCCTCCCGTACTCTATTTTCCATGCCCTAATCAAACCCTTTATCCTCCTCTGCTGAGTTCTAAATTTCTCCCAGTCCCCGGGTTCGCTGCTATTTCTGGCCAATTTGTATGCCACTTCCTTGGCTTTAATACTATCCCTGATTTCCCTTGATTGCCACGGTTGAGCCATCTTCCCTTTTTTATTTTTACGCCAGACAGGGATGTACAATTGTTGTAGTTCATCCATGCGGTCTCTAAATGTCTGCCATTGCCCATCCACAGTCAACTCCTTAAATATCATTCGCCAATCTATCCTAGTCAATTCACGCCTCATACCTTCAAAGTTACCCTTCTTTAAGTTTTGGACCATGGTCTCTGAATTAACTGTTTCATTCTCCATCCTAATGTAGAATTCCACCATATTATGGTCACACTTCCCCAAGAGGCTTCGCACAACGAGATTGCTAATCAATCCTCTCTCGTTACACAACACCCAGTCTAAGATGCCCTCCCCCCTATTTGGTTCCTCAACATATTGGTCTAGAAAACCATCCCTTATGCACTCCAGGAAATCCTCCTCCACCGTATTGCTTCCAGTGTGGTTAGCCCAATCTATAATCATATTAAAGTCACTCATGACTTTAATATGCATGATGACTGATGTACCATGACACCCAGGTCTCGTTGCACCTCCCCTTTTCCTAATCTGTCACCATTCAGATAATAATCTGCCTTCCTGTTTTTGCCACCAAAGTGGATAACCTCACACTTATCCCCATTATACTGCATCTGCTATGCATTTGCCCACTCACCTAACCTGTCCAAGTCACCTTGCATCCTCTTAGCATCCTCCTCACAGCACACACTGCCACCCAGCTTAGTGTCATCTGCAAACTTGGAGACATTACATTCAATTCCTTCGTCTAAATCATGAATGTATATTGTAAATAGCTGGGGTCCCAGCACTGAACCTTGCTGGATACCCCACTAGTCACTGCCTACCATTCTGAAAAGGACCCATTTATTCCTACTCTTTGCTTCCTGTCTGCCAACGAGTTCTCTATCCACGTCAATACATTACCCCCAATACCATGTGTTTTAATTTTGCACACTAATCACTTGTATGGGACCTTGGCAAAAGCCTTTTGAAAGTCCAAATACACCACATCCACTGGTTCTCCCTTATCCATTCTACTAGTTACATCCTCAAAACATTCTGGAAGATTTGTTAAGCATGATTTCCCATGCTGACTTGAACCGATCCTGTCACTGCTTCCCAAATACATCTGCTATTACATCTTTAATAATTATTTCCAACATTTTGCCCATTACTGATGTCAGACTAACCTACCTATAATTCCCTGTTTTTTCTCTCTCTCCCTTTTTAAAACTTGGGGTTACATTAGCTTTCCTCCAATCCATAGGAACTGATCCAGAGTCAATCGAATGTTGGAAAATGATCACCAATGCATCCACTATTTCGAAGGCCACTTCCTTAAGTACTCTGGGATGCAGACTCTCGGGCCCTGGGGGTTTATCGGCCTTCAATCCAATCAATTTCCCTAATAAAATTTCCTGACTAATAAGGATTTCCTTCAGTTCCTCCTTCTCGCTAGACCCTCGGTCCCCTCGTATTTCCGGAAGGTTATTTGTGTCTTCCTTAGTGAAGACAGAACCAAAGTATTTGTTCAATTGGTCTGCCATTTCTTTGTTCCCCATTATAAATTCATCTGATTCTGACTGCAAGGGACCTACGTTTGTCTTCACTAATCCTTTTCTCTTTGCAAAAGCTTCTATAGATATATGGTCAGTTTTTATGTTCACTGCAAGCTTACTCTCATACTCTATTTTCCCCTTCCTAATTAAACCCTTTGCCCTTCTCTGCTGAATTCTAAATTTCTCCCAGTCTTCAGGGTTGCTGCTTTTTCTGGCCAATTTATGTGCCTCTTCCTTGAATTTAACACTATCCCTAATTTCTCGTTAGCCACGGTTGAGCCACCATCCCGGTTTTATTTTACGCCAGCCAAAAGACAGAAAGATGAGGAAAAGTGGAGGGCAGAGAAACCCAAGGCAAAGAACAAAAAGGGCCACTGTACAGCAAAATTCTAGAAGGACAAAGGGTGTTAAAAAAGCAAGCCTGAAGGCTTTGTGTCTTAATGCAAGGAGTATCCGCAATAAGGTGGATGAATTAACTGTGCAAATAGATGTTAACAAATATGATGTGATTGGGATTACGGAGACGTGGCTCCAGGATGATCAGGGCTGGGAACTCAACATCCAGGGGTATTCAACATTCAGGAAGGATAGAATAAAAGGAAAAGGAGGTGGGGTAGCATTGCTGGTTAAAGAGGAGATTAATGCAATAGTTAGGAAAGACATTAGCTTGGATGATGTGGAATCTATATGGGTAGAGCTGCAGAACACTAAAGGGCAAAAATCGTTAGTGGGAGTTGTGTACAGACCTCCAAACAGTAGTAGTGATGTTGGGGAGGGCATCAAACAGGAAATTAGGAGTGCATGCAATAAAGGTGCAGCAGTTATAATGGGTGACTTTAATATGCACATAGATTGGGCTAGCCAAACTGGAAGCAATACGGTGGAGGAGGATTTCCTGGAATGCATAAGGGATGGTTTTCTAGACCAATATGTCGAGGAACCAACTAGGGGAGAGGCCATCTTAGACTGGGTGTTGTGTAATGAGAGAGGATTAATTAGCAATCTCATTGTGCGAGGCCCCTTGGGGAAGAGTGACCATAATATGGTGGAATTCTGCATTAGGATGGAGAATGAAACAGTTAATTCAGAGACCATGGTCCAGAACTTAAAGAAGGGTAACTTTGAAGGTATGAGGCATGAATTGGCTAAGATAGATTGGCGAATGATACTTAAGGGGTTGACTGTGGATGGGCAATGGCAGACATTTAGAGACCGCATGGATGAATTACAACAATTGTACATTCCTGTCTGGCGTAAAAATAAAAAAGGGAAGGTGGCTCAACCGTGGCTATCTAGGGAAATCAGGGATAGTATTAAAGCCAAGGAAATGGTATACAAATTGGCCAGAAATAGCAGCGAACCTGGGGACTGGGAGAAATTTAGAACTCAGCAGAGGAGGACAAAGGGTTTGATTAGGGCAGGGAAAATGGAGTACGAGAAGAAGCTTGCAGGGAACATTAAGGCGGATTGCAAAAGTTTCTATAGGTATGTAAAGAGAAAAAGGTTAGTAAAGACAAACGTAGGTCCCCTGCAGTCAGAATCAGGGGAAGTCATAACGGGGAACAAAGAAATGGCAGACCAATTGAACAAGTACTTTGGTTCAGTATTCACTAAGGAGGACACAAACAACCTTCCGGATATAAAAGTGGTCAGAGGGTCTAGTAAGGAGGAGGAACTGAGAGAAATCTTTATTAGTCGGGCTATTGTGTTGGGGAAATTGATGGGATTGAAGGCCGATAAATCCCCAGAGCCTGATGGACTGCATCCCAGAGTACTTAAGGAGGTGGCCTTGGAAATAGCGGATGCATTGACGGTCATTTTCCAACATTCCATTGACTCTGGATCAGTTCCTATCGAGTGGAGGGTAGCCAATGTAACCCCACTTTTTAAAAAAGGAGGGAAGAGAGAAAGCAGGGAATTATAGACCGGTCAGCCTGACCTCAGTAGTGGGTAAAATGATGGAATCAATTATTAAGGATGTCATAGCAGCGCATTTGGAAAATGGTGACATGATAGGTCCAAGTCAGCATGGATTTGTGAAAGGGAGATCATGCTTGACAAATCTTTTGGAATTTTTTGAGGATGTTTCCAATAAAGTGGACAAAGGAGTACCAGTTGATGTGGTATATTTGGACTTTCAGAAGGCTTTCGACAAGGTCCCACACAGGAGATTAATGTGCAAAGTTAAAGCACATGGGATTGGGGGTAGTGTGCTGACATGGATTGAGAACTGGTTGTCAGACAGGAAGCAAAGAGTAGGAGTAAATGGGTACTTTTCGGAATGGCAGGCAGTGACTAGTGGGGTACCGCAGGGTTCTGTGCTGGGGCCCCAGCTGTTTACATTGTACATTAATGATTTAGATGAGGGGATTAAATGTAGTATCTCCAAATTTGCGGATGACACTAAGTTGGGTGGCAGTGTGAGCTACGAGGAGGATGCTATGAGGCTACAGAGTGACTTGGATAGGTTAGGTGAGTGGGCAAATGCGTGGCAGATGAAGTATAATGTGGATAAATGTGAGTTATCCACTTTGGTGGAAAAACAGAGAGACAGACTATTATCTGAATGGTGACAGATTAGGAAAAGGGAAGGTACAACGAGACCTGGGTGTCATGGTACATCAGTCATTGAAGGTTGGCATGCAGGTACAGCAGACGGTTAAGAAAGCAAATGGCATGTTGGCCTTCATAGCGAGGGGATTTGAGTACAGGGGCAGGGAGGTGTTGCTACAGTTGTACAGGGCCTTGGTGAGGCCACACCTGGAGTATTGTGTACAGTTTTGGTCTCCTAACTTGAGGAAGGACATTCTTGCTATTGAGGGAGTGCAGCGAAGATTCACCAGACTGATTCCCGGGATGGTGGGACTGACCTATCAAGAAAGACTGGATCAACTGGGCTTGTATTCACTGGAGTTCAGAAGAGTGAGAGGGGACCTCATAGAAACGTTTAAAATTCTGACGGGTTTGGACAGGTTGGATGCAGGAAGAATGTTCCCAATGTTGGGGAAGTCCAGAACCAGGGGTCACAGTCTAAGGATAAGGGGTAAGCCATTTAGGACCGAGATAAGGAGAAACTTCTTCACCCAGAGAGTGGTGAACCTGTGGAATTCTCTACCACAGAAAGTAGTTGAGGCCAATTCACTAAATATATTCAAAAGGGAGTTAGATGAAGTCCTTACTACTCGGGGGATCAAGGGGTATGGCGTGAAAGCAGGAAGTGGGTACTGAAGTTTTATGTTCAGCCATGAACTCATTGAATGGCGGTGCAGGCTAGAAGGGCTGAATGGCCTGCTCCTGCACCTATTTTCTATGTTTCTATGATGTACAATTGTTGAAGTTCATCCATGTGATCTTTAAATGTCTGCCATTGCCTATCCACCGTCAACCCCTTAAGTATCATTCACCAGTCTATCCTAGCCAATTCACGTCTCATACCATCGAAGTTACCTTTCTTTAAGTTCAGGACCCTAGTCTCTGAATTAACTGTGTCACTCTCCATCTTGATGAAGAATTCTACCATGTTATGGTCACTCTTCCCCAAGGGGCCTCGCACGACAAGATTGCTAATTAATCCTCTCTCATTACATAAGACCCAGTCTAGGATGGCCTGCTTTCTAGTTGGTTCCTCAACATATTGGTCTAGAAAACCTTCCCTTATATACACTCCAGGAAATCCTCCTCCACCGTACTGCTACCAGTTTGGTTAGCCCAATCTATATGGATTTGGGCCAATAAGCAGCATTTGAAGTTCCACAACCGAAAACCAGGTCAAACCTTCGCAACCCCTCCATACCTAGTTGGGATTTGTGGTGGACAATTGAGCAACTAACAGGAAGAGGAGGCTCTTTGAATATCCCCATCTCGACTATGGCAGAGCCCAGCATGTGAGTGCAAAGGACAAGGCCAAATCCCCATCGAACAACATTCTGGGGGTCACCATTGACCTGAAAATAAACTGGACCAAATAAATGCTGTGGCTACCAGAGCAGGTCAAAGGCTGGGTATTCATTCGGTGACAAATGACTCCCAAAAGCCTCCACCACCTACAAGGCACAAGTCAAGGATGTGATGGATTACTCTCCACTTGCCTGGATGGGTGTAGCTGCAACAATATTCAAAAAGCTCGACACCATCCAGGACAAAGCAGACCACATGATCAGCACATCCTCCACCACCAGCATGCCGTGTTGCAGTGTGGACTATCTACTCGATGCACTGTCGCAATTTGCCACAGCTTCTTCAGCAGCATCTCCTGAACCCACATCCTACAACACCACAAAAGATAAGGGCAGCAGGTGCATGTGAAAACCATCACCTCCACGTTTCCCTCCAAGTCTATCGACTCTGGATCAGTTCCTATGGACTGGAGGGTAGCTATTGTAACACCACTTTTTTAAAAAAGGGAGACAAAACGGATAATTATAGACCGGTTAGCCTGACATCAGTAGTGGGGAAAATGTTGGAATCAGTTATTAAATATGAAATAGCAGCGCATTTGGAAAGCAGTGACAGGATCGGTCCAAGTCAGCATGGATTTATGAAAGGGAAATCATGCTCAACAAATCTTCTGGAATTTTTTGAGGATGTAACGAGAAGAGTGGACAAGGGAGAACCAGTGAATATGGTGTATTTGGATTTTCAAAAGGCTTTTGACAAGGTCCCACACAAGAGATTGGTGTGCAAAATCAAAGCACATGGTATTGGGGGTAATGTACTGACGTGGATAGAGAACTCGTTGGCAGATAGGAAACAGAGAGTCAGGATAAACGGCTCCTTTTCAGAATGGCAGGGAGTGACTAGTGGGGTGCCACAGGGCTCAGTGCTGGGACCCCAGCTCTTTACAATATATATTAATGATTTAGATGAAGGAATTGACTGTAATATCTCCAAGTTTGCAGATGACACTAAACTGGGTGGCGGTGAGCTGTGAGGAGGACGCTAAGAGGCTGCAGGGTGACTTGGACAGGTTAGGTGAATGGGAAAATGCATGGCAGATGCAGTATAATGTGGATAAGTGTGAGGTTATCCACTTTTGGGGCAAAACCACGAAGGCAGAATATTATCTGAATGGCGGCAGATTAGGAAAACGAGACCTGGGTGTCATGGTTCATCAGTCATTGAAAGTTGGCATGCAGGTACAGCAGGCGGTGCAGAAGGCAAATGGCATGTTGGCCTTCATAGCTAAGGGATTTGCGTATAGGAGCAGGGAGGTCTTATTGCAGTTGTATAGGTCCTTGGTGAGGCCTCACCTGGAATATTTTGTTCCGTTTTGGTCCCCTAATCTGAGGAAGAACGTTCTTGCTATTGAGGAAGTGCAACGAAGGTTCACCAGAATGATTCCCGGGATGGTTGGACTGACATATGAGGAGAGATTGGATCAACTGGGCCTTTATACACTGGAATTTAGAAAGATGAGAGGGGATCTCATAGAAACATATAAGATTCTGACGGGACTAGACAAGATTGTTCCCGATGTTGGGGAAGTCCAGAACCAGGAGACACAGTCTTAGGATAAGGGGTAGGCCATTTAGGACTGAGATGAGGAGAAACTTCTTCACTCAGAGTTGTTAACCTGTGGAATTCCCTACCGCAGAGAGGTGCTGAGTATATCCAAAAAACTGGCATTAAGAGAGAGTTAGATATGGCCCTTACGGAAAAAGGGATCAAGAGGTATGGAGAGAAAGCAGGAAAGGGGTACTGAGGGAATGATCAGCCATGATCTTATTGAATGGTGGTGCAGGCTCGAAGGGCCGAATGGCCTACTCCTGCACCTATTTTCTATGTTTCTCAGTCTCATACACTATCCTGACTTCGACATACATCACTGTTCCTTCATCGTTTCTGGGTTAAAATCAAGGAACTCCCTATCTAACCATATTGTGGAAGTACCTTCACCACATGGACTTCAGCTGTTCAAGAAGGCTGCCCACCACAACATAAAGGGCAACTCGGGATGGGCAATAAAGGACAGCCTTGACAGCAGTGCCCATATCCAGGGAATAAATAAGACAAAAAAATTAAAGAGTAACAAAATGCTCCTACTTGAATAGCAGTTCACTTTGTGTCGATTGCAGCTCGTGGGGTCAGTGAACAGAGCACTCAAGATTTCAAGTCTGGAGGAGATGAAGGCATGGATGAATGTTTCAGCTGCTGTAGGAGTGAGAGACAGATGGAGATGAGAAACATTACAGAAGGTGGAATCAGCAGTTTAGAAATGGATAATGTTATGTCTCAAATAAAGCAATGTGACTGAGTACTGTAGACTTGAGTAAGTGTGACCTTAGTCTCTTTATTCTGCCTCGAGTGCAGGCACATGCATGGGAGGCCTGCTTATATGCAGTGCTCCCAAGGGATGCTGGGATCACTTGCGACTCCAACAGATGCGCCCTCTGGTGGCGGTAGAATGCTGGTTACAAGGTGTTGCATACATAACAGATAGGCTATGAGATTTGAGGCTCAGCTCAGACTCTAACAGAACACCAAGGTTAACACGATTTGCTTCTGTGGAAGATAAATGCCAATATAAACTAGTTGTGCCAAATTGACGGTTTCCAAGTTGTAACTTCTATGTATTTTATCGAGCATTTCACAAGTATGATGCACTCAGGGCCAGGGTGCAGAGCTAAAAAGAGAGCTATAGTGTAAAAAGCAAAATACTGCGCATGCTGGAAATGTAAAATAAAAACAACAGCAAATGCTGGAAATACACAGCAGGTCAGACAGCATTTGGGGAGCGAGAAAGAATGTTCACACTTCAGGTCAATGAATTTTCATCAGATCTCAAAAAAGTTAGAGATGCAACAGGTTTTAAGCAAATGCAGAGGCAAGTAAAGGACAGAGGAGAGGAAATAACAAAAAGGGACAGCTCTTGGATAGGGAGGATGCAAGGTAAAAGGGGATGGTAATGGGACAAGTAAAGATGGGTCTACAGGTAGTGTAAATGGGAATAGCAGAATCATTACCAACTCTCTTTCCCCCTTAGGCAGTCCCACAGAGTCGAGGATGACTTGCTTCCACACTGAGTTCTCAGGTGACTGATTCGTCTAATGCGGGACCCACAGTCTCTGTCACAGGTGTGGCAGACGTTGGGGTATTTGGGTTGTTGTGCACGCCTTCTACTGTTTGCGCGTGGCTTCCGTGTGCTCCCGGTGAAGAGACTCGAGGTGTTCGCCGCCTTCCCGGATGCTTCTCCTCCACTTTGAGCGGTCTTGGACCAGGAATTCCCAGGTGTCGGTGGGGATGCTGCACTTTTTCCAAGGATGCTTTGAGGGTGCCCTTGAAGCGTTTCCTCTGCCTATCTGGGACTCATTTGCCATGTCGGAGCTCTGAGCAGAGCACTTGTTTTGGAAGTCTAGTATCAGGCATGCGGACAATGTGACCCATCCATCGGAGCTGATCGAGCACGGTCAATGCTTTGATGCTGGCCTGAGCAAGAACACCAATGTTGGTGCGCCCATCCTGCCAATGGATTTGCAGGATCTTGCTGAGGCAGCATTGGTAGTACTTCTCCATATTCTGGGTTGCTTGCGTTTGCGTACACTCACGAGGTCCAGCTCCAAACCATCACCAACACCTTCACCGAAGCGTACAAGAGTGTGGGCCTTACACTAAACATTAGTAAGACAAAGGTTCTCTCCCAACCTGCCCCGCCACACAGTACTGCCCCCCGATTATCAAGATCCATGACGAGGTCTTGGACAACGTGGACCATTTTCCCTCCCTCGGGAGCTGACTGTCAACAAGGACAGATATCAACGACGAGGTCCAACACCACCTTCAGTGTGCCAGCGCAGCCTTTGGTCACCTGTGGAAGACAGTGTTTGAAGACCAGGCCCTCAAACCCTGCACCAAGCACATGGTCTACAGAGCAGTAGTTATATCCACCCTCCTATATGCTCACAGACATTCCCAACATTCTGTTGCTGTCCGAAAAAATAGCATGCGTTTATGATCTGATATTCATTAAACTCAATGGTGAGTCTGGAACATTGTAAAGTCCCTAATCAAAAGATGAGGTGCTGTTCCTTGAGCTTCAATGGAATGCGTTCTCTCTGATCATGGTATTCACAGAAAAGGGAAGTTGTTGTTGTTGTGGGCTGGTGCCTGGGATAGGTATTCCCGATCAGTCCACAGCCAGTGGAATGGTCTGTAACCCTAGCGTCGCCTGCTTTATTCTTCCACCAAACTCAGAAGCCTTCTCCGCTTTGCTAGATTTACCACACTTCCCTCTCCCTCTGCTGTTCTACCGTAACCATTTACACATCTTCTAGGTCTCAGATACATCTTACATTTCTCTCATTTCTTTTATTATTGTCTCCTTTTGTCAAACCATCACTTCTGTCATTTACTAATCTCCTGTCCTCTACCTAATCATTGGTCATTTGTTTCTTTTCTCCCTGCTCCTTTTCTCTGGTTCTGTTCATCCTTATAAGCTGTTCACCTGCAACATCTCCCAGTTCTGATGAAAGGTCATCGATCCGAAACATTGGGCCCAACTTTGCCCAACCCCTTTTTTCGTCGCACTTACCTTAAGTGCAGCGACTTTACACACTGGAAAGGGCGCCGGAAAAAAGGGGCCCCATCCTGGCCGCTCTTCCCGACTCCCGAGAGTCATTCTGAAGTGGGGGGCGGAGCAACAGGCCAGCGCCGAAAACACAGTGCCGGCACTTGTGCACATGCTCCTGCCCTCCCAGCATGTCCTGCGGGCTTTGAACAGGACCCGATACTCGGAGGTCCTATCCCCGGCTGAAGGGACTCCCCAATCTCGCCGCACCCTATCCCCGGCCGAGTGGCTTACCGCACCGGCCGGCCGAGTTCCCGGGCAAGGTAGGACTTTGGTTTTATTTTTTATTTATTGGTTGTGCTTGAGAGTTTTGATTGGGGTGGGGGGGGCGGGGAGAGGAGGAGTGTTTTGGCGGGGGGTCGGGAAAAAGAGAGGGGGAAAGAGTGTTTTGCATACTATCTCTCTCTCTCTCTCTGGCTAACCCGCCCCCCCCCCCCCGGCAGGTGAGCCAGCAGCTCGCATTTCTCCGGTAGGATTTACTTCATTTTTATTCGTATTTTAATTGTTTGAGCTTTTCCTTCCAATGTTTGGTGCTTGGTTGTTGGTTGTTGAGGTCCTCTCCAGTTCCCTTCCCTCCCCTAATGTCTGCCGAATGTGCGCTGCTTTTTCTTCACTGCCCGCAAGGTTTTACAGAGCTGGCCACATACGCTGACCAAAGTCGATTTGGAGTAAGTTTTTGCTGGCCAAAGTGGCATAAATGGCCAAAACTGGCCTAAGTGTCTGGGAATGCCACCTTTTGGAAAAAAAACTGACCTAAAAAAAAATCGTACCTAACAGACTTAATCTGGAGCAAACTTTGGGGGGAAAACTTACGCCAGAAAAAACTTAGTCCAAAAAAACTGATTCAAGTCATGGCCAAAGTTGGGCCCATTAACCCTACCTTTCTCTCGCCACAGATACTGCCTAACCTGCTGAGCGTTTGTTTTTATTTCAGATTTCCAATATTGGCAGTATTTTGCTTTATGTTTCATTATTTACCTCTGCCTATCATTTAAGTTAATAATTTCATTTACAAGAACAGAGAGGAAATAAACAACCATTGTTCAGTCTACACAAGTAGCCAGAGACAATTGTGCTTTTAAAAAAAAAACAGGTGCTTTATAATTCAGCACACCTCAGGTCATAATACACAAGTGATATTGTATTTAAAGCACCAGACTTAAAAATGAAAAAATACAAGGCTATTGTTTAAACTGTCGATTATGCAATTTAAGTTTGGTATCTCACATACCTCCACCTGCACAATTCAAAAATTCCCAAAATTGCATTGTTCGCTGTAGAATATAACTCTTCTGTACAGGGTATCGGAGCCTGTTCACTGTGCTGTTATCAAATACAAATCCTTTCTTGATTAGCATTCCACCATGTTTCAGGAACATCGTGACTGAAAGACAGATCAAAACATGTCCCAGTACGGAAGGAACATTTTTCCAAGTACAATCGATTCCTTTGGAGTGAGTAATCCGCAGCATTATGCTTTGCAGTTGGGTAATTACTTTCTTTTTCATGAGATGGTAATTATTTCACCAGATATTTCAAGATAACCCACTGATCAGACTGCTGTTCCTTGTAAAATATTTTTATAATGCAAAATAACCTAAGGACTAAAATAAATTGTTAGTTTCCAGTCAATGCAACACAGCACTAGCACTAGGAAGGGAAGAAAAAAAAACGAACATTAAAACCAGAACAGTTCAACTGCAGTGAAGCCTGTAAATTACGGTCACCCAAGGGACGAGAATCAGCTGTCCAATTTTTGCAGGTGTCCTTATTTTCAAAATGGTCATTGTATGTACCGTATGAAAACAACAGGAACAATGGCTGCAGAGGTGATTCAAACCCCGATACCGGCATGGACAGCTGCCGTGAGGGAGGGGGGGGGTGGGGGTTTCAAACCCCGATACCGGCATGGACAAAAAAAAAAGAATCCAGAAGCAATTCATCAGTCATCACAATCTTCAGGCTCAGATACAGTGTGTTCTACTGAATCTAAATGTGGTAGAGAAGCGAAGGGTTCTGAGAGTACAAATACACAAATCACTAAAAGTAGCGATACAGGTTAATGAGGCCATGAAAGAGAGTAAACCAAGTACCAGGGTTTATTTCTAGAGGGATGGAATTGAAAAGTAGTGAAGTTATGCTAAACTTGTATCAAACTTTAGCTAGTCCACACAGTTCCGATCGCTAGATTATAAAACAGTCTATCGACTCTGGATCAGGGCCTTAGTGAGGCCTCACCTGGAATATTGTGATCAGTTTTGGGTCTCCTAATCTGAGGAAGGAAGTCCTTGCTATTGAGGGAGTGCAGCGAAGGTTCACCAGACTAATTCCAGGGATGGCTGGACTGTCATATGAGGAGAGACTGGATCAACTGGGCCTTTATTCACTGGAATTTAGAAGGATGAGAGGGGATCTCATAGAAACATAAAATTCTGACGGGACTGGACAGGTTAGATGCGGAAGAATGTTCCCGATGTTGGGGAAGTCCAGAACCAGGGGACATAGTCTTAGGATAAGGGGTAGGCCATTTAGGACTGAGATGAGGAGAAACTTCTTCACTCACGAGAGTTGTTAACCTGTGGAATTCCCTGCCGCAGAGAGTTGTTGATGCCAGTTCATTGGATATATTCAAGAGGGAGTTAGATATGGCCCTTACGGCTAAGGGGATCATGGGGTATGGAGAGAAAGTAGGAAAGGAGTACTGAGGAATATGATCAACCATGATCTTATTGAATGGTGGTGCAGGCTCGAAGGGCCGAATGGCCTACTCCTGCACCTATTTTCTATGTTTCTGAAAGGCACTGGAGAGGGTGCAAGGATGATACCTAAAATGCAAGGTTATACTGATCAGGAAAGAATGAACAGGCTGTGGTTCTTTTCTCTAGAAAAGAGAAGGCTGATGGGGTGAGCTAATACAGTACAGATCTTTAAAATTATGATGGTTTTGATGAGGAATTCAGAAGGAACTTCTTTACCCAGAGAGTGGCGAGAATGTGAACTCGCTACCACAGCGGAGCAGTTGACGCAAATAGTATAGATGGATTAAAGGGGAAGCTAGTTAAGCAGATGGAGGAAAGGAAATAGAGGGTTATACTCAGTTAGATGAGGAAGAATGGGAAGACACTATTGGGATGGACTAGATGGGCTGAAAGGCTTGTTTCAGTGCTATTTCTTCTTAATTCTATGCAAGATTTTAAACTGTGATGTCAGGCTGTGTCCCATGTTTTAAGGTGTAAATGGACTTGGTACATTATAGTTCGTAATTTGCGAATCTGCCTTAGTTTTCAGAGTGCCTCTTGCATCTTTTACAATACAAGTTATTTGGCACCGCCACCAAGTGTCCATTTGTTGCAGATGTGTCGTGTAATGAGAGAGGATTAATAAGCAATCTTGTTGTGCGTGGCCCCTTGGGGAAGAGTGACCATAATATGGTAGAATTCTTCATTAAGATGGAGAGTGACACAATTAATTCAGAGACTAGGGTCCGGAACTTAAAGAAAGCTAACTTCAATGGTACGAAAGGTGAATTGGTGAGGATAGACTGGCGCATGATACTTTAAGGGTTGAGGGTGGATAGGCAATGGCAGACACTTAAGGATCACATGGAAGAACTTCAACAATTGTATATCCCTGTCTGGAGTAAAAATAAAACGGGAAAGGTGGCTCAACCGTGGCTAACAAGGGAAATTAGGAAGCGTGTTAAAACCAAGGCAGAGGCATATAAATTGGCCAGAAAAAGTAGCAAACCTGAGGACTGGGAGGAATTTAGAATTCAGCAGAGGAGGACAAAGGGCTTAATTAGGAGGGGGAAAAGAGAGTATGAGTGTAAGTTTGCAGGGAACATAAAAACTGACTACAAAATCTTCTATAGAAATGGGAAGAGAAATAGATTAGTGAAGACAAATGTAGGTCCCTTGCAGTCAGAATCAGGTGTATTTATAATGGGGAACAAAGAAATGGCAGACCAATTGAACAAATACTTTGGTTTTGTCTTCACTAAGGAAGACACAAATAACCTTCCGGAAATACTAGGAGACCGAGGGTCAAGCAAGAAGGAGGAACTGAAGGAAATCCTTATTAGTCAGGAAATTGTGTTCGGGAAACTGATGGGATTGAAGGTCGATGAATCCCCAGGGCCTGATAGTCTGCATCCCAGAGTACTTAAGGAAGTTGCACTAGAAATAGTGGATGCATTGGTGGTCATTTTCCAATATTCTATAGACACTGGATCAGTTCCTATGGATTGGTGGGTAGCTAATGTAACCCCACTTTTTTTTTTAAAAAGGGAGACAGAAAACAGGGAATTATAGACCGGCTAGCCCGACATCGGTAGTTGACAAAATGTTGGAATCAATTATTAAAGACGTAATAACAGCGCATTTGGAAAGCAGTGACAGGATCGGTCCAAATCATGCTTAACAAATCTTCTAGAATTTTTTGAGGATGTACCTAGTAGAGTGGACAAGGAAGGACCAGTGGATGTGGTGTATTTGGGCTTTCAAAAGGCTTTTGACACAAGAGATTATTGTGCAAAATTAAAGCACATGGTATTGGGTAATGTATTGACATGGGAGAGAACTGGTTGGCAGACAGGAAGCCAAGAGTAGGAATAAACAAGACCTTTTCAGAATGGCAGACAGTGGCGAGTGGGGTACCGCAAGGTTCAGTGCTGGGACCCCAGCTATTTACATTAATGATTTAGACAAAGGAATTGAATGTAATATCTCCAAGTTTGCAGATGACACGAAGCTGGGTGGCAGTGTGAGCTATGAGAAGGATGCTAAGAGGCTGCAGGGTGACTTGGACAGGTTAGGTGAGTGGGAAAGTGCATGGCAGATGCAATATAATGTAGATAAATGTGAGGTTATCCACTTTGGTGGCAAAAACAGGAAGACCAATTATCTGAATGGTGACAGATTAGGAAATGGGGAGGTGCAACGAGACCTGGGTGTCATGGTACATCAGTCATTGAAAGTTGACATGCAGGTACAGCAAGCGGTGAAGGCGGCAAATGGCATGTTGGCCTTCATAGAGAGATGATTTGAGTATAGGAGTAGGGAGGTCTTACTGCAGTTGTACAGGGCCTTGGTGAGGCCACACCTTGAAGAACATTCTTGCTACTGAAGGAGTGCAGCGAAAGTTCACCAGACTGATTCCTGGGATAGCAGTACTGACATATGAAGAAAGACTGGATCGACTAGGCTTATATTCACTGGAATTTAGAAGAATGAGAGGGGATCTCATAGAAACATAGATTCTGACGGGATTGGACAGGTTAGATGCAGGAAGAATGTTCCCGATGTTGGGGAAGTCCAGGGGTCACAGTCTAAGGATAAGTGGTAAGCCATTTAGGACCGAGATGACGAGAAACTTCTTCACCCAGAGAATTGTGAACCTGTGGAATTCTCTACCACAGAAGGTTGTTGAGGCCAGTTCGTTAGATATATTCAAAAGGGAGTTAGATGTGGCCCTTACGGCTGAAGGGATCAAGGGGTATGGAGAGAATGCAGGAATGGGGTCCTGAAGTTGCATGATCAGCCATGATCATATTGAATGGTGGTGCAGGCTCGAAGGGCCGAATGGCCTACTCCTGCACCTATTTTCTATGTTTCTATGTCTTGATCTAAGTGATCTCAATCAGGGGCAGCAATTAAATGTTGAAATTAGCCACAGTGCCACTGCGCGAGGGAAGAGGAGGGGATAAGAGTGGCCGAAATCAATCAGGTGCCTACTCCTGGTTTCCAGTGATCCCTGCTAGAAGATGTACTTATATAATTCAGTTGTGATATGCTCTGTAATGTAGTCTGCCAGCGCACAATCTCTGAACTTGCACAAGAGCCCTCTAATGCAGAATTACCAAGGGCCTGCTGCCACCCACAGAAACATATTTCACCAAGTGTCATCAGCTTAAAGAAAGGGGAGGGAGTCTTAAATTTATTCAATGTCCCAGCTTCCACAGCTCTCTGAGGCAGCGAATTCCACAGATTAACAACCTTCAGAAGAAATTTCTCCTCATCTCTGTTTTAAATGGGCAGCCCCTTATTCTAACATCATGCCCTAGTTCTAGTTTCCCCCAATCAGTAGAAACATCCTCTCTGCATCCACCTTGTCCAGCCCCCTCATAATTTTATACGTTTCTATAAGATCACCTCTCATTCTTCTGAATTCCAATGAGTAGAGGCCCAACCTACTCAACCTTTCCTCATAAGTCAACCCTCTCATCCCCAGAATCAACCGAGTGAACCTTCTCTGAACTGCCTCCAAAGCAAGTATTTCCTTTCTTAAATATGGAAACCAAAACTGCACGCAGTATTCCAGGCCTCACCAATACCTTATATACCTGTAGCAAGACTTCATTGCTTTTATACTCCACCCCCTTTGCAATAAAGGCCAAGATACCATTGGCCTTCCTGATCACTTGCTGTACCTGCATACTAACCTTTTGTGTTTCATGCACAAGTACCCCCAGGTCCCACTGTATTGCGGCATTTTATAATCTTTCTCCAGTTAAACAATAACTTGCTCTTTGATTTTTTTTTTCTGCCTAGGTGCATGACCTTACATTTTCCAACATTATACTCTATCTACCAAATTTTTGCCCTCTCACTTAGCCTGTCTATGTACTTTTGCAGATTTTTTGTGTCCTCTTCACACATTGCTTTCCCTCCCATCTTTGTATCGTCAGCAAACTTGGCTACGTTACACTCAGTCCCTTCTTCCTGGTTGCCAACCAGAGAATGAACCATTTATCCTGACTCTGTTTTCTGTTAGTTAACCAATCCTCTATCCATGCTAATATATTACCCCCAACCCAGTGAACTTTTATCTTGTGCAGTAACCCTTTATGTGGCACCTTGTCAAATGCCTTCTGGAAGTCCAAATACACCACATCCACTGGTTCCCGTGGATGTCCTATATTTAAAAAGTTCTATTTACAGGTTTTGTTTAAACTGAATAGGGTATGCAATATTTTACAGGCATAATTATGTCGAAAGTTCCTTCAGGTGCCTTGCTGTAAATATTTTACTTTGTTACATTAGTAACCAATAAACCTCAAGTCTCCTGCTGACATGAACCTCTTACCAGTTGCTGTTGTGGACTCAAATGCAGCTTGTTTCAAACTTTCCTTTGCTTCTCTGAAGACACAAGCATTCATTTTCAAAACAGATTTAAGACAAGTTTTACCCACTAAGTGTTGCCAATCGGCGATTTAGCATAAATGTAGGAAAAATTGCACTTAAGCCAATCAAGTTGCACCAATACATTTAATGTTGCATAATACTCACATTGCACTTCAAATTGACTCCAGCATCAATGACAGATATTCACTCAAGACTTGACCTTAATGTTATGCTCAAAATGCTCTCAGATACAAAATCATTTTGTGAGAATAAAATCTATAGTTGTACTCTCTGTTCTTAACAGATCAAGTAGTACAGGTTGAACGTCTTAAAACTGACACTCTTATCTGGCAACCTCCCTTGTCCGGGATCATTCCCGGCCCCGGGGGGCATACGCACAGAACGTGCCCGGGTCGTTGACAGCAGCGTCGTCAGAATTACCCTTCATCGACGTTTAATACAGCAGCAGCTTTCGGTTCTTTAAATCTTTCCTCCTCTGTCTGGCCCCCCCATCCCAAAACGGTCGCTGGGCCCGAAATGCTGCACAGTAGACTTCTGCACAACGTCGTTGTCAGCAGCATTGTCAGCAGTGAGTGAATCAGGATTAAATGCGGCGCAGCGCATGCGCAAATCCAGCTTCAGGATCAGGACGCTATCTTGTGAGACAACTTTCAATAAAGCAGCGCAGAGAATGAGCATGGCGGGAGTTTTGGAGTCAGAGCATGGCAGAGGCTGTCAGGGGCACGAGCACCGTCATCAGGACTGGGTAAGTCAAGGATCGGCATGACTCCTGTCGTCCGGCAAATTTGCTTGTCTGGCACAGGCCAGGTCCCGAGGGTGCCGGCTAAGAGAGGTTCAACCTGTACAAAGATTTATACACACCACAATTATGCTTTATTGAATTCCTTGTGACACATTGCAAACAATACCAGGTCAGCAAACCAATTTCTCGGCATCTTAGTAGTTGGTGTTCATTTTACAATTATCGCCATCAACCCATGCTTTGATTATGTTTTGCTAGCAAGGAAGAATTTGCCCGTTACAACCACAAAGAACATTGTGCTGTTCATGGGGGAAATAAAGTAGCTTTACTGCATAATTTAGCTAAACATTCTTGAAATGATCACAGGGTTTGTTTATGGAAATAAGGAAAGCAAGGCTTAACCCCACCCGATCCTGGCACATAGAACCTCAATTGTACAATTTTTCTTCCTCTCTCTCTCAATGGTCTAAAAATCCTTACTTCAGTAAGGATTTCGGTACAGGGTCTCTATATAAAGAAATTGACTACTGCTTCCACCTATGTAATTCTCTGTCATACACTTCGATGGTTAAAATCACAAAATATCATTCACAGATTTACATATAGTACCAGGAACTGTTGCAAGCTGCTTTCTTAATTAGCAGTGTATATGCTAGCATTTAACAAGAAATTTCTGTCATAGTTTTGGACTAAAAGTAGGAGCATCAGATTACTCATGGTTAATTTTTTTTTCTTGGGACGTGAGCAGCACTGGCAAGGCAGTATTTATTAACCATTCGTAGCTGCACGGAGATATTGAGAGTCAAAACACACATTCAAACACAGGCAAGATTGAGGTAGCAGGTTCCCTCCCCTGAAAGACATTCGTAAACCAGTTACTATTTTAGGATAATCAGGCAGATTCCATGGTCATTTTCTGAACCTACTCTCACACTACCAGATTTAGTGAATTCAATTTCACAATTTGCCACTGTGGAATTTGAACTCTTAACCTCCAGGTTACTTGTCTGGTAACATAACCACTAGGCTACCATATCCATAATTCTATACTTCTGTGCTGTCTCTGACTTCAAATCAGCAACAGGAACCTAGATTTAAGTCATGCAATGGGAGGGAGAGTTGCTGCTTAATTAACACAGGGCTGGAGGATCAAATGTTCTTGGGCGTTTCCCTTGATTTAAAAATCAGATACAGCCTACCAAGATAGAGAGAGATGTCTTAAAATCAGGAGCGTGAACTTTACTCAGGAAGAGGAGGCCTATTTAAATATCACAAAGCTGGAGCAGCAAAACAGAACAACTGACACCAAGAGCAGATAGAAATATACTAGTTAAGAAAGAGGAGAAAATATATTTAAGGACATCCATGTTAACATGAAAGGACAAATGTTGACATAAAAGGTACAATTTTTTGTAAATGCATTCTCCTTCAGCTTAAAGGAGTGTCATGAATTTTTGGGAGGTGGGTCATCTTATATGCAAGTAAATACAGTAGTTTGAGGTGCGTTTGTTTCCAAACAAAGTCATAACTGACAACACATTTCTGACACACAGAACACAAAATCTAAATTTTCCTAGAATCAAAAAAAATACTTGGTACACACTGCCACTGTGTAACATTCCTTAATATATCCCATTGCAGAGCAAGTGATTTATCTTTTTTTTTTAATTCATTCACAGGATGTGGGCACTGGTATCAAGGCCATCATTTATTGGCAATCCCGAACAGTTCTTGAGAAGGTGGTAGTGAGCTGCCTTCGTGAACCACTGTAATCCGTGTGGTGTAAGTTACTCCTACACTGCTGTAAAGTAGCGAATTCCATGATTTCAACCCAGCGATAATATAGTAACGGCAATATATTTCCAAGTAGGATGATGTGTGACTTGGAGGGGAACTTGGAAGAGATGGTGTTCCCATGCACCTGCTGCCCCTGTCCTTCTAGGTGGTAGGTCATGAGTTTTGGAGATACTGTCAAAGAAGCCTTGGCAAGTTGCTGCAATGCATCTTGTAGATGGTACACATTGCAGCCATGGTGCGCTGGTGCTGGAGGGAGTGAATGAATGTTTAAAGTGCCAATCAAGCGGGCTTCCTTGTCCTGGATAGCGTTGAGGTTCTCAAGTGTTGTTGGAGATTCATCCATCTAGCTAAGTGGCGAGCAATTCATCACACTCCTAACTGGTGCCTTGATGGTGGTGGAAAGGGTTTAAGGAGTCAGGAGGCGAGTCACTTGCTGCAGAATACCCAGCAACAAACCTGCTCTTGTAGCCACAGTGTTCATGTGGCTGGTCCAGTTCAGTTTCTGGTCAATGGGGACCCCCAGGATGTTGATGGTGGGGGATTCGGCGATGGCAATGCCATTAAATATCACGAGGAGGTGGTCAGACTCTCTCATATTGGAGATGATCAGTGCCTGGCATGTGTGGCGCCCATGTTTTCCACTTAGCAGCCCAAGCCTGAATATTGTCTCGGTCTTGCTGTATGACTGCTTCATTTTCTGATGAATTACAAATGGAACTGAACACTGCAATCATCAGCAAATATCCCACTTCTGACCTAATGAAAGAGGGAAGGTCATTGATGAAACAGCTGAAGATGGTTGGGCCAAGAACACTGCCCTGAGGAACTCTTGCAACAATGTCCTGGGGCTGAGTTAATTGGGTTCCAACAAACATAACCATCCTCCTTTGTGCCAGGTATAACTCCAGCTAATAAATAGTTTTCCCCTTGATCCCCATTGATTTGAAATTTACTTGGGTTCCTTGATGCCACACTTGGTCAAATGGTGCCTTGATGTTAAGAGCAATCACTCTCACCTCACCTCTGGAATTCAGCTCTTTTGTCAATGTTTGGACCAATGCTGTAATGAGGTCTGGAGCTGAGTGGACCTGGCAGAACCCAAACTGGGCATCGATTAGCAGATTATTAGTGAGTAAGTGCTGCCTGGTAGCACGGTCATTGACACCTTGCATTACTTTGCTGATCACGGAGAGTAGGCCAATGGATTGACGAGAGGCCAGATTTGATTTTGTGGATTGGACATAACTGGGCAATTTTCCTATTTGTCAGGTGGATGCCAGTGTTGTAACTGTACTGGAACAACTTGGCTAGACGTGCAACTAGCGGTGTCGCATTGGACCCATAAAAAGTGGATTTTTTAAAAACACTCTATAGATTGGGCTCAGCACAAAGACTTACTCAAGGAGGTTATGCAGCCTAAATAGGTTGGAATACAACAAAAGTACTGAGAGTTCTAATGTTAATTGTATGGCTAATACTAAATGTGACACAAATACAAGTTTGTCTGCATTAGATTTTGATTTGAAGCTCATTGCTAGCAACAGGACACCAATAGGGTTCAATATTTGTTGTCTTGTTTTTTGCAAGGCACAGTATATATATATATTAAACACCTTATACTGCAATAAAAGTTCAACATATTTGCATAAGGCAGTGGTTTCTGTGAAACAAAGGTGTTTTCATTTGCTCATGCAGGCGGAGTGCAGAGGTATTAACTTACCTTATATATTTCCTAACAGGCTGGGAGAGGGCATCATAGAAACATAGAAAATAGGTGCAGGAGTAGGCCATTCAGCCCTTCGAGCCTGCACCGCCATTCAATAAGATCATGGCTGATCATTCCCTCAGTACCCCTTTCCTGCTTTCTCTTGTTATCAGTTATCCAAAATGCATCAAATATGTTTGCCATTGTCCAGAACTGTGTGTCTCTTTAATGAAGGAATTGAAGTCCTTTACAGCAGAGTCTTCTGTTCAGACTTGCAGAGGTAATCCCAAGCCACCTTGGCACAGATCAAAGAATTAGACCCAGCCTGGTGTAGTGAGTTTGAATGCTAACTGTGATTGAGACCTTTGAGAAGGGGACAGAGTCACTGATTGGCTACAGACCTTTAACAGACAAGTGGTCAGGAGTCTCTAATCTTGGGATTATATTTGGCTCCATGTGCTTAGTTCGTTTTTGTTTCTGCTTTTCCAGCAGTACAATTCTGTGTTTAAAGTTTGTGCCAGTTCGGCAGGAATGCTAGGCCAGACTGAATCTGCAGGAAGTATCTCGGCTTTAATTTTAAACTCTAGGCAGAGAGAGAAACTGAATATCCTATTTAAATATTGAGGAGTATAATGAAGCATGTGATACCATTTTACACAGAATACTGTGTTCAGTTAGCTTTTTTTACTTGAAATAAAACCATCTTCTAGTTTAAGACCTGAGCCTCAGTCCGAGAAGTGATTTTTAATCTGGCTTTTGAAAATAGAATCAAAGGGCAACAAATATTACTTTCCAGGAGCCAATGTACAGACCAAGAGTTCTCTCTTACAATCTCTGGAGCTCACTATTGTTTAAATAGAAATTGGGCAGGTTAAGACACACTCCAAGTCGAGGGGATGTGATGTTCACTTATGGGAGCGGTCAGCGACAGTGAACCAAATATCAAACATAAAAATCCAAGAAAGGGACATCAGTTTCAACTTCCAACATTTCCCCTTCTGCAAGTAAAAATCTAGATTTCCAATGTACTAATTAAAAAGAAAAATGCGATTAGTTTGTTACTTTTGATATAGACAACTCTGGTGGGTACACACTGGTTGAAATGTCCTTCAATACAGAAATTTGTTCTATTCTACAAAAATTGAATTGAACATAGCATTGCCTAGTGGCGTACTGTACTAGTCTACTATCATGCAGTATTATCACAAAACATTAGGCTGCAGTACCTGTTAGCAAGACTCTTCTTCTTCTTGGGCTAAATATCTACAGATCTACAATATCAACTACTGAGCTGAGAATATTACAGAAAAATTCAAATACTCAAGCGCAGTCGAAGCAAGACCTTTATTTATTTCAACAAAAACGGGTTAACCTAGGATTTAAATTAGAATATTTTAAGAGCAGATGGTAGCTCACAAAATTTATTAAAAAATAAATAAAAATCAGTAACACAGCATTAAACAGCAGAAGAAAATCTGCACTTACAACAAAATTGTTAAACATTATTCATCCTAAATTTAGCAATATATATCTCAAAGGAAATCCTTTCAGTGCATAAAACTACATAATCCTAACAATCTTCAAACAAGCTCATCAATACCCAGGTTTATAGGAACAGTTGAACTGTATCCATTTAGAAATTATTTTATTCTCTGGCTACCACTCAAAAGCAATTTTTCCTTTGCGTAAAGTTAAGCACATTACTGTAAAGACAGTACCATACAAGCCTAAATGCCAAATTGTGCTGAGAAAAATAACTTTACTACTTATCTCAGATCCAAAAAGACTAACATATTAACAAACTGAAAAATAGAACATGTGTGTCAAAATAATTACTGCATTTTACATTGCTGACTGCCACCAATCCGGTTAATGTATAGTATTTGTCTATTAACTCCACTGTGCTCAGATATCGATCAGGATAAGAATTTAATACATTAGAATACCACATTACAGCATCAATCTCGTGGTTCATTGGGTAATTCATGTCCCTTTTTAATCAGTACATTAGAATGCTTTTATTTGAAATAAATTAATTTCAATGGGTTCAGTGCTATTATCGAGCCAAAGAATAGAACAAGAAAGTTCCACGTTTGACGCTTGCATTTGCTGAATTAACTAATTTCATTCAAGCTGCTAGAACTGACCTCACTGATCCTAACTAGAGATGTGGACATTAACTATGCAGGATAACAACTACTTGGAATCATAGAATGATACAGCACAGGAAAACAAAATTAAAAGCTCTATATCTGAATGCACACAGCATTCGTAACAAGATAGATGAGTTGACGACACAAATAGAAATAAATGGGTATGATCCGATAGCTATTGCAGAAACTTGGTTGCAAGGTGACTAAGGCTGGGAACTGAATATGCAGGGGTATTTGCCTTTTCAGAATGATAGGCAGATAGGAAAAGAAGGTGGGTAGCTCGGTTAATAAAGGATGAGATCAGTGCAGTAGTGAGAAATGATATTGGCTCAGAAGATCATGACGTAGAATCAGTTTGGGTGGAGATAAGAAATAATAAAGGAAAGAAGTCACTGGTGGGAGTGGTCTACAGGACCCCAAACGGTAGCCACAATGTAGGAGAGAGTATAAATCAAGAAATAATGGAGACTTGTAAGAAAGGTACGGCAATAATCATGAGCGATTTTAATCTTCATATTGATTGGACAAATCAAATTGGCCAAGGTAGCCTGGAGGAAGAGTTCATAGAGTGTATCCGGGATGGTTTCCTTGAACAGTACTTTGTGGAACCAACCAGGGAGCAGAGCAGACGATTTTAGATCTGATACCGTGTAATGAGTCTGGATTAATGATCTCGCAGTGCAGGATCCTCTTGGGAAGAATGATCATTGCATGGTAGAATTGCAAATTCAGTTTGAGGGTGAGGAAGCTAGGTCCCAAACTAGTGCTCAGAACTTAAATAAAGGCAATTACAAAGGTATGAAGGCAGAGTTGGTTAAAGTTGACTAGGCAAATAGATTAAAGGGTAAGACGGTCATCCATCATAGGTGGTCCCTCGTATTGAGGATGACTTGCTTCCACGCCAAAAAGTGATGAGTTCACCAGTGATGGTGTTTCAATGAAGGACCTAATATTCCAGGTTCCGAACTACATGTTGAAGGGTGGAAGATGCCCGTGAGTGTTTTTTTTTTTAAACCTGTGGTGGCCGTTGCACACCAGCCACCACAAGGGCTTGATGGAGCTAGGTCTTGGTCCAATGGCAAGGATTAACCAAGACGACTGGAGACCAGCTCTGCTGCACGGACTGAGTGCGCGAACCCATAACCTTCCAACTCAGGGTTATCGGCTGGTTACTGTACCAGCTGACTAAACATCCGTAAGACAAAGGTCCCCCACCAACCTGTCCCCACCACACAGCACTGCCCCCCCCAGTCATCAAGATCCACGGTGCTGTCCTGGACAAGCAGTGGCAAACATTTAAGGAGATATTTCATAACTCAGTAAAGATATATCCCAGTGAGAAACAGAGACAGAGAAGGACGAACCATCCATGGCTAACTATGGAAGTAAATTGAAAATAAAGGCAGACAATGTTGCGAAGAATAGTGGAAGGCCAGAGGATTGGGAAATTTTTAGAAACCACTTTAGAAACAACTAAAAAAAGATAGAAGATAGCTTATCAGAGTAAACTAGCAAGAAATATAAAAACAGACAGCAAGAGCTTCTACAGGTATATAAAAAGGAAGAGGGTAGATAAAGTAAATGTTGGTCCCTTACAGGACGAGACTGGGGAATAATGGGAAACAAGGAAATGGCAGAGACTTTGAACAAATATTTTGTATCGGTTTTCATGGTAGGAGGCACTAGGAGCATCCCAATAATTGATAATCAAGGGGCTATTGGGGGAGGGGAACTTAAAACAATCACAAACACTAGAGAAAATGTACTTAGCAAACAAATGGGACTAAAGGTGGACAAGTAACCTGGACCTGATGGCCTGTATCCTAGGGTCTTAAAAGAAGTGGCTGCAAGATAGTGGATGCATTGGTTGTAATCGACCAAAATTCCCTGGAGTTCTTTGAGGATGCAACGAGCAGAGTGAATAAAGGGAAACCAGTAGGTGTCGTGTATTTGGATTTCCAGAATGCATTCGATGAGGTGCCACATAAAAGGTTACTGCACAAGATAAGAGCTCACGGGGTTGGAGGTAATATATTAGCCCAGCTATTAGAGGATTGGCTAACTTACAGAAAACAGAGAGTTGGGATAAATGGGTCATTTTCAGGCTGGCAAACTGTAACTAGTTGGGTGCCACAGAGATCAGTGCAGACAAAAGGCAGGTAACTATAGGCCGGTTAGTTTAACATCTGTAGTGGGGAAAATGCTTGAAGCTATCATTAAGGAAGAAATAGCGGGACATCTAGATAGGAATAGCGCAATCAAGCAGACGCAACATGGATTCATGAAGGGGAAATCATGTTTAACTAATTTACTAGAATTCTTGGAGGATATAACGAGCATGGTGGATAGAGGTGTACCGATGGATGTGGTGTATTTAGATTTCCAAAAGCCATTCGATAAGGTGCCACACAAAAGGTTACTGCAGAAGATAAAGGTATGCGGAGTCAGAGGAAATGTATTAGCATGGATAGAGAATTGGCTGGCTAACAGAAAGCAGAGAGTCGGGATAAATGGGTCCTTTTCGAGTTGGAAATCGGTGGTTAGTGGTGTGCCACAGGGATCGGTGCTGGGACCACAACGGTTTACAATATACATAGCTGGCCTGGAAGAGGGGACAGAGTGTAGTGTAACAAAATTTGCAGATGACACAAAGATTAGTGGGAAAGCGGGTTGTGTAGAGGACACAGAAAGGCTGCAAAGAGATTTAGATAGGTTAAGCGAATGGGCTAAGGTTTGGCAGATGGAATACAATGTCGGAAAATGTGAGGTCATCCACCTTGAAAAAAAAACAGTAAAAGGGAATATTATTTGAATGGGGAGAAATTACAACATGCTGCGGTGCAGAGGGACCTGGGGGTCCTTGTGCATGAATCCCAAAAAGTTAGTTTGCAGGTGCAGCAGGTAATCAGGAAGGCGAATGGAATGTTGGTCTTCATTGCGAGAGGGATGGAGTACAAAAGCAGGGAGGTCCTACTGCAACTGTATAAGGTATTGGTGAGGCCGCACCTGGAGTACTGCGTGCAGTTTTGGTCACCTTACTTAAGGATATACTAGCTTTGGAGGGGGTACAGAGACAATTCACGAGGCTGATTCCGGAGATGAGAAGGTTACCTTATGATGATAGATTGAGTAGATTGGGTCTTTACTCGTTGCAGTTCAGAAGGATGAGGGGTGATCTTATAGAAACATTTAAAACAATGAAAGGGATAGACAAGATAGAGGCGGAGAGGTTTTTTCCACTGGTCGGAGAGACTAGAACTAGGGGGGCACAGCCTCAAAATACAGGGGAGCCAATTTAAAACCGAGTTGAGAAGGAATTTCTTCTCCCAGAGGGTTGTGAATCTGTGGAATTCTCTGCCCAAGGAAGCAGTTGAGGCTAGCTCATTGAATGTATTCAAATCACAGATAGATAGATTTTTAACCAATAAGGGAATTAAGGGTTACGGGGAGCGGGCGGGTAAGTGGAGCTGAGTCCACGGCCAGATCAGCCATGATCTTGTTGAATGGCGGAGCAGGCTCGAGGGGCTGGATGGCCTACTCTTGTTCGTGATTCTTATGTTCTTATGTTCTTATAAAAGTAGGGAAGTCCTGCTATCCTGCTACAACTGTATAAAGGGCATTGGGGTACCACACCTGGAGTACTGCGTACAGTTTTTGTCTCCTTATTTAAGGAGGGATATACTTGCATTGGAGGCAGTTCAGAGCAGGTTCACGAGGTTGAATCTTGAGATAAAGGGGTTAGCATATGAAGAAAGGTTGAGCAGGTTGGGCCTATAATCATTGGAGTTTAGAAGACTGAGAGGTGAGCTTATTGAAATGTATAAGATTCTGAGGAGGCTTGACAGGGTAGGATGTTCCCTCTCATCGGGGAATGTAGAACTTGGGATCATAGTTTCAGAATAAGGGGTCGCCCATTTAAAATGGAAATGAGGAAGAATTTCTTCTCTCAAAGTCCTGAATCTTTGGAACTCTCTACCCCAGAGAGCTGTGGAGGCTGGGTCATTGAATGTACTTAAGGCGAGATAGCCAGATTTCTGAACGATAAGGGAGTCGAGGGTTATGTGGAAAGGACAAGGAAATGGAGTTGGGGCCAAAATCAGATCAGGGGCCAGATGGCCTACTCCTGCTCCTATTCAGCTCACTGTGCCTACGCTGGCTCTTTGAAAAAGCTATCCAATTAGTTCCACTCCTTGTTCTTTCCCCATAGCCCTGTAATTTTGTTCCCTTCAAGTATATTTCCAATTCTCTTTTGAATGTTACTGCTGAATCTGCTTCCTCCACCCTTACAGGCAGTGCATTCCAGATCACAACAATTCGATATGTAAAGCCATGTTTCCTCATGTCGCCTCTGGTTCTTTTGCCAATCACCTTAAATTTGTGTCCTCTGCTACTGACATCTTTCCTAAAGTGCGGTCCCCTGAATTTAACACAATACTCCACCTGAAGCCTAACCAGTGTTTTAAAAAGGTTTAGCATAAGTTCCTTGCTTTTGTACTCTATGCATCTGCCAATAAAGTCATGGGGATTCCATATGCTTTTTTTTTTAAATAGCCTTCAAAACTTCTGTCACTGGAAACAGTTTCCTCTTATTTACTCGATCAAAACCATTCAAGATTTTGAACACCTATCAAATCTCCTCTTAACCTTCTTTGCTCTAAGAAGAACAACCCCAGCTTCTCTAGGCTCTTCACATAACTAAAGTCCCCCATCTCTGGTACTATTCCAGTAAATCTCTTCTGCACCCTCTCTAAAGGCCCTGACATCTTTCCTAAAGTGCGATCCCCAGAATTTAACACAATACTCCACCTGAAGCCTAACCAGTGTTTTAAAAAGGTTTAGCATAAGTTCCTTGCTTTTGTATTCTATGCATCTACCAATAAAGTCATGGGGATTCCATATGCTTTTTTTTTAAAAAAACAGCCTTCTAAACTTCTCCTGACACCTTCAAAGATTTGTGCACATACACCCCCAGGCCTCTCTGTTCCTGCAACCCCTTTAAAATTGTACCATTTAGTTCATATTGCCTCTCCTCATTCTTCCTCCAAAATGTAACACTTCATACTTCTCTGCGTTAAATTTAATCAGCCATCCCTCTGCCGATTTCACCAGTCTGCTGTCTATGTCCTCCTGGAGTCTGTTACTATCCTCTTCATTGTTTACTACATTTCTGAATTGCGTGTCATCTGCAATTGTGAAATTATGCCCTGTATACCCAAGTTCAGGTCATTAATATTTATCAAAAAGAGCAGTGGTCCTAACACTGACCCCTGGAAACCATCACAGTATACCTCCCGCCAGTCTGAAAAACAACCGTTCACCACTACTTTCTGCTTTCTGACATTAGCCAATTTTATATCCACACTGCCAGTCGCACTAATCCCATTTGCTTCAATTTTTTGCTAACAAGCCTAATATGTGATACTTTATCAAACACCTTTTGAATGTCCAGATACAGGTACAACATCCAAAATCCGTAATCCTCGGGACAAAGTCCATTCCGAGTTTTTAATAGTCTGAAATACAGAATCCTCGACCGAATCCGTGCCAGGTTTTGAGCGGCGAGGTCTGAAATCCAGTAAAACACGAAATCCGGCACGGATTCGGTCGAGGATTCCAGACTTTATTTTCTTGTCTGAAATCCGGAATCCTCGACCGAATCATGCCGGATTTTGGGTTTTGCCTCAAAATGTATGGTTTTCGGACAATAATTCCGGATTCCGGACGATTCCATCAGCTATGTGCAAAATGTGCAGCTTTTGGATAATTCCGGTTTTCATAGTTCCAGATTTGGGACGTTGCACCTGTATTAAACCTGATAATATGGTCACTGTTCCCCACTGAAACATGCTCCACTTGTCTCATTTCATTCCACAGAAATAGATCCAGCACTGCTTCTTTCCTGATTGGGCTGGAAACACACTGATCAAGAAAGTTCTCTTGTACACATTTTAGGAATTCCTTCTCCTCTTTGCCCTTTACACTGTTACTATCCCAGTCTATGGGGTTAAGTTTCGGCCTGAGTTGCTCCTATTTTTTTTGGAGCAACTGGTTTAGAATGGAGTATCTTAGAAATTGCAATTCTCGGCATTTAGTTTGCTCCAGTTCTAGCCAGTTAGAACAGTATCATTTTCAAAATTTTTTTTTTTTTTAAAAAAGGGGGCATGTCCAGCCACTTACGCCTGTTTTGAAAGTTTAGACAGTGAAAACTTATTCCAAACTAACTTCTTAGATTTTTGTACGCGCAGAAAAACCTTGCCTACACTTAGAAAATCAGGCGTAGGGAAAGGGGGGGGGAGTTTACAAACATGAAACACATCACTTTTACAAATAAAGAGCCATCATCAATAATAAATGATAAATAAATCAATAAATCAACCAATACATCAAAAAAAAACATTTAAAAATCAATAAATAAAAAATTAAGTTTCTAGTTACCGACTGCAGCACCGGGAGCCCTGCAACAGCGTGCTGGGACGGGGGCTCCCAGTGCGTGTCTGTCAGTCAGTGTGTGTGTGTCACTCTCTCTCTCTCTGTCTGTCTGTACCAGTGTGTCTCTTTCTGTCAGTGTCTGTGTTTCTGACAGCGAGGGGAGGGGAAGAAGAGAGGAGATGGGGGGGGGGGGGGGGGGAAGAAAGCGAGAGGAGGAGGAGGGGGGGGAGAGAAAGCGAGAGAGGAGGGGGGGGGTAGAAAGCGAGAGAGGAGGGGGGAGAAAGCCAGGAGGGGGGGGAGAAAGCCAGGAGGGGGGGGGAGAAAGCCAGGAAGGGGGGGGGGGAGAAAGCCAGGAGGGGGGGGGGGGGAAAGCCAGGAGGGGGGGGGGGGGGGAGAGAAAGCCAGGAAGGGGGGGGGGGGGGAGAAAGCCAGGAGGGGGGGGGGGGGGGGGGGGGGGGAAGAAAGCCAGGAGGGGGGGGGGGGGGGAGAAAGCCAGGAAGGGGGGGGGGGGGGAGAGAAAGCCAGGAGGGGGGGGGGGGGAGAAAGCCAGGAGGGGGGGGGGGGAAGAGAAAGCCAGGAGGGGGGGGGGGGAGAAAGCCAGGAGGGGGGGGGGGGGAGAAAGCCAGGAGGGGGGGGGGGGGGGGAGAAAGCCAGGAAGGGGGGGGGGGGGGGGGGAGAAAGCCAGGAGGGGGGGGGAGAAAGCCAGGAGGGGGGGGGAGAAAGCCAGGAGGGGGGGGGGAGAAAGCCAGGAGGGGGGGGGAGAAAGCCAGGAGGGGGGGGGAGAAAGCCAGGAGGGGGGGGGAGAAAGCCAAGCCAGGAGGGGGGGGGAGAAAGCGAGGAGGGGGGGGAGAAAGCGAGGAGGGGGGGGAGAAAGCGAGGAGGGGGGGGAGAAAGCGAGGAGGGGGGGAGAAAGCGAGGAGGGGGGGGAGAAAGCGAGGAGGGGGGGAGAAAGCGAGGAGGGGGGGAGAAAGCGAGGAGGGGGGGAGAAAGCGAGGAGGGGGGGAGAAAGCGAGGAGGGGGGGAGAAAGCGAGGAGGGGGGGAGAAAGCGAGGAGGGGGGGAGAAAGCGAGGAGGGGGGGAGAAAGCGAGGAGGGGGGGGAGAAAGCGAGGAGGGGGGGGAGAAAGCGAGGAGGGGGGGGAGAAAGCGAGGAGGGGGGGGAGAAAGCGAGGAGGGGGGGAGAAAGCGAGGAGGGGGGGAGAAAGCGAGGGGGGGGGAGAAAGCGAGGGGGGGGAGAAAAAAAAAGAGAGAGGAGAGGAGAGGAGAGGAGAGGAGAGGAGAGGAGAGGAGAGGAGAGGAGAGGAGAGGAGAGGGAGGAGGCTGAACAGGCCCGACGTGAAGAAGCCGGGCCGAAGACTTCGGGCGGGGCTCTCCCCCAGCAAGATGCCGGGTGGGCGGGCCCCGCCGAAGGAAGAGGGGGCGTGAGGGGGATGGCAGCAGAGCGGGAGCTGGTGTGGGGGTTGTCGGGGGAGCGGCTGGCAGCGGAGCGGGATCTTGGGGGGGGTGAGAGAGCCAGAGGGAGCGTGAGCTGAACAGC